>NC_091260.1:3130000-3755000 GCF_042477335.2 Ovis canadensis
TCCTGAGGGCACCAGAACCGGTCACCGAGGTCCCCTTCGTAAGTCGAGAGCACCAGCCGCAACTCGAGAAAATCCAGAAGGTTTTGCCCTCCAGGCGAGATGAGGCCCTTTTCCGCTGAGGCTTCTCGAGGCTAATCACATCTAACCACTGGAACTTCCAAAGGGTCCTTCACACCCTTGCTGCAACTCAAGAAGTTCCCCGACATACCTGTGTCCACTGGACAGGAAGCACGAGGGTCCCGCACACATCCAGGGGAGCCCCGTTTCCGCCTCCTAGCTCGATATGAGGGATCCTTTCACTGTTTCGTAGGGAAAGAATTCCCGGCGTTCCCGTCGCATCTCAAGAGGAGGTGCTCTCCACAGGAGAGGCGAGAGGAACTCCAGGGTCGTGCCACCATTCCAAGAGTCCCCCAGATGTGTCAGTCCATTCCAGAGGAACCTGTTTTCCCTGCACTGCCTTGACGTTCAAGCCGAGGATCGACTCCCACCACGTGTGCACGTGGGACAGCCCTGTGGGAAAGCCTCCTGGGAAAGCCTCGTGGGAAAGACTCGAGGGAAAACTATAGATCCTTTGATCCACGCGGCGGACTGCGTGACACTGCTGCTACCGCTCTGGAGGAAAGCGCAAGTGCATGCCCGCATTCGAGACGAGCACTGACTCCCCTGGGGAGACTCCAGAAGTACCCCAAGATCCATGTCAGCACTGGAGAGGAATCCTCAGGTTCCGGCCCCGACTCCACACAAGGTCTTAGGCCCCGGCATCGACGGGAGAGGAATCCCGAGAGGCCCCCGAGGAACTCGCATGGGGACTGGCCTTTCCTGAGGCCACCAGAGCGGGTCCCTGAGGTCCCCGTCGTAAGTCGAGAGCACCTGCCGCAACTCGAGAAAATCCGGTAGGTTTTGCCCTCCAGGAGAGATGAGGCCCATTTCCGCTGAGGCTTCTCGAGGCTAATCACATCTAACCACTGGAACTTCCAAAGGGTCCTTCACACCCTTGCTGCAACTCAAGAAGTTCCCCGACATACCCGTCTCCACTCGAGAGGAAGCACGAGGGTCCCGCACACATCCAGGGGAGCCCCGTTTCCGCCTCCTAGCTCGAGATGAGGGATCCTTTCCCTGTTTCGTAGGGAAAGAATTCCCGGCGTTCCCGTCGCATCTCAAGAGGAGGCGCTCTCCACAGGAAAGGCTAGAGGAACTCCAGGGTCGTGCCACCATTCCAAGAGTCCCCCAGATGTGTCAGTCCATTCCAGAGAAACCTGTTTTCCCTGCACTGCCTTGACGTTCAAGCCGAGGATCGACTCCCAACACGTGTGCACGTCGGACCGCCCTGTGGGAAAGCCTCGTCGGAAAGCCTCGTGGGAAAGACTCGAGGGAAAACCATAGATCCTTTGATCCACGCGGCGGACTGCGTGACACTGCTGCTACCGCTCTGGAGGAAAGCGCAAGTGCATGCCCGCATTCGAGACGAGGACTGACTCCCCTGGGGAGACTCCAGAAGTACCCCAAGATCCATGTCAGCACTGGAGAGGAATCCTCAGGTTCCGGCCCCGACTCCCCACAAGGGCTTAGGCCCCGGCATCGACGGGAGAGGAATCCCGAGAGGCCCCCAAGGAACTCGCATGGGGACTGGCCTTTTCTGAGGCCACCAGAGCGGGTCCCTGAGGTCCCAATCGTAAGTCGAGAGCACCTGCCGCAACTGGAGAAAATCCAGGAGGTTTTCCCTCCAGGCGAGATGAGGCCCATTTCCGCTGAGGCTTCTCGAGGCTAATCACATCTAACCACTGGAACTTCCAAAGGGTCCTTCACACCCTTGCTGCAACTCAAGAAGTTCCCCGACATACCTTTCACCACTCGAGAGGAAGCAAGAGTGTCCCGCACACATCCAGGGGAGCCCCGTTTCCGCCTCCTAGCTCAAGAAGAGGGATCCTTTCCCTGTTTCGTAGGGAAAGAATTCCCGGCGTTCCCGTCGCATCTCAGGAGGAGGCGCTCTCCACAGGAAAGGCGAGAGGAACTCCAGGGTCGTGCCACCATTCCAAGAGTCCCCCAGATGTGTCAGTCCATTCCAGAGGAACCTGTTTTACCTTCACTGCCTTGACGATCAAGCCGAGGATCGACTCCCACCATGTGTGTACGTGGGACAGCCCTGTGGGAAAGCCTCGTGGGAAAGCCTCGTGGGAAAGACTCGAGGGAAACCCATAGATCCTTTGATCCAGAGGGCGGACTGCGTGACACTGCTCCTACCGCTCTGGAGGAAAGCGCAAGTGCATGCCCGCATTCGAGACGAGCACTGACTCCCCTGGGGAGACTCCAGAAGTACCCCAAGATCCATGTCAGCACTGGAGAGGAATCCTCAGGATCCGGCCCCGACTCCCCACAAGGGCTTAGGCCCCGGCATCGACGGGAGAGGAATCCGAGAGGCCCCCGAGGAACTCGCATGGGGACTGGCCTTTCCTGAGGCCACCAGAGCGGGTCCCTCAGGTCCCCATCGTAAGTCGAGAGCACCTGCCGCAACTCGAGAAAATCCAGGAGGTTTTGCCCTCCAGGCGAGATGAGGCCCATTTCCGCTGAGGCTTCTCCACGCTAATCACATCTAACCACTGGAACATCCAAAGGGTCCTTCACATTCTTGCTGCAACTCAAGAAGTTCCCCGGCATACCCGTCTCCCCTCGAGAGGAAGCACGAGGGTCCCGCACACATCCAGGGGAGCCCCGTTTCCGCCTCCTAGCTCGAGATGAGGGATCCTTTCCCTGTTTCGTAGGGAAAGAATTCCCGGCGTTCCCGTCGCATCTCAAGAGGAGGCGATCTCCACAGGAAAGGCGAGAGGAACTCCAGGGTCGTGCCACCATTCCAAGAGTCCCCCAGATGTGTCAGTCCATTCCAGAGGAACCTTTTTTCCCTGCACTGCCTTGACGTTCAAGCCGAGGATCGACTCCCACCACGTGTGCACGTGGGACCGCCCTGAGGGAAAGCCTCGTGGGAAAGACTCGAGGGAAAACCATAGATCCTTTGATCCACGCGGCGGACTGCGTGACACTGCTGCTACCGCACTGGAGGAAAGCGCAAGTGCATGCCCGCATTCGAGACTAGCACTGACTCCCCTGGGGAGACTCCAGAATTACCCCAAGATCCATGTCAGCACTGGAGAGGAATCTTCAGGTTCCGGCCCCCACTCCCCACAAGGTCTTAGGCCCCGGCATCGATGGGAGAGGAATCCCGAGAGGCCCACGAGGAACTCGCATGGGGACTGGCCTTTCCTGAGGCCACCAGAGCGGGTCCCCGAGGTCCCTGTCGTAAGTCGAGAGCACCTGCCGCAACACGAGAAAATCCAGGAGGTTTTGCCCTCCAGGCGAGATGAGGCCCATTTCCGCTTAGGCTTCTCGAGGCTAATCACATCTAACCACTGGAATTTCGAAAGGCTCCTTCACACCCTTGCTGCAACTCAAGAAGTTCCCCGACACACCCGTGTCCACTGGAGAGGAAGCACGAGGGTCCCGCACACATCCAGGGGAGCCCCGTTTCCGCCTCCTAGCTCGATATGAGGGATCCTTTCACTGTTTCGTAGGGAAAGAATTCCCGGCGTTCCCGTCGCATCTCAAGAGGAGGTGCTCTCCACAGGAGAGGCGAGAGGAACTCCAGGGTCGTGCCACCATTCCAAGAGTCCCCCAGATGTGTCAGTCCATTCCAGAGGAACCTGTTTTCCCTGCACTGCCTTGACGTTCAAGCCGAGGATCGACTCCCACCACGTGTGCACGTGGGACAGACCTGTGGGAAAGCCTCCTGGGAAAGCCTCGTGGGAAAGACTCGAGGAAAAACCATAGATCCTTTGATACACGCGGCGGAGTGCGTGACACTGCTGCTACCGCTCTGGAGGAAAGCGCAAGTGCATGCCCGCATTCGAGACGAGGACTGACTCCCATGGGGAGACTCCAGAAGTACCCCAAGATCCATGTCAGCACTGGAGAGGAATACTCAGGTTCCAGCCCTGAGTCCACAAAAGGTCTCAGGCCCCGGCATCGCCGGGAGTGGGATCCCGAGAGCCCCCGAGGAACTCGCAAGGGGACTGGCCTTTCCTGAGGCCACCAGAGCGGGTCCCTGAGGTCCCCGTCGTAGTCGAGAGCACCTGCCGCAACTTGAGAAAATCTAGGAGGTTTTGCCCTCCAGGCGAGATGAGGCCCATTTCCGCTGAGGCTTCTCGAGGCCAATCACATCTAACCACTGGAACTTCCAAAGGGTCTGTCACACCCTTGCTGCAACTCAACAAGTTCCCCGACACACCCGTCTCCACTCGAGAGGAAGCACGAGGGTCCTGCACACATCCAGGGGAGCCCCGTTTCCGCCTCCTAGCTCGAGATGAGGGATCCTTTCCCTGTTTCGTAGGGAAAGAATTCCCGGCGTTCCCGTCGCATCTCAAGAGGAGGCGCTCTCCGCCGGAAAGGCGAGAGGAACTGCAGGGTCGTGCCACCATTCCAAGAGTCCCCCAGATGTGTCAGTCCATTCCAGAGGAACCTGTTTTCCCTGCACTGACTTGACGTTCAAGGCGAGGATTGACTCCCACCACGTGTTCACGTGGGACAGCCCTGTGGGAAAGCCTCGTGGGAAAGACTCGTGGGAAAGACTCGAGGGAAAACCATAGATCCTTTGATCCACGCGGCGGACTGCGTGACACTGCTGCTACCGCTCTGGAGGAAAGCACAAATGCATGCCCGCATTCGGGACGAGGACTGACTCCCCTGGGGAGACTCCAGAAGTACCCCAAGATCCATCTCAGCACTGGAGAGGAATCCTCATGTTCCGGCCCCGAATCCACACAAGGTCTTAGGCCCCGGCATCGACGGGAGAGAAATCCCGAGAGGCCCCCGAGGAACTCGCATGGGGACTGGCCTTTCATGAGGCCCCCAGAGCGGGTCCCTGAGGTCCCCGTCGCAAGTCGAGAGCACCTGCCGCAACTCGAGAAAATCCAGGAGGTTTTGCCCTCCAGGTGAGATGAGGCCCATTTCTGCTGAGGCTTCTCAAGGCTAATCACATCTAACCACTGGAACTTCCAAAGAGTCCTTCACACCCTTGCTGCAACTCAAGAAGTTACCCGACATAGCCATCTCCACTCGAGAGGAAGCACAGGGGTCCCGCACACATCCAGGGGAGCTCCGTTTTCGCCTCCGAGCTCGAGATGAGGGTTCCTTTCACTCTTACGTGGGGAAAGAATTCCCGGTCGTCCCGGTGCATCTCAAGAGGAGGCGCTCTCCACAGGAAAGGCGAGAGGAACTCCAGGGTCATGCCACCACTCCAAGAGTCCCCAGATGTATCAGTCCATTCCAGAGGAACCAGTTTTCCCTGCACTGCCTTGACGTTCAAGCCGAGGATCGACTCCCACCACGTGTGCACGTGGGACAGCCCTGTGGGAAAGCCTCGTGGGAAAGCCTCGTGGGAAAGACTCGAGGGAAAACCATAAATCCTTTGATCCATGTAGCGGACTGCGTTACACTGCTGCTACCGTTCTGGAGGAAAGTGCAAGTGCATGCCCGCATTCGAGACGAGGACTGACTCCCCTGGGGAGACTCCAGAAGTACCCCAAGATCCATGTCAGCACTGGAGAGGAATCCTCAGGTTCCGGCCCCGACTCCACACAAGGTCTCAGGCCCCGGCATCGCCGGGAGAGGAATCCCGAGAGGCCCCCGAGAAACTCGCATGGGGACTTGCCTTTCCTGAGGGCACCAGAACCGGTCACCGAGGTCCCCTTCGTAAGTCGAGAGCACCAGCCGCAACTCGAGAAAATCCAGAAGGTTTTGCCCTCCAGGCGAGATGAGGCCCTTTTCCGCTGAGGCTTCTCGAGGCTAATCACATCTAACCACTGGAACTTCCAAAGGGTCCTTCACACCCTTGCTGCAACTCAAGAAGTTCCCCGACATACCTGTGTCCACTGGACAGGAAGCACGAGGGTCCCGCACACATCCAGGGGAGCCCCGTTTCCGCCTCCTAGCTCGATATGAGGGATCCTTTCACTGTTTCGTAGGGAAAGAATTCCCGGCGTTCCCGTCGCATCTCAAGAGGAGGTGCTCTCCACAGGAGAGGCGAGAGGAACTCCAGGGTCGTGCCACCATTCCAAGAGTCCCCCAGATGTGTCAGTCCATTCCAGAGGAACCTGTTTTCCCTGCACTGCCTTGACGTTCAAGCCGAGGATCGACTCCCACCACGTGTGCACGTGGGACAGCCCTGTGGGAAAGCCTCCTGGGAAAGCCTCGTGGGAAAGACTCGAGGGAAAACTATAGATCCTTTGATCCACGCGGCGGACTGCGTGACACTGCTGCTACCGCTCTGGAGGAAAGCGCAAGTGCATGCCCGCATTCGAGACGAGCACTGACTCCCCTGGGGAGACTCCAGAAGTACCCCAAGATCCATGTCAGCACTCGAGAGGAATCCTCAGGTTCCGGCCCCGACTCCACACAAGGTCTTAGGCCCCGGCATCGACGGGAGAGGAATCCCGAGAGGCCCCCGAGGAACTCGCATGGGGACTGGCCTTTCCTGAGGCCACCAGAGCGGGTCCCTGAGGTCCCCGTCGTAAGTCGAGAGCACCTGCCGCAACTCGAGAAAATCCGGTAGGTTTTGCCCTCCAGGAGAGATGAGGCCCATTTCCGCTGAGGCTTCTCGAGGCTAATCACATCTAACCACTGGAACTTCCAAAGGGTCCTTCACACCCTTGCTGCAACTCAAGAAGTTCCCCGACATACCCGTCTCCACTCGAGAGGAAGCACGAGGGTCCCGCACACATCCAGGGGAGCCCCGTTTCCGCCTCCTAGCTCGAGATGAGGGATCCTTTCCCTGTTTCGTAGGGAAAGAATTCCCGGCGTTCCCGTCGCATCTCAAGAGGAGGCGCTCTCCACAGGAAAGGCTAGAGGAACTCCAGGGTCGTGCCACCATTCCAAGAGTCCCCCAGATGTGTCAGTCCATTCCAGAGAAACCTGTTTTCCCTGCACTGCCTTGACGTTCAAGCCGAGGATCGACTCCCAACACGTGTGCACGTCGGACCGCCCTGTGGGAAAGCCTCGTCGGAAAGCCTCGTGGGAAAGACTCGAGGGAAAACCATAGATCCTTTGATCCACGCGGCGGACTGCGTGACACTGCTGCTACCGCTCTGGAGGAAAGCGCAAGTGCATGCCCGCATTCGAGACGAGGACTGACTCCCCTGGGGAGACTCCAGAAGTACCCCAAGATCCATGTCAGCACTGGAGAGGAATCCTCAGGTTCCGGCCCCGACTCCCCACAAGGGCTTAGGCCCCGGCATCGACGGGAGAGGAATCCCGAGAGGCCCCCAAGGAACTCGCATGGGGACTGGCCTTTTCTGAGGCCACCAGAGCGGGTCCCTGAGGTCCCAATCGTAAGTCGAGAGCACCTGCCGCAACTGGAGAAAATCCAGGAGGTTTTCCCTCCAGGCGAGATGAGGCCCATTTCCGCTGAGGCTTCTCGAGGCTAATCACATCTAACCACTGGAACTTCCAAAGGGTCCTTCACACCCTTGCTGCAACTCAAGAAGTTCCCCGACATACCTTTCACCACTCGAGAGGAAGCAAGAGTGTCCCGCACACATCCAGGGGAGCCCCGTTTCCGCCTCCTAGCTCAAGAAGAGGGATCCTTTCCCTGTTTCGTAGGGAAAGAATTCCCGGCGTTCCCGTCGCATCTCAGGAGGAGGCGCTCTCCACAGGAAAGGCGAGAGGAACTCCAGGGTCGTGCCACCATTCCAAGAGTCCCCCAGATGTGTCAGTCCATTCCAGAGGAACCTGTTTTACCTTCACTGCCTTGACGATCAAGCCGAGGATCGACTCCCACCATGTGTGTACGTGGGACAGCCCTGTGGGAAAGCCTCGTGGGAAAGCCTCGTGGGAAAGACTCGAGGGAAACCCATAGATCCTTTGATCCAGAGGGCGGACTGCGTGACACTGCTCCTACCGCTCTGGAGGAAAGCGCAAGTGCATGCCCGCATTCGAGACGAGCACTGACTCCCCTGGGGAGACTCCAGAAGTACCCCAAGATCCATGTCAGCACTGGAGAGGAATCCTCAGGATCCGGCCCCGACTCCCCACAAGGGCTTAGGCCCCGGCATCGACGGGAGAGGAATCCGAGAGGCCCCCGAGGAACTCGCATGGGGACTGGCCTTTCCTGAGGCCACCAGAGCGGGTCCCTCAGGTCCCCATCGTAAGTCGAGAGCACCTGCCGCAACTCGAGAAAATCCAGGAGGTTTTGCCCTCCAGGCGAGATGAGGCCCATTTCCGCTGAGGCTTCTCCACGCTAATCACATCTAACCACTGGAACATCCAAAGGGTCCTTCACATTCTTGCTGCAACTCAAGAAGTTCCCCGGCATACCCGTCTCCCCTCGAGAGGAAGCACGAGGGTCCCGCACACATCCAGGGGAGCCCCGTTTCCGCCTCCTAGCTCGAGATGAGGGATCCTTTCCCTGTTTCGTAGGGAAAGAATTCCCGGCGTTCCCGTCGCATCTCAAGAGGAGGCGATCTCCACAGGAAAGGCGAGAGGAACTCCAGGGTCGTGCCACCATTCCAAGAGTCCCCCAGATGTGTCAGTCCATTCCAGAGGAACCTTTTTTCCCTGCACTGCCTTGACGTTCAAGCCGAGGATCGACTCCCACCACGTGTGCACGTGGGACCGCCCTGAGGGAAAGCCTCGTGGGAAAGACTCGAGGGAAAACCATAGATCCTTTGATCCACGCGGCGGACTGCGTGACACTGCTGCTACCGCACTGGAGGAAAGCGCAAGTGCATGCCCGCATTCGAGACTAGCACTGACTCCCCTGGGGAGACTCCAGAATTACCCCAAGATCCATGTCAGCACTGGAGAGGAATCTTCAGGTTCCGGCCCCCACTCCCCACAAGGTCTTAGGCCCCGGCATCGATGGGAGAGGAATCCCGAGAGGCCCACGAGGAACTCGCATGGGGACTGGCCTTTCCTGAGGCCACCAGAGCGGGTCCCCGAGGTCCCTGTCGTAAGTCGAGAGCACCTGCCGCAACACGAGAAAATCCAGGAGGTTTTGCCCTCCAGGCGAGATGAGGCCCATTTCCGCTTAGGCTTCTCGAGGCTAATCACATCTAACCACTGGAATTTCGAAAGGCTCCTTCACACCCTTGCTGCAACTCAAGAAGTTCCCCGACACACCCGTGTCCACTGGAGAGGAAGCACGAGGGTCCCGCACACATCCAGGGGAGCCCCGTTTCCGCCTCCTAGCTCGATATGAGGGATCCTTTCACTGTTTCGTAGGGAAAGAATTCCCGGCGTTCCCGTCGCATCTCAAGAGGAGGTGCTCTCCACAGGAGAGGCGAGAGGAACTCCAGGGTCGTGCCACCATTCCAAGAGTCCCCCAGATGTGTCAGTCCATTCCAGAGGAACCTGTTTTCCCTGCACTGCCTTGACGTTCAAGCCGAGGATCGACTCCCACCACGTGTGCACGTGGGACAGACCTGTGGGAAAGCCTCCTGGGAAAGCCTCGTGGGAAAGACTCGAGGGAAAACCATAGATCCTTTGATCCACGCGGCGGACTGCGTGACACTGCTGCTACCGCTCTGGAGGAAAGCGCAAGTGCATGCCCGCATTCGAGACGAGCACTGACTCCCCTGGGGAGACTCAAGAAGTACCCCAAGATCCATGTCAGCACTGGAGAGGAATATTCAGGTTCGGTCTCGATTCCAAACAAGGACTTAGGCCCCGGCATCGACGGGAAAGGAATCCCGAGAGGCCCCCGAGGAACTCGCATGGGGACTGGCCTTTCCTGAGGCCACCAGAGCGGGTCCCCGAGGTCCCCGTCATAAGTCGAAAGCACCTGCCGCAACTCGTGAAAATCCAGGAGGTTTTGCCCTCCAGGCGAGATGAGACCCATTTCTGCTGAGGCTTTTCGAGGCTAATCACATCTAACCACTGGAACTTCCAAAGGGTACTTCACACCCTTGCTGCAACTCAAGAAGTTCCCCGACATACCCGTCTCCAATCGAGAGGAAGCACGAGGGTCCCGCACACATCCAGGGGAGCCCCGTTTCCGCCTCATAGCTCGAGATGTGGGATCCTTTCCCTGTTTCGTAGGGAAAGAATTCCCGGCGTTCCCGTCGCATCTCAAGAGGAGGCGCTCTCCACAGGAAAGGCGAGAGTAACTCCAGGGTCGTGCCACCATTCCAAGAGTCCCCCAGATGTGTCAGTCCATTCCAGAGGAACCTGTTTCCCCTGCACTGCCTTGACGTTCAAGCCGAGGATCGACTCCCACCACGTGTGCACGTGGGACAGCCCTGTGGGAAAGCCTTTTGGGAAAGCCTCGTGGGAAACACTCGAGGGAAAACCATAGATCCGTTGATCCACGCGGCGAACTGCGTGACACTGCTGCTACCGCTCTGGAGGAAAGCGCAAGTGCATGCCCGCATTCGAGACGAGGACTGACTCCCCTGGGGAGACTCCAGAAGTACCCCAAGTCCATGTAAGCACTGGAGAGGAATCCTCAGGTTCCGGCCCCGACTCCACACAAGGTCTTAGGCCCCGGCATCGACGGGAGAGCAATCCCGAGAGGCCCCCGAGGAACTCGCATGGGGACTGGCCTTTTCTGAGGCCACCAGTGCGGGTCCCTGAGGTCCCAATCGTAAGTCGAGAGCACCTGCCGCAACTGGAGAAAATCCAGGAGGTTTTCCCTCCAGGCGAGATGAGGCCCATTTCCGCTGAGGCTTCTCGAGGCTAATCACATCTAACCACTGGAACTTCCAAAGGGTCCTTCACACCCTTGCTGCAACTCAAGAAGTTCCCCGACATACCTTTCACCACACGAGAGGAAGCAAGAGTGTCCCGCACACATCCAGGGGAGCCCCGTTTCCGCCTCCTAGCTCAAGAAGAGGGATCCTTTCCCTGTTTCGTAGGGAAAGAATTCCCGGCGTTCCCGTCGCATCTCAAGAGGAGGCGCTCTCCACAGGAAAGGCGAGAGGAACTCCAGGGTCGTGCCACCATTCCAAGAGTCCCCCAGATGTGTCAGTCCATTCCAGAGGAACCTGTTTTACCTTCACTGCCTTGACGATCAAGCCGAGGATCGACTCCCACCATGTGTGTACGTGGGACAGCCCTGTGGGAAAGCCTCGTGGGAAAGCCTCGTGGGAAAGACTCGAGGGAAACCCATAGATCCTTTGATCCAGAAGGCGGACTGCGTGACACTGCTGCTACCGCTCTGGAGGAAAGCGCAAGGGCATGCCCGCATTCGAGACGAGCACTGACTCCCCTGGGGAGACTCCAGAAGTACCCCAAGATCCATGTCAGCACTGGAGAGGAATCCTCAGGATCCGGCCCCGACTCCCCACAAGGGCTTAGGCCCCGGCATCGACGGGAGAGGAATCCCGAGAGGCCCCCGAGGAACTCGCATGGGGACTGGCCTTTCCTGAGGCCACCAGAGCGGGTCCCTGAGGTCCCCATCGTAAGTGGAGAGCACCTGCCGCAACTAGAGAAAATCCAGGAGGTTTTGCCCTCCAGGCGAGATGAGGCCCATTTCCGCTGAGGCTTCTCCACGCTAATCACATCTAACCACTGGAACATCCAAAGGGTCCTTCACATTCTTGCTGCAACTCAAGAAGTTCCCCGACATACCCGTCTCCCCTCGAGAGGAAGCACGAGGGTCCCGCACACATCCAGGGGAGCCCCGTTTCCGCCTCCGAGCTCGAGATGAGGAATCCTTTCCCTGTTTCGTAGGGAAAGAATTCCCGGCGTTCCCGTCGCATCTCAAGAGGAGGCGATCTCCACAGGAAAGGCGAGAGGAACTCCAGGGTCGTGCCACCATTCCAAGAGTCCCCCAGATGTGTCAGTCCATTCCAGAGGAACCTTTTTTCCCTGCACTGCCTTGACGTTCAAGCCGAGGATCGACTCCCACCACGTGTGCACGTGGGACCGCCCTGAGGGAAAGCCTCGTGGGAAAGACTCGAGGGAAAACCATAGATCCTTTGATCCACGCGGCGGACTGCGTGACACTGCTGCTACCGCACTGGAGGAAAGCGCAAGTGCATGCCCGCATTCGAGACGAGCACTGACTCCCCTGGGGAGACTCCAGAAGTACCCCAAGATCCATGTCAGCACTGGAGAGGAATCCTCAGGTTCCGGCCCCCACTCCCCACAAGGTCTTAGGCCCCGGCATCGACGGGAGAGGAATCCCGAGAGGCCCACGAGGAACTCGCATGGGGACTGACCTTTCCTGAGGCCACCAGAGCGGGTCCCCGAGGTCCCTGTCGTAAGTCGAGAGCACCTGCCGCAACACGAGAAAATCCAGGAGGTTTTGCCCTCCAGGCGAGATGAGGCCCATTTCCGCTTAGGCTTCTCGAGGCTAATCACATCTAACCACTGGAATTTCGAAAGGCTCCTTCACACCCTTGCTGCAACTCAAGAAGTTCCCCGACACACCCGTGTCCACTGGAGAGGAAGCACGAGGGTCCCGCACACATCCAGGGGAGCCCCGTTTCCGCCTCCTAGCTCGATATGAGGGATCCTTTCACTGTTTCGTAGGGAAAGAATTCCTGGCGTTCCCGTCGCATCTCAAGAGGAGGTGCTCTCCACAGGAGAGGCGAGAGGAACTCCAGGGTCGTGCCACCATTCCAAGAGTCCCCCAGATGTGTCAGTCCATTCCAGAGGAACCTGTTTTCCCTGCACTGCCTTGACGTTGAAGCCGAGGATCGACTCCCACCCCGTGTGCACGTGGGACAGACCTGTGGGAAAGCCTCCTGGGAAAGCCTCGTGGGAAAGACTCGAGGGAAAACCATAGATCCTTTGATCCACGCGGCGGACTGCGTGACACTGCTGCTACCGCTCTGGAGGAAAGCGCAAGTGCATGCCCGCATTCGAGACGAGCACTGACTCCCCTGGGAGACTCCAGAAGTACCCCAAGATCCATGTCAGCACTGGAGAGGAATATTCAGGTTCGGGCTCGATTCCAAACAAGGACTTAGGCCCCGGCATCGACGGGAGAGGAATCCCCAGAGGGCCCCGAGGAACTCGCATGGGTACTGGCCTTTCCTGAGGCCACCAGAGCGGGTCCCTGAAGTCCCCGTCGTAAGTCGAGAGCACCTGCCGCAACTCGACAAAATCCAGGAATTTTTGCCCTCCAGGAGAGATGAGGCGCATTTCCGCTGAGTCTTTTGGAGGCTAATCACATCTAACCACTGGAACTTCCAAAGGGTCCTTCACACCCTTGCTGCAACTCAAGAAGTTCCCCGACATAGCCGTCTCCACTCGAGAGGAAGCACGAGGGTCCCGCACACATCCAGGGGAGCCCCGATTCCGCCTCCTAGCTCGAGATGAGGAATCCTTTCCCTGTTTCGTAGGGAAAGAATTCCCGGCGTTCCCGTCGCATCTCAAGAGGAGGCGCTCTCCACAGCAAAGGCGAGAGGAACTCCAGGGTCGTGCCACGATTCCAAGAGTACCCCAGATGTGTCAGTCCATTCCAGAGGAACCTGTTTTCCCTGCACTGCCTCGACGTTCAAGCCGAGGATCGACTCCCACCACGTGTGCACGTGGGACAGCCCTGTGGGAAAGCCTCGTGGGAAAGCCTCGTGGGAAAGACTCGAGGGAAAGCCATGGATCCCTTCATCCACGCGGCGGAATGCGTGATACTGCTGCTACCGCTCTGGAGTAAAGCGCAAGTGCATGCCCGCATTCGAGACGAGCACTGACTCCCCTGGGGAGACTCCAGAAGTACCCCAAGATCCATGTCAGCACTGGACAGGAAACCTCAGGTTCCGGCCCCGACTCCACACAAGGTCTTAGGCCCCGGAATCGACGGGAGAGGAATCCCGAGAGGCTCCCGAGGAACTCGCATGGGGAATGGCCTTTCCTGAGGCCACCAGAGCGGGTCCCTGAGGTCCCCGTCGTAAGTCGAGAGCACCTGCCGCAACTCGAGAAAATCCAGGAGGTTTTGCCCTCCAGTCGAGATGAGGCCCATTTCCGCTGAGGCTTCTCGAGGCTAATCACATCTAACCACTGGAACTTCCAAAGGGTCCTTCACACCCTTGCTGCAACTCAAGAAGTTCCCCGACATAGCCGTCTCCACTCGAGAGGAAGCACGAAGGTCCCGCACACATCCAGTGGAGCCCCGTTTCCGCCTCCTAGCTCGAAATGAGGGATCCATTCCCTATTTCGTAGGGAAAGAATTCCCGGCGTTCCTGTCGCATCTCAAGAGGAGGCGCTCTCCACAGGAAAGGCGAGAGGAACTCCAGGGTCGTGCCACCATTCCAAGAGTCCCCCAGATGTGTCAGTCCATTCCAGAGGAACCTGTTTTCCCTGCACTGCCTTGACGTTCAAGCCGAGGATCGACTCCCACCCCGTGTGCACGTGGGACAGCCATGTGGGAAATCCTCGTGGGAAAGCCTCGTGGGAAAGACTCGAGGGAAACCCATAGATCCTTTGATCCACGCGGCGGACTGCGTGACACTGCTGCTACCGCTCTGGAGGAAAGCGCAAGTGCATGCCCGCATTGGAGGCGAGGACTGACTCCCCTGGGGAGACTCCAGAAGTACCCCAAGATCCATGTCAGCACTGGACAGGAAACCTCAGGTTCCGGCCCCGACTCCACACAAGGTCTTAGGCCCCGGCATCGACGGGAGAGGAATCCCCAGAGGGCCCCGAGGAACTCGCATGGGTACTGGCCTTTCCTGAGGCCACCAGAGCGGGTCCCTGAGGTCCCCGTCGTAAGTCGAGAGCACCTGCCGCAACTCGAGAAAATCCAGGAGGTTTTGCCCTCCAGGCGAGATGAGGCCCATTTCCGCTGAGGCTTCTCGAGGCTAATCACATCTAACCACTGGAACTTCCACAGGGTCCTTCACACCCTTGCTGCAACTCAAGAAGTTCCCCGACATGGCCGTCTCCACTCGAGAGGAAGCACGAGGATCCCGCACACATCCAGGGGAGCCCCGTTTCCGCCTCCTAGCTCGAGATGAGGGATCCTTTCCCTGTTTCGTAGGGAAAGAATTCCAGGCGTTCCCGTCGCATCTCAAGAGGAGGCGCTCTCCACAGGAAAGGCGAGAGGAACTCCAGGGTCGTGCCCCCATTCCAAGAGTCCCCCAGGTGTGTCAGTCCATTCCAGAGGAACCTGTTTTCCCTGAACTGCCTCGACGTTCAAGCCGAGGATCGACTCCCACCACGTGTGCACGTGGGACAGCCCTGTGGGAAAGCCTCGTGGGAAAGCCTCGAGGGAAAGCCATAGATCCCTTGATCCACGGGGCGGACTACGTGACACTGCTGCTACCGCTCTGGAGGAAAGCGCAAGTGCATGCCCGCATTCGAGACGAGGACTGACTCCACTGGGGAGACTCCAGAAGTACCCCAAGATCCATGTCAGCACTGGAGAGGAATCCTCAGGTTCCGGCCCCCACTCCCCACAAGGTCTTAGGCCCCGGCATCGACGGGAGAGGAATCCCAAGAGGCCCACGAGGAACTCGCATGGGGACTGGCCTTTCCTGAGGCCACCAGAGCGGGTCCCCGAGGTCCCCGTCGTAAGTCGAGAGCCACTGCCGCAACACGAGAAAATCCAGGAGGTTTTGCCCTCCAGGCGAGATGAGGCCCATTTCCGCTTAGGCTTCTCGAGGCTAATCACATCTAACCACTGGAATTTCGAAAGGCTCCTTCACACCCTTGCTGCAACTCAAGAAGTTCCCCGACACACCCGTGTCCACTGGAGAGGAAGCACGAGGGTCCCGCACACATCCAGGGGAGCCCCGTTTCCGCCTCCTAGCTCGATATGAGGGATCCTTTCACTGTTTCGTAGGGAAAGAATTCCCGGCGTTCCCGTCGCATCTCAAGAGGAGGTGCTCTCCACAGGAGAGGCGAGAGGAACTCCAGGGTCGTGCCACCATTCCAAGAGTCCCCCAGATGTGTCAGTCCATTCCAGAGGAACCTGTTTTCCCTGCACTCCCTTGACGTTCAAGCCGAGGATCGACTCCCACCACGTGTGCACGTGGGACAGACCTGTGGGAAAGCCTCCTGGGAAAGCCTCGTGGGAAAGACTCGAGGGAAAACCATAGATCCTTTGATCCACGCGGCGGACTGCGTGACACTGCTGCTACCGCTCTGGAGGAAAGCGCAAGTGCATGCCCGCATTCGAGACGAGCACTGACTCCCCTGGGGAGACTCCAGAAGTACCACAAGATCCATGTCAGCACTGGAGAGGAATATTCAGGTTCGGGCTCGATTCCAAACAAGGACTTAGGCCCCGGCATCGACGGGAGAGGAATCCCCAGAGGGCCCCGAAGAACTCGCATGGGTACTGGCCTTTCCTGAGGCCACCAGAGCGGGTCCCTGAGGTCCCCGTCGTAAGTCGAGAGCACCTGCCGCAACTCGACAAAATCCAGGAGGTTTTGCCCTCCAGGAGAGATGAGGCGCATTTCCGCTGAGGCTTTTGGAGGCTAATCACATCTAACCACTGGAACTTCCAAAGGGTCCTTCACACCCTTGCTGCAACTCAAGAAGTTCCCCGACATAGCCGTCTCCACTCGAGAGGAAGCACGAGGGTCCCGCACACATCCAGGGGAGCCCCGATTCCGCCTCCTAGCTCGAGATGAGGGATCCTTTCCCTGTTTCGTAGGGAAAGAATTCCCGGCGTTCCCGTCGCATCTCAAGAGGAGGCGCTCTCCACAGCAAAGGCGAGAGGAACTCCAGGGTCGTGCCACGAATCCAAGAGTACCCCAGATGTGTCAGTCCATTCCAGAGGAACCTGTTTTCCCTGCACTGCCTCGACGTTCAAGCCGAGGATCGACTCCCACCACGTGTGCACGTGGGACAGCCCTGTGGGAAAGCCTCGTGGGAAAGCCTCGTGGGAAAGACTCGAGGGAAAGCCATGGATCCCTTCATCCACGCGGCGGAATGCGTGATACTGCTGCTACCGCTCTGGAGTAAAGCGCAAGTGCATGCCCGCATTCGAGATGAGGACTGACTCCCCTGGGGAGACTCCAGAAGTACCCCAAGATCCATGTCAGCACTGGACAGGAAACCTCAGGTTCCGGCCCCGACTCCACACAAGGTCTTAGGCCCCGGAATCGACGGGAGAGGAATCCCGAGAGGCTCCCGAGGAACTCGCATGGGGAATGGCCTTTCCTGAGGCCACCAGAGCGGGTCCCTGAGGTCCCCGTCGTAAGTCGAGAGCACCTGCCGCAACTCGAGAAAATCCAGGAGGTTTTGCCCTCCAGTCGAGATGAGGCCCATTTCCGCTGAGGCTTCTCGAGGCTAATCACATCTAACCACTGGAACTTCCAAAGGGTCCTTCACACCCTTGCTGCAACTCAAGAAGTTCCCCGACATAGCCGTCTCCACTCGAGAGGAAGCACGAAGGTCCCGCACACATCCAGTGGAGCCCCGTTTCCGCCTCCTAGCTCGAAATGAGGGATCCATTCCCTATTTCGTAGGGAAAGAATTCCCGGCGTTCCTGTCGCATCTCAAGAGGAGGCGCTCTCCACAGGAAAGGCGAGAGGAACTCCAGGGTCGTGCCACCATTCCAAGAGTCCCCCAGATGTGTCAGTCCATTCCAGAGGAACCTGTTTTCCCTGCACTGCCTTGACGTTCAAGCCGAGGATCGACTCCCACCCCGTGTGCACGTGGGACAGCCATGTGGGAAATCCTCGTGGGAAAGCCTCGTGGGAAAGACTCGAGGGAAAACCATAGATCCTTTGATCCACGCGGCGGACTGCGTGACACTGCTGCTACCGCTCTGGAGGAAAGCGCAAGTGCATGCCCGCATTGGAGGCGAGGACTGACTCCCCTGGGGAGACTCCAGAAGTACCCCAAGATCCATGTCAGCACTGGACAGGAAACCTCAGGTTCCGGCCCCGACTCCACACAAGGTCTTAGGCCCCGGCATCGACGGGAGAGGAATCCCCAGAGGGCCCCGAGGAACTCGCATGGGTACTGGCCTTTCCTGAGGCCACCAGAGCGGGTCCCTGAGGTCCCCGTCGTAAGTCGAGAGCACCTGCCGCAACTCGAGAAAATCCAGGAGGTTTTGCCCTCCAGGCGAGATGAGGCCCATTTCCGCTGAGGCTTCTCGAGGCTAATCACATCTAACCACTGGAACTTCCACAGGGTCCTTCACACCCTTGCTGCAACTCAAGAAGTTCCCCGACATAGCCGTCTCCACTCGAGAGGAAGCACGAGGATCCCGCACACATCCAGGGGAGCCCCGTTTCCGCCTCCTAGCTCGAGATGAGGGATCCTTTCCCTGTTTCGTAGGGAAAGAATTCCAGGCGTTCCCGTCGCATCTCAAGAGGAGGCGCTCTCCACAGGAAAGGCGAGAGGAACTCCAGGGTCGTGCCCCCATTCCAAGAGTCCCCCAGGTGTGTCAGTCCATTCCAGAGGAACCTGTTTTCCCTGAACTGCCTTGACGTTCAAGCCGAGGATCGACTCCCACCACGTGTGCACGTGGGACAGCCCTGTGGGAAAGCCTCGTGGGAAAGCCTCGAGGGAAAGCCATAGATCCCTTGATCCACGGGGCGGACTACGTGACACTGCTGCTACCGCTCTGGAGGAAAGCGCAAGTGCATGCCCGCATTCGAGACGAGGACTGACTCCACTGGGGAGACTCCAGAAGTACCCCAAGATCCATGTCAGCACTGGAGAGGAATCCTCAGGTTCCGGCCCCCACTCCCCACAAGGTCTTAGGCCCCGGCATCGACGGGAGAGGAATCCCGAGAGGCCCACGAGGAACTCGCATGGGGACTGGCCTTTCCTGAGGCCACCAGAGCGGGTCCCCGAGGTCCCCGTCGTAAGTCGAGAGCCACTGCCGCAACACGAGAAAATCCAGGAGGTTTTGCCCTCCAGGCGAGATGAGGCCCATTTCCGCTTAGGCTTCTCGAGGCTAATCACATCTAACCACTGGAATTTCGAAAGGCTCCTTCACACCCTTGCTGCAACTCAAGAAGTTCCCCGACACACCCGTGTCCACTGGAGAGGAAGCACGAGGGTCCCGCACACATCCAGGGGAGCCCCGTTTCTGCCTCCTAGCTCGATATGAGGGATCCTTTCACTGTTTCGTAGGGAAAGAATTCCCGGCGTTCCCGTCGCATCTCAAGAGGAGGTGCTCTCCACAGGAGAGGCGAGAGGAACTCCAGGGTCGTGCCACCATTCCAAGAGTCCCCCAGATGTGTCAGTCCATTCCAGAGGAACCTGTTTTCCCTGCACTGCCTTGACGTTCAAGCTGAGGATCGACTCCCACCACGTGTGCACGTGGGACAGACCTGTGGGAAAGCCTCCTGGGAAAGCCTCGTGGGAAAGACTCGAGGGAAAACCATAGATCCTTTGATCCACGCGGCGGACTGCGTGACACTGCTGCTACCGCTCTGGAGGAAAGCGCAAGTGCATGCCCGCATTCGAGACGAGCACTGACTCCCCTGGGGAGACTCCAGAAGTACCACAAGATCCATGTCAGCACTGGAGAGGAATATTCAGGTTCGGGCTCGATTCCAAACAAGGACTTAGGCCCCGGCATCGAAGGGAGAGGAATCCCCAGAGGGCCCCGAAGAACTCGCATGGGTACTGGCCTTTCCTGAGGCCACCAGAGCGGGTCCCTGAGGTCCCCGTCGTAAGTCGAGAGCACCTGCCGCAACTCGACAAAATCCAGGAGGTTTTGCCCTCCAGGAGAGATGAGGCGCATTTCCGCTGAGGCTTTTGGAGGCTAATCACATCTAACCACTGGAACTTCCAAAGGGTCCTTCACACCCTTGCTGCAACTCAAGAAGTTCCCCGACATAGCCGTCTCCACTCGAGAGGAAGCACGAGGGTCCCGCACACATCCAGGGGAGCCCCGATTCCGCCTCCTAGCTCGAGATGAGGGATCCTTTCCCTGTTTCGTAGGGAAAGAATTCCCGGCGTTCCCGTCGCATCTCAAGAGGAGGCGCTCTCCACAGCAAAGGCGAGAGGAACTCCAGGGTCGTGCCACGATTCCAAGAGTACCCCAGATGTGTCAGTCCATTCCAGAGGAACCTGTTTTCCCTGCACTGCCTCGACGTTCAAGCCGAGGATCGACTCCCACCACGTGTGCACGTGGGACAGCCCTGTGGGAAAGCCTCGTGGGAAAGCCTCGTGGGAAAGACTCGAGGGAAAGCCATGGATCCCTTCATCCACGCGGCGGAATGCGTGATACTGCTGCTACCGCTCTGGAGTAAAGCGCAAGTGCATGCCCGCATTCGAGATGAGGACTGACTCCCCTGGGGAGACTCCAGAAGTACCCCAAGATTCATGTCAGCACTGGACAGGAAACCTCAGGTTCCAGCCCAGACTCCACACAAGGTCTTAGGCCCCGGCATCGCCGGGAGAGGAATCCCGAGAGGCTCCCGAGGAACTCGCATGGGGAATGGCCTTTCCTGAGGCCACCAGAGCGGGTCCCTGAGGTCCCCGTCGTAAGTCGAGAGCACCTGCCACAACTCGAGAAAATCCAGGAGGTTTTGCCCTCCAGTCGAGATGAGGCCCATTTCCGCTGAGGCTTCTCGAGGCTAATCACATCTAACCACTGGAACTTCCAAAGGGTCGTTCACACCCTTGCTGCAACTCAAGAAGTTCCCCGACATAGCCGTCTCCACTCGAGAGGAAGCACGAGGGTCCCGCACACATCCAGGGGAGCCCCGTTTCCGCCTCCTAGCTCGAAATGAGGGATCCATTCCCTATTTCGTAGGGAAAGAATTCCCGGCGTTCCTGTCGCATCTCAAGAGGAGGCGCTCTCCACAGGAAAGGCGAGAGGAACTCCACGGTCGTGCAACCATTCCAAGAGTCCCCCAGATGTGTCAGTCCATTCCAGAGGAACCTGTTTTCCCTGCACTGCCTTGACGTTCAAGCCGAGGATCGACTCCCACCCCGTGTGCACGTGGGACAGCCATGTGGGAAATCCTCGTGGGAAAGCCTCGTGGGAAAGACTCGAGGGAAAACCATAGATCCTTTGATCCACGCGGCGGACTGCGTGACACTGCTGCTACCGCTCTGGAGGAAAGCGCAAGTGCATGCCCGCATTGGAGGCGAGGACTGACTCCCCTGGGGAGACTCCAGAAGTACCCCAAGATCCATGTCAGCAATGGACAGGAAACCTCAGGTTCCGGCCCCGACTCCACACAAGGTCTTAGGCCACGGAATCGACGGGAGAGGAATCCCCAGAGGGCCCCGACGAACTCGCATGGGTACTGGCCTTTCCTGAGGCCACCAGAGCGGGTCCCTGAGGTCCTCGTCGTAAGTCGAGAGCACCTGCCGCAACTCGAGAAAATCCAGGAGGTTTTGCCCTCCAGGCGAGATGAGGCCCATTTCCGCTGAGGCTTCTCGAGGCTAATCACATCTAACCACTGGAACTTCCACAGGGTCCTTCACACCCTTGCTGCAACTCAAGAAGTTCCCCGACATAGCCGTCTCCACTCGAGAGGAAGCACGAGGATCCCGCACACATCCAGCGGAGCCCCGTTTCCGCCTCCTAGCTCGAGATGAGGGATCCTTTCCCTGTTTCGTAGGGAAAGAATTCCCGGCGTTCCCGTCGCATCTCAAGAGGAGGCGCTCTCCACAGGAAAGGCGAGAGGAACTCCAGGGTCGTGCCCCCATTCCAAGAGTCCCCCAGGTGTGTCAGTCCATTCCAGAGGAACCTGTTTTCCCTGAACTGCCTTGACGTTCAAGCCGAGGATCGACTCCCACCACGTGTGCACGTGGGACAGCCCTGTGGGAAAGCCTCGTGGGAAAGCCTCGAGGGAAAGCCATAGATCCCTTGATCAACGGGGCGGACTGCGTGACACTGCTGCTACCGCTCTGGAGGAAAGCGCAAGTGCATGCCCGCATTCGAGACGAGGACTGACTCCCCTGGGGAGACTCCAGAAGTACCCCAAGATCCATGTCAGCACTGCAGAGGAATACTCAGGTTCCGGCCCCGACTCTACGCAGGTCTTAGGGCCCGGCATCGACGGGAGAGGAATCCCGAGAGGCCCCCGAGGAACTCGCATGGGGACTGGAATTTCCTGAGGCCACCAGAGCGGGTCCCTGAGGTCCCCGTCGTAAGTCGAGAGCACCTGCCGCAACTCGATAAAATCCAGGAGGTTTTGCCCTCCAGGAGAGATGAGGCGCATTTCCGCTGAGGCTTTTGGAGGCTAATCACATCTAACCACTGGAACTTCCAAAGGGTCCTTCACACCCTTGCTGCAACTCAAGAAGTTCCCCGACATAGCCGTCTCCACTCGAGAGGAAGCACGAGGGTCCCGCACACATCCAGGGGAGCCCCGATTCCGCCTCCTAGCTCGAGATGAGGGATCCTTTCCCTGTTTCGTAGGGAAAGAATTCCCGGCGTTCCCGTCGCATCTCAAGAGGAGGCGCTCTCCACAGCAAAGGCGAGAGGAACTCCAGGGTCGTGCCACGATTCCAAGAATCCCCCAGATGTGTCAGTCCATTCCAGAGGAACCTGTTTTCCCTGCAGTGCCTTGACGTTCAAGCCGAGGATCGACTCCCACCACGTGTGCACGTGGGACAGCCCTGTGGGAAAGCCTCGTGGGAAAGCCTCGTGGGAAAGACTCGAGGGAAAACCATAGATCCTTTGATCCACGCGGCGGACTGCGTGACACTGTTGCTACCGCTCTGGAGGAAAGGGCAAGTGCATGCCCGCATTCGAGACGAGGACTGACTCCCCTGGGAGACTCCAGAAGTACCCCAAGATCCATGTCAGCACTTGAGAGGAATCCTCAGGTTCCGGCCCCGACTCCAGACAAGGTCTTATGCCCCGGCATCGACGGGAGAGGAATCCCGAGAGGCCCCCGAGGAACTCGCATGGGGACTGGCCTTTCCTGAGGCCACCAGAGCGGGTTCCTGACGTCCCCGTCGTAAGTCGAGAGCACCTGCCGCAACTCGAGAAAATGCAGGAGGTTTTGCCCTCCAGGCGAGATGAGGCCTATTTCCGCTGAGGCTTCTCGAGGCTAATCACATCTAACCATTGGAACTTCCAAAGGGTCCTTCACACCCTTGCTGCAACTCAAGAAGTTCCCTGACATACCCGTCTCCACTCGAGAGGAAGCACGAGGGTCCCGCACACATCCAGGGAAACCCCGTTTCCGCTTCCAGCTCGAGATGAGGGATCCTTTCCCTGTTTCGTAGGGAAAGAATTCCCGGCGTTCCCGTCACATCTCAAGAGGAGGCGCTCTCCACAGGAAAGGCGAGAGGAACTCCAGGGTTGTGCCACCATTCCAAGAGTCCCCCAGATGTGTCAGTCCATTCCAGAGGAACCTGTTTTCCCTGCACTGCCTTGACGTTCAAGCCGAGGATCGACTCCCACTACGTGCGCAGGTGGGACAACCCTGTGGGAAAGCCTCGTGGGAAAGCCTCGTGGGAAAGACTCGAGGGAAAACCATAGATCCTTTGATCCACGCGGTGGACTGCGTGACACTGCTGCTACCTCTCTGGAGGAAAGCGCAAGTGCATGCCCGCATTCGAGACGAGGACTGACTCCCCTGGGGAGACTCCAGAAGTACCACAAGATCCATGTCAGCACTGGAGAGGAATCCTCAGGTTCCGGCCCCGACTCCACACAAGGTCTTAGGCCCCGGCATCGACGGGAGAGAAATCCCGAGAGGCCCCCAAGGAACTCGCATGGGGACTGGCCTTTCCTGAGGCCACCAGAGCGGGTCCCTGAGATCCCCGTCGTAAGTCGAGAGCACCTGCCGCAACTCGAGAAAATCCAGGAGGTTTTGCCCTCCAGGCGAGATGAGGCCCATTTCCGCTGAGGATTCTCGAGGCTAATCACATCTAACCACTGGAACTTCCAAAGGGTCCTTCACACCCTTGCTGCAACTCAAGAAGTTCCCCGACATAGCAGTCTCCACTCGAGAGGAAGCACGAGGGTCCCGCACACATCCAGGGGAGCCCCGTTTCCGCCTCCTAGCTCGAGATGAGGGATCCTTTCACTGTTTCGTAGGGAAAGAATTCCCGGCGTTCCCGTCGCATCTCAAGAGGAGGCGCTCTCCACAGGAAAGGCGAGAGGAACTCCAAGGTCGTGGCACCATTCCAACAGTCCCCCAGATGTGTCAGTCCATACCAGAGGAACCTGTTTTCCCTGCACTGCCTTGACGTTCAAGCCGAGGATCGACTCCCACCCCGTGTGCACGTGGGACAGCCATGTGGGAAATCCTCGTGGGAAAGCCTCGTGGGAAAGACTCGAGGGACAACCATAGATCCTTTGATCCACGCGGCGGACTGCGTGACACTGCTGCTACCGCTCTGGAGGAAAGCGCAAGTGCATGCCCGCATTGGAGGCGAGGACTGACTCCCCTGGGGAGACTCCAGAAGTACCCCAAGATCCATGTCAGCACTGGACAGGAAACCTCAGGTTCCGGCCCCGACTCCACACAAGGTCTTAGGCCCGGGAATCGACGAGAGAGGAATCCCCAGAGGGCCCCGAGGAACTCGCATGGGTACTGGCCTTTCCTGAGGCCACCAGAGCGGGTCCCTGAGGTCCCCGTCGTAAGTCGAGAGCACCTGCCGCAACTCGAGAAAATCCAGGAGGTTTTGCCCTCCAGGCGAGATGAGGCCCATTTCCGCTGAGGCTTCTCGAGGCTAATCATATCTAACCACTGGAACTTCCACAGGGTCCTTCACACCCTTGCTGCAACTCAAGAAGTTCCCCGACATAGCCGTCTCCACTCGAGAGGAAGCACGAGGGTCCCGCACACATCCAGGGGAGCCCCGTTTCCGCCTCCTAGCTCGAGATGAGGGATCCTTTCCCTGTTTCGTAGGGAAAGAATTCCCGGCGTTCCCGTCGCATCTCAAGAGGAGGCGCTCTACACAGGAAAGGCGAGAGGAACTCCAGGGTCGTGCCCCCATTCCAAGAGTCCCCCAGGTGTAACAGTCCATTCCAGAGGAACCTGTTTTCCCTGAACTGCCTTGACGTTCAAGCCGAGGATCGACTCCCACCACGTGTGCACGTGGGACAGCCCTGTGGGAAAGCCTTGTGGGAAAGCCTCGAGGGAAAGCCATAGATCCCTTGATCCACGGGGCGGAATGCGTGACACTGCTGCTACCGCTCTGGAGGAAAGCGCAAGTGCATGCCCGCATTCGAGACGAGGACTGACTCCCCTGGGGAGACTCCAGAAGTACCCCAAGATCCATGTCAGCACTGGAGAGGAATACTCAGGTTCCGGCCCCGACTCCAAGCAGGTCTTAGGCCCCGGCATCGACGGGAGAGGAATCCCGAGAGGCCCCCGAGGAACTCGCATGGGGACTGGCCTTTCCTGAGGCCACCAGAGCGGGTCCCTGAGGTCCCCGTCGTAAGTCGAGAGCACCTGCCGCAACTCGACAAAATCCAGGAGGTTTTGCCCTCCAGGCGAGATGAGGCCCATTTCCGCTGAGGCTTTTCGAGGCTAATCACATCTAACCACTGGAACTTCCAAAGGGTCCTTCACACCCTTGCTGCAACTCAAGAAGTTCCCCGACATAGCCGTCTCCACTCGAGAGGAAGCACGAGGGTCCCGCACACATCCAGGGGAGACCCGATTCCGCCTCCTAGCTCGAGATGAGGGATCCTTTCCCTGTTTCGTAGGGAAAGAATTCCCGGCGTTCCCGTCGCATCTCAAGAGGAGGCGCTCTCCACAGCAAAGGCGAGAGGAACTCCAGGGTCGTGCCACGATTCCAAGAGTCCCCCAGATGTGTCAGTCCATTCCAGAGGAACCTGTTTTCCCTGCACTGCCTCGACGTTCAAGCCGAGGATCGACTCCCACCACGTGTGCACGTGGGACAGCCCTGTGGGAAAGCCTCGTGGGAAAGCCTCGTGGGAAAGACTCGAGGGAAAGCCATGGATCCCTTCATCCACGCGACGGAATGCGTGATACTGCTGCTACCGCTCTGGAGTAAAGCGCAAGTGCATGCCCGCATTCGAGATGAGGACTGACTCCCCTGGGAAGATTCCAGAAGTACCCCAAGATCCATGTCAGCACTGGACAGGAAACCTCAGGTTCCAGCCCAGACTCCACACAAGGTCTTAGGCCCCGGCATCGCCGGGAGAGGAATCCCGAGAGGCCCCCGAGGAACTCGCATGGGGAATGGCCTTTCCTGAGGCCACCAGAGCGGGTCCCTGAGGTCCCCGTCGTAAGTCGAGAGCACCTGCCACAACTCGAGAAAATCCAGGAGGTTTTGCCCTCCAGTCGAGATGAGGCCCATTTCCGCTGTGGCTTCTCGAGGCTAATCACATCTAACCACTGGAACTTCCAAAGGGTCCTTCACACCCTTGCTGCAACTCAAGAAGTTCCCCGACATACCCGTCTCCACTCGAGAGGAAGCACGAGGGTCCCGCACACATCCAGGGGAGCCCGTTTTCGCCTCCTAGCTCGAGATGAGTGATCCTTTCCCTGTGTCGTAGGGAAAGAATTCCCGGCGTTCCCGTTGCATCTCAAGAGGAGGCGCTCTCCACAGGAAAGGCGAGAGGAACTCCACGGTCGTGCCACAATTCCAAGCGTCCCCCAGATGTGTCAGTCCATTCCAGAGGAACATTTTTTCCCTGCACTGCCTTGACGTTCAAGCCGAGGATCGACTCCCACCACGTGTGCACGTGGGACACCCCTGTGGGAAAGCCTCGTGGGAAAGCCTCGTGGGAAAGACTCGAGGGAAATCCATAGATCCTTTGATCCACGCGGTGGACTGCGTGACACTGCTGCTACCGCTCTGGAGGAAAGCACAAGTGCATGCCCGCATTCGAGACGAGGACTGACTCCCCTGGGGAGACTCCAGAAGTACCCCAAGATCCATGTCAGCACTGGAGAGGAATCCTCAGGTTCCGGCCCCGACTCCTCACAAGGTCTTAGGCCCCGGCATCGACGGGAGAGGAATCCCGAGAGGCCCCCGAGGAACTCGCATGGGGACTGGCCTTTCCTGAGGCCACCAGAGCGGGTCCCTGAGGTCCCCGTCGTAAGTCGAGAGCACCTGCCGCAACTCGAGAAAATCTAGGAGGTTTTGCCCTCCAGGCGAGATGAGGCCCATTTCCGCTGAGGCTTCTCGAGGCTAATCACATCTAACCACTGGAACTTCCAAAGGGTCCTTCACACCCTTGCTGCAACTCAAGAAGTTCCCCGACATAGCCGTCTCCACTCGAGAGGAAGCACGAGGGTCCCGCACACATCCAGGGGAGCCCCGATTCCGCCTCCTAGCTCGAGATGAGGGATCCTTTCCCTGTTTCGTAGGGAAAGAATTCCCGGCGTTCCCGTCGCATCTCAAGAGGAGGCGCTCTCCACAGCAAAGGCGAGAGGAACTCCAGGGTCGTGCCACCATTCCAAGAGTCCCCCAGATGTGTCAGTCCATTCCAGAGGAACCTGTTTTCCCTGCACTGCCTTGACGTTCAAGCCGAGGATCGACTCCCACCACGTGTGCACGTGGGACAGCCCTTTGGGAAAGCCTCGTGGGAAAGCCTCGTGGGAAAGACGTGAGGGAAAACCATAGATTCTTTGATCCACGCGGTGGACTGCGTGACACTGCTGCTACCGCTCTGGAGGAAAGCGCAAGTGCATGCCCGCATTCGAGACGAGGACTGACTCCCCTGGGGAGACTCCAGAAGTACCCCAAGATCCATGTCAGCACTGGAGAGGAAGCCTCAGGTTCCGGCCCCGACTCCACACAAGGTCTTAGGCCCCGGCATCGACGGGAGAGGAATCCCGAGAGGCCCCCGAGGAACTCGCATGGGGACTGGCCTTTCCTGAGGCCACAAGAGCGGGTCCCTGAGGTCCCCGTCGTAAGTCGAGAGCACCTGCCGCAACTCGAGAAAATCCAGGAGGTTTTGCCCTCCAGGCGAGATGAGGCCCATTTCCGCTGAGGCTTCTCGAGGCTAATCACATCTAACCACTGGAACTTCCACAGGGTCCTTCACACCCTTGCTGCAACTCAAGAAGTTCCCCGACATAGCCGTCTCCACTCGAGAGGAAGCACGAGGATCCCGCACACATCCAGGGGAGCCCCGTTTCCGCCTCCTAGCTCGAGATGAGGGATCCTTTCCCTGTTTCGTAGGGAAAGAATTCCAGGCGTTCCCGTCGCATCTCAAGAGGAGGCGCTCTCCACAGGAAAGGCGAGAGGAACTCCAGGGTCGTGCCCCCATTCCAAGAGTCCCCCAGGTGTGTCAGTCCATTCCAGAGGAACCTGTTTTCCCTGAACTGCCTTGACGTTCAAGCCGAGGATCGACTCCCACCACGTGTGCACGTGGGACAGCCCTGTGGGAAAGCCTCGTGGGAAAGCCTCGAGGGAAAGCCATAGATCCCTTGATCCACGGGGCGGACTACGTGACACTGCTGCTACCGCTCTGGAGGAAAGCGCAAGTGCATGCCCGCATTCGAGACGAGGACTGACTCCACTGGGGAGACTCCAGAAGTACCCCAAGATCCATGTCAGCACTGGAGAGGAATCCTCAGGTTCCGGCCCCCACTCCCCACAAGGTCTTAGGCCCCGGCATCGACGGGAGAGGAATCCCGAGAGGCCCACGAGGAACTCGAATGGGGACTGGCCTTTCCTGAGGCCACCAGAGCGGGTCCCCGAGGTCCCCGTCGTAAGTCGAGAGCCACTGCCGCAACACGAGAAAATCCAGGAGGTTTTGCCCTCCAGGCGAGATGAGGCCCATTTCCGCTTAGGCTTCTCGAGGCTAATCACATCTAACCACTGGAATTTCGAAAGGCTCCTTCACACCCTTGCTGCAACTCAAGAAGTTCCCCGACACACCCGTGTCCACTGGAGAGGAAGCACGAGGGTCCCGCACACATCCAGGGGAGCCCCGTTTCTGCCTCCTAGCTCGATATGAGGGATCCTTTCACTGTTTCGTAGGGAAAGAATTCCCGGCGTTCCCGTCGCATCTCAAGAGGAGGTGCTCTCCACAGGAGAGGCGAGAGGAACTCCAGGGTCGTGCCACCATTCCAAGAGTCCCCCAGATGTGTCAGTCCATTCCAGAGGAACCTGTTTTCCCTGCACTGCCTTGACGTTCAAGCCGAGGATCGACTCCCACCACGTGTGCACGTGGGACAGACCTGTGGGAAAGCCTCCTGGGAAAGCCTCGTGGGAAAGACTCGAGGGAAAACCATAGATCCTTTGATCCACGCGGCGGACTGCGTGACACTGCTGCTACCGCTCTGGAGGAAAGCGCAAGTGCATGCCCGCATTCGAGACGAGCACTGACTCCCCTGGGGAGACTCCAGAAGTACCACAAGATCCATGTCAGCACTGGAGAGGAATATTCAGGTTCGGGCTCGATTCCAAACAAGGACTTAGGCCCCGGCATCGAAGGGAGAGGAATCCCCAGAGGGCCCCGAAGAACTCGCATGGGTACTGGCCTTTCCTGAGGCCACCAGAGCGGGTCCCTGAGGTCCCCGTCGTAAGTCGAGAGCACCTGCCGCAACTCGACAAAATCCAGGAGGTTTTGCCCTCCAGGAGAGATGAGGCGCATTTCCGCTGAGGCTTTTGGAGGCTAATCACATCTAACCACTGGAACTTCCAAAGGGTCCTTCACACCCTTGCTGCAACTCAAGAAGTTCCCCGACATAGCCGTCTCCACTCGAGAGGAAGCACGAGGGTCCCGCACACATCCAGGGGAGCCCCGATTCCGCCTCCTAGCTCGAGATGAGGGATCCTTTCCCTGTTTCGTAGGGAAAGAATTCCCGGCGTTCCCGTCGCATCTCAAGAGGAGGCGCTCTCCACAGCAAAGGCGAGAGGAACTCCAGGGTCGTGCCACGATTCCAAGAGTCCCCCAGATGTGTCAGTCCATTCCAGAGGAACCTGTTTTCCCTGCACTGCCTCGACGTTCAAGCCGAGGATCGACTCCCACCACGTGTGCACGTGGGACAGCCCTGTGGGAAAGCCTCGTGGGAAAGCCTCGTGGGAAAGACTCGAGGGAAAGCCATGGATCCCTTCATCCACGCGGCGGAATGCGTGATACTGCTGCTACCGCTCTGGAGTAAAGCGCAAGTGCATGCCCGCATTCGAGATGAGGACTGACTCCCCTGGGGAGACTCCAGAAGTACCCCAAGATTCATGTCAGCACTGGACAGGAAACCTCAGGTTCCAGCCCAGACTCCACACAAGGTCTTAGGCCCCGGCATCGCCGGGAGAGGAATCCCGAGAGGCTCCCGAGGAACTCGCATGGGGAATGGCCTTTCCTGAGGCCACCAGAGCGGGTCCCTGAGGCCCCCGTCGTAAGTCGAGAGCACCTGCCACAACTCGAGAAAATCCAGGAGGTTTTGCCCTCCAGTCGAGATGAGGCCCATTTCCGCTGAGGCTTCTCGAGGCTAATCACATCTAACCACTGGAACTTCCAAAGGGTCGTTCACACCCTTGCTGCAACTCAAGAAGTTCCCCGACATAGCCGTCTCCACTCGAGAGGAAGCACGAGGGTCCCGCACACATCCAGGGGAGCCCCGTTTCCGCCTCCTAGCTCGAAATGAGGGATCCATTCCCTATTTCGTAGGGAAAGAATTCCCGGCGTTCCTGTCGCATCTCAAGAGGAGGCGCTCTCCACAGGAAAGGCGAGAGGAACTCCACGGTCGTGCAACCATTCCAAGAGTCCCCCAGATGTGTCAGTCCATTCCAGAGGAACCTGTTTTCCCTGCACTGCCTTGACGTTCAAGCCGAGGATCGACTCCCACCCCGTGTGCACGTGGGACAGCCATGTGGGAAATCCTCGTGGGAAAGCCTCGTGGGAAAGACTCGAGGGAAAACCATAGATCCTTTGATCCACGCGGCGGACTGCGTGACACTGCTGCTACCGCTCTGGAGGAAAGCGCAAGTGCATGCCCGCATTGGAGGCGAGGACTGACTCCCCTGGGGAGACTCCAGAAGTACCCCAAGATCCATGTCAGCACTGGACAGGAAACCTCAGGTTCCGGCCCCGACTCCACACAAGGTCTTAGGCCACGGAATCGACGGGAGAGGAATCCCCAGAGGGCCCCGACGAACTCGCATGGGTACTGGCCTTTCCTGAGGCCACCAGAGCGGGTCCCTGAGGTCCTCGTCGTAAGTCGAGAGCACCTGCCGCAACTCGAGAAAATCCAGGAGGTTTTGCCCTCCAGGCGAGATGAGGCCCATTTCCGCTGAGGCTTCTCGAGGCTAATCACATCTAACCACTGGAACTTCCACAGGGTCCTTCACACCCTTGCTGCAACTCAAGAAGTTCCCCGACATAGCCGTCTCCACTCGAGAGGAAGCACGAGGATCCCGCACACATCCAGCGGAGCCCCGTTTCCGCCTCCTAGCTCGAGATGAGGGATCCTTTCCCTGTTTCGTAGGGAAAGAATTCCCGGCGTTCCCGTCGCATCTCAAGAGGAGGCGCTCTCCACAGGAAAGGCGAGAGGAACTCCAGGGTCGTGCCCCCATTCCAAGAGTCCCCCAGGTGTGTCAGTCCATTCCAGAGGAACCTGTTTTCCCTGAACTGCCTTGACGTTCAAGCCGAGGATCGACTCCCACCACGTGTGCACGTGGGACAGCCCTGTGGGAAAGCCTCGTGGGAAAGCCTCGAGGGAAAGCCATAGATCCCTTGATCAACGGGGCGGACTGCGTGACACTGCTGCTACCGCTCTGGAGGAAAGCGCAAGTGCATGCCCGCATTCGAGACGAGGACTGACTCCCCTGGGGAGACTCCAGAAGTACCCCAAGATCCATGTCAGCACTGCAGAGGAATACTCAGGTTCCGGCCCCGACTCTACGCAGGTCTTAGGGCCCGGCATCGACGGGAGAGGAATCCCGAGAGGCCCCCGAGGAACTCGCATGGGGACTGGAATTTCCTGAGGCCACCAGAGCGGGTCCCTGAGGTCCCCGTCGTAAGTCGAGAGCACCTGCCGCAACTCGATAAAATCCAGGAGGTTTTGCCCTCCAGGAGAGATGAGGCGCATTTCCGCTGAGGCTTTTGGAGGCTAATCACATCTAACCACTGGAACTTCCAAAGGGTCCTTCACACCCTTGCTGCAACTCAAGAAGTTCCCCGACATAGCCGTCTCCACTCGAGAGGAAGCACGAGGGTCCCGCACACATCCAGGGGAGCCCCGATTCCGCCTCCTAGCTCGAGATGAGGGATCCTTTCCCTGTTTCGTAGGGAAAGAATTCCCGGCGTTCCCGTCGCATCTCAAGAGGAGGCGCTCTCCACAGCAAAGGCGAGAGGAACTCCAGGGTCGTGCCACGATTCCAAGAATCCCCCAGATGTGTCAGTCCATTCCAGAGGAACCTGTTTTCCCTGCAGTGCCTTGACGTTCAAGCCGAGGATCGACTCCCACCACGTGTGCACGTGGGACAGCCCTGTGGGAAAGCCTCGTGGGAAAGCCTCGTGGGAAAGACTCGAGGGAAAACCATAGATCCTTTGATCCACGCGGCGGACTGCGTGACACTGTTTCTACCGCTCTGGAGGAAAGGGCAAGTGCATGCCCGCATTCGAGACGAGGACTGACTCCCCTGGGAGACTCCAGAAGTACCCCAAGATCCATGTCAGCACTTGAGAGGAATCCTCAGGTTCCGGCCCCGACTCCAGACAAGGTCTTATGCCCCGGCATCGACGGGAGAGGAATCCCGAGAGGCCCCCGAGGAACTCGCATGGGGACTGGCCTTTCCTGAGGCCACCAGAGCGGGTTCCTGACGTCCCCGTCGTAAGTCGAGAGCACCTGCCGCAACTCGAGAAAATGCAGGAGGTTTTGCCCTCCAGGCGAGATGAGGCCTATTTCCGCTGAGGCTTCTCGAGGCTAATCACATCTAACCATTGGAACTTCCAAAGGGTCCTTCACACCCTTGCTGCAACTCAAGAAGTTCCCTGACATACCCGTCTCCACTCGAGAGGAAGCACGAGGGTCCCGCACACATCCAGGGAAACCCCGTTTCCGCTTCCAGCTCGAGATGAGGGATCCTTTCCCTGTTTCGTAGGGAAAGAATTCCCGGCGTTCCCGTCACATCTCAAGAGGAGGCGCTCTCCACAGGAAAGGCGAGAGGAACTCCAGGGTTGTGCCACCATTCCAAGAGTCCCCCAGATGTGTCAGTCCATTCCAGAGGAACCTGTTTTCCCTGCACTGCCTTGACGTTCAAGCCGAGGATCGACTCCCACTACGTGCGCAGGTGGGACAACCCTGTGGGAAAGCCTCGTGGGAAAGCCTCGTGGGAAAGACTCGAGGGAAAACCATAGATCCTTTGATCCACGCGGTGGACTGCGTGACACTGCTGCTACCTCTCTGGAGGAAAGCGCAAGTGCATGCCCGCATTCGAGACGAGGACTGACTCCCCTGGGGAGACTCCAGAAGTACCACAAGATCCATGTCAGCACTGGAGAGGAATCCTCAGGTTCCGGCCCCGACTCCACACAAGGTCTTAGGCCCCGGCATCGACGGGAGAGAAATCCCGAGAGGCCCCCAAGGAACTCGCATGGGGACTGGCCTTTCCTGAGGCCACCAGAGCGGGTCCCTGAGGTCCCCGTCGTAAGTCGAGAGCACCTGCCGCAACTCGAGAAAATCCAGGAGGTTTTGCCCTCCAGGCGAGATGAGGCCCATTTCCGCTGAGGATTCTCGAGGCTAATCACATCTAACCACTGGAACTTCCAAAGGGTCCTTCACACCCTTGCTGCAACTCAAGAAGTTCCCCGACATAGCAGTCTCCACTCGAGAGGAAGCACGAGGGTCCCGCACACATCCAGGGGAGCCCCGTTTCCACCTCCTAGCTCGAGATGAGGGATCGTTTCCCTGTTTCGTAGGGAAAGAATTCCCGGCGTTCCTGTCGCATCTCAAGAGGAGGCGCTCTCCACAGGAAAGGCGAGAGGAACTCCAAGGTCGTGGCACCATTCCAACAGTCCCCCAGATGTGTCAGTCCATACCAGAGGAACCTGTTTTCCCTGCACTGCCTTGACGTTCAAGCCGAGGATCGACTCCCACCCCGTGTGCACGTGGGACAGCCATGTGGGAAATCCTCGTGGGAAAGCCTCGTGGGAAAGACTCGAGGGAAAACCATAGATCCTTTGATCCACGCGGCGGACTGCGTGACACTGCTGCTACCGCTCTGGAGGAAAGCGCAAGTGCATGCCCGCATTGGAGGCGAGGACTGACTCCCCTGGGGAGACTCCAGAAGTACCCCAAGATCCATGTCAGCACTGGACAGGAAACCTCAGGTTCCGGCCCCGACTCCACACAAGGTCTTAGGCCCGGGAATCGACGAGAGAGGAATCCCCAGAGGGCCCCGAGGAACTCGCATGGGTACTGGCCTTTCCTGAGGCCACCAGAGCGGGTCCCTGAGGTCCCCGTCGTAAGTCGAGAGCACCTGCCGCAACTCGAGAAAATCCAGGAGGTTTTGCCCTCCAGGCGAGATGAGGCCCATTTCCGCTGAGGCTTCTCGAGGCTAATCATATCTAACCACTGGAACTTCCACAGGGTCCTTCACACCCTTGCTGCAACTCAAGAAGTTCCCCGACATAGCCGTCTCCACTCGAGAGGAAGCACGAGGGTCCCGCACACATCCAGGGGAGCCCCGTTTCCGCCTCCTAGCTCGAGATGAGGGATCCTTTCCCTGTTTCGTAGGGAAAGAATTCCCGGCGTTCCCGTCGCATCTCAAGAGGAGGCGCTCTACACAGGAAAGGCGAGAGGAACTCCAGGGTCGTGCCCCCATTCCAAGAGTCCCCCAGGTGTAACAGTCCATTCCAGAGGAACCTGTTTTCCCTGAACTGCCTTGACGTTCAAGCCGAGGATCGACTCCCACCACGTGTGCACGTGGGACAGCCCTGTGGGAAAGCCTCGTGGGAAAGCCTCGAGGGAAAGCCATAGATCCCTTGATCCACGGGGCGGAATGCGTGACACTGCTGCTACCGCTCTGGAGGAAAGCGCAAGTGCATGCCCGCATTCGAGACGAGGACTGACTCCCCTGGGGAGACTCCAGAAGTACCCCAAGATCCATGTCAGCACTGGAGAGGAATACTCAGGTTCCGGCCCCGACTCCAAGCAGGTCTTAGGCCCCGGCATCGACGGGAGAGGAATCCCGAGAGGCCCCCGAGGAACTCGCATGGGGACTGGCCTTTCCTGAGGCCACCAGAGCGGGTCCCTGAGGTCCCCGTCGTAAGTCGAGAGCACCTGCCGCAACTCGACAAAATCCAGGAGGTTTTGCCCTCCAGGCGAGATGAGGCCCATTTCCGCTGAGGCTTTTCGAGGCTAATCACATCTAACCACTGGAACTTCCAAAGGGTCCTTCACACCCTTGCTGCAACTCAAGAAGTTCCCCGACATAGCCGTCTCCACTCGAGAGGAAGCACGAGGGTCCCGCACACATCCAGGGGAGACCCGATTCCGCCTCCTAGCTCGAGATGAGGGATCCTTTCCCTGTTTCGTAGGGAAAGAATTCCCGGCGTTCCCGTCGCATCTCAAGAGGAGGCGCTCTCCACAGCAAAGGCGAGAGGAACTCCAGGGTCGTGCCACGATTCCAAGAGTCCCCCAGATGTGTCAGTCCATTCCAGAGGAACCTGTTTTCCCTGCACTGCCTCGACGTTCAAGCCGAGGATCGACTCCCACCACGTGTGCACGTGGGACAGCCCTGTGGGAAAGCCTCGTGGGAAAGCCTCGTGGGAAAGACTCGAGGGAAAGCCATGGATCCCTTCATCCACGCGACGGAATGCGTGATACTGCTGCTACCGCTCTGGAGTAAAGCGCAAGTGCATGCCCGCATTCGAGATGAGGACTGACTCCCCTGGGAAGATTCCAGAAGTACCCCAAGATCCATGTCAGCACTGGACAGGAAACCTCAGGTTCCAGCCCAGACTCCACACAAGGTCTTAGGCCCCGGCATCGCCGGGAGAGGAATCCCGAGAGGCCCCCGAGGAACTCGCATGGGGAATGGCCTTTCCTGAGGCCACCAGAGCGGGTCCCTGAGGTCCCCGTCGTAAGTCGAGAGCACCTGCCACAACTCGAGAAAATCCAGGAGGTTTTGCCCTCCAGTCGAGATGAGGCCCATTTCCGCTGTGGCTTCTCGAGGCTAATCACATCTAACCACTGGAACTTCCAAAGGGTCCTTCACACCCTTGCTGCAACTCAAGAAGTTCCCCGACATACCCGTCTCCACTCGAGAGGAAGCACGAGGGTCCCGCACACATCCAGGGGAGCCCGTTTTCGCCTCCTAGCTCGAGATGAGTGATCCTTTCCCTGTGTCGTAGGGAAAGAATTCCCGGCGTTCCCGTTGCATCTCAAGAGGAGGCGCTCTCCACAGGAAAGGCGAGAGGAACTCCACGGTCGTGCCACAATTCCAAGCGTCCCCCAGATGTGTCAGTCCATTCCAGAGGAACATTTTTTCCCTGCACTGCCTTGACGTTCAAGCCGAGGATCGACTCCCACCACGTGTGCACGTGGGACACCCCTGTGGGAAAGCCTCGTGGGAAAGCCTCGTGGGAAAGACTCGAGGGAAATCCATAGATCCTTTGATCCACGCGGTGGACTGCGTGACACTGCTGCTACCGCTCTGGAGGAAAGCACAAGTGCATGCCCGCATTCGAGACGAGGACTGACTCCCCTGGGGAGACTCCAGAAGTACCCCAAGATCCATGTCAGCACTGGAGAGGAATCCTCAGGTTCCGGCCCCGACTCCTCACAAGGTCTTAGGCCCCGGCATCGACGGGAGAGGAATCCCGAGAGGCCCCCGAGGAACTCGCATGGGGACTGGCCTTTCCTGAGGCCACCAGAGCGGGTCCCTGAGGTCCCCGTCGTAAGTCGAGAGCACCTGCCGCAACTCGAGAAAATCTAGGAGGTTTTGCCCTCCAGGCGAGATGAGGCCCATTTCCGCTGAGGCTTCTCGAGGCTAATCACATCTAACCACTGGAACTTCCAAAGGGTCCTTCACACCCTTGCTGCAACTCAAGAAGTTCCCCGACATAGCCGTCTCCACTCGAGAGGAAGCACGAGGGTCCCGCACACATCCAGGGGAGCCCCGATTCCGCCTCCTAGCTCGAGATGAGGGATCCTTTCCCTGTTTCGTAGGGAAAGAATTCCCGGCGTTCCCGTCGCATCTCAAGAGGAGGCGCTCTGCACAGGAAAGGCGAGAGGAACTCCAGGGTCGTGCCACCATTCCAAGAATCCCCCAGATGTGTCAGTCCATTCCAGAGGAACCTGTTTTCCCTGCAGTGCCTTGACGTTCAAGCCGAGGATCGACTCCCACCACCTGTGCACGTGGGACAGCCCTGTGGGAAAGCCTCGTGGGACAGCCCTGTGGGAAAGCCTCGTGGGAAAGCCTCGTGGGAAAGACTCGAGGGAAAACCATAGATCATTTGATCCACGCGGTGGACTGCGTGACACTGCTGCTACCGCTCTGGAGGAAAGCACAAGTGCACGCCCGCATTCGAGACGAGGACTGACTCCCCTGGGGAGACTCCAGAAGTACCCCAAGATCCATGTCAGCACTGGAGAGGAATCCTCAGGTTCCGGCCCCGACTCCTCACAAGGTCTTAGGCCCCGGCATCGACGGGAGAGGAATCCCGAGTGGCCCCCGAGGAACTTGCATGGGGACTGGCCTTTGCTGAGGCCACCAGAGCGGGTCCCTGAGGTCCCCGTCGTAAGTCGAGAGCACCTGCCGCAACTCGAGAAAATACAGGAGGTTTTGCCCTCCAGGCGAGATGAGGCCCATTTCCGCGGAGGCTTCTCAAGGCTAATCACATCTAACCTCTGGAACTTCCAAAGGGTCCTTCACACCCTTGCTGCAACTCAAGAAGTTCCCCGACATAGCCGTCTCCACTCAAGAGGAAGCACAAGGGTCCCGCACATATCCAGGGAGCCCCGTTTCCGCCTCCTAGCTCGAGATGAGGGATCCTTTCCCTGTTTCGTAGGGAAAGAATTCCCGGCGTTCCCGACGTATCTCAAAGGAGGCGCTCTCCACAGGAAAGGCGAGAGGAACTCCAGGGTTGTGCCACTATTTCAATAGTCCCCCAGATGTGTCAGTCCATTCCAGAGGAACCTGTTTTCCCGCACTGCCTTGACGTTCAAGCGGAGGATCGACTCCCACCACGTGTGTATGTGGGACAGCCCTGTGGGAAAGCCTCGTAGGAAAGCCTCGAGGGAAAGCCATAGATCCCTTGATCCACGTGGCGGAATGCGTGACACTGCTGCTACCGCTCTGGAGGAAAGCGCAAGTGCATGCCCGCATTCGAAATGAGGACTGACTCCCCTTTGGAGACTCCAGAAGTACCCCAAGATCCATGACAGTACTGGAGAGGAATCCTGAGGTTCCGGCCCTGACTCCACAAAAAGTCTTAGGCACCGGCATCGACGGGAGAGGAATCCCGAGAGGCCCCCGAGGAACTCGCATGGGGACTGGCCTTTCCTGAGGCCACCAGAGCGGGTCCCTGAGGTCCCCGTCGGAAGTCGAGAGCACCTGCTGCAACTCGAGAAAATCAAGGAGGTTTTGCCCTCCAGGCGAGATGAGGCCCATTTCCGCAGAGGCTTCTCGAGGCTAATCACATCTAACCACTGGAACTTCCAAAGAGTCCTTCACACCCTTGTTGCAACTGAAGAAGTTTCCGACATACCCGTCTCCACTCGAGAGGAAGCACAAGGGTCCCGCAAACATCCAGGGGATCCCCGTTTCCGCCTCCTAGCTCGAGATGAGGGATCCTTTCCCTGTTTCTTAGGGAAAGAATTCCCGGCGTTCCCGTCGCATCTCAAGAGGAGGCACTCTCCACAGGAAAGGCGAGAGGAACTCCAGGGTCGTGCCACCATTCCAAGAGTCCCCCAGATGTGTCAGTCCATTCCAGAGGAACCTGTTTTCCCTGCACTGCCTTGACGTTCAAGGCGAGGATCGACTCCCACCACGTGTGCACGTGGGACAGCAATGTGGGAAAGCCTAGTGGGAAAGCCTCGTGGGAAAGACTCGAGGGAAAACAATAAATCCTTTGATCCACGCGGTGGACTGGGTGACACTGCTGCTACTGCTCTGGAGGAAAGCACAAGGGCATGCCCACAATCGAGACGAGGACTGACTCCCCTGGGGAGACTCCAGAAGTACCCCAAGATCCATGTCAGCACTGGAGAGGAATCCTCAGGTTCCGGCCCCGACTCCACACAAGGTCTTAGGCCCCAGCATCGACGGGAGAAGAATCCCGAGAGGCCCCCGAGGAACTGCCATGGGGACTGGCCTTTCCTGAGGCCACCAGAGCGGGTCCCTGAGGTCCCCGTCGTAAGTCGAGAGCACCGGCCACAACTCGAGAAAATCCAGTTGATTTTGCCCTCCAGGCGAGATGAGGCCCATTTCCGCTTAGGCTTCTCGAGGCTAATCACATCTAACCACTGGAACTTACAAAGAGTCCTTCACACCCTTGCTGCAACTCAAGAAATTCCCCGACATAGCTGTCTCCACTCGAGAGGAAGCACGAGGGTCCCGCACACATCCAGGGAGCCCCGTTTCCGCCTCCTAGCTCGAGATGAGGGATCCTTTCCCTGTTTCGTAGGGAAAGAATTCCCGGCGTTCCCGTCACATCTCAAGAGGAGGCGCTCTCCACAGGAAAGGCGAGAGGAACTCCAGGGTCGTGCCACCATTCCAAGAGTCCCACAGATGTGTCAGTCCATTCCAGAGGAACCTGTTTTCCCTGCACTGCCTTGACGTTCAAGCCGAGGATCTACTCCCACCACGTGTGCACGTGGGACAGCCCTGTGGGAAAGCCTCGTGGGAAAGCCTCGTGGGAAAGACTCGAGGGAAAACCATAGATCCTTTGATCCACGCGGTGGATTGCGTGACACTGCTGCTAGAGCTCTGGAGAAAGTGTAAGTGCATGCCCGCATTCGAGACGAGGACTGACTCCCCTGGGGACACTCCAGAAGTACCCCAAGATCCATGTCAGCACTGGAGAGGAATCCTCAGGTTCCGGCCCCGACTCCACACAAGGCCTTATGCCCCGGCATCGACGGGAGAGGAATCCCGAGAGGCCCCCGAGGAACTCGCATGGGGACTGGCCTTTCCTGAGGCCACCAGAGCGGGTCCCAGAGGTCCCCGTCGTAAGTCGAGAGCACCTGCCGCAACTCGAGAAAATCCAGGAGGTTTTGCCCTCCAGGCGAGATGAGGCCCATTTCCGCTGAGGCTTCTCGAGGCTCATCACATCTAACCACTGGAACTTCCAAAGGGTCCTTCACACCCTTGCTGCAAGTCCAGAAGTTCCCCAACATGCCCGTCTCCACTCGAGAGGAGGCACGAGGGTCCCGCACACACCAGGGGTGCCCCGTTTCGGCCTCCTAGCTCGAGATGTGGGATCCTTTCCCTGTTTCGTAGGGAAAGAATTCCCGGCGTTCCCGTCGCACCTCAAGAGGAGGCGCTCTCCACAGGAAAGGCGAGAGGAACTTCAGGGTCTTGCCACCATTCCAAGAGTCCCCCATATGTGTCCGTCCATTCCAGAGGAACCTGTTTTCCCTGCACTGCCTTGACGTTCAAGGCGAGGATCGACTCCCACCACGTGTGCACGTGGGACAGCCCTGTGGGAAAGCCTAGTGGGAAAGCCTCGTGGGAAAGACTCGAGGGAAAACCATAAATCCTTTGATCCACGCGGTGGACTGCGTGACACTGCTGCTACTGCTCTGGAGGAAAGCACAAGGGCTTGCCCACAATCGAGACGAGGACTGACTCCCCTGGGGAGACTCCAGAAGTACCCCAAGATCCATGTCAGCACTGGAGAGGAATCCTCAGGTTCCGGCCCCGACTCCACACAAGGTCTTAGGCCCCGGCATCGACGGGAGAAGAATCCCGAGAGGCCCCCGAGGAACTGCCATGGGGACTGGCCTTTCCTGAGGCCACCAGAGCGGGTCCCTGAGGTCCCCGTCGTAAGTCGAGAGAACCGGCCACAACTCGAGAAAATCCAGTTGATTTTGCCCTCCAGGCGAGATGAGGCCCATTTCCGCTTAGGCTTCTCGAGGCTAATCACATCTAACCACTGGAACTTACAAAGAGTCCTTCACACCCTTGCTGCAACTCAAGAAATTCCCCGACATAGCTGTCTCCACTCGAGAGGAAGCACGAGGGTCCCGCACACATCCAGGGAGCCCCGTTTCCGCCTCCTAGCTCGAGATGAGGGATCCTTTCCCTGTTTCGTAGGGAAAGAATTCCCGGCGTTCCCGTCACATCTCAAGAGGAGGCGCTCTCCACAGGAAAGGCGAGAGGAACTCCAGGGTCGTGCCACCATTCCAAGAGTCCCACAGATGTGTCAGTCCATTCCAGAGGAACCTGTTTTCCCTGCACTGCCTTGACGTTCAAGCCGAGGATCTACTCCCACCACGTGTGCACGTGGGACAGCCCCGTGGGAAAGCCTCGTGGGAAAGCCTCGTGGGAAAGACTCGAGGGAAAACCATAGATCCTTTGATCCACGCGGTGGATTGCGTGACACTGCTGCTAGAGCTCTGGAGAAAGTGTAAGTGCATGCCCGCATTCGAGACGAGGACTGACTCCCCTGGGGACACTCCATAAGTACCCCAAGATCCATGTCAGCACTGGAGAGGAATCCTCAGGTTCCGGCCCCGACTCCACACAAGGCCTTATGCCCCGGCATCGACGGGAGAGGAATCCCGAGAGGCCCCCGAGGAACTCGCATGGGGACTGGCCTTTCCTGAGGCCACCAGAGCGGGTCCCAGAGGTCCCCGTCGTAAGTCGAGAGCACCTGCCGCAACTCGAGAAAATCCAGGAGGTTTTGCCCTCCAGGCGAGATGAGGCCCATTTCCGCTGAGGTTTCTCGAGGCTCATCACATCTAACCACTGGAACTTCCAAAGGGTCCTTCACACCCTTGCTGCAACTCAAGAAGTTCCCCGACATAGCCATCTCCACTCGAGAGGAAGCACGAGGGTCCCGCACACATTCAGGGGAGCCCCGTTTCCGCCTCCTATCTCTAGATGAGGCATCCTTTCCCTGTTTAGCAGGGAAAGAATTCCCGACGTTCCCGTCGCATCTCAAGAGGAGGCGCTCTCCACAGGAAAGGCGAGAGGAACTCCAGGGTCGTGCCACCATTCCAAGAGTCCCCCAGATGTGTCAGTCCATTCCAGAGGAACCTGTTTTCCCTGCACTGCCTTGACGTTCAAGCCGAGGATCGACTCCCACCACGTGTGCACGTGGGACAGCCCTGTGGGAAAGCCTCGTGGGAAAGCCTCGTGGGAAAGCCTCGAGGGAAAACCATAGATCCTTTGATGCACGCGGCGGACTGCGTGACACTGCTGCTACCGCTCTGGAGGAAAGTGCAAGTGCATTCCCGCATTCGAGACGAGGACTGACTCCCCTGGGGAGACCGCAGAAGTACCACAAGATCCATGTCAGCACTGGAGAGGAAACCTCAGGTTCAGGCCCCGACTCCACACAAGATCTTAGGCCCCGGCATCGACGGGAGAGGATTCCCGAGAGGCCCCCGAGGAACTCGCATGGGGACTGGCCTTTCCTGAGGCCACCAGAGCGGGTCCCTGAGGTCCCCTTCGTAAGTCGAGAGCACCTGCCGCAACTCGAGAAAATCCAGGAGGTTTTGCCCTCCAGGCGAGTTGAGGCCCATTTCCGCTGAGGCTTCTCGAGGCTAATCACATCTAACCACTGGTACTTCCAAAGGGTCCTTCACACCGTTCCTGCAACTCAAGAAGTTCCCCGACATACCCGTCTCCACTCGAGAGGAAGCACGAGGGTCCCACACACATCCAGGGGAGCCCCGTTTCCGCCTCCTAGCTCGAGGTGAGGGATCCTTTCCCTGTTTCTTAGGGAAAGAATTCCCGGCGTTCCCGTCGCATCTCAAGAGGAGGCGCTCTCCACAGGAAAGGCGAGAGGAACTCCAGGGTCGTGCCACCATTCCAAGAGTCCCCCAGATGTGTCAGTCCATTCCAGAGGAACCTGTTTTCCCTGCACTGCCTTGACGTTCAAGCCGAGGATCGACTCCCACCACGTGTGCACGTGGGACAGCCCTGTGGGAAAGCCTCGTGGAAAAGCCTCGTGGAAAAGACTCGAGGGAATACCATAGATCCTTTGATCCACGCGGCGGACAGCGTGACACTGCTGCTACCGCTCTGCAGGTAAGCCCAAGTGCATGCCCGCATTCGAGACGAGGACTGACTCCCCTGGGAAGACTCCAGAAGTACCCCAAGATGATGTCAGCACTGGAGAGGAATCCTCAGGTTCCGGCCCCGACTCCACACAAGGTCTTAGGCCCCGGCATCGACGGGAGAGGAATCCCGAGAGGCCCCCGAGGAACTCGCATGGGGACTGGCCTTTCCTGAGGCCACCAGAGCGGGTCCCTGAGGTCCCCGTCGTAAGTCGAGAGCACCTGCCGCAACTCGAGAAAATCCAGGAGGTTTTGCCATCCAGGCGAGATGAGGCCCATTTCCGCTGAGGCTTCTCCAGGCTAATCACATCTAACCACTGGAACTTCCAAAGGGTCCTTCACACCCTTGCTGCAAGTCCAGAAGTTCCCCGACATACCCGTGTCCACTCGAGAGGAAGCACGAGGGTCCCGCACACATCCAGGGAAGCCCCGTTTCCGGCTCCTAGCTAGAGATGAGGAATCCTTTCCCTGTTTCTTATGGAAAGAATTCCCGGCGTTCCCGTCGCATCTCAAGAGGAGGCGCTCTCCACAGGAAAGGCGAGGGGAACTCCAGGGTCGTGACACCATTCCAAGAGTCCCACAAATGTGTCAGTCCATTCCAGAGGAACCTGTTTTCCCTGCACTGCCTTGACGTTCAAGCCGAGGATCGACTCCCACCACGTGTGCACGTGGGACAGCCCTGTGGGAAAGCCTCGTGGGAAATCCTGGAGGTAAAGCCATAGATCCCTTAATCCACAAGGCGGAATGCGTGGCACTGCTCCTACCGCTCTGGAGGAAAGCGCATGTGCATGCCCGCATTAGAGACGAGGACTGACTCCCCTGGTGAGACTCCAGAAGTACCCCAAGATCCATGTCAGCACTGGAGAGGAATCCTCAGACTCCGGCCCCTACTCCACACAAGATCTTAGGCCCCGGCATCGATGGGGGAGGAATCCCGAGAGGCCCCCGAGGAACTCGCATGGGGACTGGCCTTTCCTGAGGCCACCAGAGCGGGTCCCTGAGGTCCCCGTCGTAAGTCGAGAGCACCTGCCGCAACTGGAGAAAATCCAAGAGGTTTTGCCCTCCAGGCCAGTTGAGGCCCATTTCCGCTGAGGCTTCTCGAGGTTAATCACATCTAACCACTGGAACTTCCAAAGGGTCCTTCACACCCTTGCTGCAACTCCAGAAGTTCCCCGACATACCCGTCTCCACACGAGAGGAAGCACGAGGGTCCCACACACATCCAGGGGAGCCCCGTTTCCGCCTCCTAGCTCGAGATGAGGGTTCCTTTCCCTGTTTCGTAGGGAAAGAATTCCCGGCGTTCCCGTCGCATCTCAAGAGGAGGCGCTCTCCACAGGAAAGGCGAGAGGAACTCCAGGGTCGTGCCACCATTCCAAGAGTCCCCCAGATGTGTCAGTCCATTCCAGAGGAACCTGTTTTCCCTGCACTGCCTTGACGTTCAAGCCGAGGATCGACTCCACCACGTGTGCACGTGGGACAGCCCTGTGGGAAAGCCTCGTGGGAAATCCTGGAGGGAAAGCCATAGATCCCTTAATCCACAAGGCGGAATGCGTGGCACTGCTCCTACCGCTATGGAGGTAAGCGCAAGTGCATGCCCGCATTCGAGACGAGGACTGACTCCCCTGGGGAGACTCCAGAAGAACCCCAAGATCCATGTCAGCACTGGAGAGGAATCCTCAGGTTCCGGCCCCGACTCCACACAAGGTCTTAGGCCCCGCCATCGACGGGAGAGGAATCCCGAGAGGCCCCCGAGGAACTCGCATGGGGAGTGGCCTTTCCTGAGGCCACCAGAGCGGGTCCCTGAGGTCCCCGTCGTAAGTCGAGAGCACCTGCCGCAACTCGAGAAAATCCAGGAGGTTTTGCCCTCCAGGCGAGATGAGGCCCATTTCCGCTGAGGCTTCTCGAGGCTAATCACATCTAACCACGGGAACTTCCAAAGGGTCCTTCACACCCTTGCTGCAACTCAAGAAGTTAACCGACATACCCGTCTCCACTCGAGAGGAATCACGAGGGTCCCACACACATCCAGGGGAGCCCCGTTTCCGCCTCCTAGCTCGAGATGAGGGATCCTTTCCCTGTTTCGTAGGGAAAGAATTCCCGGCGTTCCCGTCGCATCTCAAGAGGAGGCGCTCTCCACAGGAAAGGCGAGAGGAACTCCAGGGTCGTGCCACCATTCCAAGAGTCCCCCAGATGTGTCAGTCCATTCCAGAGGAAGCATTTTTCCCTGCACTGCCTCGACGTTCAAGCCGAGGATCGACTCCCACCACATGTGCACGTGGGACAGCCCTGTGGGAAAGCCTCGTCGGAAAGCCTCGTGGGAAAGACTCGAGGGAAAAACATAGATCCTTTGATCCATGCGGCGGACAGCGTGACACTGCTGCTACCGCTCTGGAGGTAAGCGCAAGTGCATGCCCGCATTCGAGACGAGGACTGACTCCCCTGGGGAGACTCCAGAAGTACCCCAAGAAGATGTCAGCACTGGAGAGGAATCCTCAGGTTCCGGCCCCGACTCCACACAAGGTCTGAGGCCCCGGCATCGACGGGAGAGGAATCCCGAGAGGCCCCCGAGGAACTCGCATGGGGACTGGCCTTTCCTGAGGCCACCAAAGCGGGTCCCTGAGGTCCCCGTCGTAAGTCGAGAGCACCTGCCGCAACTCGAGAAAATCCAGGAGGTTTTGCCCTCCAGGCGAGATGAGGCCCATTTCCGCTGAGGCTTCTCGAGGCTAATCACATCTAACCAATGGAGCATACAAAGGGTCCTTTACAACCTTGCTGCAAGTCCAGAAGTTCCCCGACATACCCGTGTCCACTCGAGAGGAAGCACGAGGGTCCCGAACACATCCACGGGAGCCCCGTTTCCGCCTCCTAGCTCGAGATGAGGAATCCTTTCCCTGTTTCTTAGGGAAAGAATTCACGGCGTTCCCGTCGCATCCAAGAGGAGGCGCTCTCCACAGGAAAGGCGAGAGGAACTCCAGGGTCGTGCGACCATTCCAAGAGTCCCACAGATGTGTCAGTCCATTCCAGAGGAACCTGTTTTCCCTGCACTGCCTTGACGTTCAAGCCGAGGATCGACTCCCACCACGTGTGCACGTGGGACAGCCCTGTGGGAAAGCCTCGTGGGAAAGCCTCGTGGGAAAGACTCGAGGGAAAAACATAGATCCTTTGATCTACGCGGTGGACTGCGTGACACTGCTGCTACCGCTATGGAGGTAAGCGCAAGTGCATGCCCGCATTCGAGACGAGGACTGACTCCCCTGGGGAGACTCCAGAAGTACCCCAAGATCCATGTCAGCACTGGAGAGGAATCCTCAGGTTCCGGCCCCGACTCCACACACGGTCTGAGGCACCGCCATCGACAGGAGAGGAATCCCGAGAGGCCCCCGAGGAACTCGCATGGGGACTGGCCTTTCCTGAGGCCACCAGAGCGGGTCCCTGAGGTCCCCGTCGTAATTCGAGAGCACCTGCCGCAACTCGAGAAAATCCAGGAGGTTTTGCCCTCCAGGCGAGATGAGGCCCATTTCCGCTGAGGCTTCTCGAGGCTAATCACATCTAACCACTGGAACTTCCAAAGGGTCCTTCACACCCTTCCTGCAACTCAAGAAGTTCCCCGACATACCCGTCTCCACTCGAGAGGAAGCACGAGGGTCCCACACACATCCAGGGAAGCCCCGTTTCCGCCTCCTAGCTCGAGATGAGGGATCCTTTCCCTGTTTCGTAGGGAAAGAATTCCCGGCGTTCCCGTCGCATCTCAAGAGGAGGCGCTCTCCACAGGAAAGGCGAGAGGAACTCCAGGGTCGTGCCACCATTCCAAGAGTCCCCCAGATGTGTCAGTCCATTCCAGAGGAACCTGTTTTTCCTGCACTGCCTTGACGTTCAAGCCGAGGATCGACTCCCACCACGTGTGCACGTGGGATAGCCCTGTGGGATAGCCTCGTGGGAAAGCCTCGTGGGAAAGACACGAGGGAAAACCATAGATCCTTTGATCCATGCGGCGGACAGCGTGACACTGCTGCTACCGCTCTGGAGGTAAGCGCAAGTGCATGCCCGCATTCGAGACGAGGACTGACTCCCCTGGGGAGACTCCAGAAGTACCCCAAGATGATGTCAGCACTGGAGAGGAATCCTCAGGTTCCGGCCCCGACTCCACACAAGGTCTTAGGCCCCGGCATCGACGGGAGAGGAATCCCGAGAGGCCCCCGAGGAACTCGCATGGGGACTGGCCTTTCCTGAGGCCACCAGAGCGGGTCCCTGAGGTCCCCGTCGTAAGTCGAGAGCACCTGCCGCAACTCGAGAAAATCCAGGAGGTTTTGCCCTCCAGGCGAGATGAGGCCCATTTCCGCTGAGGCTTCTCGAGGCTAATCACATCTAACCACTGGAACTTACAAAGGGTCCTTTACACCCTTGCTGCAAGTCCAGAAGTTCCCCGACATACCCGTGTCCACTCGAGAGGAAGCACGAGGGTCCCGAACACATCCAGGGGAGCCCCGTTTCCGCCTCCTAGCTCGAGATGAGGAATCCTTTCCCTGTTTCTTAGGGAAAGAATTCCCGGCGTTCCCGTCGCATCTCAAGAGGAGGCGCTCTCCACAGGAAAGGCGAGAGGAACTCCAGGGTCGTGCCACCATTCCAAGAGTCCCACAGATGTGTCAGTCCATTCCAGAGGAACCTGTTTTCCCTGCACTGCCTCGACGTTCAAGCCGAGGATCGACTCCCACCACGTGTGCACGTGGGACAGCCCTGTGGGAAAGCCTCGTGGGAAAGCCTCGTGGGAAAGACTCGAGGGAAAACCATAGATCCTTTGATCCACGCAGTGGACTGTGTGACACTGCTGCTACCGCTCTGGAGGAAAGCGCAAGTGCATGCCCGCATTCGAGACGAGGACTGACTCCCCTGGGGAGACTCCAGAAGTACCCCAAGATCCATGTCAGCACTGGAGAGGAATCCTCAGATTCCGGCCCCTACTCCACACAAGATCTTAGGCCCCGGCATCGACGGGAGAGGAATCCCGAGAGGCCCCCGAGGAACTCGCATGGGGACTGGCCTTTCCTGAGGCCACCAGAGCGGGTCCCTGAGGTCCCCATCGTAAGTCGAGACCACCTGCCGCAACTCGAGAAAATCCAGGAGGTTTTGCCCTCCAGGCGAGTTGAGGCCCATTTCCGCTGAGGCTTCTCGAGGCTAATCACATCTAACCACTGGAAATTCCAAAGGGTCCTTCACACCCTTGCTGCAACTCTAGAAGTTCCCCAACATACCCGTCTCCACTCGAAAGGAAGCACGAGGGTCCCGCACACATCCAGGGGAGCCCCGTTTCCGCCTCCTAGCTCGAGATGAGGGATCCTTTCCCTGTTTCGTAGGGAAAGAATTCCCGGCGTTCCCGTCGCATCTCAAGAGGAGGCGCTCTCCACAGGAAAGGCGAGAGGAACTCCAGGGTCGTGCCTCCATTCCAAGAGTCCCCCAGATGTGTCAGTCCATTCCAGAGGAAGCATTTTTCCCTGCACTGCCTCGACTTTCAAGCCGAGGATCGACTCCCACCACGTGTGCACGTGGGACAGCCCTGTGGGAAAGCCTCGTGGGAAAGCCTCGTGGGAAAGACTCGAGGGAAAACCATAGATCCTTTGATCCACGCGGCGGACTGCGTGACACTGCTGCTACCGCTCTGGAGGTAAGAGCAAGTGCATGCCCGCATTCGAGACGAGGACTGACTCCCCTGGGGAGACTCCAGAAGTACCCCAAGATGATGTCAGCACTGGAGAGGAATCCTCAGGTTCCGGCCCCGACTCCACACAAGGTCTTAGGCCCCGGCATCGACGGGAGAGGAATCCCGAGAGGCCCCCGAGGAACTCGCATGGGGACTGGCCTTTCCTGAGGCCACCAGAGCGGGTCCCTGAGGTCCCCGTCGTAAGTCGAGAGCACCTGCCGCAACTCGAGAAAATCCAGGAGGTTTTGCCCTCCAGGCGAGATGAGGCCCATTTCGGCTGAGGCTTCTCGAGGCTAATCACAACTAACCACTGGAACTTCCAAAGGGTCCTTCACACCCTTGCTGCAACTCCAGAAGTTCCCCGACATACCCGTCTCCACTCGAGAGAAAGCACGAGGGTCCCGCACACCTCCAGGGGAGCCACGTTTCCGCATCCTAGCTCGAGATGAGGGATCCTTTCCCTGTTTCGTAGGGAAAGAATTCCTGGCGTTCCCGTCGCATCTCAAGAGGAGGCGCTCTCCACAGGAAAGGCGAGAGGAACTCCAGGGTCGTGCCACCATTCCAAGAGTCCCCCAGATGTGTCAGTCCATTCCAGAGGAACCTGTTTTCCCAGCACTGCCTTGACGTTCAAGCCGAGGATCGACTCCCACCACGTGTGCATGTGGGACAGCCCTGTGGGAAAGCCTCGTGGGAAAGCCTCGTGGGAAAGACTCGAGGGAAAACCATAGATCCTTTGATCCACGCGGCGGACTGCGTGACACTGCTGCTACCGCTCTGGAGGAAAGCGCAAGTGCATGCCCGCATTCGAGACGAGGACTGACTCCCCTGGGGAGACTCCAGAAGTACCCCAAGATCCATGTCAGCACTGGAGAGGAATCCTCAGGTTCCGGCCCCGACTCCACAAAAGGTCTTAGGCCCCGGCATCGACGGGAGAGGAATCCCGAGAGGCCCCCGAGGAACTCGCATGGGGACTGGCCTTTCCTGAGGCCTCCAGAGCGGGTCCCTGAGGTCCCCGTCGTAAGTCGAGAGCACCTGCCGCAACTCGAGAAAATGCAGGAGGTTTTGCCCTCCAGGCTAGATGAGGCCCATTTCCGCTTAGGCTTCTCGAGGCTAATCACATCTAACCACTGGAACTTCCAAAGGGTCCTTCACACCCTTGCTGCAACTCAAGAAGTTCCCCGACATACCCGTCTCCACTCGAGAGGAAGCACGAAGGTCCCGCACACATCCAGGGGAGACCTGATTCCTCCTCCTAGCTAGAGATGAGGGATGCTTTCACTGTTTCGTAGGGAAAGAATTCCCGGCGTTCCCGGCGCATCTCAAGAGGAGGCGCTCTCCACAGGAAAGGCGAGAGGAACTCCAGGGTCGTGCCACCATTCCAAGAGTCCCCCAGATGTGTCAGTCCATTCCAGAGGAACCTGTTTTCCCTGCACTGCCTTGACGTTCAAGCCGAGGATCGACTCCCACCACGTGTGCACGTGGGACAGCCCTGTGGGAAAGCCTCGTGGGAAAGCCTCTTGGGAAAGACTCGAGGGAAAAACATAGATTCTTTGTTCCACGCGTCGGACTGCGTGACATTGCTGCTTCCGCTCTGGAGGAAAGCGCAAGTGCATGCCCGCATTCGAGACGAGGAGTGACTCCCCTGGGGAGACTCCAGAAGTACCCCAAGATCCATGACAGCACTGGATAGGAATCCTCAGGTTCCGGCCCCGACTCCACACAAGGTTTTAGGCCCCGGCATCGACGGGAGAGCAATCCCGAGAGGACCCCGAGGAACTCGCATGGGGACTGGCCTTTCCTGAGGCCACCAGAGCGGGTCCCTGAGGGCCCCGTCGTAAGTCGAGAGCACCTGCCGCAACTCGAGAAAATCCAGGAGGTTTTGCCCTCCAGGTGAAATGAGGCACATTTCCGCTGAGGCTTCTCGAGGCTAATCACATCTAACCACTGGAACTTCCAAAGGGTCTTTCACACCCTTGCTGCAACTCAAGAAGTTCCCCGACATACCCCTCTCCACTCGAGAGGAAGCACGAGGGTCCCACACACATCCAGGGGAGCCCCGTTTCCGCCTCCTAGCTCGAGATGAGGGATCCTTTCCCTGTTTCCTAGGGAAAGAATTCCCGGCGTTCCCGTCGCATCTCAAGAGGAGGCGCTCTCCACAGGAAATGCGAGAGGAACTCCAGGGTCGTGCCACCATTCCATTATCCCCCAGATGTGTCAGTCCATTGCAGAGGAACCTGTTTTCCCTGCAATGCCTTGACGTTCAAGACGAGGATCTACTCCCACCATGGTGGCACGTGGGACAGCCCTGTGGGAAAGCCTCGTGGTAAAGCCTTGAGGGAAAGCCATAGATCCCTTTATCCACGCGGCGGAATGCGTGAAACTGCTGCTACCGCTCTGGAGGAAAGCGCAAGTGCATGCCCGCATTGGAGACGAGGACTGACTCCCTTCGGGAGACTCCAGAAGTACCCCAAGATCCATGTCAGCACTGGAGAGGAATCCTCAGGTTCCGGCCCCGACTCCTCACAAGGTCTTAGGCCCCGGCATCGACGGGAGAGGAATCCCGAGAGGCCCCCGAGGAACTCGCATGGGGACTGGCCTTTCCTGAGGCCACCAGAGCGGGTCCCTGAGGTCCCCGTCGTAAGTCGAGAGCACCTGCCGCAACTCGAGAAAATCTAGGAGGTTTTACCGTCCAGGCGAGATGAGGCCCATTTCCGCTGAGACTTCCCGAGGCTAATCACCTCTAACCACTGGAACTTCCAAAGGGTCCTTCACACCCTTGCTGCAACTCAAAAAGTTCCCCGACCTACCCGTCTCCACTAGAGAGGAAGCACGAGGGTCCCGCAAACATCGAGGGGAGCCCCTTTTCCGCCTCCTTCCTCGAGATGAGGAATCCTTTCCCTGTTTTGTAGGGAAAGAATTCCAGGCGATCCCGTCGCATCTCAAGAGGGGGCGCTCTCCACAGGAAAGGCGAGAGGAACTCCAGGGTCGTGCCACCATTCCAAGAGTCCTCCAGATGTGTCAGTCCATTCCAGAGGAAACTGTTTTCCCTGCACTGCCTTGACGTTCAAGCCGAGGATCGACTCCCACCACGTGTGCACGTGGGACAGCCCTGTGGGAAAGCCTCGTGGGAAAGCCTCGTGGGAAAGACTCGAGGGAAAACCATAGATCCTTTGATCCACGCGGCGGACTGCGTGACACTGCTGCTACCACTCTGGAGGAAAGCGCAAGTGCATGCCCGCATTCGAAACGAGGACTGACTCCCCTGGGGAGACTCCAGAAGTACCCCAAGATCCATGTCAGCTCTTGAGAGGAAGCCTCAGGTTCCGGCCCCGACTCCACACAAGGTCTTAGGCCCCGGCATCGACGGGAGAGCAATCCCGAGAGGCCCCCGAGGAACTCGCATGGGGACTGGCCTTTCCTGAGGCCACCAGAGCGGGTCCCTGAGGGCCCCGTCGTAAGTCGAGAGCACCTGCCGCAACTCGAGAAAATACAGGAGATTTTGCCCTCCAGGCGAGATGAGGCCCATTTCCGCTGAGGCTTCTCGAGGCTAATCACATCTAACCACTGGAACTTCCAAAGGGTCCTTCTCACCCTTGCTGCAACTCAAGAAGTTCCCCGACATACCCGTCTCCACTCGAGAGGAAGCACGAGGGTCCCGCACAAATCCAGGGGAGCCCCGTTTCCGCCTCCTAGCTCGTGATGAGGGATCCTTTCCCTGTTTCGTAGGGAAAGAATTCCCGGCGTTCCCGTCGCATCTCAAGAGGAGGCGCTCTCCACAGGAAAGGCGAGAGGAACTCCAGGGTCGTGCCACCATTCCAAGAGTCCCCCATATGTGTCAGTCCATTCCAGAGGAACCTGTTTTCCCTGCACTGCCTTGACCTTCAAGCCGAGGATCGACTCCCACCACGTGTGCACGTGGGACAGCCCTGTGGGAAAGCCTCGTGGGAAAGCCTCGTGGGAAAGACTCGAGGGAAAACCATAGATCCTTTGCTCCACGCAGAGGACTGCGTGACACTGCTGCTACCGCTCTGGAGGAAAGCGCAAATGCATGCCCTCATTCGAGACGAAGACTGACTCACCTGGGGAGACTCCAGAAGTACCCCAAGATCCATGTCAGCACTGGAGAGGAATCCTCAGGTTCCGGCCCGACTCCACACAAGGTCTTAGGCCCCGGCATCGACGGGAGAGCAATCCCGAGGGGCCCGCGTGGAACTCGCATGGGGACTGGCCTTTCCTGAGGCCACCAGAGCGGGTCCCTGAGGTCCCCGTCGTACGTCGAGAGCACCTGCCGCAACTCGAGAAAATCCAGGAGGTTTTGCCCTCCAGGCGAAATGAGGCCCATTTCCGCTGAGGCTTCTCGAGGCTAATCACATCTAACCACTGGAACTTCAAAAGGGTCCTTCACACCCTTGCTGCAACTCAAGCACTTCCCCGACATACCCGTCTCCACTCGAGAGGAAGCACGAGGGTCCCGCACACATCCAGGGGAGCCCCGTTTCCGCCTCTTAGCTCGAGATGAGGGATCCTTTCCCGGTTTCGTAGGGAAAGAATTCCCGGCGTTCCCGTCGCATCTCAAGAGGAGGCGCTCTCCACAGGAAAGGCGAGAGGAAATCCAGGGTCGTGCCACCATTCCAAGAGTCCCCCAGATGTGTCAGTCCATTCCAGAGGAACCTGTTTTCCCTGCACTGCCTTCACGTTCAAGCCGAGGATCGACTCCCACCACGTGTGCACGTGGGACAGCCCTGTGGGAAAGCCTCGTGGGAAAGCCTCGTGGGAAAGACTCGAGGGAAAACCATAGATCCTTTGATCCACGCGGCGGACTGCGTGACACTGCTGCTACCGCTCTGGAGGAAAGCCCAAGTACATGCCTGCATTCGAGACGAGGACTGACTCCCCTGGGGAGACTCCAGAAGTACCCCAAGATCCATGTCAGCTCTGGAGAGGATTCCTCAGGTTCCGGCCCCGACTCCACACAAGGTCTTAGGCCCCGGCATCGACGGGAGAGCAATCCCGAGAGGCCCCCGAGGAACTCGCATGGGGACTGGCCTTTCCTGAGGCCACCAGAGCGGGTCCCTGAGGTCCCCGTCGTAAGTCGAGAGCATCAGCCGAAACTTGAGAAAATCCAGGAGGTTTTGCCCTCCAGGCGAGATGAGGCCCATTTCCGCTGAGGCTTCTCGAGGCTAATCACATCTAACCACTGGAGCTTCCAAACGGTCCTTCACACCCTTGCTGCAAGTCCAGAAGTTCCCCGACATACCGTCTCCACTCGAGAGGAAGCACGAAGGTCCCGCACACATCCAGGGGAGACCTGATTCCTCCTCCTAGCTAGAGATGAGGGATGCTTTCACTGTTTCGTAGGGAAAGAATTCCCGGCGTTCCCGGCGCATCTCAAGAGGAGGCGCTCTCCACAGGAAAGGCGAGAGGAACTCCAGGGTCGTGCCACCATTCCAAGAGTCCCCCAGATGTGTCAGTCCATTCCAGAGGAACCTGTTTTCCCTGCACTGCCTTGACGTTCAAGCCGAGGATCGACTCCCACCACGTGTGCACGTGGGACAGCCCTGTGGGAAAGCCTCGTGGGAAAGCCTCTTGGGAAAGACTCGAGGGAAAAACATAGATTCTTTGTTCCACGCGTCGGACTGCGTGACATTGCTGCTTCCGCTCTGGAGGAAAGCGCAAGTGCATGCCCGCATTCGAGACGAGGAGTGACTCCCCTGGGGAGACTCCAGAAGTACCCCAAGATCCATGACAGCACTGGATAGGAATCCTCAGGTTCCGGCCCCGACTCCACACAAGGTTTTAGGCCCCGGCATCGACGGGAGAGCAATCCCGAGAGGACCCCGAGGAACTCGCATGGGGACTGGCCTTTCCTGAGGCCACCAGAGCGGGTCCCTGAGGGCCCCGTCGTAAGTCGAGAGCACCTGCCGCAACTCGAGAAAATCCAGGAGGTTTTGCCCTCCAGGTGAAATGAGGCACATTTCCGCTGAGGCTTCTCGAGGCTAATCACATCTAACCACTGGAACTTCCAAAGGGTCTTTCACACCCTTGCTGCAACTCAAGAAGTTCCCCGACATACCCCTCTCCACTCGAGAGGAAGCACGAGGGTCCCACACACATCCAGGGGAGCCCCGTTTCCGCCTCCTAGCTCGAGATGAGGGATCCTTTCCCTGTTTCCTAGGGAAAGAATTCCCGGCGTTCCCGTCGCATCTCAAGAGGAGGCGCTCTCCACAGGAAATGCGAGAGGAACTCCAGGGTCGTGCCACCATTCCATTATCCCCCAGATGTGTCAGTCCATTGCAGAGGAACCTGTTTTCCCTGCAATGCCTTGACGTTCAAGACGAGGATCTACTCCCACCATGGTGGCACGTGGGACAGCCCTGTGGGAAAGCCTCGTGGTAAAGCCTTGAGGGAAAGCCATAGATCCCTTTATCCACGCGGCGGAATGCGTGAAACTGCTGCTACCGCTCTGGAGGAAAGCGCAAGTGCATGCCCGCATTGGAGACGAGGACTGACTCCCTTCGGGAGACTCCAGAAGTACCCCAAGATCCATGTCAGCACTGGAGAGGAATCCTCAGGTTCCGGCCCCGACTCCTCACAAGGTCTTAGGCCCCGGCATCGACGGGAGAGGAATCCCGAGAGGCCCCCGAGGAACTCGCATGGGGACTGGCCTTTCCTGAGGCCACCAGAGCGGGTCCCTGAGGTCCCCGTCGTAAGTCGAGAGCACCTGCCGCAACTCGAGAAAATCTAGGAGGTTTTGCCGTCCAGGCGAGATGAGGCCCATTTCCGCTGAGACTTCCCGAGGCTAATCAACTCTAACCACTGGAACTTCCAAAGGGTCCTTCACACCCTTGCTGCAACTCAAAAAGTTCCCCGACCTACCCGTCTCCACTCGAGAGGAAGCACGAGGGTCCCGCAAACATCGAGGGGAGCCCCTTTTCCGCCTCCTTCCTCGAGATGAGGAATCCTTTCCCTGTTTTGTAGGGAAAGAATTCCAGGCGATCCCGTCGCATCTCAAGAGGGGGCGCTCTCCACAGGAAAGGCGAGAGGAACTCCAGGGTCGTGCCACCATTCCAAGAGTCCTCCAGATGTGTCAGTCCATTCCAGAGGAAACTGTTTTCCCTGCACTGCCTTGACGTTCAAGCCGAGGATCGACTCCCACCACGTGTGCACGTGGGACAGCCCTGTGGGAAAGCCTCGTGGGAAAGCCTCGTGGGAAAGACTCGAGGGAAAACCATAGATCCTTTGATCCACGCGGCGGACTGCGTGACACTGCTGCTACCACTCTGGAGGAAAGCGCAAGTGCATGCCCGCATTCGAAACGAGGACTGACTCCCCTGGGGAGACTCCAGAAGTACCCCAAGATCCATGTCAGCTCTTGAGAGGAAGCCTCAGGTTCCGGCCCCGACTCCACACAAGGTCTTAGGCCCCGGCATCGACGGGAGAGCAATCCCGAGAGGCCCCCGAGGAACTCGCATGGGGACTGGCCTTTCCTGAGGCCACCAGAGCGGGTCCCTGAGGGCCCCGTCGTAAGTCGAGAGCACCTGCCGCAACTCGAGAAAATACAGGAGATTTTGCCCTCCAGGCGAGATGAGGCCCATTTCCGCTGAGGCTTCTCGAGGCTAATCACATCTAACCACTGGAACTTCCAAAGGGTCCTTCTCACCCTTGCTGCAACTCAAGAAGTTCCCCGACATACCCGTCTCCACTCGAGAGGAAGCACGAGGGTCCCGCACAAATCCAGGGGAGCCCCGTTTCCGCCTCCTAGCTCGTGATGAGGGATCCTTTCCCTGTTTCGTAGGGAAAGAATTCCCGGCGTTCCCGTCGCATCTCAAGAGGAGGCGCTCTCCACAGGAAAGGCGAGAGGAACTCCAGGGTCGTGCCACCATTCCAAGAGTCCCCCATATGTGTCAGTCCATTCCAGAGGAACCTGTTTTCCCTGCACTGCCTTGACCTTCAAGCCGAGGATCGACTCCCACCACGTGTGCACGTGGGACAGCCCTGTGGGAAAGCCTCGTGGGAAAGCCTCGTGGGAAAGACTCGAGGGAAAACCATAGATCCTTTGCTCCACGCAGAGGACTGCGTGACACTGCTGCTACCGCTCTGGAGGAAAGCGCAAATGCATGCCCTCATTCGAGACGAAGACTGACTCACCTGGGGAGACTCCAGAAGTACCCCAAGATCCATGTCAGCACTGGAGAGGAATCCTCAGGTTCCGGCCCGACTCCACACAAGGTCTTAGGCCCCGGCATCGACGGGAGAGCAATCCCGAGGGGCCCGCGTGGAACTCGCATGGGGACTGGCCTTTCCTGAGGCCACCAGAGCGGGTCCCTGAGGTCCCCGTCGTACGTCGAGAGCACCTGCCGCAACTCGAGAAAATCCAGGAGGTTTTGCCCTCCAGGCGAAATGAGGCCCATTTCCGCTGAGGCTTCTCGAGGCTAATCACATCTAACCACTGGAACTTCAAAAGGGTCCTTCACACCCTTGCTGCAACTCAAGCACTTCCCCGACATACCCGTCTCCACTCGAGAGGAAGCACGAGGGTCCCGCACACATCCAGGGGAGCCCCGTTTCCGCCTCTTAGCTCGAGATGAGGGATCCTTTCCCGGTTTCGTAGGGAAAGAATTCCCGGCGTTCCCGTCGCATCTCAAGAGGAGGCGCTCTCCACAGGAAAGGCGAGAGGAAATCCAGGGTCGTGCCACCATTCCAAGAGTCCCCCAGATGTGTCAGTCCATTCCAGAGGAACCTGTTTTCCCTGCACTGCCTTCACGTTCAAGCCGAGGATCGACTCCCACCACGTGTGCACGTGGGACAGCCCTGTGGGAAAGCCTCGTGGGAAAGCCTCGTGGGAAAGACTCGAGGGAAAACCATAGATCCTTTGATCCACGCGGGGGACTGCGTGACACTGCTGCTACCGCTCTGGAGGAAAGCCCAAGTACATGCCTGCATTCGAGACGAGGACTGACTCCCCTGGGGAGACTCCAGACGTACCCCAAGATCCATGTCAGCTCTGGAGAGGATTCCTCAGGTTCCGGCCCCGACTCCACACAAGGTCTTAGGCCCCGGCATCGACGGGAGAGCAATCCCGAGAGGCCCCCGAGGAACTCGCATGGGGACTGGCCTTTCCTGAGGCCACCAGAGCGGGTCCCTGAGGTCCCCGTCGTAAGTCGAGAGCATCAGCCGAAACTTGAGAAAATCCAGGAGGTTTTGCCCTCCAGGCGAGATGAGGCCCATTTCCGCTGAGGCTTCTCGAGTCTAATCACATCTAACCACTGGAGCTTCCAAAGGGTCCTTCACACCCTTGCTGCAAGTCCAGAAGTTCCCCGACATACCGTCTCCACTCGAGAGGAAGCACGAGGGCCCCGCACACATCCAGGGGAGCCCCGCTTCCGCCTCCTAGCTGGAGATGAGGGATCCTTTCCCTGTTTCATAGGGAAAGAATTCCCGGCATTCCCGTCGCATCTCAACAGGAGGCGCTCTCCACAGGAAAGGCGAGAGGAATTCCAGGGTCGTGCCACCATTCCAAGAGTCCCCGAGATGTGTCAGTCCATTCCAGAGGAACCTGTTTTCCCTGCACTGCCTTGATGTTCAAGCCGAGGATCGACTCCCACCACGTGTGCACGTGGGACAGCCCTGTGGGAAAGCCTCTTGGGAAAGCCTCGTGGGAAAGACTCGAGGGAAAACCATAGATCCTTTGCTCCATGCGGCGGACAGCGTGACACTGCTGCTACCGCTCTGGAGGAAAGCGCAAGTGCATGCCCGCATTCGAGACGAGGACTGACTCCCCTGGGGAGACTCCAGAAATACCCCAAGATCCATGTCAGGACTGGAGAGGAATCCTCAGGTTCCGGCCCCGACTCCACACAAGGTCTTAGGCGCCAGCATCGACGGGAGAGGAATCCCGAGAGGCCCCCAAGGAACTCGCATGGGGACTGGCCTTTCCTGAGGCCACCAGAGCGGGACCCTGAGGTCCCCGTCGTAAGTCCAGAGCACCTGCCGCAACTCGAGAAAATCCAGGAGGTTTTGCCCTCCAGGCGAGATGAGGCCCATTTCCGCTGAGGCATCTCGAGGCTAATCACATCTAACCACTGGAACTTCAAAAGGGTCCTTCACACCCTTGCTGCAACTCAAGAAGTTCCACGACATACCCGTCTCCACTGGAGAGGAAGTACAAGGGTCCCCCACACATCCAGGGGAGGCCTGTTTCCCCTTCCTAGCTCGAGATGAGGGATCCTTTCCCTGTTTCGCAGGGAAAGAATTCCCGGCCTTCCCGTCGCATCTCAAGAGGAGGCGCTCTCCACAGGAAAGGCGAGAGGAACTTCAGGGTCGTGCCACCATTCCAAGAGTCCCCCAGATGTGTCAGTCCATTCCAGGCGAACCTGTTTTCCCTGCACTGCCTTGACGTTCAAGCCGAGGATCGACTCCCACCACGTGTGCACGTGGGACAGACCTGTGGGAAAGCCTCGTGGGAAAGCCTCGTGGGAAAGACTCGAGTGAGAACCATAGATCCTTTGCTCCACGCATCGGACTGGGTGACACTGCTGCTACCGCTCTGGAGGAATGCGCAAGTGCATGCCCGCATTCGAGTCGAGGACTGACTCCCCGGGGGAGACTCCAGAAATACCCCAAGATCCATGTCCGCTCTGGAGAGGAATCCTCAGGTTTCGGCCCCGAATCCACACAAGGTCTTTGGCCCCGGCATCGACGGGAGAGGAATCACGAGAGGCCCTGAGGAACTCGCATGGGGACTGGCCTTTCCTGAGGCCACCAGAGCGGGTCCCTGAGGTCCCCGTCGTAAGTCGAGAGCACCTGCCTCAAGTCGAGAAAATACAGGAGGTTTTGCCCTCCAGGCGAGATGAGGCCCATTTCCGCTGAGGCATCTCGAGGCTAATCACATCTAACCACTGGAACTTCCAAAGGGTCCTTCACACCCTTGCTGCAACTCAAGAAGTTCCCCGACATACCCGTCTAAACTCGAGAGGAAGCACGAGGGTCCCGCACACATCGAGGGGAGCCCCGTTTCCGCCTCCTTGCTCGACATGAGGAATCCTTTCCCTGTTTTGTAGGGAAAGAATTCCCGGCGTTCCCGTCGCATCTCAAGAGGAGGCGCTCTCCACAGGAAAGGCGAGAGGAACTCCAGGGTCGTGCCACCATTCCAAGAGTCCTCCAGATGTGTCAGTCCATTCCAGAGGAAACTGTTTTCCCTGCAATGCCTTGACGTTCAAGCCGAGGATCGACTCCCACCACGTGTGCACGTGGGACAGCCCTGTGGGAAAGCCTCGTGCGAAAGCCTCGTGGGAAAGACTCGAGGGAAAACCATAGATCCTCTGCTCCACGCGGCGGACTGCGTGACACTGCTGCTACCGCTCTGGAGGAAAGATCAAGTGCATGCCCGCATTCGAGACGAGGACTGACTCCCCTGGGGAGACTCCAGAAGAACCCCAAGATGCATGTCAGCACTGGAGAGGAATCCTCAGGTTCCGGTCCCGACTCCACACAAGGTCTTAGGCCCTGGCATCGAGGGGAGAGCAATCCCGAGAGGCCCCCGAGGAACTCGCAAGGGGACTGGCCTTTCCTGAGTCCACCAGAGCTGGTCCCTGAGGTCCCTGTCGTACGTCGAGAGCACCTGCCGCAACTCAAGAAAATCCAGGAGGTTTTGCCCTCCAGGCGAGATGAGGCCCATTTCCGCTGTGGCTTCTCGAGGCTAATCACATCTAACCACTGGAACTTCCAAAGGGTCCTTCACACCCTTGCTGCAACTCCAGAAGTTCCCCGACATACCCGTCTCCACTCGAGAGGAAGCACGTGGGGTCCCGCACACATCCAGGGGAGCCCCGTTTCCGCCTCCTAGCTCGAGATGAGGGATCCTTTCCCTGTTTCGCAGGGAAAGAATTCCCGGTGTTCCCGTCGCATCTCAAGAGGAGGCGCTCTCCACAGGAAAGGCGAGAGGAACTCCAGGGTCGTTCCACCATTCCAAGAGTCCCCCAGATGTGTGAGTCCATTCCAGAGGAACATTTTTTCCCTGCACTGCCTTGACGTTTAAGCCGAGGATCGACTCCCACCACGTGTGCATGTGGGACAGCCCTGTGGGAAAGCCTCGTGGGAAAGCCTCGTGGGAAAGACTCGAGGGAAAACCATAGATCCTTTGATCCACGCGGCCGACTGCGTGACACTGCTGCTACCGCTCTGGAGGAAAGCACAAGTGCATGCCCGCATTCGGGACGAGGACTGACTCCCCTGGGGAGACTCCAGAAGTACCCCAAGATCCATGTCAGCACTGGAGAGGAATCCTCAGGTTCCGGCCTCGAATCCACACAAGGTCTTAGGCCCCGGCATCGACGGGAGAGGAATCCCGAGAGGTCCCCGAGGAACTCGCATGGGGACTGGCCTTTCCTGAGGCCACCAGAGCGGGTCCCCGAGGTCCCCGTCATAAGTCGAGAGCACCTGCCGCAACTCGAGAAAATCCAGGAGGTTTTGCCCTCCAGGCGAGATGAGGCCCATTTCCGCTGAGGCTTCTCGAGGCTAATCACATCTAACCACTGGTACTTCCAAAGGGTCCTTCACACCGTTCCTGCAACTCAAGAAGTTCCCCGACATACCTGTCTCCACTCGAGAGGAAGCACGAGGCTCCCGCACACATCCAGGGGAGCCCCGTTTACGCCTCCTAGCTCGAGATGAGGGATCCTTTCCCTGTTTCGTAGGGAAAGAATTCCCGGCGTTCCCGTCGCATCTCAAGAGAAGGCGCTCTCCACAGGAAAGGCGAGAGGAACTCCAGGGTCGTGCCACCATTCCAAGAGTCCCCCAGATGTGTCAGTCCATTCCAGAGGAACCTGTTTTCCCTGCACTGCCTTGACGTTCAAGCAGAGGATCGAATCCCACCACGTGTGCACGTGGGAGAGCCCTGTGGGAAAGCCTCGTGGGAAAGCCTCGTGGGAAAAACTCGAGGGAAAACCATAGATCCTTTGATCCACGCGGCGGACTGCGTGACACTGCTGCTACCGCTCTGGAGGAAAGCGCAAGTGCATGCCCACATTCGAGACGAGGACTGACTCCCCTGGGGAGACTCCAGAAGTACCCCAAGATCCATGGCAGCAATGGAGAGGAATCCTCAGTTTCCGGCCCCGAATCCACACAAGGTCTTAGGCCCCGGCATCGACGGGAGAGGAATCCCAAGAGGCCCCCGAGGAACTCGCATGGGACTGGCCTTTCCTGAGGCCACCAGAGCGGGTCCCTGAGGTCCCCGTCGTAAGTCGAGAGCACCTGCCGCAACTCGAGAAAATCCAGGAGATTTTGCCCTCCAGGCGAGATGAGGACAATTTCCGCTGAGGCTTCTCGAATCTAATCAGATCTAACCACTGGAACTTCCAAAGAGTCCTTCACACCCTTGCTGCAACTCGAGAAGTTCCCCGACATACCCGTCTCCACTCGAGAGGAAGTACGAGGGTCCCGCACACATCCAGGGGAGCCCCGTTTTCGCCTCCTAGCTCGAGATGAGGGATCCTTTCCCTGTTTCGTAGGGAAAGAATTCCCGTCGTTCCCTGTGCATCTCAATAGGAGGCGCTATCCACAGGAAAGGCGAGAGGAACTCCAGGGTCATGTCACCACTCCAAAGTCCCCCAGATGTGTCAGTCCATTCCAGAGGAACCTGTTTTCCCTGCACTGCCTTGACGTTCAAGCCGAGGATCGACTCCCACCACGTGTGCACGTGGGACAGCCCTGTGGGAAAGCCTCGTGGGAAAGCCTCGTGGGAAAACGATAGATCCTATGAACCACGCGGTGGACTGCCTGACACTGCTGCTACCGCTCTGGAGGAAAGCGCAAGTGCATGCCCGCATTAGAGACGAGGACTGACTCCCCTGGGGGGACTCCAGAAATACCCCAAGATCCATGTCAGCACTGGAGAGGAATCCTCAGGTTCAGGCCCCGACTCCACACAAGGTCTTAGGCCCCGGCCTGGACGGGAGAGAAATCCCGAGAGGCCCCCGAGGAACTCGCATGGGGACTGGCCGTTCCGGAGGCCACCAGAGCGGGTCCCCGAGGTCCCCGCCGTAAGTCGAGAGTACCTGCCGCAACTCGAGAAAATCCAGGAGGTTTTGCCCTCCAGGCGAGATGAGGCCCATTTCCGCTGAGGCTTCTCGAGGCTAATCACATCTAACCACTGGAACTTCCAAAGGGTCCTTCACACCCTTGCTGCAACTCAAGAAGTTCCCCGACATAGCCGTCTCCACTCGAGAGGAAGCACGAGGGTCCCGCACACATCCAGGGGAGCCCCGTTTCCGCCTCCTAGCCCGAGATGAGGGTTTCTTTCCCTGTTTCGTAGGGAAAGAATTCCCGGCGTTCCCGTCGCAACTCGAGAGGAGGCGCACTCCACAGGAAAGGCGAGAGGAACTCCAGGGTCGTGCCACCATTCCAAGAGTCCACCAGATGTGTCAGATCATTCCAGAGGAACCTTTTTTCACTGCACTACCTTGACGTTCAAGCCGAGGATCGACTCCCACCACGTGTGCACGTGGGACAGCCCTGTGGGAAAGCCTCGTGGGAAAGCCTCGTGGGAAAGACTCGAGGGAAAACTATAGATCCTTTGGTCCACGCGGCGGACTGCGTGACACTGCTGCTACCGCTCTGGAGGAAAGCGCAAGTGCATGTCCGCATTCGAGACGAGGACTGACTCCCCTGGGGAGACTCCAGAAGTACCCCAAGATCCATGTCAGCACTGGAGAGGAATCCTCAGGTTCAGCCCCGACTCCACACAAGGTCTTAGGCCCCGGCATCGACGGGAGAGGAATCCCGAGAGGCCCCCGAGGAACTCGCATGGGGACTGGCCTTTCCTGAGGCCACCAGAGCGGGTCCCTGAGGTCCCCGTAGGAAGTCGAGAGCACCTGCCGCAACTCGAGAAAATCCAGGAGGTTTTGCCCTCCAGGCGAGATGAGGCCCATTTCCGCTGAGGCTTCTCGAGGCTAATCACATCTAACCACTGGAACTTCCAAAGGGTCCTTCACACCCTTGCTGCAACTCCAGAAGTTCCCCGACATACCCGTCTCCACTCGAGAGGAAGCACGAGGGTCCCGCACACCTCCAGGGGAGCCACGTTTCCGCATCCTAGCTCGAGATGAGGGATCCTTTCCCTGTTTCCTAGGGAAAGAATTCCCGGCGTTCCCGTCGCATCTCAAGAGGAGGCGCTCTCCACAGGAAAGGCGAGAGGAACTCCAGGGTCGTGCCACCATTCCAAGCGTCCCCCAGATGTGTCAGTCCATTGCAGAGGAACCTGTTTTCCCTGCACTGCCTTGACGTTCAAGCCGAGGATCTACTCCCACCATGGTGGCACGTGGGACAGCCCTGTGGGAAAGCCTCGTGGTAAAGCCTTGAGGGAAAGCCATAGATCCCTTTATCCACGCGGCGGAATGCGTGAAACTGCTCCTACCGCTCTGGAGGAAAGCGCAAGTGCATGCCCGCATTCAAGACGAGGACTGACTCCCTTCGGGAGACTCCAGAAGTACCCCAAGATCCATGTCAGCACTGGAGAGGAATCCTCAGGTTCCGGCCCCGACTCCTCACAAGGTCTTAGGCCCCGGCATCGACGGGAGAGCAATCCCGAGAGGCCCCCAAGGAACTCGCATGGGGACTGGCCTTTCCTGAGGCCACCAGAGCGGGTCCCTGAGGTCCCCGTCGTATGTCGAGAGCACCTGCCGCAACTCGAGAAAATCCAGGAGGTTTTGCCCTTCAGGCAGATGAGGCCCATTTCCGCTGAGGCTTCTCGAGGCTAATCACATCTAACCACTGGAACTTCCAAAGGGTCCTTCACACCCTTACTGCAACTCCAGAAGTTCCCCGACATACCCGTCTCCACTCGAAAGGAAGCACGAGGGTCCCGCACACATTCCTGGGAGCCCCGTTTCCGCCTCCTAGCTCGAGATGAGGGATCCTTTCCCTGTTTCGTAGGGAAAGAATTCCTGGCGTTCCCGTCGCATCTCAAGAGGAGGCGCTCTCCACAGGAAAGGCGAGAGGAACTCCAGGGTCGTGCCACCATTCCAAGAGTCCCCCAGATGTGTCAGTCCATTCCAGAGGAACCTGTTTTTCCAGCACTGCCTTGACGTTCAAGCCGAGGATCGACTCCCACCACGTGTGCATGTGGGACAGCCCTGTGGGAAAGCCTCGTGGGAAAGACTCGAGGGAAAACCATAGATCCTTTGATCCACGCGGCGGACTGCGTGACACTGCTGCTACCGCTCTGGAGGAAAGCGCAAGTGCATGCCCGCATTCGAAACGAGGACTGACTCCCCTGGGGAGACTCCAGAAGTACCCCAAGATCCATGTCAGCTCTTGAGAGGAATCCTCAGGTTCCGGCCCCGACTCCACACAAGGTCTTAGGCCCCGGCATCGACGGGAGAGCAATCCCGAGAGGCCCCCGAGGAACTCGCATGGGAACTGGCCTTTCCTGAGGCCACCAGAGCGGGTCCCTGAGGGCCCCGTCGTAAGTCGAGAGCACCTGCCGCAACTCGAGAAAATACAGGAGATTTTGCCCTCCAGGCGAGATGAGGCCCATTTCCGCTGAGGCTTCTCGAGGCTAATCACATCTAACCACTGGAACTTCCAAAGGGTCCTTCACACCCTTGCTGCAACTCAAGAAGTTCCCCGACATACCCGTCTCCACTCGAGAGGAAGCACGAGGGTCCCGCACACATCCAGGGGAGCCCCGTTTCCGCCTCCTAGCTCGTGATGAGGGATCCTTTCCCTGTTTCGTAGGGAAAGAATTCCCGGCGTTCCCGTCGCATCTCAAGAGGAGGCGCTCTCCACAGGAAAGGCGAGAGGAACTCCAGGGTCGTGCCACCATTCCAAGAGTCCCCCATATGTGTCAGTCCATTCAGGAGGAACCTGTTTTCCCTGCACTGCCTTGACCTTCAAGCCGAGGATCGACTCCCACCACGTGTGCACGTGGGACAGCCCTGTGGGAAAGCCTCGTGGGAAAGCCTCGTGGGAAAGACTCGAGGGAAAACCATAGATCCTTTGCTCCACGCAGAGGACTGCGTGACACTGCTGCTACCGCTCTGGAGGAAAGCGCAAATGCATGCCCGCATTCGAGACGAAGACTGACTCACCTGGGGAGACTCCAGAAGTACCCCAAGATCCATGTCAGCACTGGAGAGGAATCCTCAGGCTCCGGCCCGACTCCACACAAGGTCTTAGGCCCCGGCATCGACGGGAGAGCAATCCCGAGGGGCCCGCGTGGAACTCGCATGGGGACTGGCCTTTCCTGAGGCCACCAGAGCGGGTCCCTGAGGTCCCCGTCGTACGTCGAGAGCACCTGCCGCAACTCGAGAAAATCCAGGAGGTTTTGCCCTCCAGGCGAAATGAGGCCCATTTCCGCTGAGGCTTCCCGAGGCTAATCACATCTAACCACTGGAACTTCAAAAGGGTCCTTCACACCCTTGCTGCAACTCAAGCACTTCCCCGACATACCCGTCTCCACTCGAGAGGAAGCACGAGGGTCCCGCACACATCCAGGGGAGCCCCGTTTCCGCCTCTTAGCTCGAGATGAGGGATCCTTTCCCGGTTTCGTAGGGAAAGAATTCCCGGCGTTCCCGTCGCATCTCAAGAGGAGGCGCTCTCCACAGGAAAGGCGAGAGGAAATCCAGGGTCGTGCCACCATTCCAAGAGTCCCCCAGATGTGTCAGTCCATTCCAGAGGAACCTGTTTTCCCTGCACTGCCTTGACGTTCAAGCCGAGGATCGACTCCCACCACGTGTGCACGTGGGACAGCCCTGTGGGAAAGCCTCGTGGGAAAGCCTCGTGGGAAAGACTCGAGGGAAAACCATAGATCCTTTGATCCACGCGGCGGACTGCGTGACACTGCTGCTACCGCTCTGGAGGAAAGCCCAAGTACATGCCTGCATTCGAGACGAGGACTGACTCCCCTGGGGAGACTACAGAAGTACCCCAAGATCCATGTCAGCTCTGGAGAGGAATCCTCAGGTTCCGGCCCCGACTCCACACAAGGTATTAGGCCCCGGCATCGACGGGAGAGCAATCCCGAGAGGCCCCCGAGGAACTCGCATGGGGACTGGCCTTTCCTGAGGCCACCAGAGCGGGTCCCTGAGGTCCCCGTCGTAAGTCGAGAGCATCAGCCGAAACTTGAGAAAATCCAGGAGGTTTTGCCCTCCAGGCGAGATGAGGCCCATTTCCGCTGAGGCTTCTCGAGGCTAATCACATCTAACCACTGGAGCTTCCAAAGGGTCCTTCACACCCTTGCTGCAAGTCCAGAAGTTCCCCGACATACCGTCTCCACTCGAGAGGAAGCACGAGGGCCCCGCACACATCCAGGGGAGACCCGCTTCCGCCTCCTAGCTGGAGATGAGGGATCCTTTCCCTGTTTCATAGGGAAAGAATTCCCGGCATTCCCGTCGCATCTCAACAGGAGGCGCTCTCCACAGGAAAGGCGAGAGGAATTCCAGGGTCGTGCCACCATTCCAAGAGTCCCCGAGATGTGTCAGTCCATTCCAGAGGAACCTGTTTTCCCTGCACTGCCTTGATGTTCAAGCCGAGGATCGACTCCCACCACGTGTGCACGTGGGACAGCCCTGTGGGAAAGCCTCTTGGGAAAGCCTCGTGGGAAAGACTCGAGGGAAAACCATAGATCCTTTGCTCCATGCGGCGGACAGCGTGACACTGCTGCTACCGCTCTGGAGGAAAGCGCAAGTGCATGACCGCATTCGAGACGAGGACTGACTCCCCTGGGGAGACTCCAGAAATACCCCAAGATCCATGTCAGCACTGGAGAGGAATCCTCAGGTTCCGGCCCGGACTCCACACAAGGTCTTAGGCGCCAGCATCGACGGGAGAGGAATCCCGAGAGGCCCCCGAGGAACTCGCATGGGAACTGGCCTTTCCTGAGGCCACCAGAGCGGGACCCTGAGGTCCCCGTCGTAAGTCCAGAGCACCTGCCGCAACTCGAGAAAATCCAGGAGGTTTTGCCCTCCAGGCGAGATGAGGCCCATTTCCGCTGAGGCATCTCGAGGCTAATCACATCTAACCACTGGAACTTCAAAAGGGTCCTTCACACCCTTGCTGCAACTCAAGAAGTTCCCCGACATACCCGTCTCCACTGGAGAGGAAGCACAAGGGTCCCCCACACATCCAGGGGAGGCCCGTTTCCGCTTCCTAGCTCGAGATGAGGGATCCTTTCCCTGTTTCGCAGGGAAAGAATTCCCGGCGTTCCTGTCGCATCTCAAGAGGAGGCGCTCTCCACAGGAAAGGCGAGAGGAACTTCAGGGTCGTGCCACCATTCCAAGAGTCCCCCAGATGTGTCAGTCCATTCCAGGCGAACCTGTTTTCCCTGCACTGCCTTGACGTTCAAGCCGAGGATCGACTCCCACCACGTGTGCACGTGGGACAGACCTGTGGGAAATCCTCGTGGGAAAGCCTCCTGGGAAAGACTCGAGTGAGAACCATAGATCCATTGCTCCACGCATCGGACTGGGTGACACTGCTGCTACCGCTCTGGAGGAATGCGCAAGTGCATGCCCGCATTCGAGTCGAGGACTGACTCCCCTGGGGAGACTCCAGAAATACCCCAAGATCCATGTCCGCTCTGGAGAGCAATCCTCAGGTTTCGGCCCCGAATCCACACAAGGTCTTTGGCCCCGGCATCGACGGGAGAGGAATCACGAGAGGCCCTGAGGAACTCGCATGGGGACTGGCCTTTCCTGAGGCCACCAGAGCGGGTCCCTGAGGTCCCCGTCGTAAGTCGAGAGCAGCTGCCGCAACTCGAGAAAATGCAGGAGGTTTTGCCGTCCAGGCGAGATGAGGCCCATTTCCGCTGAGACTTCCCGAGGCTAATCACATCTAACCACTGGAACTTCCAAAGGGTCCTTCACACCCTTGCTGCAACTCAAGAAGTTCCCCGACATACCGGTCTCCTCTCGAGAGGAAGCACGAGGGTCCCGCACACATCCATGGGAGCCGCGATTCCGCCTCCTAGCTCGAGATGAGGGATCCTTTCCCTGTTTTGTAGGGAAAGAATTCCCGGCGTTCCAGTCGCATCTCAAGAGGAGGCGCTCTCCACAGGAAAGGCGAGAGGAACTCCAAGGTCGTGCCACGAGTCCAAGAGTCCCCCAGATGTGTCAGTCCATTCCAGAGGAACCGGTTTTCCCTGCACTGCCTTGACGTTCAAGCCGAGGATCGACTCCCACCACGTGTGCACGTGGGACAGCCCTGTGGGAAAGCCTCTTGGGAAAGCCTCGTGGGAAAGACTCGAGGGAAAACCATAGATCCTTTGCTCCATGCGGCGGACAGCGTGACACTGCTGCTACCGCTCTGGAGGAAAGCGCAAGTGCATGACCGCATTCGAGACGAGGACTGACTCCCCTGGGGAGACTCCAGAAATACCCCAAGATCCATGTCAGCACTGGAGAGGAATCCTCAGGTTCCGGCCCGGACTCCACACAAGGTCTTAGGCGCCAGCATCGACGGGAGAGGAATCCCGAGAGGCCCCCGAGGAACTCGCATGGGAACTGGCCTTTCCTGAGGCCACCAGAGCGGGACCCTGAGGTCCCCGTCGTAAGTCCAGAGCACCTGCCGCAACTCGAGAAAATCCAGGAGGTTTTGCCCTCCAGGCGAGATGAGGCCCATTTCCGCTGAGGCATCTCGAGGCTAATCACATCTAACCACTGGAACTTCAAAAGGGTCCTTCACACCCTTGCTGCAACTCAAGAAGTTCCCCGACATACCCGTCTCCACTGGAGAGGAAGCACAAGGGTCCCCCACACATCCAGGGGAGGCCCGTTTCCGCTTCCTAGCTCGAGATGAGGGATCCTTTCCCTGTTTCGCAGGGAAAGAATTCCCGGCGTTCCTGTCGCATCTCAAGAGGAGGCGCTCTCCACAGGAAAGGCGAGAGGAACTTCAGGGTCGTGCCACCATTCCAAGAGTCCCCCAGATGTGTCAGTCCATTCCAGGCGAACCTGTTTTCCCTGCACTGCCTTGACGTTCAAGCCGAGGATCGACTCCCACCACGTGTGCACGTGGGACAGACCTGTGGGAAATCCTCGTGGGAAAGCCTCCTGGGAAAGACTCGAGTGAGAACCATAGATCCATTGCTCCACGCATCGGACTGGGTGACACTGCTGCTACCGCTCTGGAGGAATGCGCAAGTGCATGCCCGCATTCGAGTCGAGGACTGACTCCCCTGGGGAGACTCCAGAAATACCCCAAGATCCATGTCCGCTCTGGAGAGCAATCCTCAGGTTTCGGCCCCGAATCCACACAAGGTCTTTGGCCCCGGCATCGACGGGAGAGGAATCACGAGAGGCCCTGAGGAACTCGCATGGGGACTGGCCTTTCCTGAGGCCACCAGAGCGGGTCCCTGAGGTCCCCGTCGTAAGTCGAGAGCAGCTGCCGCAACTCGAGAAAATGCAGGAGGTTTTGCCGTCCAGGCGAGATGAGGCCCATTTCCGCTGAGACTTCCCGAGGCTAATCACATCTAACCACTGGAACTTCCAAAGGGTCCTTCACACCCTTGCTGCAACTCAAGAAGTTCCCCGACATACCGGTCTCCTCTCGAGAGGAAGCACGAGGGTCCCGCACACATCCATGGGAGCCGCGATTCCGCCTCCTAGCTCGAGATGAGGGATCCTTTCCCTGTTTTGTAGGGAAAGAATTCCCGGCGTTCCAGTCGCATCTCAAGAGGAGGCGCTCTCCACAGGAAAGGCGAGAGGAACTCCAAGGTCGTGCCACGAGTCCAAGAGTCCCCCAGATGTGTCAGTCCATTCCAGAGGAACCGGTTTTCCCTGCACTGCCTTGACGTTCAAGCCGAGGATCGACTCCCACCACGTGTGCACGTGGGACAGCCCTGTGGGAAAGCCTCGTGGGAAAGCCTCGTGGGAAAGACTCGAGGGAAAACCATAGATCCTTTGATCCACGCGGCGGACTGCGTGACACTGCTGCTACCGCTCTGGAGGAAAGCACAAGTGCATGCCCGCATTCGGGACGAGGACTGACTCCCCTGGGGAGACTCCAGAAGTACCCCAAGATCCATGTCAGCACTGGAGAGGAATCCTCAGGTTCCGGCCTCGAATCCACACAAGGTCTTAGGCCCCGGCATCGATGGGAGAGGAATCCCGAGAGGTCCCCGAGGAACTCGCATGGGGACTGGCCTTTCCTGAGGCCACCAGAGCGGGTCCCTGAGTTCCCCGTCATAAGTCGAGAGCACCTGCCGCAACTCGAGAAAATCCAGGAGGTTTTGCCCTCCAGGCGAGATGAGGCCCATTTCCGCTGAGGCTTCTCGAGGCTAATCACATCTAACCACTGGAACTTCCAAAGGGTCCTTCACACCCTAGCTGCAACTCAAGAAGTTCCCCGACATACCTGTCTCCACTCGAGAGGAAGCACGAGGCTCCCGCACACATCCAGGGGAGCCCCGTTTCCGCCTCCTAGCTCGAGATGAGGGATCCTTTCCCTGTTTCGTAGGGAAAGAATTCCCGGCGTTCCCGTCGCATCTCAAGAGAAAGCGCTCTCCACAGGAAAGGCGAGAGGAACTCCAGGGTCATGCCACCATTCCAAGAGTCCCCCAGATGTGTCATTCCATTCCAGAGGAACCTGTTTTCCCTGCACTGCCTTGACGTTCAAGCCGAGGATCGACTCCCACCACGTGTGCACGTGGGACAGCCCTGTGGGAAAGCCTCGTGGGAAAGCCTCGTGGGAAAACGATAGATCCTATGAACCACGCGGCGGACTGCCTGACACTGCTGCTACCGCTCTGGAGGAAAGCGCAAGTGCATGCCCGCATTCGAGACGAGGACTGACTCCCCTGGGGGGACTCCAGAAATACCCCAAGATCCATGTCAGCACTGGAGAGGAATCCTCAGGTTCAGGCCCCGACTCCACACAAGGTCTTAGGCCCCGGCATGGAAGGGAGAGAAATCCCGAGAGGCCCCCGAGGAACTCGCATGGGGACTGGCCGTTCCGGAGGCCACCAGAGCGGGTCCCCGAGGTCCCCGCCGTAAGTCGAGAGTACCTGCCGCAACTCGAGAAAATCCAGGAGGTTTTGCTCTCCAGGCGAGATGAGGCCCATTTCCGCTGAGGCTTCTCGAGGCTAATCACATCTAACCACTGGAACTTCCAAAGGGTCCTTCACACCCTTGCTGCAACTCAAGAAGTTCCCCGACATAGCCGTCTCCACTCGAGAGGAAGCACGAGGGTCCCGCACACATCCAGGGGAGCCCCGTTTCCGCCTCCTAGCCCGAGATGAGGGTTTCTTTCCCTGTTTCGTAGGGAAAGAATTCCCGGCGTTCCCGTCGCAACTCGAGAGGAGGCGCACTCCACAGGAAAGGCGAGAGGAACTCCAGGGTCGTGCCACCATTCCAAGAGTCCACCAGATGTGTCAGATCATTCCAGAGGAACCTGTTTTCACTGCACTACCTTGACGTTCAAGCCGAGGATCGACTCCCACCACGTGTGCACGTGGGACAGCCCTGTGGGAAAGCCTCGTGGGAAAGCCTCGTGGGAAAGACTCGAGGGAAAACTATAGATCCTTTGATCCACGCGGCGGACTGCGTGACACTGCTGCTACCGCTCTGGAGGAAAGCGCAAGTGCATGCCCGCATTCGAGACGAGGACTGACTCCCCTGGGGAGACTCCAGAAGTACCCCAAGATCCATGTCAGCACTGGAGAGGAATCCTCAGGTTCAGCCCCGACTCCACACAAGGTCTTAGGCCCCGGCATCGACGGGAGAGGAATCCCGAGAGGCCCCCGAGGAACTCGCATGTGGACTGGCCTTTCCTGAGGCCACCAGAGCGGGTCCCTGAGGTCCCCGTAGGAAGTCGAGAGCACCTGCCGCAACTAGAGAAAATCCAGGAGGTTTTGCCCTCCAGGCGAGATGAGGCCCATTTCCGCTGAGGCTTCTCGAGGCTAATCACATCTAACCACTGGAACTTCCAAAGGGGACTTCACACCCTTGCTGCAACTCAAGAAGTTCCCCGACATAGCCGTCTCCACTCGAGAGGAAGCACGAGGGTCCCGCACACATCTAGGGGAGCCCCGTTTCCGCCTGATAGCTCGAGATGAGGGATCCATTCCCTGTTTCATAGGGAAAGAATTCCCGGCGTTCCCGTCGCATCTCAAGAGGAGGCGCTCTCCACAGGAAAGGCGAGAGGAACTCCAGGGTCGTGCCACGAGTCCAAGAGTCCCCCATTTGTGTCAGTCCATTCCAGAGGAACCTGTTTTCCCTGCACTGCCTTGACGTTCAAGCCGAGGATCGACTCCCACCACGTGTGCACGTGGGACAGCCCTGTGGGAAAGCCTCGTGGGAAAGCCTCGTGGGAAAGACTCGAGGGAAAACCATAGATCCTTTGATCCACGCGGCGGACTGCGTGACACTGCTGCTACCGCTCTGGAGGAAAGCGCAAGTGCATGCCCGCATTCGAGACGAGGACTGACTCCCCTGGGGAGACTCCAGAAGTACCCCAAGATTCATATCAACTCTGGAGAGGAATCCTCAGGTTCTGGCCCCGACTCCACACAAGGTCTTAGGCCCCGGCAACGACGGGAGAGCAATCCCGAGAGGCCCCCGAGGAACTCGCATGGGGACTGGCCTTTCCTGAGGCCACCAGAGCGGGTCCCTGAGGTCCCCGTCATAAGTCGAGAGCACCTGCCGCAATTCGAGAAAATGCAGGAGGTTTTGCCCTCCAGGCGAGATGAGGCCCATTTCCGCTGAAGCTGCTAGAGGCTAATCACATCTAACCACTGGAACTCACAAAGGGTCTTCACACTCTTGCTGCAACTCCAGAAGTTCCCCGACATACCCGTCTCTACTTGAGAAGAAGCACGAGGGTCCCGCACACATCCAGGGGAGCCCCGTTTCCGCCTCCTAGCTCGAGATGAGGGATCCTTTCCCTGTTCGTAGGGAAAGAATTCCCGGCGTTCCCGTCGCATCTCAAGAGGAGGCGCTCTGCACAGGAAAGGCGAGAGGAACTCCAGGGTCGTGCCACCATTCCAAGAGTCCCCCAGATGTGTCAGTCCATTCCAGAGGAACCTGTTTTCCCTGCACTGCCTCGACGTTCAAGCCGAGGATCGACTCCCACCACGTGTGCACGTGGAACAGCCCTGTGGGAAAGCCTCGTGGGAAAGCCTCGTGGGAAAGACTCGAGGGAAAAACATAGATCCTTTGATCCACGCGGTGGACTGCGTGACACTGCTGCTACCGCTCTGGAGGAAAGCGCAAGTGCATGCCCGCTTTCGAGACGAGGACTGACTCCCCTGGGGAGACTCCAGAAGTACCCCAAGATCCATGTCAGCACTGGAGAGGAATCCTCAGGTTCCAGCCCCGACTCCACACAAGGTCTTAGGCCCCGGCATCGACGGGAGAGCAATCCCGAGAGGCCCCCGAGGAACTCGCATGGGGACTGGCCTTTCCTGAGGCCACCAGAGCGGGTCCCTGGGTTTCCCGTCGTAAGTCGAGAGCACCTGCCGCAACTCGAGAAAATCCAGGAGGTTTTGCCCTCCAGGCGAGATGAGGCACTTTTCCGCTGAGGCTTCTCAAGGCTAATCACATCTAACCACGGGAACTTCCAAAGGGTCCTGCGCACCCTTGCTGCAACTGAAGAAGTTCCCCGACATAGCCGTCTCCACTCGAGAGGAAGCACGAGGGTCCCACACACATCCAGGGGAGCCCCGTTTCCGCCTCCTAGCTCGAGATGAGGGATCCTTTCCCTGTTTCGTACGGAAAGAATTCCCGGCGTTCCCGTCGCATCTCAAGAGGAGGCGCTCTCCACAGGAAAGGCGAGAGGAACTCCAGGGTCGTGCCACCATTCCAAGAGTCCCCCAGATGTGTCAGTCCATTCCAGAGGCACCTGTTTTCCCTGCACTGCCTTGACGTTCAAGCCGAGGATCGACTCCCACAACGTGTGCACGTGGGTCAGCCCTGTGGGAAAGCCTCGTGGGAAAGCCTCGAGGGAAAGACTCGAGGGAAATCCATAGATCCTTTGATCCACGCGGCGGACTGCGTGATACTGCTGCTACCGCTCTGGAGGAAAGCACAAGTGCATGCCCGCATTCGAGACGAGGACTGACTACCCTAGGGAGACTCCAAAAGTACCCCCAAGATCCATGTCAGCACTGGAGAGGAATCCTCAGGTTCCGGCCCCGACTCCACACAAGGTCTTAGTCCCCGGCATCGCCGGGAGAGGAATCCTGAGAGGCCCCCGAGGAACTCGCATGGGGAGTGGCCTTTCCTGAGGCCACCAGAGCGGGTCCCTGAGGTCCCCGTCGTAAGTCGAGAGCACCTGCCGCAACTCGAGAAAATCCAGGAGGTTTTGCCCTCCAGGCGAGATGAGGCCCATTTCCGCTGAGGCTTCTCGAGGCTCATCACATCTAACCACTGGAACTTCCAAAGGGTCCTTCACACCCTTGCTGCAACTCAAGAAGTTCCCCGACATACCCGTCTCCACTCGAGAGGAAGTACGATGGTCCCGCACACATCCAGGGGAGCCCCGTTTCCGCCTCCTAGCTCGAGATGAGGGATCCTTTCCCTGTTTCGTAGGGAAAGAATTCCCGTCGTTCCCTGTGCATCTCAATAGGAGGCGCTATCCACAGGAAAGGCGAGAGGAACTCCAGGGTCATGCCACCACTCCAAAAGTCCCCCAGATGTGTCAGTCCATTCCAGAGGAACCTGTTTTCCCTGCACTGCCTTGACGTTCAAGCCGAGGATCGACTCCCACCACGTGTGCACGTGGGACAGCCCTGTGGGAAAGCCTCGTGGGAAAGCCTCGTGGGAAAACGATAGATCCTTTGAACCACGCGGCGGACTGCCTGACACTGCTGCTACCGCTCTGGAGGAAAGCGCAAGTGCATACCCGCATTGGAGGCGAGGACTGACTCCCCTGGGGAGACTCCAGAAGTACCCCAAGATCCATGTCAGCACTGGAGAGGAATCCCCAGGGTCAGGCCCCGACTCCACACAAGGTCTTAGGCCCCGGCATCGACGGGAAAGGAATCCCGAGAGGCCCCCGAGGAACTCGAATGGGGACTGGCCTTTCCTGAGGCCACCAGAGTGGGTCCCTGGGTTTCCCGTCGTAAGTCGAGAGCACCTGCCGCAACTCGAGAAAATCCAGGAGGTTTTGCCCTCCAGGCGAGATGAGGCCCATTTCCGCTGAGGCTTCTCAAGGCTAATCACATCTAACCACGGGAACTTCCAAAGGGTCCTGCGCACCCTTGCTGCAACTCAGGAAGTTCCCCGATATACCCGTGTCCACTCGAGAGAAAGCAAGAGGGTCCCACACACATCCAGGGGAGCCCCGTTTCCGCCTCCTAGCTCGAGATGAGGGATCCTTTCACTGTTTCATAGGGAAAGAATTCCCGGCGTTCCCGTCGCATCTCAAGAGGAGGCGCTCTCCACAGGAAAGGCGAGAGGAACTCCAGGGTCGTGCCACCATTCCAAGAGTCCCCCAGATGTGTCAGTCCATTCCAGAGGAACCTGTTTTCCCTGCACTGCCTTGACGTTCAAGACGAGGATCGACTCCCACCACGTGTGCACGTGGGACAGCCCTGTGGGAAAGCCTCGTGGGAAAGCCTCGTGGGAAAGACTCGAGGGAAAAGCATAGATCCTTTGATCCACGCGGCGGACTGCGTGACACTGCTGCTACCGCTCTGGAGGAAAGCGCAAGTGCATACCCGCATTGGAGGCGAGGACTGACTCCCCTGGGGAGACTCCAGAAGTACCCCAAGATCCATGTCAGCACTGCAGAGGAATCCTCAGGTTCCGGCGCCAACTCCACACAAGGTCTTAGGCCCCGGCATCGACGGGAGAGGAATCCTTAGAGGCCCCCTAGGAACTCGCATGGGGACTGGCCTTTCTTGAGGCCACCAGAGCGGGTCCCTGATGTCCCCGTCGTAAGTCGAGAGCACCTGCCGCAACTCGAGAAAATCCAGGAGGTTTTGCCCTCCAGGCGAGATGAGGCCCATTTCCGCTGAGGCTTCTCGAGGCTCATCACATCTAACCACTGGAACTTCCAAAGGGTCCTTCACACCCTTGCTGCAACTCAAGAAGTTCCCCGACATACCCGTCTCCACTCGAGAGGAAGCACGAGGGTCCCGCACACATCCAGGGGAGCCCCGTTTCCGCCTCCTAGCTCGAGATGAGGGATCCTTTCCCTGTTTCGTAGGGAAAGAATTCCCGGCTTTCCCGTCGCATCTGAAGAGGAGGCGCTCTCCACCGGAAAGGCGAGAGAAACTCCAGGGTCGTGCCACCATTCCAAGAGTCCCCCAGATGTGTCAGTCTATTCCAGAGGAATCTGTTTACCCTGCACTGCCTTGACGTTCAAGCCGAGGATTGACTCCCACCACGTGTGCACGTGGGACAGACCTCGGGGAAAGCCTCGTGGGAAAGACTCGAGGGAAATCCATAGATCCTTTGATCCACGCGGCGGACTGCGTGACACTGCTGCTACCGCTCTGGAGGAAAGCGCAAGTGCATGCCCGCATTCGAGACGAGGACTGACTCCCCTGGGGAGACTCCACAGGTACCCCAAGATCCATGTCAGCACTGGAGAGGAATCCTCAGGTTCCGGCCCCGACTCCATACAAAGCCTTAGGCCCCGGCATCAACGGGAGAGGCATCCCGAGAGGCCCCCTAGGAACTCGCATGGGGACTGGCCTTTCCTGAGGCCACCAGAGCGGGTCCCTGAGTTCCCCGTGGTAACTCGAGAGCACCTGCTGAAACTGGGGAATATCCAGAAGCCTCTCCATTCAGGCGACATGAGGCCCATTTCTGCTGAGGCATCTCGAGACTAACCACACCTAACCTCTGGAACTTCGAAAGGGTCCTTCACACCTTTGCTGCAACTCAAGAAGTTCCCCGACATACGCGTTCCTCTTCCCATTCTGCCATAATGGTGGTGACATCTGCATATCTAAGTTTATTGCTATTTCTTCCGGCAATCTTGATTCCAGCTCAGGTATCTTCCATCCCAGCATTTTTCATGATGTAGTCTGCATATAAGTTAAATAAACAGGGTGACAATATACAGCCTTGACATACTCCTTTTCCTTTTTGGAACCAGTATGTTGTTCCATGTCCTGCTCTAGCTGTTGCTTCCTGACCTTCATACAGATTTCTCAAGAGGCAGGTTAGGTGGTCTAGTATTCCCTTCTCTTTCAGAATTGTGGCTAAAACAACAGTATAAGGACCTTTCCGATGTCAGGCCAAGGAATTGTGTTTCCAGTCATTGAGCCACACCTGATCACTGAGCACAAATTCATGAATCTGTTCCTCAAGGGGGAATGATATTTTTTTTTACACAAACTTAGTTACCTGATTTATTACCTTACCTAATTGTTCCAGCTGCTGTGAAATCCCACCTCCTTACTTGTGGCGAATCTGCTAACACCTGCCTCATTTGGGGTGGGGGGTTCTCCCATAGAAAATTTCATAAGGACCACAACTATGGGAACGTGCAGTTACCCGTAATATGAGTAAGTCTGCCAGAAGCAAGCCCATCCATGTACAGTCAGTCTCTATGATCCATTTTGAAAGAGTCTCTTCAAGAGTTTGGTTGTTTCTTTCCACCATTCCAGAACACTGGGGCCTATATGCTGTATGCAATTTCCACTGATATTTAGAGCTTCACATACCTGTTAATTAACGCGGCTACAAAGACAGGGCCATTGTCGGATTCTATACTGGTTGGAAACCCAAGTCTGGGAATTATTTCTCAAATCAGCGAGCTACTTCATTTTCTTTTTCAGATCAGGTAGGGAAGGCCTCTGCCCAACCAGAGAAGGTACCTACTATTCTAGTAAGTAATGATAACAGGTGACTGCCTTTGCTTCCCCGAAGGGACACTCGCTTTCCCTGCATCCTGAGAACTCCACGTCTCAGCCAGTTGGAAAAGCGCTTCTTGGAGGTCATTATTCAGGGGCAATTTCCCCTGGAGCCCGGGGCCATAGGGAGCGGCTCCACACTCCCAGGGAAAGGCAGAGCCACAGCCACACATCTGTCCCATCCCCTTTGCTCTGTAGGAGAGCTCTAGTGAGCCTAGGTCTGTCAGGAAAATTCTTGGCTCCTATGGGGACACATTCTATGTGTGAAACTGCATACAGGACCGAGGGGCCACAGGGCGCCTGTTTCTCTCGGGGCCGGAGGGGTGGGGGGCCTGAAGCAGTGCGGCCCAGCAACAGCTTCCACATCCATCCAATTGCTCTTTTCTTACCTCTGATAGAACTAGCTTTGTTCCAGCCTTTGGCAATTTGGAGGCAAGCGGGCCCCACTTCCTCCCCAAGGAGGCATGGGACCTACTTTGAGTGGAAAGGCCCCTCACGGAGCTGAACCCAGGAAGGCACCCAGTTTGTCTGACACATTCCTGCATCCTGCTTCTTCATGAGCAATACCGCTATAAGCTAGGAATGTCTTTCCAAGGCTCAGAAAGGACAGGGGAGATGCATGGTGCTGCCTCTGGAATTTCGGTCCTCTGAGCAGACCTGGAGGTCTCCCCTTGAAGAAGCAAACCAGTTTCTTCCAAATACAGGCTTGCAAACACACACTGGGTGGCTGCCTCTTCTTCCCTGAAGGATGATCACTTTCCCCACATCCTGTGAACTCTGCATCCCAGCCTGCTGGAAAAGCGCTTCTTGGAGGTCATTTTTCAGGGACAATTTTCCCTGGAGCCCGGGGCCGTAGGGAGGGCCCCATGCTCGCTGGGAAAGGCAGAGTCACATCCACAGTCTGTTCTATCCCTTTTGCCCTGTAGGAGAGCTCTAGTGAGCCTAGGTCTGTCAGGAAAATTCTTGGCTCCTATGGGGACACATCCTGTGTGTTAACCTGCATATGGGACCTAGGGGCCACAGGGCGCCTGCTCCTCTCGGGGGGAAACCTGAAGTGGTGCGGCCCAGCAACAGCCTGAACATCCATCTAATTGCTCTTTTCTTCCTTCTGATAGAGCTAGCTTTGCTTCTCGCTTTGGCATTTCGGAAGCCAGGGGGAGCCCCACCGCTGTTGTCCTGGGGTCTATTGGAGGTACCAGGTCTATTGGACCCCAGCATGGCACCCGACCCCCTCAGACACACTCCCGCAGCCTCCTTCCCCATGGGCAGGACTGTTCTGACCTAGGAATGTGTTCCCAAGGCTCAGAAAATGCAGGGAGACACACGGCCCTGACTCTGGAACTGAGGCCGTTGGAGCAGGCCTGGAGGTCTGACGTCTGAGACGGCAAACGCTTGCTGCGAGATACAGGTGTGAAAACACACTCTCTGGGGCTGCCTTTCCTTCCTCCAAGGAAGATAGCTTTTCCAGTCTCCTCCGTGCTGAGTCATACAAGGCTGGAAAGGTCTGGCTTAGAGGGCATTTCTCAGCGGCAATGGCCCCTGAGGCCCTGCACCCAGGGAGGGATCCTACCCTCCCAGGGGAAGTCAAAGCAACCTCCAAACAGCTGTTCTATCATGTTTCCTCTGCAGGAGGGAGCTAGTGAGCCCAGGTCTGTCTGGAACGTTCTTGGATCCTGCGGGGAAATCATCCTGGGAGCCCACCTGGATACCAGTCGTAGGGGCTAACATCTGCATTTTTCTTCCTTGGAGCCCTAACGCAGTACAGCCTAGCAACTGCTTGAAAATCCATCCTGTTGCTGTTTTCTTCCCTCTGACAGAGCGAGCTTTGCTCCCCACTTTGGGATTTCAGAAGCAAGGTGGTGGCCTGCAACTCCTTGCCTGGGGTCCATTGGAGGTGCAAGGTGCCCTCGACCAGATGACCCCAGCATGGCACCTGGCCCCCTCAGACACACTCCCGCAGCCTGCTTCCCCATGGGCAGGACTGCTCTCACCTAGGAATGTGTTTGCGAGGCCAGGAAACTGCAGGGAGACACAAGGCCCTGATTCTGGAATGGAGTCTGTTGGAGCAGGCCTGCAGGTCTTATGTCTAACAAGCCAAACACTTGCTGCAAGATACAGGCCTGAAAACACACTCTTGGGCTGCCTTTCCTTCCTCCAAGGAAGAGAGTTTTCTCAGCCTCCTGTGGGCTGAGAGTCACACAGGGCTGAAAAGCACTTACTGGGAGATTAGTTTTCATTGGCCATGGCCCCTGAGGCCCTGTGCTCAGGGAGGGCTCCCTCCCTCCCAGGGAAAGTCAAAGGAAGCTCCAAACGGCTGTTCAATCATGTTTCTGAGAGAGTCATTGCCAAGGCAGGTTTATAAGAAGTTCGAGGGTCCCCAAGGAGAGAGGGGTCTAGAATTCTCAAGGAGGAAGAAAGGGCACACTTTTTTTCCCTCTACATTCCTTAGGATTATATAACAATCATGCATCCTTCTTGAGGACGGTCTCTGGAAAAACCTTCTGGCTAATCCTGTTATCTTAAAATGTAAATGATGGGAGTAGGTCTAGTGAGTCTTTACAACCTCCAGACATTCTTTTGTTCGTTGTAATAACTTATTGGAGAGTATATAACTCCATTACTAACACTAGCAAGGGGGTACGCTTTCTGCCCCTTGTGATGTCTCTGTCAGAAGCTTTCTCTATCTCCTTTCTACTTGAATAAAACTCGATTGCACAAAAGCTCTGAGCAATCAAGCCTCGTCTTGGGCCCTGGATTGAATTCTTCTCCTCCATAAGCCAAGAATCCCAGCATCTTTTCGTGGTTCAGCAACAATATTTCATTTCCTCTGCAGGAGAGAGCTAGTGAGCTTAGGTCTGTCTGGAACATTCTTGGATCCTGTGGGGAAAATATCCTGTGCACACATCTGGATACTGGGCCTAGAGGCCAAAATTCGCATTTCTTTCCCGTGGAGCCCTCACGTGGTGTGACTTAGCAACTGCTTGAAAATCCATCCCATTGCTGTTTTCCTCCTTCTGACAGAGCTAGCTTTGTTCCCTGCTTTGGGATATCTCAACCGAGGGGCCGGTCCATAGCTACTCGCCTGGGGCCCATTGGATGTGCAAGGTGCCCTCGACTAGGTGACCCTAGCATGGCACTCAGCCCGCTCAGACACACTCCTGAGGCTTCTTTCTCATGGGAAGCACTGCTCCAACCTAGGAATGTGTCTGCAATGCTTGGAAAGTGCAGTGAGACACACAGCCCTGACTCTGGAATTGAGGCCCTCAGAGCAAGCCTGCAGCTCTGATGTCTGAGAAGCAAAACACTTGCTGCAAAGAGAGGCCTGAAAACACACTCTCTGTGGATGACTTTCCTTCCTCTAAGGAAGACAGTTTTCCCAGTCTCCTGCTTCCTGCATGTCACACAGCTGGAATGCGCTTGCTTGGATGTCATGATTCAGTGGCAATGACCCCTGAGGCCCTTTGCCCAGGGAGGGCTCCCACACTCATAGGCAAATCAAAGCAACTTCCAAGTGAGTCAGCTCTTCACATCAAGTGGCCAAAGTATTGGAGTTTCAGGTTCAGTATTAGTCCTTCCAATGGATATTCAGACCTGATTTCCTTTAGGATGGAGTGGTTGCGTCTCCTTGTAGTCTAAGCGACCTACAAGCATCTTCTCCAACACCACAGTTCAAAAGCATCAAATTTTCAGCTGTCACTTTCTTTATAGTACATCTTTCATATCCATCCATGACATATGGAAAAACCATAGCCTTGACCGGATGGATCTTTGTTGGCAAAGCAACGTCTCGGCTTTTTAATATGCTGTCTAGTTTGGTCATCACTTTTCTTCCAAGTCATAAATATGTTATAAGTTCATGGAGGCAGCCATCACCTGCAGTGATTTCCAAGCCCCCCAAAATAGTCTGCTGCTGTTTCCAATGTTTTCCCATCTATTTGCCATGAAGTGATGAGACTGGATGCAATGATTGTAGTTTTCTGAATGCTGAGCTTTAAGCTAACTTTTTCACTCTCCTCTTTCACTTTCATCAGGAGACTCTTTAGCTCTTCTTCACTTTCTGCCATAAGGGTGGTGTCATCTGAATATCTGAGATTATTGATATTTCTCCCAGCAACCTTGATTCCAGCGTGTGCTTCCTCCAGCCCAGTGTTTCTCATGCTGTACTCTGCATATAAGTTAAATAAGCAGGGTGACAATATACAGCCTTGACATGTTCCTTTTCCTATTTAGAACCAGTCTGTTGTTCCGTGTCCAGTTCGAACTGTTTCTTCCTGACCTGCATACAGGTTTCTCAAGAGACAGGTCACGTGGTCTGGTATTCCCATCTCTTTCAGAATTTTTCCCAGTTTCTTGTGATCCACACAGTCAAAGGCTTTGGCATTGTCAATAAAGCAGAAATAGATGGGGTTTTTTTTCTGGAACTCTCTTGCTTTTTCAATGATCCAGTGGATGTTGGCAATTTGATCTCTGGTTTCTCTGCATTTTTTAAATCCCTCTTGAACATCTGGAAGTTCACAGTTCATGTGAACTTGGAGAATTTTGAGCATTACTTTACTAGTGTGTGAGATGAGTGCAATTGTGCAGCAGCTTGAATATTCTTTGTCATTGCCTTTCTTTGGGATTGGAATGAAAACTGACCTAATGACTAGATGTTTTCAATTGCATATGCTGAAAGAACTGGGTGTGCAGTTTTGAAGGAAAAAAAATCATTTTAACCCATTTTCTCTGAAGTGCAAGGCATATCATGGCCATCCCTGAATCATAAAGTCACCTTTTCTTTATGTAGTCATAGTTTCATGCCTAAATTATAGGCCAACTCGTGCTCAACTTGACTCTGATGTCAGGGGCAGATCAACTGATAAAAAGCTTGGATTGTCCCTCTGGAGGAAAGTGAGATCTTGGTCCCACGAGAAGAATCTGAAGGGTTAAGGGAACTTGCAAGAGTGGGGAAAGCTTAGTCCATCCTACATGTACCAAAATCTTAAATAAGGCTTATTTACTTTACCGAAGTAAAAAAACAGATGATGAAAACAATTATGAATCAATGAAAGGTAGAGAAACTCATAGTCTGTGATCAAAAATTGCATTCTAAGAAAACTTAGTTCTCTTAACCTAGAGAGGAGACTAAATTCCATCTGGTACCAGCTTACCAGAAGACAAGCAAACAAACAAACAAATTATCAGTAAGCTTAAAAAAAGTATTTTCCATATATCTTGAAGTAGCAGTATTTCTGCAAAGGCATCAGTGTGAAACCATAGAGGACATGGTTAAAACCTGATGAAATAGAAATTGACAATGTCATCTGGTCACTGCTGCGACTTGAAATGCTTTAATATGATAACTAGAATGATAACTGACAGCATTTGACCAGGACATATCAGATTTTCACGGATGTCATATCATTTCTAGGATATCTATATTAGGAACTGAAGGAATCTTTGAACCTAGGAAAGAAAACAACAGTCTCAAAGGCCCTTGCTGAGTCATCTAGCAGCAAGGAATGTCTTTGCAAGGATCGCAAAGTGAAGGGAAAATACACCGACCTGCCTCTGCAACTTCGGTCCTCTGAGCAGATCTGGAGGTCTCCCTTTGTATAAGCTAAGCTGTTCCTTTCAAATAGAGGTTTGCAACACAAAACAAGTGGCCGCCTATTCTTCCCCAAAGGAGGCTCTCTTTCCCCACATCCTGCGAACTCCCTTTCCCAGCCTCCTGGAAAAGTGCTTCTTGCAGTTCCTTTCAGAAAATCCTATGGACAGAGAAGCCTGGTAGGCTGCAGTCCATGGGGTCGCTGAGGGTCGGACACGACTGAGCGACTGCACTTTCATTTTCACTTTCATGCATTGGAGAAGGCAATGGCAACCCACTTACTGTTCTTGCCTGGAGAATCCCAGGGACGGGGGAGCCTAGTGGGCTACCGTCTATGGCGTCGCACAGAGTCGAACACGACTGAAGCAACTTAGCAGCAGCAGCAGCAGCAGCAGCAGCAGCAGCAGCAGCAGCAGCAGCAGCAGCAGTTCCTTTCTTAGGGGCAGTTATCCCTGAGATTGGGACCTGGAAAGGCAGAGCCACCTCCACACACACATCTTTTCTGTCCCCTTTCCTCTGGAGGAGAGCTCTAGTGAGCCTAGGTCTGTCAGGAAAATGCTTGGCTTTGACGGGATCACACCCGGTGTGTGAACCTGCATACCCGACCTAGGGGCCACAGGGCACCTGTTTTGCTCGAGTGGGTCCTGGAGGGGTGCAGCATAGCAAGAGCTTAAAAATCCATCCAATTTGTCTTTCTTTTACCTCGGAGAGAACGAGTTTGCTCCACCTCCACCCTTTGGCAGTGTGGAGGGAAGAGGGCACAACCCTCTCCCAAAGGGGACATAGGGCCTACCAGGAGAGAAAGGCCCCTTGAGGAGCTGAGCCCAGGTAGGCAGCCAGTGATGTCAAGCACACTCCCGCTGCTTGCTTCTTCATGGGCACTCCGACAATCTGCTAGGAATGTCTTGGCAAGGATCTCAAAGGGAAGGGGAGATACATGGCCCTGTCTCTGGAACTTCAGTCCTCTGAGCAGATCTGGAGGTCTTGAGTTGTATAAGCAAACGTGTTCCTTCCAAATAGAGGCTTGCGAACACACCCCCGGTGGTTGCCTCTTCTTCCCCGAAGAAGTCTTTCTTTCCCCACATGCTGCGAACTCCCTGTCCCAACCTCCAAGATTAGCGCTTCTTGCCATTCCTTTCTTAGAGGCAGTTATCCCTGAGCTTGGGGCCGTAGGGAGTAGCCCCACACTCACAGGGAAAGGCAAAGACTCCTCCATACATCTCCTCTATCCCCTTTGCTCTGGAGGAGAGCTTTAGTGAGCCTAGGTCTTTCAGGAAAATTGTTGGCTTGGACAGGATCTCACCCTGTTTGTGAACCTGCATACCCAACCGGGGGCCACAGAGCACCTGTTTCAGTAAAGTGGGCCCTGAAAGGGTGCAGCCTAGCAAGAGCTTGAAAATCCATTCAATTGCTGTTTTTGTACCTCTGACAGAGCGAGCTTTGCTCCACCCTTTGGCAGTGTGGAGAAAAGAGGCATGACACCCTCCCCAAGGGGACATGGGGCCTACTTCGAGAGGAAAGGCCCCTTGTGGAGTTGAGGCACACAGCCGTGTCAAACACACTCCCACTGCTTGCTTCTTCATGGGCACTCCCGCTATCAGCTAGGAATGCCTTTGCAATGATCACAAAGGGAAGGGGAGATACACAGCCCTGCCTCTGGACCTCCGGTGCTCTGAGCAAATCTGGTCTCCCGTTGTTGGTCAAGTTCAAGTCCAAGTTCAAGTCCAAGTTCAAGGTCAAGGTCAAGGTCAAAGTCAAGGTCAAGGTCAAGTTCAAGGTCAAGTTCAAAGGTCAAATCAAGTTCAAGGTCAAGTTCAAGGTCAAGTTCAAGTTCAAGGTCAAAGTCAAGGGCAAGTTCAAGTTCAAGGTCAAAGTCAAGGTCAAGTTCAAGGTCAAAGTCAAGGTCAAGTTTAAGTTTAAGGGCAAGGACAAGGTAAGGGCAAGGACAAGGTAAGGCCAAGGACAAGGCCTAGGGAAGGCCAAGCCCAAGGCCAAGGGCAAGGGCAAGGGCAACGCCAAGGGTAAGGCCAAGGCCCAGGCCAGGGCCAAGGCCAAGGCCGCCAAAGCGAAGCCCAAACCCCGTAACGCCTGACAGAATGCAGAAGGCACTAGGCCCCTGTGCAGAGGAAGCCACTGAAGGCGGCAAGGCCACAGAGCTCCCCGACTCCCGTTCCCACAGGAAGATGTGAGGATAAAGGGCCTCATCCCAGCACAGCACCCGCTCCCACCGGCCCCCGACCCCCGCAGCGCACCCTCTAAAACAACACTGTCTTCCCAGAAAAGAGAACGGAGAAGCCATGTGTGTGCCAAAGGAGCAAGATGAACGAACGATGCCACGCCCTCCAACTTTGGGCACACCTGACGCCTGGGAACCCCGGGCCCGGCCGATGGGTCCCCGCCGTTCTCGGGCGGGAGGGGGGGTCGACACGTGGGCTGAGAGCCCTTGCCCGGGCCACCCGCAAATCCCCTGAGACGTGATCCGACCCCATGGACCGAGGGCAAACGTACCGCTTGAGGTGCTGGAGGAGCCGGACGAAGCCATGGTGGGAGAGGCACACGGGAGCGCTGCAGACTGCTGGCCGAGTGGGCGGGGACCCAGCAGCCCAGGACTCTGGAGAGCGGGAGGCGTCTCCGCCCCCATTGACGTCAATAGGGTTTGGGTGCGTAGATGGAGGGGGCCGCCCCTGGCCTCTTTCCAAGCAGAGACCCTGGACGGAGTCCCGTGGAGTGAGTGGGCTTTTCCCGGGCACAGCTGTGCCCCGGACCACCAAGATCCCCGTCGGGGTGGGTGGGCAGTTCGGGGGCTTTGGTTTGTGGCCCTCCCTCGCAGCGGATGGTGGGATCAACCCCGGGTGGATCAATCAGGGGCCCTCAGCAGTGCCAAGGGAGCTCACCGCCCAGGAAACGCCCCCTAGGTCCCTTTGAATTGGCCGCCCACGCCCCCTTTCCCAGCCTGCCTTGTTCTGGGGTTTCCCACCTTTTCACATACCACAGGTCCCTGGGCCTGGACTGTCCCCCGCTGGCTCCTCCGAGGCATTCCGGGACAATGGACGCTCTCTCCAGCGCCTCCACCTAGATCCCACGCTGTCCTCGCCTCCATATGCCCCCTGCGCCTCCCCAACTCCTCCGTGGGCTCCTGGCGTCCTTTCCCTACAGCAATCCCAGAGCGCCAGCCCCTAGGGCTTTGAGTTGCCTGGAGCCCAAGGCTCCGGCCAGAGACCTGAGGGGCCAGCGTCTGGAACGGCAGCTAATGCCATTAGGAGCTTTTCTCATGTGGAGCCTGAGGCCAACATCCGTGGGCAACCCCCAAGCGCGAATGCCCTGGAGATACACGCCCAAGGGGACAGTGTACCCCCTATGTGGGAAGGAGGTTCCTGTTTTCCCAGCACTGCATGGTGGCACGTGGAATAGCCCTGTGGGAAAGCCCCATGGAAAAGCCTAGAGGGAAAGACACAGATCCCTTGATCCACGAGACGGGAAGTGAGACACTGCTGCTACTGCTCAGGAGGAAAGCACACGTGCATGACCCCACTCGAGACGAGGACTGACGCCCCTTGGGAGACTCCAGAAGTACGCCAAGATCCATGTCAGCCCGGGAGAGGAATCCTCAGGTTCTGGTCCGACTCCACACAAGGTCTTAGGCGCCTGTATTGACGGGCGAGGAATCCTCAGAGGCCACCGAGCAACTCGCATGGGGAATGACCTATCCTGAGGCTAACAGAGCGGGTCCATGAGGTCCCTGTCGTAAGTCGAGAGCACAAGCCGCAACTCGAGAAAACAAGGAGGTTCAACCCTCCAGGCGAGATGTGGCCCATTTTGGCTGATGCGTCTCGAGGCTAATCACATCTAACCTCTGGAACTTCCAAAGGGTCCTTGACACCCTTACTGCAACTCAAGAAGTTCCCCGACATACCCGTCTCCAGTCGAAAGAAAGCACGAGGTTCGGTCCACATCCAGAGGAGCCCCGTTTCCACCTCGTAGCTCGAGATGAGGGATCCTTTCCCTGCTTGGTCGGGAAAGAATTCCCGGCATTCCTGTCGCATCTCAAGAGGAGGCGCTCTCCATAGGAAAGGCGAGAGGAACTCCAGGGTCGTGCCACCATTCCCAGAGTCCCCAGATGTCCCAGTCCATTCCAGAGGAACCTCTTTTCCCTGCACTGCCTCGACTTTCACGCCGAAGATCGACTCACACCACGGTGGCACGTGAGACAGCCCTGTGGGAAAGCCTCGTAGGAAAGCCTCGTGGGAAACCCTCGAGGGAAAGCCACAGATCCCATGATCGAACGACGGGAAGCGTGACACTGCTACTACAGCTCGGGAGGAAAGCGCACGTGCATGCCCCCTCTCGAGACGAGGACTGACTCTCCTGGGCAGACTCCAGAAGTACCGCAAGATCCATGTCAGCACTGGAGAGGAATCCTCAGGTTCCGCCTCCGACCACACACAAGGTCTTAGGCCCCGGATCGAAGGGAGAGGAATCCCTAGCGGCCCCCGAGCAACTCGAATGGGGACTGTCCAGTCCTGAGGCCACCAGAGCGGCTGCCTTAAGTCACCGTCGTAAGACGAGAGCACCTGCCGAAACTCGAGAAAATCCAGGAGGTACTCCCCTCCAGGCGAAATGAGGCCCATTTCCGCCGATGCTTCTCGACACTAATCACAACTAACCTCTGGAACTTCCAAAAGGTCCTTGACACCCTTGCTGCAACTCAAGAAGTTCCCCGACTACCCCTGTCCACTCTAGAGGAAGCACAATGGTCCCGCCCACATCAAGAGGAGCCCCGTTTCCGCATTGTAGTTCCAGATGAGGGATCCTTTCCCTGCTTGGTCGGGAAAGAATTCTGGGCGTTCCTGTCGCATCTCAAGAGGAGGCGCTCTCCACAGGAAAGGCGAGAGGAACTCCAGGGTCGTGCCACCATTCTCAGAGTCCCCCAGATGTCCCAGTCCATTCCAGAGGAAGGTGTTTTCCCTCCACTGCCTCGACTTTCACGCTGCAGATCGACTCACACCACGGTGGCACATGGGACAGCCCTGTGGGAAAGCCTCATGGGAAAGCCTTGTGGGAAATCCTCGAGGAAAAGCCACAGATCCCATTATCGACGTGACGAAAAGCGTGACACTTCTGCTACAGCTCGGGAGGAAAGCGCACGTGATGCCCCCACTTGAGAACAGGACTAACTCCCCTGGGGAGACTCCAAATACCCCAAGATCCATGTCAGCACTGGAGAGGAATCCTCAGTTTCCGGGCCCGATTCCACACAAGGTCTTAGTCCCGGGCATCGAAAGGAGAGGAATCCCGAGAGGCCCCGGAGAAACTCGAATGGGGTGTGGCCAGGCCTGAGGCCACCAGAGCCAGTCTGTTAGGTCACCATCGTAAGACGAGAGCACCTTCCGCAAGTCGAGAAAATCGAAGAGGTTCTCCCCTCCAGGCTAGATGAGGCCCTTTTCAGCTGAGGCGTCTCGAGGCTAATCACATCGAACCTCTGGAACTTCCAAAGGGTCCATCACACCCTGGCTGCAACTCAAGAAGTTCCCCGACATACCCTTCTCCCCTCCAGAGGAAGCACGAGGGTCCCTCCCACATCCAGAGGAGCACCATTTCCGCCTAGAAGCTCGAGATGAGTGATATTGTCACTGCTCTTTCGGGAAAGAAATCTGGGCGTTCCCGTCGCATCTCAAGAGGAGGCGCTCTCCACAGGAAAGGCGAGAGGAACTCCAGGGTCGTGCCACCATACCAAGGGTCCCTCAGATGACTTAGTCCATTCCAGAGGAACCTTTTTTCCCTGCACTGCCTCTACCTTCATGCTGAGGATCGCCTCCCACCACGGTGGCACGTGGGACAGCCCTGTGGGAAAGCCTCGTAGGAAAGCCTCATGGGAAGGCCTCGAGGGAAAGCCACAGATCCCTTGATCCACGCAACGGGAAGCGTGACACTGCTGCTATCACTCTGGAGGAAAGCGCACGTGCATGCCCCCATTCGAGACGACGACTTACTCCCCTGCGAAGACTCCAGAAGTACCCCAAGATCCATGTCAACAGTGGAGAGGAATCCTCAGGTTCCGGGCCCGACTCCACACAAGGTGTTAGGCTCTGGCATCGAAGGGAGCGGAATCCTGAGAGGCCCCTGAGCAACTCGCATGGGGACTGGCCAGTACTGAGGCCACCAGAGTGGGTCCCTGAGGTCCCCGTTGTAAGTCGAGAGCACCTGCCGCAACTCGAGAAAATCCAGGAGGTTTTGCCCTCCAGGCGAGATGCGGCCCATTTCCGCTGTTCCTTTTCAAGGCTAGTCAAACCTAAACTCTGGAGCTTCTAAAAGGTCCTTCACTCCCTTGCTGCAACACATGAAGCTCCCCGACATATCCGTCTCCAGTCGAGAGGAAGCACGCGGGTACTGGACACATACAGAGGAGCCCCGTTTCCGCCTCGTAGCTCGAGATGAGGGATCCTTTCCCTGCTTGGTCGGGAAAGAATTCCCGGCTTTCCCGTCGCATTCAAGAGGAGGCGCTCTCCACAGGAAAGGCGAGAGGAACTCCAGCGTCGTGCCTCCATTCCAAGAGTCCCCCAGATGGCCAGTCCATTCCAGAGGAACCTGTTTTCCCTGCACTGCCTCGATTTTCACACCGAGGATCCACTCCCACCACGGTGGCACGTGGGACAGCCCTGTGGGAAAGCCTCATGGGAAAGCCACAGATCCCTTGATCCACTCGACAGGAAGAGTGACACTGCTGCTACCGCTCTGGAGGAAAGCGCACGTGCATGCCCCCATTCGAGACGAGGACTTACTCCCCTTGGGAGACTCCAGAAATACCCCAAGATCCATGTCAGCACTGGAGAGGAATCCTCAGTTTCTGGCCCTGACTCAACACATGGTCAAAGGCCCCGGCATCGACGGGAGAGGAATCCTGAGAGGCCCCGAGCAATTGGCATAGAGACTGGCCTTTCCTGAGGCCACCAGAGCGGGTCCCTGAGGTCCCCATCGTAAGTCGAGAGTACCTGTCAAAACTCGAGAAAATCCAGGAGGGTCTCCCCTCCAGGCGTGATGAGGCCCATTTCGGCTGAGACTTCTCGAGGCTAATCACATCTAGCGTCTGGAACTTCCAAAAGGCACTTCACACCCTTGCTGCAACTCACGAAGTTCCCCGATATACCCGTCTCCCCTCGAGAGGAAGCACCAGGGTCCCGCCCACATCCAGAGGAGCCCCGTTTCCGCTCATAGCTCCTGATGAGGGATCCTTTCTCTGGTTGGTCAGGAAAGAATTCTGGGCGTTCCCGTCGCATCTCAAGAGGAGGCGCTCTCCACAGGAAAGACGAGAGGTATGCCAGCGTCGTGCCACCATTGCAAGAGTCGCCCAGATGTCTCAGTCCATTCCAGAGGAACCTGTTTTCCCTGGACTGCCTCGACTCTCACGCCAAGGATCGACTGCCACCAAGGTGGCACGTGGGACAGACATGTGCGAAAGCCTCGTGGGACAGCCCTGTGGGAAAGCCTCGTGGTAAAGCCTCGTGGTAAATCCTCGAGGAAAAGCCACAGATCCCATAATTCACGAGATGGGAAGGGAGACACTGCTGCTACAAACCGGGAGGAAAGCGCACGTACATGCCCCCTCTCGAGACGAGGACTCGCTCCCCTGCGGAAACTCCAGATGTACCCCAAGATCCATGTCAGCACTGGACAGGAAACCTCAGGTTCCGGCACCGACTCAGCACAAGGTCTTAGGCCCCGGCATCGACGGGAGAGATATCCTGAGAGGCCCCTGAAAAAATCGAATGGGGACTGGCCAGGCCTGAGGCCACCAGAGGGGGTCCTTAGGTCACCGTCGTAAGACGAGAGCACCTGCCGCAACTCCAGAAAATCCAGGAGATTTTGCCCCTCAGGTTAGATGAGGCCCATTTCAGCTGAGGCGTCTCGAGGCTAATCACATCTAACCTCTGGAAATTCCAAAGCGTCCTTCACACCCTTGCTGCAACTGAAGAAGTTCCTCGACTACCCGTCTCCGTTTGAGAGGAAGCACGAGGGTCCCGCCCACATCCAGAGGAGCCCAGTTTCCGCCTCGTAGCCCCAGATGAGGGATTCTTTCCCTGCTTTCTCCGGAAAGAATTCTGGGCATTCCCGTCGCATCTCAAGAGGAGGCGCTCTCCACAGAAAAGGCGAAAGGAACTCCAGGGTCGTGCCACCATTCCAAGAGTCCCCCAGATGTGTCAGTCCATTTCAGAGGAACCTGTTTTCCCTGCACTGCCTTGACGTTTAAGCCGAGGATCGACTCCCACCACGTGTGCACGTGGGACAGCCCTGTGGGAAAGCGTCGTGGGAAAGCCTCGTGGGAAAGACTCGAGGAAAAACCATAGATCCTTTGATCCACGCGGCGGACTGCGTGACACTGCTGCTACCGCTCTGGAGCAAAGCGCAAGTGCATGCCCGCATTCGAGACGAGGACTGACTCCCATGGGGAGACTACAGAAGTACCCCAAGATCCATGTCAGCACTGGAGAGGAATACTCAGGTTCCAGCCCTGAGTCCACAAAAGGTCTCAGGCCCCGGCATCGCCGGGAGTGGGATCCCGAGAGCCCCCGAGGAACTCGCAAGGGGACTGGCCTTTCCTGAGGCCACCAGAGCGGGTCCCTGAGGTCCCCGTCGTAGTCGAGAGCACCTGCCGCAACTTGAGAAAATCCAGGAGGTTTTGCCCTCAAGGCGAGATGAGGCCCATTTCCGCTGAGGCTTCTGGAGGCCAATCACATCTAACCACTGGAACTTCCAAAGGGTCTGTCACACCCTTGCTGCAACTCAACAAGTTCCCCGACACACCCGTCTCCACTCGAGAGGAAGCACGAGGGTCCTGCACACATCCAGGGGAGCCCCGTTTCCGCCTCCTAGCTCGAGATGAGGGATCCTTTCCCTGTTTCATAGGGAAAGAATTCCCGGCGTTCCCGTCGCATCTCAAGAGGAGGCGCTCTCCGCCGGAAAGGCGAGAGGAACTGCAGGGTCGTGCCACCATTCCAAGAATCCCCCAGATGTGTCAGTCCATTCCAGAGGAACCTGTTTTCCCTGCACTGCCTTGAGGTTCAAGCCGAGGATTGACTCCCACCACGTGTTCACGTGGGACAGCCCTGTGGGAAAGCCTCGTGGGAAAGCCTCGTGGGAAAGACTCGAGGGAAAACCATAGATCCTTTGATCCACGCGGCGGACTGCGTGACACTGCTGCTACCGCTCTGGAGGAAAGCACAAATGCATGCCCGCATTCGGGACGAGGACTGACTCCCCTGGGGAGACTCCAGAAGTACCCCAAGATCCATCTCAGCACTGGAGAGGAATCCTGAGGTTCCGGCCCCAACTCCACACAAGGTCTTAGGCCCCGACATCGACGGGAGAGGAATCCCGAAAGGCCCCAGAGGAACTCGCATCAGGACTGGCCTTTCCTGAGGCCACCAGAGCGGGTCCCTGAGGTCCCCGTCGTAAGTCGAGAGCACCTGCCGCAACTCGAGAAAATCCAGGAGGTTTTGCCCTCCAGGCAAAATGAGGCCCATTTCCGCTGAGGTTTCTCGAGGCTCATCACATCTAACCACTGGAACTTCCAAAGGGTCCTTCACACCCTTGCTGCAACTCAAGAAGTTCCCCGACATACCCGTCTCCACTCGGGAGGAAGCACGAGGGTCCCGCACACATCCAGGGGAGCCCCGTTTCCGCCTCCTAGCTCGAGATGAGGGATCCTTTCCCTGTTTCGTAGGGAAAGAATTCCAGGCGTTCCCGTCGCATCTCAAGAGGAGGCGCTCTCCACAGGAAAGGCGAGAGGAACTCCAGGGTCGTGCCACCATTCCAAGAGTCCCCCAGATGTGTCAGTCCATTCCAGAGGAACCTGTTTTCCCTGCACTGCCTTGACGTTCAAGCCGAGGATCGACTCCCACCACGTGTGCACGTGGGACAGCCCTGTGGGAAAGCGTCGTGGGAAAGCCTCATGGGAAAGACTCGAGGAAAAACCATAGATCCTTTGATCCACGCGGCGGACTGCGTGACACTGCTGCTACCGCTCTGGAGGAAAGCGCAAGAGCATGCCCGCATTCGAGACGAGGACTGACTCCCATGGGGAGACTCCAGAAGTACCCCAAGATCCATGTCAGCACTGGAGAGGAATCCTCAGGTTCCGGCCCCGACTCCACACAAGGCGTTAGTCCCCGGCATCGACGGGAGAGGAATCCCGAGAGGCCCCCGAGGAACTCGCATGGGGACTGGCCTTTCCTGAGGCCACCGGAGCGGGTCCCTGAGGTCCCCGTCGAAAGTCGAGAGCACCTGCCGCAACTCGAGAAAATCCAGGAGGTTTTGCCCTCCAGGCGAGATGAGGCCCTTTTCCGCTGAGGCTTCTCGAGGCTAATCACATCTAACCACTGGAACTTCCAAAGGGTCCTTCACACCCTTGCTGCAACTCAAGAAGTTCCCCAACATACCCGTCTCCACTCGAGAGGAAGCACGAGGGTTCCGGACACATCAAGGGGAGCCCCGTTTCCGCCTCCTAGCTCGAGATGAGGGATCCTTTCCCTGTTTCGTAGGGAAAGAATTCCCGGCGTTCTCGTCGCATCTCAAGAGGAGGCGCTCTCCACAGGAAAGGCGAGAGGAACTCCAGGGTCGTGCCACGATTCCAAGAGTCCCCCTGATGTGTCAGTCCATTCCAGAGGAACCTGTTTTCCCTGCACTTCCTTGACGTTCAAGCCGAGGATCGACTCCCACCACGTGTGCAGGTGGAACAGCCCTGTGGAAAAGCCTCGTGGGAAAGCCTCGTGGGAAAGACTCGAGGGAAAGCCATAGATCCTTTGATCCACGCGACGGACTGCGAGACACTGCTGCTACCGACCTGGAGGAAAGCGCAAGTGCATGCCGGCATTGGAGGCGAGGACTGACTCCCCTGGGGAGACTCCAGAAGTACCCCAAGATCCATGTCAGCACTGGAGAGGAATCCTGAGGTTCCGGCCCCAACTCCACACAAGGTCTTAGGCCCCGACATCGACGGGAGAGGAATCCCGAAAGGCCCCCGAGGAACTCGCATCAGGACTGGCCTTTCCTGAGGCCACCAGAGAGGGTCCCTGAGGTCCCCGTCGTAAGTCGAGAGCACCTGCCGCAACTCGAGAAAATCCAGGAGTTTTTGCCCTCCAGGCGAGATGAGGCCCATTTCCGCTGAGGCTTCTCGAGGCTAATCACATCTACCCACAGGAACTTACAAAGGGTCCTTCACACCCTTGCTGCAACTCAAGAAGTTCCCCGACATACCCGTCTCCACTCGAGAGGAAGCACGAGGGTCCCACACACATCCAGGGGAGCCCCGTTTCAGCCTCCTAGCTGGAGATGAGGGATCCTTTCCCTGTTTCATAGGGAAAGAATTCCCGGCGTTCCCGTCGCATCTCAAGAGGAGGCGCTCTCCACAGGAAAGGCGAGAGGAACTCCAGGGTCGTGCCACCATTCCAAGAGTCCCCCATATATGCCAGTCCATTCCAGAGGAACCAGTTTTCCCTGCACTGCCTCGACGTTCAAGCCGAGGATCGACTCCCACAACGTGTTCACGTGGGACAGCCATGTGGGAAAGCCTCGTGGGAAAGACTCGAGGGAAAACCATAGATCCTTTGATCCACGCGGCGGACGGCGTGACACTGCTGCTACCGCTCTGGAGGAAAGCGCAAGTGCATGCCCGCATTCGAGACGAGGACTGACTCCCCTGGGGAGACTCCAGAAGTACCCCAAGATCCATGTCAGCACTGGAGAGAAATTCTCAGATTCCGGCCCCTACTCCACACAAGATCTTAGGCCCCGGCATCGACGGGAGAGGAATCCCGAGAGACCCCCGAGGAACTCGCATGGGGACTGGCCTTTCCTGAGGCCACCAGAGCGGGTCCCTGAGGTCCCCTTCGTAAGTCGAGAGCACCTGCCGCAACTCGAGAAAATCCAGGAGGTTTTGCCCTCCAGGCGAGTTGAGGCCCATTTCCGCTGAGGCTTCTCGAGGCTAATCACATCTAACCACTGGAACTTCCAAAGGGTCCTTCACACCCTTGCTGCAACTCAAGAAGTTCCCCGACATACCCGTCTCCACTCGAGAGGAAGCACGAGGGTCCCGCACACATCCAGGGGAGCCCCGTTTCCGCCTCCTAGCTCGAGATGAGGGATCCTTTCCCTGTTTCGTAGGGAAAGAATTCCCGGCGTTCCCGTCGCATCTCAAGAGGAGGCGCTCTCCACAGGAAAGGCGAGAGGAACTCCAGGGTCGTGCCACCATTCCAAGAGTCCCCCAGATGTGTCAGTCCATTCCAGAGGAACCTGTTTTCCCTGCACTGCCTTGACGTTCAAGCCGAGGATAGACTCCCACCACGTGTGCACGTGGGACAGCCCTGTGGGAAAGCCTCGTGGGACAGCACTGTGGGAAAGCCTCGTGGGAAAGCCTCGTGGGAAAGACTCGAGGGAAAAACATAGATCCTTTGATCCACGCGGCGGACTGCGTGACACTGCTGCTTCCGCTCTGGAGGAAAGCTCAAGTGCATGCCCGCATTCGAGACGAGGACTGACTCCCCTGGGGATACTCCAGAAGTACCCCAAGATCCATGTCAGCACTGGAGAGGAATCCTCAGGTTCCGGCCCCGACTCCACACAAGGTCTTAGGCCCCGGCATCGACGGGAGAGGAATCCCGAGAGGCCCCCGAGGAAGTCGCATGGGGACTGGCCTTTCCTGAGGCCACCAGAGCGGGTCCCTGATGTCCCAGTCGTAAGTCAAGAGCACCTGCCGCAACTCGAGAAAATACAGGAGGTTTTGCCCTCCAGGCGAGATGAGGCCCATTTCCACAGAGGCTTCTCGAGGCTAATCACATCTAACCACTGGAACTTCCAAAGGGTCCTTCACACCCTTGCTGCAACTCAAGAAGTTCCCCGACATACCCGTCTCCACTCGAGAGGAAGCACGAGGGTCCCGCACACTTTCAGGGGAGCCCCGTTTCCGCCTCCTAGCTCGAGATGAGGGATCCTTTCCCTGTTTCGTAGGGAAAGAATTCCCGGCGTTCCCGTCGCATCTCAAGAGGAGGCGCTCTCCACAGGAAAGGCTAGAGGAACTCCAGGGTCGTGCCACCATTCCAAGAGTCCCCCAGATGTGTCAGTCCATTCCAGAGGAACCTGTTTTCCCTGCACTGCCTTGACGTTCTAGCCGAGGATCGACTCCCACCACGTGTGCACGTGGGACAGCCCTGTGGGAAAGCCTCGTGGGAAAGTCTCGCGGGAAAACCAGAGATCCTTTGATCCACGCGGCGGACTGCGTGACACTGCTGTTACCTCTCTGGAGGAAAGCGCAAGTGCATGCGCGCATTCGAGACGAGGACTGACTCCCCTGGGGATACTCCAGAAGTACCCCAAGATCCATGTCAGCACTGGAGAGGAATCCTCAGGTTCCGGCCCCGACTCCACACAAGGTCTTAGGCCCCGGCATCGACGGGAGAGGAATCCCGAGACGCCCCCGAGGAATTCGCATGGGGACTGGCCTTTCCTGAGGCCACCAGAGTGGGTCCCTGAGGTCCCCGTCTTAAGTCGAGAGCACCTGCCGCAACTCGAGAAAATCCAGGAGGTATTGCCTTCCAGGCGATGTGAGGACCATTTCCGCTGAGGCTTCTCGAGGCTAATCACCTCTAACCACTGGAACTTCCAAAGGATCCTTCACACCCTTGCTGCAAGTCCAGCAGTTCCCCGACATACCCGTCTCCACTCGAGAGGAAGCACGAGGGTCCCGCACACATCCAGGGGAGCCCCGTTTCCGCCTCCGAGCTCGAGATGAGGGATCCTTTTCCTGTTTCGTAGGGAAAGAATTCCCGACGTTCCCGTCGCATCTCAAGAGGAGGCGCTCTACACAGGAAAGGCGAGAGGAACTCCAGGGTCGTGCCACCATTCCAAGAGTCCCCCAGCTGTGTCAGTCCATTCCAGAGGAACCTGTTTTCCCTGCACTGCCTTGACGTTCAAGCCGAGGATCGACTCCCACCACGTGTGCAAGTGGGACAGCCCTGTGGGAAAGCCTCGTGGGACAGCACTGTGGGAAAGCCTCGTGGGAAAGCCTCGTGGGAAAGACTCGAGGGAAAAACATAGATCCTTTGATCCACGCGGCGGACTGCGTGACACTGCTGCTTCCGCTCTGGAGGAAAGCTCAAGTGCATGCCCGCATTCGAGACGAGGACTGACTCCCCTGGGGAGACTCCAGAAGTACCCCAAGATCCATGTCAGCACTGGAGAGGAATCCTCAGGTTCCGGCCCCGACTCCACACAAGGTCTTAGGCCCCGGCATCGACGGGAGAGGAATCCCGAGAGGCCCCCGAGGAAGTCGCATGGGGACTGGCCTTTCCTGAGGCCACCAGAGCGGGTCCCTGATGTCCCAGTCGTAAGTCAAAAGCACCTGCCGCAACTCGAGAAAATCCAGGAGGTTTTGCCCTCCAGGCGAGATGAGGCCCATTTCCACAGAGGCTTCTCGAGGCTAATCACATCTAACCACTGGAACTTCCAAAGGGTCCTTCACACCCTTGCTGCAACTCAAGAAGTTCCCCGACATACCCGTCTCCACTCGAGAGGAAGCACGAGGGTCCCGCACACTTTCAGGGGAGCCCCGTTTCCGCCTCCTAGCTCGAGATGAGGGATCCTTTCCCTGTTTCGAAGGGAAAGAATTCCCGGCGTTCCCGTCGCATCTCAAGAGGAGGCGCTCTCCACAGGAAAGGCGGGAGCAACTCCAGGTTTGTGCCACCATTACAAGAGTCGCCCAGATGTGTCAGTCCATTCCAGAGGCACCTGTCTTCCCTGCACTGCCTTGACGTTCAAGCCGAGCATCGACTCCCACCACGTGTGCACGTGGGACAGCCCTGTGGGAAAGCCTCGTGGGAAAGCCTCGTGGGAAAGACTCGACGGAAAACCATAGATCCTTTGATCCACGCGGCGGACTGCGTGACACTGCTGCTACCGCTCTGGAGGAAAGCGCAAGTGCATTCCCGCATTCGAGACGAGGACTGACTCCCCTGGGGAGACCACAGAAGTACCACAAGATCCATGTCAGCACTGGAGAGGAAAACTCAGGTTCAGGCCCCGACTCCACACAAGGTCTTAGGCCCCGGCATCGACGGGAGAGGAATCCCGAGAGGCCCCCGAGGAACTCACATGGGGACTGGCCTTTCCTGAGCCCACCAGAGCGGGTTCCTGAGGTCCCCGTCGTAAGTCGAGAGCACCTGTCGCAACTCGAGAAAATCCAGGAGGTTTTGCCCTCCAGGCGAGATGAGGCCCATTTCCGCTAAGGCTTCTCGAGGCTAATCACATCTAACCACTGGAACTTCCAAAGGGTCCTTCACACCCTTGCTGCAACTCAAGAAGTTCTACGACATACGCGTCACCAATCGAGAGGAAACACGAGGGTCCAGCACACATCCAGGGTAGCCCCGTTTCCGCCTCCTAGCTCGAGATGAGGGATCCTTTTCCTGTTTCGTAGGGAAAGAATTCCCGGCGTTCCCGTCGCATCTCAAGAGGAGGCGCTCTCCACATGAAAGGCGAGAGGAACACCAGGGTCGTGCCACCATTCCAAGAGTCCCCCAGATGTGTCAGTCCATTCCAGAGGAACCAGTTTTCCCTGCACTGCCTCGACGTTCAAGCCGAGGATCGACTCCCACCACGTGTGCACGTAGGACAGCCCTGTGTGAAAGCCTCGTGGGAAAGCCTGGTGGGAAAGACTCGAGGGAAAACCATAGATCCTTTGATCCACGTGGCGGACTGCGTGACACTGCTGCTAAAGATCTAGAGGAAAGCGCAAGTGCATGCCCGCATTCGAGACGAGGACTGACGCCCCTGGGGAGACTACAGAAGTACCCCAAGATCCATGTCAGCACTGGAGAGGAATCCTCAGGTTCCGGCCCCAACTCCACACAAGATCTTAGGCCCCGGCATCGACGGGAGAGGAATCCCGAGAGGCCCCCGAGGAACTCGCATGGGGACTGGCCTTTCCTGAGGCCACCAGAGCGGGTCCCTGAAGTCCCCGTCGTAAGTCGAGAGCACCTGCCGCAACTCGAGAAAATCCAGGAGGTTTTGCCATCCAGGCGAGATGAGGCCCATTTCCGCTGAGGCTTCTCGAGGCTAATCACATCTAACCACTGGAACTTACAAAGGGTCCTTCACACCCTTGCTGCAAGTCCAGAAGTTCCCCGACATACCCGTCTCCACTCGAGAGGAAGCACGTGGAGTCCCGCACACGTCCAAGGGAGCCCCGTTTTCGACTCCTAGCTCGAGATGAGGGATCCTTTCCCTGTTTCATAGGGAAAGGATTCCCCGCGTTCCCGTCGCATCTCAAGAGGAGGCGCTCTCCACAGGAAAGGCGAGAGGAACTCCAGGGTCGTGCCACCATTCCAAGAGTCCCCCAGATGTGTCAGTCCATTCCAGAGGAACCTGTTTTCCCTGCACTGCCTTGACGTTCAATCCGAGGATCGACTCCCACCACGTGTGCACGTGGGACAGCCCTGTGGGAAAGCCTCGTGGAAAAGCCTCGTGGGAAAGACTCGAGGGAATACCATAGATCCTTTGATCCACGGGGCGGACAGCGTGACACTGCTGCTACCGCTCTGCAGGTAAGCGCAAGTGCATGCCCGCATTCGAGACGATGACTGACTCCCCTGGGAAGACTCCAGAAGTACCCCAAGATGATGTCAGCACTGGAGAGGAATCCTCAGGTTCCGGCCCCGACTCCACACAAGGTCTTAGGCCCCGGCATCGACGGGAGAGGAATCCCGAGAGGCCCCCGAGGAACTCGCATGGGGACTGGCCTTTCCTGAGGCCACCAGAGCGGGTCCCTGAAGTCCCCGTCGTAAGTCGAGAGCACCTGCCGCAACTCGAGAAAATCCAGGAGGTTTTGCCATCCAGGCGAGATGAGGCCCATTTCCGCTGAGGCTTCTCGAGGCTAATCACATCTAACCACTGGAACTTACAAAGGGTCCTTCACACCCTTGCTGCAAGTCCAGAAGTTCCCCGACATACCCGTGTCCACTCGAGAGGAAGCACGAGGGTCCCGCACACATCCAGGGGAGCCCCGTTTCCGCCTCCTAGCTCGAGATGAGGGATCCTTTCCCTGTTTCGTAGGGAAAGAATTCCCGGCGTTCCCGTCGCATCTCAAGAGGAGGCGCTCTCCACAGGAAAGGCGAGAGGAACTCCAGGGTCGTGCCACCATTCCAAGAGTCCCCCAGATGTGTCAGTCCATTCCAGAGGAACCAGTTTTCCCTGCCCTGCCTCGACGTTCAAGCGGAGGATCGACTCCCACCACGTGTGCACGTGGGACAGCCCTGTGGGAAAGCCTCGTGGGAAAGCCTCGTGGGAAAGACTCGAGGGAAAAACATAGATCCTTTGATCCACGCGGCGGACTGCGTGACACTGCTGCTACCGCTCTGGAGGAAAGCACAAGTGCATGCCCGCATTCGAGACGAGGACTGACTCCCCTGGGGAGACTCCAGAAGTACCCCAAGATCCATGTCAGCACTGGAGAGGAATCCGCAGATTCCGGCCCCTACTCCACACAAGATCTTAGGCCCCTGCATCGACGGGAGAGGAGTCCCGAGAGGCCCCCGAGGAAGTCGCATGGGGACTGGCCTTTCCTGAGGCCACCAGAGCGGGTCCCTGAGGTCCCCGTCGTAAGTCGAGAGCACCTGCCGCAACTCGAGAAAATCCAGGAGGTTTTGCCCTCCAGGCGAGTTGAAGCCCATTTCGGCTGAGTCTTCTCGAGGCTAATCACATCTAACCACTGGAACTTCCAAAGGGTCCTTCACACCCTTGCTGCAACTCAAGAAGTTCCCCGACATACCCGTCTCCACTCGAGAGGAAGCACGAGGGTCCCACACACATCCAGGGGAGCCCCGTTTCCGCCTCCTAGCTCGAGATGAGGGATCCATTCCCGGTTTCATAGGGAAAGAATTCCCGGCGTGCCCATCGCATCTCAAGAGGAGGCGCTATCCACAGGAAAGGCGAGAGGAACTCCAGTGTCGTGCCACCATTCCAAGAGTCCCCCAGATGTGTCAGTCCATTCCAGAGGAACCTGTTTTCACTGCACTGCCTCGACGTTCAAGCCGAGGACCGACTCCCACCACGTATGCACGTGGGACAGCCCTGTGGGAAAGCCTCGTGGGAAAGCCTCGTGGGAAAGACTCGAGGGAAAACCATAGATCCTTTGATCCACGCGGTGGACTGCGTGACACTGCTGCTACCGCTCTGGAGGTAAGCGCAAGTGCATGCCCGCATTCGAGACGAGGACTGACTCCCCTGGGGAGACTCCAGAAGTACCCCAAGATCCATGTCAGCACTGGAGAGGAATCCTCAGGTTCCGGCCCCGACTCCACACAAGGTCTTAGGGCCCGCCGTCGACGGGAGAGGAATCCCGAGAGGCCCCCGAGGAACTCGCATGGGGACTGGCCTTTCCTGAGGCCACCAGAGCGGGTCCCTGAGGTCCCCGTCGTAAGTCGAGAGCACCTGCCGCAACTCGAGAAAATCCAGGAGGTTTTGCCCTCCAGGCGAGATGAGGCCCATTTCCGCTGAGGCTTCTCGAGGCTAATCACATCTAACCACTGGAAATTCCAAAGGGTCCTTCACACCCTTGCTGCAACTCTAGAAGTTCCCCAACATAACCGTCTCCACTTGAGAGGAAGCACGAGGGTCTCGCACACATCCAGGGGAGCCCCGTTTCCGCCTCCTAGCTCGAGATGAGGGATCCTTTCCCTGTTTCGTAGGGAAAGATTTCCCGGCGTTCCCGTCGCATCTCAAGAGGAGGCGCTCTCCACAGGAAAGGCGAGAGGAACTCCAAAGTCGTGCCACCATTCCAAGAGTCCCCCAAATGTGTCAGTCCATTTCAGAGGAACCAGTTTTCCCTGCACTGCCTTGACGTTCAAACCGAGGATCGACTCCCACCACGTGTGCACGTGGGACAGCCCTGTGGGAAAGCCTCGTGGGAAAGCCTCGTGGGAAAGACTCGAGGGAAAACCATAGATCCTTTGATCCACGCGGCGGACTGCGTGACACTGCTGCTACCGCTCTGGAGGAAAGCGCAAGTGCATGCCCGCATTCGAGACGAGGACTGACTCCCCTGGGGAGACTCCAGAAGTACCCCAAGATCCATGTCAGCACTGGAGAGGAATCCTCAGATTCCGGCCCCTACTCCACACAAGATCTTAGGCCCCGGCATCGACGGGAGAGGAATCCCGAGAGGCCCCCGAGGTACTCGCATGGGGACTGGCCTTTCCTGAGGCCACCAGAGCGGGTCCCTGAGGTCCCCGTCGTAAGTCGAGAGCACCTGCCGCAACTCGAGAAAATCCAGGAAGTTTTGCCCTCCAGGCGAGTTGAGGCCCATTTGCGCTGAGGCTTCTCGAGGCTAATCACATCTAACCACTGGAACTTCCAAAGGGTCCTTCACACCCTTGCTGCAACTCAAGAAGTTCCCCGACATACCCGTGCCCACTCGAGAGGAAGCACGAGGGTCCCGCACACATCCAGGGGAGCCCCGTTTCCGCCTCCTAGCTCGAGATGAGGGATCCTTTCCCTGTTTCGTAGGGAAAGAATTCCCGGCGTTCCCGTCGCATCTCAAGAGGAGGCGCTCTCCACAGGAAAGGCGAGAGGAACTCCAGGGTCGTGCCACCATTTCAAGAGTCTCCCAGATGTGTCAGTCCATTCCAGAGGAACCTGTTTTCCCTGCACTGCCTTGACGTTCAAGCCGAGGATCGACTCCCACCACGTGTGCACGTGGGACAGCCCTGTGGGAAAGCCTCGTGGGAAAGCCTCGTGGGAAAGACTCGAGGGAAAACCATAGATCCTTTGATCCACGCGGCGGACAGCGTGACACTGCTGCTACCGCTCTGGAGGTAAGCGCAAGTGCATGCCCGCATTCGAGACGAGGAATGACTCCCCTGGGGAGACTCCAGAAGTACCCTAAGATGATGTCAGCACTGGAGAGGAATCCTCAGGTTCCGGCCCCGACTCCACACAAGGTCTTTGGCCCCGGCATCGACGGGAGAGGAATCCCGAGAGGCCCCCGAGGAACTCGCATGGGGACTGGCCTTTCCTGATGCCACCAGAGCGGGTCCGTGAGGTCCCCGTCGTAAGTCGAGAGCACATGCCGCAACTCGAGAAAATCCAGGAGGTTTTGCCCTCCAGGCGAGATGAGGCCCATTTCCGCTGAGGCTTCTCGAGGCTAATCACATCTAACCACTGGAACTTCCAAAGGGTCCTTTACACCCTTGCTGCAAGTCCAGAAGTTCCCCGACATACCCGTGTCCACTCGAGAGGAAGCACGAAGGTCCCGCACACATCCAGGGGAGCCCCGTTTCCGCCTCCTAGCTCGAGATGAAGAATCCTTTCCCTGTTTCTTAGGGAAAGAATTCCAGGCGTTCCCGTCGCATCTCAAGAGGAGGCGCTCTCCACAGGAAAGGCGAGAGGACTCCAGGGTCGTGCCACCATTCCAAGAGTCCCCCAGATGTGTCAGTCCATTCCAGAGGAACCTGTTTTCCCTGCACTGCCTTGACGTTCAAGCCGAGGATCGACTCCCACCACGTGTGCACGTGGGACAGCCCTGTGGGAAAGCCTCGTGGGAAAGCCTCGTGGGAAAGACTCGAGGGAAAACCATAGATCCTTTGATCCACGCGGCGGACAGCGTGACACTGCTGCTACCGCTCTGGATGTAAGCGCAAGTGCATGCCCGCATTCGAGACGAGGACTGACTCCCCTGGGGAGACTCCACAAGTACCCCAAGATGATGTCAGCACTGGAGAGGAATCCTCAGGTTCCGGCCCCGACTCCACACAAGGTCTTAGGCCCCGGCATCGACGGGAGAGGAATCCCGAGAGGCCCCCGAGGAACTCGCATGGGGACTGGCCTTTCCTGAGGCCACCAGAGCGGGTCCCTGAGGTCCCCGTCGTAAGTTGAGAGCACCTGCCCGAACTCGAGAAAATCCAGGAGGTTTTGCCCTCCAGGCGAGATGAGGCCCATTTCCGCTGAGGCTTCTCGAGGCTAATCACATCTAACCACTGGAACTTACAAAGGGTCCTTCACACCCTTGCTGCAAGTCCACAAGTTCCCCGACATACCCGTGTCCACTCGAGAGGAAGCACGAGGGTCCCGCACACATCCAGGGGAGCCCTGTTTCCGCCTCCTAGCTCCAGATGAGGAATCCTTTCCCTGTTTCTTAGGGAAAGAATTCCAGGCGTTCCCGTCGCATCTCAAGAGGAGGCGCTCTCCACAGGAAAGGCGAGAGGAGCTCCAGGGTCGTGCCACCATTCCAAGAGTCCCACAGATGTGTCAGTCCATTCCAGAGGAAGCTGTTTTCCCTGCACTGCCTTGACGTTCAAGCCGAGGATCGACTCCCACCACGTATGCACGTGGGACAGCCCTGTGGGAAAGCCTCGTGGGAAAGCCTCGTGGGAAAGACTCGAGGGAAAACCATAGATCCTTTGATCCACGCGGTGGACTGCGTGACACTGCTGCTACCGCTCTGGAGGTAAGCGCAAGTGCATGCCCGCATTCGAGACGAGGACTGACTCCCCTGGGGAGACTCCAGATGTACCCCAAGATCCATGTCAGCACTGGAGAGGAATCCTCAGGTTCCGGCCCCGACTCCACACAAGGTCTTAGGCCCCGCCGTCGACGGGAGAGGAATCCCAAGAGGCCCCCGAGGAACTCGCATGGGGACTGGCCTTTTCTGAGGCCACCAGAGCGGGTCCCTGAGGTCCCCGTCGTAAGTCGAGAGCACCTGCCGCAACTCGAGAAAATCCAGGAGGTTTTGCCCTCCAGGCGAGATGAGGCCCATTTCCGCTGAGGCTTCTCGAGGCAAATCACATCTAACCACTGGAAATTCCAAAGGGTCCTTCACACCCTTGCTGCAAGTCCAGAAGTTCCCCAACATACCCGTCTACACTCGAGAGGAAGCACGAGGGTCCCGCACACATCCAGGGGAGCCCCGTTTCCGCCTCCTAGCTCGAGATGAGGGATCCTTTCCTTTTTTCGTAGGGAAAGAATTCCTGGCGTTCCCGTCGCATCTCAAGAGGAGGCGCTCTCCACAGGAAAGGCGAGAGGAACTCCAGGGTCGTGCCACCATTCCAAGAGTCCCCCAGATGTGTCAGTCCATTCCAGAGGAAGCATTTTTCCCTGCACTGCCTCGACGTTCAAGCCGAGGATCGACTCCCACCACGTGTGCACGTGGGACAGCCCTGTGGGAAAGCCTCGTGGGAAAGCCTCGTGGGAAAGACTCGAGGGAAAACCATAGATCCTTTGATCCACGCGGCGGACTGCGTGACACTGCTGCTACCGCTCTGGAGGAAAGCGCAAGTGCATGCCCGCATTCGAGACGAGGACTGACTCCCCTGGGGAGACTCCAGAATTACCCCAAGATCCATGTCAGCACTGGAGAGGAATCCTCAGATTCCGGCCCCTACTCCACACAAGATCTTAGGCCCCGGCATCGACGGGAGAGGAATCCCGAGAGGCCCCCGAGGAACTCGCATGGGGACTGGCCTTTCCTGAGGCCACCAGAGCGGGTCCCTGAGGTCCCCGTCGTAAGTTGAGAGCACCTGCCGCAACTCGAGAAAATCCAGGAAGTTTTGCCCTCCAGGCGATTTGAGGCCCATTTCCGCTGAGGCTTCTCGAGGCTAATCACATCTAACCACTGGAAATTCCAAAGGGTCCTTCACACCCTTGCTGCAACTCAAGAAGTTATCCGACATACCCGTGCCCACTCGAGAGGAAGCACGAAGGTCCCGCACACATCCAGGGGAGCCCCGTTTCCGCCTCCTAGCTCGAGATGAGGGATCCTTTCCCTGTTTCGTAGGGAAAGAATTCCCGGCGTTCCCGTCGCATCTCAAGAGGAGGCGCTCTCCACAGGAAAGGCGAGAGGACTCCAGGGTCGTGCCACCATTCCAAGAGTCCCCCAGATGTGTCAGTCCATTCCAGAGGAACCTGTTTTCCCTGCACTGCCTTGACGTTCAAGCCGAGGATCGACTCCCACCACGTGTGCACGTGGGACAGCCCTGTGGGAAAGCCTCGTGGGAAAGCCTCGTGGGAAAGACTCGAGGGAAAACCATAGATCCTTTGATCCACGCGGCGGACAGCGTGACACTGCTGCTACCGCTCTGGATGTAAGCGCAAGTGCATGCCCGCATTCGAGACGAGGACTGACTCCCCTGGGGAGACTCCACAAGTACCCCAAGATGATGTCAGCACTGGAGAGGAATCCTCAGGTTCCGGCCCCGACTCCACACAAGGTCTTAGGCCCCGGCATCGACGGGAGAGGAATCCCGAGAGGCCCCCGAGGAACTCGCATGGGGACTGGCCTTTCCTGAGGCCACCAGAGCGGGTCCCTGAGGTCCCCGTCGTAAGTTGAGAGCACCTGCCCGAACTCGAGAAAATCCAGGAGGTTTTGCCCTCCAGGCGAGATGAGGCCCATTTCCGCTGAGGCTTCTCGAGGCTAATCACATCTAACCACTGGAACTTACAAAGGGTCCTTCACACCCTTGCTGCAAGTCCACAAGTTCCCCGACATACCCGTGTCCACTCGAGAGGAAGCACGAGGGTCCCGCACACATCCAGGGGAGCCCTGTTTCCGCCTCCTAGCTCGAGATGAGGAATCCTTTCCCTGTTTCTTAGGGAAAGAATTCCAGGCGTTCCCGTCGCATCTCAAGAGGAGGCGCTCTCCACAGGAAAGGCGAGAGGAGCTCAAGGGTCGTGCCACCATTCCAAGAGTCCCACAGATGTGTCAGTCCATTCCAGAGGAAGCTGTTTTCCCTGCACTGCCTTGACGTTCAAGCCGAGGATCGACTCCCACCACGTATGCACGTGGGACAGCCCTGTGGGAAAGCCTCGTGGGAAAGCCTCGTGGGAAAGACTCGAGGGAAAACCATAGATCCTTTGATCCACGCGGTGGACTGCGTGACACTGCTGCTACCGCTCTGGAGGTAAGCGCAAGTGCATGCCCGCATTCGAGACGAGGACTGACTCCCCTGGGGAGACTCCAGATGTACCCCAAGATCCATGTCAGCACTGGAGAGGAATCCTCAGGTTCCGGCCCCGACTCCACACAAGGTCTTAGGCCCCGCCGTCGACGGGAGAGGAATCCCAAGAGGCCCCCGAGGAACTCGCATGGGGACTGGCCTTTTCTGAGGCCACCAGAGCGGGTCCCTGAGGTCCCCGTCGTAAGTCGAGAGCACCTGCCGCAACTCGAGAAAATCCAGGAGGTTTTGCCCTCCAGGCGAGATGAGGCCCATTTCCTCTGAGGCTTCTCGAGGCAAATCACATCTAACCACTGGAAATTCCAAAGGGTCCTTCACACCCTTGCTGCAAGTCCAGAAGTTCCCCAACATACCCGTCTCCACTCGAGAGGAAGCACGAGGGTCCCGCACACATCCAGGGGAGCCCCGTTTCCGCCTCCTAGCTCGAGATGAGGGATCCTTTCCTTTTTTCGTAGGGAAAGAATTCCTGGCGTTCCCGTCGCATCTCAAGAGGAGGCGCTCTCCACAGGAAAGGCGAGAGGAACTCCAGGGTCGTGCCACCATTCCAAGAGTCCCCCAGATGTGTCAGTCCATTCCAGAGGAAGCATTTTTCCCTGCACTGCCTCGACGTTCAAGCCGAGGATCGACTCCCACCACGTGTGCACGTGGGACAGCCCTGTGGGAAAGCCTCGTGGGAAAGCCTCGTGGGAAAGACTCGAGGGAAAACCATAGATCCTTTGATCCACGCGGCGGACTGCGTGACACTGCTGCTACCGCTCTGGAGGAAAGCGCAAGTGCATGCCCGCATTCGAGACGAGGACTGACTCCCCTGGGGAGACTCCAGAATTACCCCAAGATCCATGTCAGCACTGGAGAGGAATCCTCAGATTCCGGCCCCTACTCCACACAAGATCTTAGGCCCCGGCATCGACGGGAGAGGAATCCCGAGAGGCCCCCGAGGAACTCGCATGGGGACTGGCCTTTCCTGAGGCCACCAGAGCGGGTCCCTGAGGTCCCCGTCGTAAGTTGAGAGCACCTGCCGCAACTCGAGAAAATCCAGGAAGTTTTGCCCTCCAGGCGATTTGAGGCCCATTTCCGCTGAGGCTTCTCGAGGCTAATCACATCTAACCACTGGAAATTCCAAAGGGTCCTTCACACCCTTGCTGCAACTCAAGAAGTTCCCCGACATACCCATGCCCACTCGTGAGGAAGCACGATGGTCCCGCACACATCCAGGGGATCCCCGTTTCCGCCTTCTAGCTCGAGATGAGGGATCCTTTCCCTGTTTCGTAGGGAAAGAATTCCCGGCGTTCCCGTCGCATCTCAAGAGGAGGCGCCCTCCACAGGAAAGGCGAGAGGAACTCCAGGGTCGTGCCACCATTCCAAGAGTCCCCCAGATGTGTCAGTCCATTCCAGAGGAACCTGTTTTCCCTGCACTGCCTTGACGTTTAAGCCGAGGATCGACTCCCACCACGTGTGCACGTGGGACAGCCCTGTGGGAAAGCCTCGTGGGAAAGCCTCGTGGGAAAGACTCGAGGGAAAATCATAGATCCTTTGATCCACCCGGCGGACTGCGTGACACTGCTCCTACCGCTCTGGAGGTAAGAGCAAGTGCATGCCCGCATTCGAGACGAGGACTGACTCCCCTGGGGAGACTCCAGAAGTACCCCAAGATGATGTCAGCACTGGAGAGGAATCCTCAGGTTCTGGCCCCGACTCCACACAAGGTCTTAGGCCCCGGCATCGACGGGAGAGGAATCCCGAGAGGCCCCCGAGGAACTCGCATGAGGACTGGCCTTTCCTGAGGCCACCAGAGCGGGTCCCTGAGGTCCCCGTCGTAAGTCGAGAGCACCTGCCGCAACTCGAGAAAATCCAGGAGGTTTTGCCCTCCAGGCGAGATGAGGCCCATTTCCGCTGAGGCTTCTCGAGGCTAATCACATCTAACCACTGGAACTTACAAAGGGTCCTTCACACCCTTGCTGCAAGTCCAGAAGTTCCCCGACATACCCGTGTCCACTCGAGAGGAAGCACGAGGGTCCCGCACACATCCAGGGGAGCCCCGTTTCCGCCTCCTAGCTCGAGATGAGGAATCCTTTCCCTGTTTCGTAGGGAAAGAATTCCCGGCGTTCCCGTCGCATCTCAAGAGGAGGCGCTCTCCACAGGAAAGGCGAGAGGAACTCCAGGGTCGTGCCACCATTCCAAGAGTCTCCCAGATGTGTCAGTCCATTCCAGAGGAACCAGTTTTCCCTGCACTGCCTCGACGTTCAAGCCGAGGATCGACTCCCACCACGTGTGCACGTGGGACAGCCCTGTGGGAAAGCCTCGTGGGAAAGCCTCGTTAGAAAGACTCGAGGGAAAACCATAGATCCTTTGATTCACGTGGCGGACTGCGTGACACTGCTGCTACCGCTCTGGAGGAAAGCGCAAGTGCATGCCCGCATTCGAGACGAGGACTGACTCCCCTGGGGAGACTCCAGAAGTACCCCAAGATCCATGTCAGCACTGGAGAGGAATCCTCAGTTTCCGGCCCCTACTCCACACAAGATCTTAGGCCCCGGCATCGACGGGAGAGGAATCCCGAGAGGCCCCCGAGGAACTCGAATGGGGACTGGCCTTTCCTGAGGCCACCAGAGCGGGTCCCTGAGGTCCCCGTCGAGAGTCGAGAGCACCTGCCGCAACTCGAGAAAATCCAGGAGGTTTTGCCCTCCAGGCGAGATGAGGCCCATTTCCGCTGAGGCTTCTCGAGGCTAATCACATCTAACCACGGGAACTTCCAAAGGGTCCTTCACACCCTTGCTGCAAATCAAGAAGTTCCCCGACATACACGTCTCCACTCGAGAGGAAGCACGAGGGTCCCACATACATCCAGGGGAGCCCCGTTTCCGCCTCCTAGCTCGAGATGAGGTATCCTTTCCCTGTTTCCTAGGGAAAGAATTCCCGGCGTTCCCGTCGCATCTCAAGAGGAGGCGCTCTCCACAGGAAAGGCGAGAGGAACTCCAGGGTCGTGCCACCATTCCAAGAGTCCCCCAGATGTGTCAGTCCATTCCAGAGGAAGCATTTTTCCCTGCACTGCCTCGACGTTGAAGCCGAGGATCGACTCCCACCACGTGTGCACGTGGGACCGCCCTGTGGGAAAGCCTCGTGGGAAAGCCTCGTGGGAAAGACTCAAGGGAAAACCATAGATCCTTTGATCCACGCGGCGGACTGCGTGACACTGCTGCTACCGCTCTGGAGGAAAGCGCAAGTACATGCCCGCATTCGAGACGATGACTGACTCCCCTGGGGAGACTCCAGAAGTACCCCAAGATCCATGTCAGCACAGGAGAGGAATCCTCAGGTTCCGGTCCCCACTCCACACAAGGTCTTAGGCCCCGGCATCGACGGGAGAGGAATAACGAGAGGTCCCCTAGGAACTCGCATGGGGACTGGCCTTTCCTGAGGCCACCAGAGCGGGTCTCTGAGGTCCCCGTCTTAGGTCGAGAGCACCTGCCGCAACTCGAGAAAATCCAGGAGGTTTTGCCCTCCAGGCGAGATGAGGCCCATTTCCGCTGAGGCTTCTCGAGGCTAATCACATCTAACCACTGGAACTTCCAAAGGGTCCTTCACAACCTTGCTGCATGTCCAGAAGTTCCCCGACATACCCGTGTCCACTCGAGAGGAAGCACGAGGGTCCCGCACACATCCAGGGGAGCCCCGTTTCCGCCTTCTAGCTCGAGATGAGGGATCCTTTCCCTGTTTCCTAGGGAAAGAATTCCCGGCGTTCCCGTCGCATCTCAAGAGGAGGAGCGCTCCACAGGAAAGGCGAGAGGAACTCCAGGGTCGTGCCACCATTCCAAGAGTCCCCCAGATGTGTCATTCCATTCCAGAGGAACCTGTTTTCCCTGCACTACCTTGACGTTCAAGCCGAGGATCGACTCCCACCACGTGTGCACGTGGGACAGCCCTGTGGGAAAGCCTCGTGGGAAAGCCTCGTGGGAAAGACTCGAGGGAAAACCATAGATCCTTTGATCCAGCGGCGGACTGCGTGACACTGCTGCTACCGCTTTGCATGAAAGCGCAAGTGCATGCCCGCATTCGAGACGAGGACTTACTACCCTGGGGAGACTCCAAAGTCCCCCAAGCTCCTTGTCAGCACAGGAGAGGAATCCTCAGGTTCCGGCCCTGACTCCACACAAGGTCTTAGGCCCCGGCATCGACGGGAGAGGAATCCCGAGAGGCCCCCGAGGAACTCGCATGGGGACTGGCCTTTCCTGAGGCCACCAGAGCGGGTCCCTGAGGTCCCCTTCGTAAGTCGAGAGCACCTGCTTCAACGCGTGAAAATCCAGGAGGTTTTGCCCTCCAGGCGAGATGAGGCCCATTTCCGCTGAGGCTTCTCCAGGGTAATCTCATCTAACCACTGGAACCTACAAAGGGTCCTTCACATCCTTACTGCAACTCAAGAAGTTCTCCGACATACCCTTCTACACTCGAGAGGAAGCACGAGCGTCCCGCACACATCCAGGGGAGCCCCGTTTCCGCCTCCTAGCTCGAGATGCGGGATCCTTTCCCTGTTTCGTAGGGAAAGATTCCCCGGCCTTCCCGTCGCATCTCAAGAGGAGGCGCTCTCCACAGGAAAGGTGAGAGGACCTACAGGGTCGTGCCACCATTCCAAGAGTCCCGGAGATGTGTCAGTCCATTCCAGAGGAACCTGTTATCCCTGCACTGCCTTGACGTTCAAGCCGAGGATCGACTCCTACCACGTGTGCACGTGGGACAGCCCTGTGGGAAAGCCTCGTGGGAAAGCCTCTTGGGAAAGCCTCGTGGGAAAGACTCGAGGGAAAACCATAGATCCTTTGATCCACGCGGCGGACTGCGTGACACTGCTGCCACCGCTCTGGAGGAAAGCGCAAGTGCATGCCCGCATTCGAGACGAGGACTGACTCCCCTGGAGAGACTCCAGAAGTACCCCAAGATCCATGTTTTCACTGGAGAGGAATCCTCAGGTTCCGGCCCCAACCCCACACAAGGTCTTAGGCCGCGGCATCGACGGGAGAGGAATCCCGATAGGTCCCCGAGCAACTCGCATGGGGACAGGCCTTTCCTGAGGTCACCAGAGCGGGTCCCTGAGGTCCCCGTCGTAAGTCGAGGGCACCTGCCGCAACTCGAGAGAATCCAGGAGGTTTTGCCCTCCAGGCGAGATGAGGCCCATTTCCGCTTAGGCTTCTCGAGGCTAATCACTTCTAACCACTGGAACTTCCAAAGGGTCCTTCACACCCTTGCTGCAACTCAAGAAGTTCCCCGACATACCCGTCTCCACTCGAGAGGAAGCACGAGGGTCCCGCACACATCCAGGGGAGCCCCGTTTCCGCCTCCAAGCTCGAGATGAGAAATCCTTTCCCTGTTTCGTTGGGAAAGATTTCCCGGCGTTCCCATCGCATCTCAAGAGGAGGCGCTCTCCACAGGAAAGTTTAGAGGAACTCCAGGGTCGTGCCACCATTCCAAGAGTCCCCGAGATGTGTCAGTCCATTCCAGAGGAACCTGTTTTCCCTACACTGCCTTGACGTTCAAGCCGAGGATCGACTCCCACCACGTGTGCACGTTGGACAGCCCTGTGGGAAAGCCTCGTCGGAAAGCCTCGTGGGAAAGACTCGAGGCAAAACCATAGATCCTTTGATCCACGCGGCGGACTGCGTGACACTGCTGCTACCGCTCTGGAGGAAAGCGCAAGTGCATGCCCGCATTCGAGACGAGGACTGACTCCCCTGGGGAGACTCCAGAAGTACCCCAAGATCCATGTCAGCACTGGAGAGGAATCCACAGGTTCCGGCCCCGACTCCACACAAGGACTTATGCCCTGGCATCGACGGGAGAGGAATCCCGAGAGGCCCCCGAGGAACTCGCATGGGGACTGGCCTTTCCTGAGGCCACCAGAGCGGGTCCCCGAGGTCCCCGTCGTAAGTCGAGAGCACCTGCCGAACTCGAGAAAATCCAGGAGGTTTTGCCCTCCAGGCGAGTTGAGGCCCATTTCCGCTGAGGCTTCTCGAGGCTAATCACATCTAACCACTGGAACTCCCAAAGGGTCCTTCACACCCTTGCTGCAACTCAAGAAGTTCCCCGACATACCCGTCTCCACTCGAGAGGAAGCACGAGGGTCCCGCACACATCCAGGGGAGCCCCGTTTCCGCCTCCTAGCTCGAGATGAGGGATCCTTTCCCTGTTTCGTAGGGAAAGAATTCCCGGCGTTCCCGTCGCATCTCAAGAGGAGGCGCTCTCCACAGGAAAGGCGAGAGGAACTCCAGGTTCGTGCCACCATTCCAAGAGACCCCCAGATGTGTCTGTCCATTCCAGAGGAACCTGTATTCCCAGCACTGCCTTGACATTCAAGCCGAGGATCGACTCCCACCAGGTGTGCACGTGGGACAGGCCTGTGCGAAAGCCTCGTGGGAAAGCCTCGTGGGAAAGACTCGAGGGAAAACCATAGATCCTTTGATCCACGCGGCGGACTGCGTGACACTGCTGCTACCGCTCTGGAGGAAAGCGCAAGTGCATGCCCGCATTTGAGACGAGGACTGACTCCGCTGGTTAAACTTCAGAAGTACCCCAATATCCATGTCACCACTGTAGAGGAATCCTCAGGTTCCGGCCCCGACTCCACACAAGGTCTTAGGCCCCGGCATCGACGGGAGAGGAATCCCGAGAGGCCCCCGAGGAACTCGCATGGGGACTGGCCTTTCCTGAGGCCACCAGAGCGAGTCCCTGAGGTCCCCGTCGTAAGTCGAGAGCACCTGCCGCAACTCGAGAAATTCCAGGAGGTTTTTCCCTCCAGGCGAGATGAGGCCCATTTCCGCTGAGGCTTCTCGAGGCTAATCACGTCTAACCACTGGAACTTCCAAAGGGTCCTTCACACCCTTGCTGCAACTCAAGAAGTTCCCCGACATACCCGTCTCCACTCGAGAAGAAGCACGAGGGTTGCGCACACATCCAGGGGAGCACCGTTTCCGCCGCCTAGCTCGAGATGAGGGATCCTTTCCCTGTTTCATAGGGAAAGAATTCTCGGCGTTCCCGTCGCATCTCAAGAGGACGCGCTCTCCACAGGAAAGGCGAGAGGAACTCCAGGGTCGTGCCACCATTCCAAGAATCCCCCAGATGTGTCAGTCCATTCCAGAGGAAACTGTTTTCCCTGCACTGCCTTGACGTTCAAGCCGAGGATCGACTCCCACCACGTGTGCACGTGGGACAGCCCTGTGGGAAAGCCTCGTTGGAAAGACTCGAGGGAAAACCATAGATCCTTTGATCCACGCGGCGGACTGCGTGACACGGCTGCTACCGCTATGGAGGAAAGCGCAAGTGCATGCCCGCATTCGAGACGAGGACTGACTCCCCTGGGGAGACTCCAGAAGTACCCCAAGATCCATGTCAGCACTGGAGAGGAATCCTCAGGTTCCGGCCCCGAATCCACACAAGGTCTTAGGTCCCGGCATCGATGGGAGAGGAATCCCGAGAGGCCCCCGAGGAACTCGCATGGGGACTGGCCTTTCCTGAGGCCACCAGAGCGGGTCCCTGAGGTCCCCGTCGTAAGTCGAGAGCACCTGCCGCAACTCGAGAAAATCCAGGAGGTTTTGCCCTCCAGGCGAGATGAGGCCCATTTCCGCTGAGGCTTCTCGAGGCCAATCACATCTAACCACTGGAACTTCCAAAGGGTCCTTCACACCCTTGCTGCAACTCAAGAAGTTCCCCGACATACCCGTCCCCACTCGAGAGGAAGCACGTGGGGTCCCGCACACATCCAGGGGAGCCCCGTTTCCGCCTCCTAGCTCGAGATGAGGGATCCTTTACCTGTTTCGTAGGGAAAGAATTCCCGGCGTTCCCGTCGCATCTCAAGAGGAGGCGCTCTCCACAGGAAAGGCGAGAGGAACTCCAGGGTCGTGCCACCATTCCAAGAGTCCCCCAGATGTGTCAGTCCATTCCAGAGGAACCTGTTTTCCCTGCACTGCCTTGAAGTTCAAGCCGAGGATCGACTCCCACCACGTGTGCACGTGGGACAGCCCTGTGGGAAAGCCTCGTGGGAAAGCCTCGTGGGAAAGACTCGAGGGAAAACCATAGATCCTTTGATGCACGCGGCGGACTGCGTGACACTGCTGCTACCGCTCTGGAGGAAAGCGCAAGTGCATGCCCGCATTCGAGACGAGGACTGACTCCCCTGGGGAGACTCCAGAAGTACCCCAAGATCCATGTCAGCACTGGAGAGGAATCCTCAGGTTCCGGCCCCGACTCCACACAAGGTCTTAGGCCCCGGCATCGACGGGAGAGGAATCACGAGACGCCCCCGAGGAACTCGCATGGGGACTGGCCTTTCCTGAGGCCACCAGAGCGGTTCCCTGAGGTCCTCGTCGTAAGTCGAGAGCACCTGCCGCAACTCGAGAAAATCCAGGAGGTTTTGCCCTCCAGGCGCGATGAGGCCCGTTTCCGCTGAGGCTTCTCGAGGCCAATCACATCTAACCACTGGAACTTCCAAAGGGTCCTTCACACCATTGCTGCAACTCAAGAAGTTCCCCGACATACCCGTCTCCACTCGAGAGGAAGCACGTGGGGTCCCGCACACATCCAGGGGAGCCCCGTTTCCGCCTCCTAGCTCGAGATGAGGGATCCTTTCCCTGTTTCGTAGGGAAAGAATTCCCGGCGTTCCCGTCGCATCTCAAGAGGAGGCGCTCTCCACAGGAAAGGCGAGAGGAACTCCAGGGTCATGCCACCATTCCAAGAGTCCCCCAGATGTGTCAGTCCATTCCAGAGGAACCTGTTTTCCCTGCACTGCCTTGACGTTCAAGCCGAGGATCGACTCCCACCACGTGTGCACGTGGGACAGCCCTGTGGGAAAGCCTCGTGGGAAAGCCTCGTGGGAAAGCCTCGAGGGAAAACCATAGATCCTTTGATCCACGCGGCGGACTGCGTGACACTGCTGCTACCGCTCTGGAGGAAAGCGCAAGTGCATGCTCGCATTCGAGACGAGGACTGATTATCCTGGGGAGACTCCAGAAGTACCCCAAGATCCATGTCAGCACTGGAGAGGAATCCTCAGGTTCCGGCCCCGACTCCACACAAGGTCTTAGGCCCCGGCATCGACGGGAGAGGAATCCCGAGAGGCCCCCGAGGAACTCGCATGGGGACTGGCCTTTCCTGAGGCCACAAGAGCGGGTCCCTGAGGTCCCCGTCGTAAGTCGAGAGCACCTGCCGCAACTCGAGAAAATCCAGGAGGTTTTGTCCTCCAGGCGAGATGAGGCCCATTTCCGCTGAGGCTTCTCGAGGCTAATCACGTCTAACCACTGGAACTTCCAAAGGGTCCTTCACACCCTTGCTGCAACTCAAGAAGTTCCCCGACATACCCGTCTCCACTCGAGAGGAAGCACGTGGGTCCCGCACACATCCAGCGGAGCCCCGTTTCCGCCACCTAGCTCGAGATGAGGGATCCTTTCCCTGTTTCGTAGGGAAAGAATTCCCGGCGTTCCCATCGCATCTCAAGAGGAGGCGCTCTCCACAGGAAAGGCGAGAGGAACTCCAGGGTCGTGCCACCATTCCAAGAGTCCCCCAGATGTGTCAGTCCATTCCAGAGGAACCTGTTTTCCCTGCACTGCCTTGACGTTCAAGCCGAGGATCGACTCCCACCACGTGTGCACGTGGGACAGCCCTGTGGGAAAGCCTCGTGGGAAAGCCTCGTGGGAAAGACTCGAGGGAAAACCATAGATCCTTTGATCCACGCGGCGGACTGGGTGACACTGCTGCTACCCCTCTGGAGAAAAGCGCAAGTGCATGCCCGCATTCGAGACGAGGACTGCCTCCCCTGGGGAGACTCCAGAAGTACCCCAAGATCCATGTCAGCACTGGAGAGGAATCCTCAGGTTCCGGCCCCGACTCCACACAAGGTCTTAGGCCCCGGCATCGACGGGAGAGGAATCACGAGACGCCCCCGAGGAACCCGCATGGGGACTGGCCTTTCCTGAGGCCACCAGATCGGTTCCCTGATGTCCTCGTCGTAAGTCGAGAGCACCTGCCGCAACTCGAGAAAATCCAGGAGGTTTTGCCCTCCAGGCGCGATGAGGCCCATTTCCGCTGAGGCTTCTCGAGGCCAATCACATCTAACCACTGGAACTTCCAAAGGGTCCTTCACACCATTGCTGCAACTCAAGAAGTTCCCCGACATACCCGTCTCCACTCGAGTGGAAGCACGTGGGGTCCCGCACACATCCAGGGGAGCCCCGTTTCCGCCTCCTAGCTCGAGATGAGGGATCCTTTCCCTGTTTCGTAGGGAAAGAATTCCCGGCGTTCCCGTCGCATCTCAAGAGGAGGCGCTCTCCACAGGAAAGGCGAGAGGAACTCCAGGGTCATGCCACCATTCCAAGAGTCCCCCAGATGTGTCAGTCCATTCCAGAGGAACCTGTTTTCCCTGCACTGCCTTGACGTTCAAGCCGAGGATCGACTCCCACCACGTGTGCACGTGGGACAGCCCTGTGGGAAAGCCTCGAGGGAAAGACTCGTGGGAAAACCATAGATCCTTTGATCCACGCGGCGGACTGGGTGACACTGCTGCTACCGCTCTGGAGGAAAGCGCAAGTGCATGCCCGCATTCGAGACGAGGACTGACTCCCCTGGGGAGACTCCAGAAGTACCCCAAGATCCATGTCAGCACTGGAGAGGAATCCTCAGGTTCCGGCCCCGTCTCCACACAAGGTCTTAGGTCCCGGCATCGACGGGAGAGGAATCCCGAGAGGCCCCCGAGGAACTCGCATGGGGACTGGCCTTTCCTGAGGCCACCAGAGCGGGTCCCTGAGGTCCCCGTCGTAAGTCGAGAGCACCTGCCGCAATTCGAGAAAATCCAGGAGGTTTTGCCCTCCAGGCGAGATGAGGCCCATTTCCGCTGAGGCTTCTCGAGGCCAATCACATCTAACCACTGGACCTTCCAAAGGGTCCTTCACACCCTTGCTGCAACTTAAGAAGTTCCCCGACATACCCGTCTCCACTCGAGAGGAAGCACGTGGGGTCCCGCACACATCCAGGGGAGCCCCGTTTCCGCCTCCTTGCTCGAGATGACGGATCCTTTCCCTGTTTCGTAGGGAAAGAATTCCCGGCGTTCCCGTCGCATCTCAAGAGGAGGCGCTCTCCACAGGAAAGGCGAGAGGAACTCCAGGGTCGTGCCACCATTCCAAGAGTCCCCCAGATGTGTCAGTCCATTCCAGAGGAACCTGTTTTCCCTGCACTGCCTTGACGTTCAAGCCGAGGATCGACTCCCACCACGTGTGCACGTGGGACAGCCCTGTGGGAAAGCCTCGTGGGAAAGCCTCGTGGGAAAGACTCGAGGGAAAACCATAGATCCTTTGATTCACGCGGCGGACTGGGTGACACTGCTGCTACCGCTATGGAGGAAAGCGCAAGTGCATGCCCGCATTCGAGACGAGGACTGACTCCCCTGGGGAGACTCCAGAAGTACCCCAAGATCCATGTCAGCACTGGAGAGGAATCCTCAGGTTCCGGCCCCGACTCCACACAAGGTCTTAGGCCACGGCATCGACGGGAGAGGAATCCCGAGAGGCCCCCGAGGAAATCGCATGGGGACTGGCCTTTCCTGAGGCCACCAGAGCGGGTCCCTGAGATCCCCGTCGTAAGTCGAGAGCACCTGCCGCAACTCGAGAAAATCCAGGAGGTTTTGCCCTCCAGGCGAGATGAGGCCCATTTCCGCTGAGGCTTCTCGAGGCCAATCACATCTAACCACTGGACCTTCCAAAGGGTCCTTCACACAATTGCTGCAACTCAAGAAGTTCCCCGACATACCCGTCTCCACTCGAGAGGAAGCACGTGCGGTCCCGCACACATCCAGGGGAGCCCCGTTTCCGCCTCCTTGCTCGAGATGAGGGATCCTTTCCCTGTTTCGTAGGGAAAGAATTCCCGGCGTTCCCGTCGCATCTCAAGAGGAGGCGCTCTCCACAGGAAAGGCGAGAGGAACTCCAGGGTCGTGCCACCATTCCAAGAGTCCCCCAGATGTGTCAGTCCATTCCAGAGGAACCTGTTTTCCCTGCACTGCCTTGAAGTTCAAGCCGAGGATCGACTCCCACCACGTGTGCACGTGGGACAGCCCTGTGGGAAAGACTCGTGGGAAAGACTCGAGGGAAAACCATAGATCCTTTGATCCACGCGGCGGACTGCGTGACACTGCTGCTACCGCTCTGGAGGAAAGCGCAAGTGCATGCCCGCATTCGAGACGAGGACTGACTCCCCTGGGGAGACTCCAGAAGTACCCCAAGATCCATGTCAGCACTGGAGAGGAATCCTCAGGTTCCGGCCCCGACTCCACACAAGGTCTTAGGCCCCGGCATCGACGGGAGAGGAATCCCGAGAGGCCCCCGAGGAACTCGCATGGGGACTGGCCTTTCCTGAGGCCACCAGAGCGGGTCCCTGAGGTCCCCGTCGTAAGTCGAGAGCACCTGCCGCAACTCGAGAAAATCCAGGAGGTTTTGCCCTCCAGGCGAGATGAGGCCCATTTCCGCTGAGGCTTCTCGAGGCCAATCACGTCTAACCACTGGAACATCCAAAGGGTCCTTCACACCCTTTCTGCAACTCAAGAAGTTTCCCGACATACCCGTCTCCACTCGAGAGGAAGCACGTGGTGTCCCGCACACATCCAGGGGAGCCCCGTTTCCGCCTCCTAGCTAGAGATGAGGGATCCTTTCCCTGTTTCGTAGGGAAAGAATTCCCGGCGTTCCCGTCGCATCTCAAGAGGAGGCGCTCTCCACAGGAAAGGCGAGAGGAACTCCAGGGTCGTGTCACCATTCCAAGAGTCCCCCAGATGTGTCAGTCCATTCCAGAGGAACCTGTTTTCCCTGCACTGCCTTGACGTTCAAGCCGAGGATCGACTCCCACCACGTGTGCACGTGGACAGACCTGTGGGAAAGCCTCGTGGGAAAGCCTCGTGGGAAAGACTCGAGGGAAAACCATAGATCCTTTGATCCACGCGGCGGACTGCGTGACACTGCTGCTACCGCTCTGGAGGAAAGCGCAAGTGCATGCCGGCATTCGAGACGAGGACTGACTCCCCTGGGGAGACTCCAGAAGTAATCCAAGATCCATGTCAGCACTGGAGAGGAATCCTCAGGTTCCGGCCCCGACTCCACACAAGGTCTTAGGCCCCGGCATCGACGGGAGAGGAATCCCGAGAGGCCCCCGAGGAACTCGCATGTGGACTGGCCTTTCCTGAGGCCACCAGAGCGGGTCCCTGAGGTCCCCGTCGTAAGTCGAGAGCACCTGCCGCAACTCGAGAAATTCCAGGAGGTTTTGCCCTCCAGGAGAGATGAGGCCCATTTCCGCTGAGGCTTCTCGAGGCCAATCACATCAAACAACTGGAACTTCCAAAGGGTCCTTCACACGATTGCTGCAACTCAAGAAGTTCCCCGACATACCCGTCCCCACTCGAGAGGAAGCACGTGGGTTCCCGCACACATCCAGGGGAGCCCCGTTTCCGCCTCCTAGCTCGAGATGAGGGATCCTTTCCCTGTTTCGTAGGGAAAGAATTCCCGGCGTTCCCGTCGCATCTCAAGAGGAGGCGCTCTCCACAGGAAAGGCGAGAGGAACTCCAGGGTCGTGCCACCATTCCAAGAGTCCCCCAGATGTGTCAGTCCATTCCAGAGCAACCTGTTTTCCCTCCACTGCCTTGACGTTCAAGCCGAGGATCGACTCCCACCACGTGTGCACGTGGGACAGCCCTGTGGGAAAGCCTCGTGGGAAAGCCTCGTGGGAAAGACTCGAGGGAAAACCATAGATCCTTTGATCCACGCAGCGGACTGCGTGACACTGCTGCTACCGCTCTGTAGGAAAGCGCAAGTGCATGCCCGCATTCGAGACGAGGACTGACTCCCCTGGGGAGACTCCAGAAGTACCGCAAGATCCATGTCAGCACTGGAGAGGAATCCTCAGGTTCCGGCCCCGACTCCACACAAGGTCTTAGGCCCCGGCATCGACGGGAGAGGAATCCCGAGAGGCCCCCGAGGAACTCGCATGGGGACTGGCCTTTCCTGAGGCCACCAGAGCGGGTCCCTGAGGTCCCTGTCGTAAGTCGAGAGCTCCTGCCGCAACTCGAGAAAATCCAGGAGGTTTTGCCCTCCAGGCGAGATGAGGCCCATTTTCGCTGAGGCTTCTCGAGGTTAATCACGTCTAACCACTGGAACTTCCAAAGGGTCCTTCACACCCTTGCTACAACTCAAGAAGTTCCCCGACATACCCATCTCCACTCGAGAGGAAGCACGTGGGTCTCGCACACATCCAGGGGAGCCCCATTTCCGCCTCCTTGCTCGAGATGAGGGATCCTTTCCCTGTTTCGTAGGGAAAGAATTCCCGGCGTTCCCGTCGCATCTCAAGAGGAGGCGCTCTCCACAGGAAAGGCGAGAGGAACTCCAGGGTCGTGCCACCATTCCAAGAGTCCCCCAGATGTGTCAGTCCATTCCAGAGGAACCTGTTTTCCCTGCACTGCCTTGACCTTCAAGCCGAGGATCGACTCCCACCACGGGTGCACGTGGGACAGCCCTGTGGGAAAGCCTCGTGGGAAAGCCTCGTGGGAAAGACTCGAGGGAAAACCATAGATCCTTTGCTCCACGCATCGGACTGCGTGACACTGCTGCTACCGCTCTGGAGGAAAGCGCAAGTGCATGCCCGCATTCGAGACGAGGACTGACTCCCCTGGGGAGACTCCAGAAGTACCCCAAGATCCATGTCAGCACTGGAGAGGAATCCTCAGGTTCCGGCCCCGACTCCACACAAGGTCTTAGGCCCCGGCATCGACGGGAGAGGAATCCCGAGAGGCCCCCGAGGAACTCGCATGGGGACTGGCCTTTCCTGAGGCCACCAGAGCGGGTCCCTGAGGTCCCCGTCGTAAGTCGAGAGCACCTGCCGCAACTCGAGAAAATCCAGGAGGTTTTGCCCTCCAGGCGAGACGAGGCCCATTTCCGCTGAGGCTTCTCGAGGCCAATCACGTCTAACCACTGGAACTTCCAAAGGGTCCTTCACACCCTTGCTGCAACTCAAGAAGTTCCCCGACATACCCGTCTCCTCTCGAGATGAAGCACGTGGTGTCCCGCACACATCCAGGGGAGCCCCGTTTCCGCCTCCTAGCTCGAGATGAGGGATCCTTTCCCTGTTTCGTAGGGAAAGAATTCCCGGCGTTCCCGTCGCATCTCAAGAGGAGGCGCTCTCCACAGGAAAGGCGAGAGGAACTCCAGGGTCGTGACACCATTCCAAGAGTCCCCCAGATGTGTCAGTCCATTCAAGAGGAACCTGTTTTCCCTGCACTGCCTTGACGTTCAAGCCGAGGATCGACTCCCACCACGTGTGCACGTGGGACAGCCCTGTGGGAAAGCCTCGTGGGAAATCCTCGTGGGAAAGACTCGAGGGAAAACCATAGATCCTTTGATCCACGCGGCGGACTGCGTGACACGGCTGCTACCGCTCTGGAGGAAAGCGCAAGTGCATGCCCGCATTCGAGACGAGGACTGACTCCCCTGGGGAGACTCCAGAAGTACCCCAAGATCCATGTCAGCACTGGAGAGGAATCCTCAGGTTCCGGCCCCGACTCCACACAAGGTCTTAGGCCCCGGCATCGATGGGAGAGTAATCCCCAGAGGCCCCCGAGGAACTCGCATGGGGCCTGGCCTTTCCTGAGGCCACCAGAGCGGGTCCCTGAGGTCCCCGTCGTAAGTCGAGAGCACCTGCCGCAACTCGAGAAAATCCAGGAGGTTTTGCCCTCCAGGCGAGATGAGGCCCATTTCCGCTGAGGCTTCTCGAGGCCAATCACATCTAACCACTGGACTTTCCAAAGGGTCCTTCACACCCTTGCTGCAACTCAAGAAGTTCCCCGACATACCCGGCTCCACTCGAGAGGAAGCACGTGGGGTCCCGCACACATCCAGGGGAGCCCCATTTCCGCCTCCTTGCTCGAGATGAGGGATCCTTTCCCTGTTTCGTAGGGAAAGAATTCCCGGCGTTCCCGTCGCATCTCAAGAGGAGGCGCTCTCCACAGGAAAGGCGAGAGGAACTCCAGGGTCGTGCCACCATTCCAAGAGTCCCCCAGATGTGTCAGTCCATTCCAGAGGAACCTGTTTTCCCTGCACTGCCTTGACGTTCAAGCCGAGGATCGACTCCCACCACGTGTGCACGTGGGACAGCCCTGTGGGAAAGCTTCGTGGGAAAGCCTCGTGGGAAAGACTCGAGGGAAAAACATAGATCCTTTGATGCACGCGGCGGACTGCGTGGCACTGCTGCTACCGCTCTGGAGGAAAGCGCAAGTGCATGCCCGCATTCGAGACGAGGACTGACTCCCCTGGGGAGACTCCAGAAGTACCCCAAGATCCATGTCAGCACTGGAGAGGAATCCTCAGGTTCCGGCCCCGACTCCACACAAGGTCTTAGGCCCCGGCATCGATGGGAGAGTAATCCCAAGAGGCCCCCGAGGAACTCGCATGGGGCCTGGCCTTTCCTGAGGCCACCAGAGCGGGTCCCTGAGGTCCCCGTCGTAAGTCGAGAGCACCTGCCGCAACTCGAGAAAATCCAGGAGGTTTTGCCCTCCAGGCGAGATGAGGCCCATTTCCGCTGAGGCTTCTCGAGGCCAATCACATCTAACCACTGGAACTCCAAAGGGTCCTTCACACGATTGCTGCAACTCAAGAAGTTCCCCGACATACCCGTCCCCACTCGAGAGGAAGCACGTGGGGTCCCGCACACATCCAGGGGAGCCCCGTTTCCGCCTCCTAGCTCGAGATGAGGGATCCTTTCCCTGTTTCGTAGGGAAAGAATTCCCGGCGTTCCCGTCGCATCTCAAGAGGAGGCGCTCTCCACAGGAAAGGCGAGAGGAACTCCAGGGTCGTGCCACCATTCCAAGAGTCCCCCAGATGTGTCAGTCCATTCCAGAGGAACCTGTTTTCCCTGCACTGCCTTGAAGTTCAAGCCGAGGATCGACTCCCACCACGTGTGCACGTGGGACAGCCCTGTGGGAAAGCTTCGTGGGAAAGCCTCGTGGGAAAGACTCGAGGGAAAAACATAGATCCTTTGATGCACGCGGCGGACTGCGTGGCACTGCTGCTACCGCTCTGGAGGAAAGCGCAAGTGCATGCCCGCATTCGAGACGAGGACTGACTCCCCTGGGGAGACTCCAGAAGTACCCCAAGATCCATGTCAGCACTGGAGAAGAATCCTCAGGTTCCGGCCCCGACTCCACACAAGGTCTTAGGACCCGGCATCGACGGGAGAGGAATCACGAGACGCCCCCGAGGAACTCGCATGGGGACTGGCCTTTCCTGAGGCCACCAGAGCGGTTCCCTGAGGTCCTCGTCGTAAGTCGAGAGCACCTGAAGCAACTCGAGAAAATCCAGGAGGTTTTGCCCTCCAGGCGCGATGAGGCCCATTTCCGCTGAGGCTTCTCGAGGCCAATCACGTCTAACCACTGGAACTTCCAAAGGGTCCTTCACACCCTTGCTGCAACTCAAGAAGTTCCCCGACATACCCGTCTCCACTCGAGAGGAAGCACGTGGGGTCCCGCACACATCCAGGGGAGCCCCGTTTCCGCCTCCTAGCTCGAGATGAGGGATCCTTTCCCTGTTTCGTAGGGAAAGAATTCCCGGCGTTCCCGTCGCATCTCAAGAGGAGCCGCTCTCCACAGGAAAGGCGAGAGCAACTCCAGGGTCGTGCCACCATTCCAAGAGTCCCCCAGATGTGTCAGTCCATTCCAGAGGAACCTGTTTTCCCTGCACTGCCTTGACGTTCAAGCCGAGGATCGACTCCCACCACGTGTGCACGTGGGACAGCCCTTTGGGAAAGCCTCGTGGGAAAGCCTCGTGGGAAAGACTCGAGGGAAAACCATAGATCCTTTGATCCACGCGGCGGACTGCGTGACACTGCTGCTACCGCTCTGGAGGAAAGCGCAAGTGCATGCCCGCATTCGAGACGAGGACTGACTCCCCTGGGGAGACTCCAGAAGTACCCCAAGATCCATGTCAGCACTGGAGAGGAATCCTCAGGTTCCGGCCCCGACTCCACACAAGGTCTTAGGCCCCGGCATCGACGGGAGAGGAATCCCGAGAGGCCCCCGAGGAACTCGCATGGGGACTGGCCTTTCCTGAGGCCACCAGAGCGGGTCCCTGAGGTCCCCGTCGTAAGTCGAGAGCACCTGCCGCAACTCGAGAAAATCCAGGAGGTTTTGCCCTCCAGGCGAGATGAGGCCCATTTCCGCTGAGGCTTCTCGAGGCTAATCACGTCTAACCACTGGAACTTCCAAAGGGTCCTTCACACCCTTGCTGCAACTCAAGAAGTTCCCCGACATACCCGTCTCCACTCGAGAGGAAGCACGTGGGTCCCGCACACATCCAGGGGAGCCCCGTATCCGCCTCCTAGCTCGAGATGAGGGATCATTTCCCTGTTTCGTAGGGAAAGAATTCCCGGCGTTCCCGTCGCATCTCAAGAGGAGGCGCTCTCCACAGGAAAGGCGAGAGGAACTCCAGGGTCGTGCCACCATTCCAAGAGTCCCCCAGATGTGTCAGTCCATTCCAGAGGAACCTGTTTTCCCTGCACTGCCTTGACGTTCAAGCCGAGGATCGACTCCCACCACGTGTGCACGTGGGACAGCCCTGTGGGAAAGCCTCGTGGGAAAGCCTCGTGGGAAAGACTCGAGGGAAAAACATAGATCCTTTGATCCACGCGGCGGACTGCGTGACACTGCTGCTACCGCTCTGGAGGAAAGCGCAAGTGCATGCGCGCATTCAAGTCGAGGACTGACTCCCCTGGGGAGACTCCAGAAGTACCCCAAGATCCATGTCAGCACTGGAGAGGAATCCTCAGGTTCCGGCCCCGACTCCACACAAGGTCTTAGGCCCCGGCATCGACGGGAGAGGAATCCCGAGAGGCCCCCGTGGAACTCGCATGGGGACTGGCCTTTCCTGAGGCCACCAGAGCGGGTCCCTGAGGTCCCCGTCGTAAGTCGAGAGCACCTGCCGCAACTCGAGAAAATCCAGGAGGTTTTGCCCTCCAGGCGAGATGAGGCCCATTTCCGCTGAGGCTTCTCGAGGCCAATCACATCTAACCACTGGAACTTCCAAAGGGTCCTTCACACCCTTGCTGCAAGTCCAGAAGTTCCCCGACATACCCGTCTCCACTCGAGAGGAAGCACGGTGGTCCCGCACACATCCAGGGGAGCCCCGTTTCCGCCTCCTAGCTCGAGATGAGGGATCCTTTCCCTGTTTCGTTGGGAAAGAATTCCCGGCGTTCCCGTCGCATCTCAAGAGGAGGCACTCTCCACAGGAAAGGCGAGAGGAACTCCAGGGTCGTGCCACCATTCCAAGAGTCCCCCAGATGTGTCATTCCATTCCAGAGGAACCTGTTTTCCCTGCACTGCCTTGACGTTCAAGCCGAGGATCGACTCCCACCACGTGTGCACGTGGGACAGCCCTGTGGGAAAGCCTCGTGGGAAAGCCTCGTGGGAAAGACTCGAGGGAAAACCATAGATCCTTTGATCCACGCGGCGGACTGCGTGACACTGCTGCTACCGCTCTGGAGGAAAGCGCAAGTGCATGCCAGCATTCGAGACGATGACTGACTCTCCTGGGGAGACTCCAGAAATACCCCCAATATCCATGTCAGCACTGGAGAGGAATCCTCAGGTTTCGGCCCCGACTCCACACAAGGTTTAGGCCCCGGCATCGACGGGAGAGGAATCCCGAGAAGCCCCCGAGGAACTCGCATGGGGACTGGCCTTTCCTGAGGCCACCAGAGCGGGTCCCTGAGGTCCCCGTCGTAAGTCGAGAGCACCGGCCACAACTCGAGAAAATCCAGGAGGTTTTGCCCTCCAGGCGAGATGAGGCCCATTTCCGCTGAGGCTTCTCGAGGCTAATCACGTCTAACCACTGGAACTTCCAAAGGGTCCTTCACACCCTTGCTGCAACTCAAGAAGTTCCCCGACATACCCGTCTCCACTCGAGAGGAAGCACGTGGGTCCCGCACACATCCAGGGGAGCCCCGTTTCCGCCTCCTACCTCGAGATGAGGGATCCTTTCCCTGTTTCGTAGGGAAAGAATTCCCGGCGTTCCCGTCGCATCTCAAGAGGAGCCGCTCTCCACAGGAAAGGCGAGAGGAACTCCAGGGTCGTGCCACCATTCCAAGAGTCCCCCAGATGTGTCAGTCCATTCCAGAGGAGCCTGTTTTCCCTGCACTGCCTTGACGTTCAAGCTGAGGATCGACTCCCACCACGTGTGCACGTGGGACAGCCCTGTGGGAAAGCCTCGTGGGAAAGCCTCGTGGGAAAGACTCGAGGGAAAACCATAGATCCTTTGATCCACGCGGCGGACTGCGTGACACTGCTGCTACCGCTCTGGAGGAAAGCGCAAGTGCATGCCCGCATTCGAGACGAGGACTGACTCCCCTGGGGAGACTCCAGAAGTACCCCAAGATCCATGTCAGCACTGGAGAGGAATCCTCAGGTTCCGGCCCCGACTCCACACAAGGTCTTAGGCCCCGGCATCGACGGGAGAGGAATCCCGAGAGGCCCCTGAGGAACTCGCATGGGGACTGGCCTTTCCTGAGGCCACCAGAGCGGGTCCCTGAGGTCCCCGTCGTAAGTCGAGAGCACCTGCCGCAACTCGAGAAAATCCAGGAGGTTTTGCCCTCCAGGCGAGTTGAGGCCCATTTCCGCTGAGGCTTCTCGAGGCCAATCACGTCTAACCACTGGAACTTCCAAAGGGTCCTTCACACCCTTGCTGCAACTCAAGAAGTTCCCCGACATACCCGTCTCCACTCGTGAAGGAAGCACGTGGGGTCCCGCACACATCCAGGGGAGCCCCGTTTCCGCCTCCTAGCTCGAGATGAGGGATCCTTTCCCTGTTTCGTAGGGAAAGAATTCCCGGCGTTCCCGTCGCATCTCAAGAGGAGGCGCTCTCCACAGGAAAGGCGAGAGGAACTCCAGGGTCGTGCCACCATTCCAAGAGTCCCCCAGATGTGTCAGTCCATTCCAGAGGAACCTGTTTTCCCTGCACTGCCTTGACGTTCAAGCCGAGGATCGACTCCCACCACGTGTGCACGTGGGACAGCCCTGTGGGAAAGCCTCGTGGGAAAGCCTCGTGGGAAAGACTCGAGGGAAAAACATAGATCCTTTGATCCACGCGGCGGACTGCGTGACACTGCTGCTACCGCTCTGGAGGAAAGCGCAAGTGCATGCGCGCATTCGAGTCGAGGACTGACTCCCCTGGGGAGACTCCAGAAGTACCCAAAGATCCATGTCAGCACTGGAGAGGAATCCTCAGGTTCCGGCCCCGACTCCACACAAGGTCTTAGGCCCCGGCATCGACGGGAGAGGAATCCCGAGAGGCCCCCGTGGAACTCGCATGGGGACTGGCCTTTCCTGAGGCCACCAGAGCGGGTCCCTGAGGTCCCCGTCGTAAGTCGAGAGCACCTGCCGCAACTCGAGAAAATCCAGGAGGTTTTGCCCTCCAGGCGAGATGAGGCCCATTTCCGCTGAGGCTTCTCGAGGCCAATCACATCTAACCACTGGAACTTCCAAAGGGTCCTTCACACCCTTGCTGCAAGTCCAGAAGTTCCCCGACATACCCGTCTCCACTCGAGAGGAAGCACGGTGGTCCCGCACACATCCAGGGGAGCCCCGTTTCCGCCTCCTAGCTCGAGATGAGGGATCCTTTCCCTGTTTCGTAGGGAAAGAATTCCCGGCGTTCCCGTCGCATCTCAAGAGGAGGCACTCTCCACAGGAAAGGCGAGAGGAACTCCAGGGTCGTGCCACCATTCCAAGAGTCCCCCAGATGTGTCATTCCATTCCAGAGGAACCTGTTTTCCCTGCACTGCCTTGACGTTCAAGCCGAGGATCGACTCCCACCACGTGTGCACGTGGGACAGCCCTGTGGGAAAGCCTCGTGGGAAAGCCTCGTGGGAAAGACTCGAGGGAAAACCATAGATCCTTTGATCCACGCGGCGGACTGCGTGACACTGCTGCTACCGCTCTGGAGGAAAGCGCAAGTGCATGCCCGCATTCGAGACGAGGACTGACTCCCCTGGGGAGACTCCAGAAGTACCCCAAGATCCATGTCAGCACTGGAGAGAAATCCTCAGGTTCCGGCCCCGACTCCACACAAGGTCTTAGGCCACGGCATCGACGGAAGAGGAATCTCGAGAGGCCCCCGAGGAAATCGCATGGGGACTGGCCTTTCCTGAGGCCAACAGAGCGGGTCCCTGAGGTCCCCGTCTTAAGTCGAGAGCACCTGCCGCAACTCGAGAAAATCCAGGAGGTTTTGCCCTCCAGGCGAGATGAGGCCCATTTCCGCTGAGGCTTCTCGAGGCCAATCACATCTAACCACTGGACCTTCCAAAGGGTCCTTCACACCCTTGCTGCAACTCAAGAAGTTCCCCAACATACCCGTCTCCACTCGAGAGGAAGCACGTGGGGTCCCGCACACATCCAGGGGAGCCCCATTTCCGCCTCCTTGCTCGAGATGAGGGATCCTTTCTCTGTTTCGTAGGGAAAGAATTCCCGGCGTTCCCGTCGCATCTCAAGAGGAGGCGCTCTCCACAGGAAAGGCGAGACGAACTCCAGGGTCGTGCCACCATTCCAAGAGTCCCCCAGATGTGTCAGTCCATTCCAGAGGAACCTGTTTTCCCTGCACTGCCTTGACGTTCAAGCCGAGGATCGACTCCCACCACGTGTGCACGTGGGACAGCCCTGTGGGAAAGCCTCGTGGGAAAGCCTCGTGGCAAAGACTCGAGGGAAAACCATAGATCCTTTGCTCCACGCATCGGACTGCGTGACACTGCTGCTACCGCTCTGGAGGAAAGCGCAAGTGCATGCCCGCATTCGAGACGAGGACTGACTCCCCTGGGGAGACTCCAGAAGTACCCCAAGATCCATGTCAGCACTGGAGAGGAATCCTCAGGTTCCGGCCCCGACTCCACACAAGGTCTTAGGCCCCGGCATCGACGGGAGAGGAATCACGAGACGCCCCCGAGGAACTCGCATGGGGACTGGCCTTTCCTGAGGCCACCAGAGCGGTTCCCTGAGGTCCTCGTCGTAAGTCGAGAGCACCTGCCGCAACTCGAGAAAATCCAGGAGGTTTTGCCCTCCAGGCGCGATGAGGCCCGTTTCCGCTGAGGCTTCTCGAGGCCAATCACATCTAACCACTGGAACTTCCAAAGGGTCCTTCACACCATTGCTGCAACTCAAGAAGTTCCCCGACATACCCGTCTCCACTCGAGAGGAAGCACGTGGGGTTCCGCACACATCCAGGGGAGCCCCGTTTCCGCCTCCTAGCTCGAGATGAGGGATCCTTTCCCTGTTTCGTAGGGAAAGAATTCCCGGCGTTCCCCTCGCATCTCAAGAGGAGGCGCTCTCCACAGGAAAGGCGAGAGGAACTCCAGGGTCATGACACCATTCCAAGAGTCCCCCAGATGTGTCAGTCCATTCCAGAGGAACCTGTTTTCCCTGCACTGCCTTGACGTTCAAGCCGAGGATCGACTCGCACCACGTGTGCACGTGGGACAGCCCTGTGGGAAAGCCTCGTGGGAAAGCCTCGTGGGAAAGACTCGAGGGAAAACCATAGATCCTTTGATCCACGCGGCGGACTGCGTGACACTGCTGCTACCGCTCTGGAGGAAAGCGCAAGTGCATGCTCGCATTCGAGACGAGGACTGATTATCCTGGGGAGACTCCAGAAGTACCCCAAGATCCATGTCAGCACTGGAGAGGAATCCTCAGGTTCCGGCCCCGACTCCACACAAGGTCTTAGGCCCCGGCATCGACGGGAGAGGAATCCCGAGAGGCCCCCGAGGAACTCGCATGGGGACTGGCCTTTCCTGAGGCCACCAGAGCGGGTCCCTGAGGTCCCCGTCGTAAGTCGAGAGCACCTGCCGCAACTCGAGAAAATCCAGGAGGTTTTGCCCTCCAGGCGAGATGAGGCCCATTTCCGCTGAGGCTTCTCGAGGCTAATCACGTCTAACCACTGGAACTTCCAAAGGGTCCTTCACACCCTTGCTGCAACTCAAGAAGTTCCCCGACATACCCGTCTCCACTCGAGAGGAAGCACGTGGGTCCCGCACACATCCAGCGGAGCCCCGTTTCCGCCACCTAGCTCGAGATGAGGGATCCTTTCCCTGTTTCGTAGGGAAAGAATTCCCGGCGTTCCCATCGCATCTCAAGAGGAGGCGCTCTCCACAGGAAAGGCGAGAGGAACTCCAGGGTCGTGCCACCATTCCAAGAGTCCCCCAGATGTGTCAGTCCATTCCAGAGGAACCTGTTTTCCCTGCACTGCCTTGACGTTCAAGCCGAGGATCGACTCCCACCACGTGTGCACGTGGGACAGCCCTGTGGGAAAGCCTCGTGGGAAAGCCTCGTGGGAAAGACTCGAGGGAAAAGCATAGATCCTTTGATCCATGCGGCGGACTGCGTGACACTGCTGCTACCACTCTGGAGGAAAGCGCAAGTGCATGCTCGCATTCGAGACGAGGACTGACTATCCTGGGGAGACTCCAGAAGTACCCCAAGATCCATGTCACCACTGGAGAGGAATCCTCAGGTTCCGGCCCCGACTCCACACAAGGTCTTAGGCCCCGGCATCAACGGGAGAGGAATCCCGAGAGGCCCCCGAGGAACTTGCATGGGGACTGGCCTTTCCTGAGGCCACCAGAGCGGGTCCCTGAGGTCCCCGTCGTAAGTCGAGAGCACCTGCCGCAACTCGAGAAAATCCAGGAGGTTTTGCCCTCCAGGCGAGATGAGGCCCATTTTCGCTGAGGCTTCTCGAGGCTAATCACGTCTAACAACTGGAACTTCCAAAGGGTCCTTCACAACCTTGCTGCAACTCAAGAAGTTCCCCGACATACCCATCTCCACTCGAGAGGAAGCACGTGGGTCCCGCACACATCCAGGGGTGCCCCGTTTCCGCCGCATAGCTCGTGATGAGGGATCCTTTCCCTGTTTCGTAGGGAAAGAATTCCCGGCGTTCCCGTCGCATCTCAAGAGGAGGCGCTCTCCACAGGAAAGGCGAGAGGAACTCCAGGGTCGTGCCACCATTCCAAGAGTCCCCCAGATGTGTCAGTCCATTCCAGAGGAACCTGTTTTCCCTGCACTGCCTTGACGTTCAAGCCGAGGATCGACTCCCACCACGTGTGCACGTGGGACAGCCCTGTGGGAAAGCCTCGTGGGAAAGCCTCGTGGGAAAGACTCGAGGGAAAACCATAGATCCTTTGATCCACGCGGCGGACTGCCTGACACTGCTGCTACCGCTCTGGAGGAAAGCGCAAGTGCATGCCCGCATTCGAGACGAGGACTGACTCCCCTGGGGAGACTCCAGAAGTACCCCAAGATCCATGTCAGCACTGGAGAGGAATCCTCAGGTTCCGGCCCCGACTCCACACAAGGTCTTAGGCCCTGGCATCGACGGGAGAGGAATCCCGAGAGGCCCCCGAGGAAATAGCATGGGGACTGGCCTTTCCTGAGGCCACCAGAGCGGGTCCCTGAGGTCCCCGTCGTAAGTCGAGAGCACCTGCCGCAACTCGAGAAAATCCAGGAGGTTTTGCCCTCCAGGCGAGATGAGGCCCATTTCCGCTGAGGCTTCTCGAGGCCAATCACATCTAACCACTGGACCTTCCAAAGGGTCCTTCACACCCTTGCTGCAACTCAAGAAGTTCCCCGACATACCCGTCTCCACTCGAGAGGAAGCACGTGGTGTCCCGCACACATCCAGGGGAGCCCCGTTTCCGCCTCCTAGCTCGAGATGAGGGATCCTTTCCCTGTTTCGTAGGGAAAGAATTCCCGGCGTTCCCGTCGCATCTCAAGAGGAGGCGCTCTCCACAGGAAAGGCGAGAGGAACTCCAGGGTCATGCCACCATTCCAAGAGTCCCCCAGATGTGTCAGTCCATTCCAGAGGAACCTGTTTTCCCTGCACTGCCTTGACGTTCAAGCCGAGGATCGACTCCCACCACGTGTGCACGTGGGACAGCCCTGTGGGAAAGCCTCGTGGGAAAGCCTCGTGGGAAAGACTCGAAGGAAAACCATAGATCCTTTGATCCACGCGGCGGACTGCGTGACACTGCTGCTACCGCTCTGGAGGAAAGCGCAAGTGCATGCTCGCATTCGAGACGAGGACTGACTCCCCTGGGGAGACTCCAGAAGTACCAAAAGATCCATGTCAGCACTGGAGAGGAATCCTCAGGTTCCGGCCCCGACTCCACACAAGGTCTTAGGCCCCGGCAACGACGGGAGAGGAATCCCGAGAGGCCCCCGAAGAACTCGCATGGGGACTGGCCTTTCCTGAGGCCACCAGAGCGGGTCCCTGAGGTCCCCGTCGTAAGTCGAGAGCACCTGCCGCAACTCGAGAAAATCCAGGAGGTTTTGCCCTCCAGGCGAGATGAGGCCCATTTCCGCTGAGGCTTCTCGATGCCAATCACATCTAACCACTGTAACTTCCAAAGGGTCCTTCACACCCTTGCTGCAACTCAAGAAGTTCCCCGACATACCCGTCTCCACTGGAGAGGAAGCACGTGGTGTCCCGCACAAATCCAGGGGAGCCCCGTTTCCGCCTCCTAGCTCGAGATGAGGGATCATTTCCCTGTTTCGTAGGGAAAGAATTCCCAGCGTTCCCGTCGCATCTCAAGAGGAGGCGCTCTCCACAGGAAAGGCGAGAGGAACTCCAGGGTCGTGCCACCATTCCAAGAGTCCCCCAGATGTGTCAGTCCATTCCAGAGGAACCTGTTTTCCCTGCACTGCCTTGACGTTCAAGCCGAGGATCGACTCCCACCACGTGTGCACGTGGGACAGCCCTGTGGGAAAGCCTCGTGGGAAAGCCTCGTGGGAAAGACTCGAGGGAAAACCATAGATCCTTTGATCCACGCGGCGGACTGCGTGACACTGCTGCTACCGCTCTGGAGGAAAGCGCAAGTGCATGCCCGCATTCGAGACGAGGACTGACTCCCCTGGGGAGACTCCAGAAGTACCCCAAGATCCATGTCAGCACTGGAGAGGAATCCTCAGGTTCAGGCCCCGACTCCACACAAGGTCTTAGGCCCCGGCATCGACGGGAGAGGAACCCCGAGAGGCCCACGAGGAACTCGCATGGGGACTGGCCTTTCCTGAAGCCACCAGAGCGGGTCCCTGAGGTCCCCGTCGTAAGTCGAGAGCACCTGCCGCAACTCGAGAAAATCCAGGAGGTTTTGCCCTCCAGGGAGATGAGGCCCATTTCCGCTGAGGCTTCTCGAGGCCAATCAAGTCTAACCACTGGAACTTCCAAAGGGTCCTTCACACCTTTGCTGCAACTCAAGAAGTTCCCCGACATACCCGTCTCCACTCGAGAGGAAGCACGTGGGGTCCCGCACACATCCAGGGGAGCCCCGTTTCCGCCTCCTAGCTCGAGATGAGGGATCCTTTCCCTGTTTCGTAGGGAAAGAATTCCCGGCGTTCCCGTCGCATCTCAAGAGGAGGCGCTCTCCACAGGATAGGCGAGAGGAACTCCAGGGTCGTGACACCATTCCAAGAGTCCCCCAGATGTGTCAGTCCATTCAAGAGGAACCTGTTTTCCCTGCACTGCCTTGACGTTCAAGCCGAGGATCGACTCCCACCACGTGTGCACGTGGGACAGCCCTGTGGGAAAGCCTCGTGGGAAAGCCTCGTGGGAAAGACTCGAGGGAAAACCATAGATCCTTTGATCCACGCGGCGGACTGCGTGACACGGCTGCTACCGCTCTGGAGGAAAGCGCAAGTGCATGCCCGCATTCGAGACGAGGACTGACTCCCCTGGGGAGACTCCAGAAGTACCCCAAGATCCATGTCAGCACTGGAGAGGAATCCTCAGGTTCCGGCCCCGACTCCACACAAGGTCTTAGGCCCCGGCATCGATGGGAGAGGAATCCCGAGAGGCCCCCGAGGAACTCGCATGGGGACTGGCCTTTCCTGAGGCCACCAGAGCGGGTCCCTGAGGTCCCCGTTGTAAGTCGAGAGCACCTGCCGCAACTCGAGAAAATCCAGGAGGTTTTGCCCTCCAGGCGAGATGAGGCCCATTTCCGCTGAGGCTTCTCGAGGCCAATCACATCTAACCACTGGAACTTCCAAAGGGTCCTTCACACGATTGCTGCAACTCAAGAAGTTCCCCGACATACCCGTCCCCACTCGAGAGGAAGCACGTGGGGTCCCGCACACATCCAGGGGAGCCCCGTTTCCGCCTCCTAGCTCGAGATGAGGGATCCTTTCCCTGTTTCGTAGGGAAAGAATTCCCGGCGTTCCCGTCGCATCTCAAGAGGAGGCGTTCTCCACAGGAAAGGCGAGAGGAACTCCAGGGTCGTGACACCATTCCAAGAGTCCCCCAGATGTGTCAGTCCATTCAAGAGGAACCTGTTTTCCCTGCACTGCCTTGACGTTCAAGCCGAGGATCGACTCCCACCACGTGTGCACGTGGGACAGCCCTGTGGGAAAGCCTCGTGGGAAAGCCTCCTGGGAAAGACTCGAGGGAAAACCATAGATCCTTTGATCCACGCGGCGGACTGCGTGACACGGCTGCTACCGCTCTGGAGGAAAGCGCAAGTGCATGCCCGCATTCGAGACGAGGACTGACTCCCCTGGGGAGACTCCAGAAGTACCCCAAGATCCATGTCAGCACTGGAGAGGAATCCTCAGGTTCCGGCCCCGAATCCACACAAGGTCTTAGGTCCCGGCATCGATGGGAGAGGAATCCCGAGAGGCCCCCGAGGAACTCGCATGGGGACTGGCCTTTCCTGAGGCCACCAGAGCGGGTCCCTGAGGTCCCCGTCGTAAGTCGAGAGCACCTGCCGCAACTCGAGAAAATCCAGGAGGTTTTGCCCTCCAGGCGAGATGAGGCCCATTTCCGCTGAGGCTTCTCGAGGCCAATCACATCTAACCACTGGAACTTCCAAAGGGTCCTTCACACCCTTGCTGCAACTCAAGAAGTTCCCCGACATACCCGTCCCCACTCGAGAGGAAGCACGTGGGGTCCCGCACACATCCAGGGGAGCCCCGTTTCCGCCTCCTAGCTCGAGATGAGGCATCCTTTACCTGTTTCGTAGGGAAAGAATTCCCGGCGTTCCCGTCGCATCTCAAGAGGAGGCGCTCTCCACAGGAAAGGCGAGAGGAACTCCAGGGTCGTGCCACCATTCCAAGAGTCCCCCAGATGTGTCAGTCCATTCCAGAGGAACCTGTTTTCCCTGCACTGCCTTGAAGTTCAAGCCGAGGATCGACTCCCACCACGTGTGCACGTGGGACAGCCCTGTGGGAAAGCCTCGTGGGAAAGCCTCGTGGGAAAGACTCGAGGGAAAACCATAGATCCTTTGATGCACGCGGCGGACTGCGTGACACTGCTGCTACCGCTCTGGAGGAAAGCGCAAGTGCATGCCCGCATTCGAGACGAGGACTGACTCCCCTGGGGAGACTCCAGAAGTACCCCAAGATCCATGTCAGCACTGGAGAGGAATCCTCAGGTTCCGGCCCCGACTCCACACAAGGTCTTAGGCCCCGGCATCGACGGGAGAGGAATCACGAGACGCCCCCGAGGAACTCGCATGGGGACTGGCCTTTCCTGAGGCCACCAGAGCGGTTCCCTGAGGTCCTCGTCGTAAGTCGAGAGCACCTGCCGCAACTCGAGAAAATCCAGGAGGTTTTGCCCTCCAGGCGCGATGAGGCCCGTTTCCGCTGAGGCTTCTCGAGGCCAATCACATCTAACCACTGGAACTTCCAAAGGGTCCTTCACACCATTGCTGCAACTCAAGAAGTTCCCCGACATACCCGTCTCCACTCGAGAGGAAGCACGTGGGGTCCCGCACACATCCAGGGGAGCCCCGTTTCCGCCTCCTAGCTCGAGATGAGGGATCCTTTCCCTGTTTCGTAGGGAAAGAATTCCCGGCGTTCCCGTCGCATCTCAAGAGGAGGCGCTCTCCACAGGAAAGGCGAGAGGAACTCCAGGGTCATGCCACCATTCCAAGAGTCCCCCAGATGTGTCAGTCCATTCCAGAGGAACCTGTTTTCCCTGCACTGCCTTGACGTTCAAGCCGAGGATCGACTCCCACCACGTGTGCACGTGGGACAGCCCTGTGGGAAAGCCTCGTGGGAAAGCCTCGTGGGAAAGACTCGAGGGAAAACCATAGATCCTTTGATCCACGCGGCGGACTGCGTGACACTGCTGCTACCGCTCTGGAGGAAAGCGCAAGTGCATGCTCGCATTCGAGACGAGGACTGATTATCCTGGGGAGACTCCAGAAGTACCCCAAGATCCATGTCAGCACTGGAGAGGAATCCTCAGGTTCCGGCCCCGACTCCACACAAGGTCTTAGGCCCCGGCATCGACGGGAGAGGAATCCCGAGAGGCCCCCGAGGAACTCGCATGGGGACTGGCCTTTCCTGAGGCCACAAGAGCGGGTCCCTGAGGTCCCCGTCGTAAGTCGAGAGCACCTGCCGCAACTCGAGAAAATCCAGGAGGTTTTGTCCTCCAGGCGAGATGAGGCCCATTTCCGCTGAGGCTTCTCGAGGCTAATCACGTCTAACCACTGGAACTTCCAAAGGGTCCTTCACACCCTTGCTGCAACTCAAGAAGTTCCCCGACATACCCGTCTCCACTCGAGAGGAAGCACGTGGGTCCCGCACACATCCAGCGGAGCCCCGTTTCCGCCACCTAGATCGAGATGAGGGATCCTTTCCCTGTTTCGTAGGGAAAGAATTCCCGGCGTTCCCATCGCATCTCAAGAGGAGGCGCTCTCCACAGGAAAGGCGAGAGGAACTCCAGGGTCGTGCCACCATTCCAAGAGTCCCCCAGATGTGTCAGTCCATTCCAGAGGAACCTGTTTTCCCTGCACTGCCTTGACGTTCAAGCCAAGGATCGACTCCCACCACGTGTGCACGTGGGACAGCCCTGTGGGAAAGCCTCGTGGGAAAGCCTCGTGGGAAAGACTCGAGGGAAAAGCATAGATCCTTTGATCCATGCGGCGGACTGCGTGACACTGCTGCTACCACTCTGGAGGAAAGCGCAAGTGCATGCTCGCATTCGAGACGAGGACTGACTATCCTGGGGAGACTCCAGAAGTACCCCAAGATCCATGTCACCACTGGAGAGGAATCCTCAGGTTCCGGCCCCGACTCCACACAAGGTCTTAGGCCCCGGCATCAACGGGAGAGGAATCCCGAGAGGCCCCCGAGGAACTTGCATGGGGACTGGCCTTTCCTGAGGCCACCAGAGCGGGTCCCTGAGGTCCCCGTCGTAAGTCGAGAGCACCTGCCGCAACTCGAGAAAATCCAGGAGGTTTTGCCCTCCAGGCGAGATGAGGCCCATTTTCGCTGAGGCTTCTCGAGGCTAATCACGTCTAACAACTGGAACTTCCAAAGGGTCCTTCACAACCTTGCTGCAACTCAAGAAGTTCCCCGACATACCCATCTCCACTCGAGAGGAAGCACGTGGGTCCCGCACACATCCAGGGGTGCCCCGTTTCCGCCGCATAGCTCGTGATGAGGGATCCTTTCCCTGTTTCGTAGGGAAAGAATTCCCGGCGTTCCCGTCGCATCTCAAGAGGAGGCGCTCTCCACAGGAAAGGCGAGAGGAACTCCAGGGTCGTGCCACCATTCCAAGAGTCCCCCAGATGTGTCAGTCCATTCCAGAGGAACCTGTTTTCCCTGCACTGCCTTGACGTTCAAGCCGAGGATCGACTCCCACCACGTGTGCACGTGGGACAGCCCTGTGGGAAAGCCTCGTGGGAAAGCCTCGTGGGAAAGACTCGAGGGAAAACCATAGATCCTTTGATCCACGCGGCGGACTGCCTGACACTGCTGCTACCGCTCTGGAGGAAAGCGCAAGTGCATGCCCGCATTCGAGACGAGGACTGACTCCCCTGGGGAGACTCCAGAAGTACCCCAAGATCCATGTCAGCACTGGAGAGGAATCCTCAGGTTCCGGCCCCGACTCCACACAAGGTCTTAGGCCCTGGCATCGACGGGAGAGGAATCCCGAGAGGCCCCCGAGGAAATAGCATGGGGACTGGCCTTTCCTGAGGCCACCAGAGCGGGTCCCTGAGGTCCCCGTCGTAAGTCGAGAGCACCTGCCGCAACTCGAGAAAATCCAGGAGGTTTTGCCCTCCAGGCGAGATGAGGCCCATTTCCGCTGAGGCTTCTCGAGGCCAATCACATCTAACCACTGGACCTTCCAAAGGGTCCTTCACACCCTTGCTGCAACTCAAGAAGTTCCCCGACATACCCGTCTCCACTCGAGAGGAAGCACGTGGTGTCCCGCACACATCCAGGGGAGCCCCGTTTCCGCCTCCTAGCTCGAGATGAGGGATCCTTTCCCTGTTTCGTAGGGAAAGAATTCCCGGCGTTCCCGTCGCATCTCAAGAGGAGGCGCTCTCCACAGGAAAGGCGAGAGGAACTCCAGGGTCATGCCACCATTCCAAGAGTCCCCCAGATGTGTCAGTCCATTCCAGAGGAACCTGTTTTCCCTGCACTGCCTTGACGTTCAAGCCGAGGATCGACTCCCACCACGTGTGCACGTGGGACAGCCCTGTGGGAAAGCCTCGTGGGAAAGCCTCGTGGGAAAGACTCGAAGGAAAACCATAGATCCTTTGATCCACGCGGCGGACTGCGTGACACTGCTGCTACCGCTCTGGAGGAAAGCGCAAGTGCATGCTCGCATTCGAGACGAGGACTGACTCCCCTGGGGAGACTCCAGAAGTACCAAAAGATCCATGTCAGCACTGGAGAGGAATCCTCAGGTTCCGGCCCCGACTCCACACAAGGTCTTAGGCCCCGGCAACGACGGGAGAGGAATCCCGAGAGGCCCCCGAAGAACTCGCATGGGGACTGGCCTTTCCTGAGGCCACCAGAGCGGGTCCCTGAGGTCCCCGTCGTAAGTCGAGAGCACCTGCCGCAACTCGAGAAAATCCAGGAGGTTTTGCCCTCCAGGCGAGATGAGGCCCATTTCCGCTGAGGCTTCTCGATGCCAATCACATCTAACCACTGTAACTTCCAAAGGGTCCTTCACACCCTTGCTGCAACTCAAGAAGTTCCCCGACATACCCGTCTCCACTGGAGAGGAAGCACGTGGTGTCCCGCACAAATCCAGGGGAGCCCCGTTTCCGCCTCCTAGCTCGAGATGAGGGATCATTTCCCTGTTTCGTAGGGAAAGAATTCCCAGCGTTCCCGTCGCATCTCAAGAGGAGGCGCTCTCCACGGGAAAGGCGAGAGGAACTCCAGGGTCGTGCCACCATTCCAAGAGTCCCCCAGATGTGTCAGTCCATTCCAGAGGAACCTGTTTTCCCTGCACTGCCTTGACGTTCAAGCCGAGGATCGACTCCCACCACGTGTGCACGTGGGACAGCCCTGTGGGAAAGCCTCGTGGGAAAGCCTCGTGGGAAAGACTCGAGGGAAAACCATAGATCCTTTGATCCACGCGGCGGACTGCGTGACACTGCTGCTACCGCTCTGGAGGAAAGCGCAAGTGCATGCCCGCATTCGAGACGAGGACTGACTCCCCTGGGGAGACTCCAGAAGTACCCCAAGATCCATGTCAGCACTGGAGAGGAATCCTCAGGTTCAGGCCCCGACTCCACACAAGGTCTTAGGCCCCGGCATCGACGGGAGAGGAACCCCGAGAGGCCCACGAGGAACTCGCATGGGGACTGGCCTTTCCTGAGGCCACCAGAGCGGGTCCCTGAGGTCCCCGTCGTAAGTCGAGAGCACCTGCCGCAACTCGAGAAAATCCAGGAGGTTTTGCCCTCCAGGGAGATGAGGCCCATTTCCGCTGAGGCTTCTCGAGGCCAATCAAGTCTAACCACTGGAACTTCCAAAGGGTCCTTCACACCTTTGCTGCAACTCAAGAAGTTCCCCGACATACCCGTCTCCACTCGAGAGGAAGCACGTGGGGTCCCGCACACATCCAGGGGAGCCCCGTTTCCGCCTCCTAGCTCGAGATGAGGGATCCTTTCCCTGTTTCGTAGGGAAAGAATTCCCGGCGTTCCCGTCGCATCTCAAGAGGAGGCGCTCTCCACAGGATAGGCGAGAGGAACTCCAGGGTCGTGACACCATTCCAAGAGTCCCCCAGATGTGTCAGTCCATTCAAGAGGAACCTGTTTTCCCTGCACTGCCTTGACGTTCAAGCCGAGGATCGACTCCCACCACGTGTGCACGTGGGACAGCCCTGTGGGAAAGCCTCGTGGGAAAGCCTCGTGGGAAAGACTCGAGGGAAAACCATAGATCCTTTGATCCACGCGGCGGACTGCGTGACACGGCTGCTACCGCTCTGGAGGAAAGCGCAAGTGCATGCCCGCATTCGAGACGAGGACTGACTCCCCTGGGGAGACTCCAGAAGTACCCCAAGATCCATGTCAGCACTGGAGAGGAATCCTCAGGTTCCGGCCCCGACTCCACACAAGGTCTTAGGCCCCGGCATCGATGGGAGAGGAATCCCGAGAGGCCCCCGAGGAACTCGCATGGGGACTGGCCTTTCCTGAGGCCACCAGAGCGGGTCCCTGAGGTCCCCGTTGTAAGTCGAGAGCACCTGCCGCAACTCGAGAAAATCCAGGAGGTTTTGCCCTCCAGGCGAGATGAGGCCCATTTCCGCTGAGGCTTCTCGAGGCCAATCACATCTAACCACTGGAACTTCCAAAGGGTCCTTCACACGATTGCTGCAACTCAAGAAGTTCCCCGACATACCCGTCCCCACTCGAGAGGAAGCACGTGGGGTCCCGCACACATCCAGGGGAGCCCCGTTTCCGCCTCCTAGCTCGAGATGAGGGATCCTTTCCCTGTTTCGTAGGGAAAGAATTCCCGGCGTTCCCGTCGCATCTCAAGAGGAGGCGTTCTCCACAGGAAAGGCGAGAGGAACTCCAGGGTCGTGACACCATTCCAAGAGTCCCCCAGATGTGTCAGTCCATTCAAGAGGAACCTGTTTTCCCTGCACTGCCTTGACGTTCAAGCCGAGGATCGACTCCCACCACGTGTGCACGTGGGACAGCCCTGTGGGAAAGCCTCGTGGGAAAGCCTCCTGGGAAAGACTCGAGGGAAAACCATAGATCCTTTGATCCACGCGGCGGACTGCGTGACACGGCTGCTACCGCTCTGGAGGAAAGCGCAAGTGCATGCCCGCATTCGAGACGAGGACTGACTCCCCTGGGGAGACTCCAGAAGTACCCCAAGATCCATGTCAGCACTGGAGAGGAATCCTCAGGTTCCGGCCCCGAATCCACACAAGGTCTTAGGTCCCGGCATCGATGGGAGAGGAATCCCGAGAGGCCCCCGAGGAACTCGCATGGGGACTGGCCTTTCCTGAGGCCACCAGAGCGGGTCCCTGAGGTCCCCGTCGTAAGTCGAGAGCACCTGCCGCAACTCGAGAAAATCCAGGAGGTTTTGCCCTCCAGGCGAGATGAGGCCCATTTCCGCTGAGGCTTCTCGAGGCCAATCACATCTAACCACTGGAACTTCCAAAGGGTCCTTCACACCCTTGCTGCAACTCAAGAAGTTCCCCGACATACCCGTCCCCACTCGAGAGGAAGCACGTGGGGTCCCGCACACATCCAGGGGAGCCCCGTTTCCGCCTCCTAGCTCGAGATGAGGGATCCTTTACCTGTTTCGTAGGGAAAGAATTCCCGGCGTTCCCGTCGCATCTCAAGAGGAGGCGCTCTCCACAGGAAAGGCGAGAGGAACTCCAGGGTCGTGCCAACATTCCAAGAGTCCCCCAGATGTGTCAGTCCATTCCAGAGGAACCTGTTTTCCCTGCACTGCCTTGAAGTTCAAGCCGAGGATCGACTCCCACCACGTGTGCACGTGGGACAGCCCTGTGGGAAAGCCTCGTGGGAAAGCCTCGTGGGAAAGACTCGAGGGAAAACCATAGATCCTTTGATGCACGCGGCGGACTGCGTGACACTGCTGCTACCGCTCTGGAGGAAAGCGCAAGTGCATGCCCGCATTCGAGACGAGGACTGACTCCCCTGGGGAGACTCCAGAAGTACCCCAAGATCCATGTCAGCACTGGAGAGGAATCCTCAGGTTCCGGCCCCGACTCCACACAAGGTCTTAGGCCCCGGCATCGACGGGAGAGGAATCACGAGACGCCCCCGAGGAACTCGCATGGGGACTGGCCTTTCCTGAGGCCACCAGAGCGGTTCCCTGAGGTCCTCGTCGTAAGTCGAGAGCACCTGCCGCAACTCGAGAAAATCCAGGAGGTTTTGCCCTCCAGGCGCGATGAGGCCCGTTTCCGCTGAGGCTTCTCGAGGCCAATCACATCTAACCACTGGAACTTCCAAAGGGTCCTTCACACCATTGCTGCAACTCAAGAAGTTCCCCGACATACCCGTCTCCACTCGAGAGGAAGCACGTGGGGTCCCGCACACATCCAGGGGAGCCCCGTTTCCGCCTCCTAGCTCGAGATGAGGGATCCTTTCCCTGTTTCGTAGGGAAAGAATTCCCGGCGTTCCCGTCGCATCTCAAGAGGAGGCGCTCTCCACAGGAAAGGCGAGAGGAACTCCAGGGTCATGCCACCATTCCAAGAGTCCCCCAGATGTGTCAGTCCATTCCAGAGGAACCTGTTTTCCCTGCACTGCCTTGACGTTCAAGCCGAGGATCGACTCCCACCACGTGTGCACGTGGGACAGCCCTGTGGGAAAGCCTCGTGGGAAAGCCTCGTGGGAAAGACTCGAGGGAAAACCATAGATCCTTTGATCCACGCGGCGGACTGCGTGACACTGCTGCTACCGCTCTGGAGGAAAGCGCAAGTGCATGCTCGCATTCGAGACGAGGACTGATTATCCTGGGGAGACTCCAGAAGTACCCCAAGATCCATGTCAGCACTGGAGAGGAATCCTCAGGTTCCGGCCCCGACTCCACACAAGGTCTTAGGCCCCGGCATCGACGGGAGAGGAATCCCGAGAGGCCCCCGAGGAACTCGCATGGGGACTGGCCTTTCCTGAGGCCACAAGAGCGGGTCCCTGAGGTCCCCGTCGTAAGTCGAGAGCACCTGCCGCAACTCGAGAAAATCCAGGAGGTTTTGTCCTCCAGGCGAGATGAGGCCCATTTCCGCTGAGGCTTCTCGAGGCTAATCACGTCTAACCACTGGAACTTCCAAAGGGTCCTTCACACCCTTGCTGCAACTCAAGAAGTTCCCCGACATACCCGTCTCCACTCGAGAGGAAGCACGTGGGTCCCGCACACATCCAGCGGAGCCCCGTTTCCGCCACCTAGCTCGAGATGAGGGATCCTTTCCCTGTTTCGTAGGGAAAGAATTCCCGGCGTTCCCATCGCATCTCAAGAGGAGGCGCTCTCCACAGGAAAGGCGAGAGGAACTCCAGGGTCGTGCCACCATTCCAAGAGTCCCCCAGATGTGTCAGTCCATTCCAGAGGAACCTGTTTTCCCTGCACTGCCTTGACGTTCAAGCCGAGGATCGACTCCCACCACGTGTGCACGTGGGACAGCCCTGTGGGAAAGCCTCGTGGGAAAGCCTCGTGGGAAAGACTCGAGGGAAAACCATAGATCCTTTGATCCACGCGGCGGACTGGGTGACACTGCTGCTACCCCTCTGGAGAAAAGCGCAAGTGCATGCCCGCATTCGAGACGAGGACTGCCTCCCCTGGGGAGACTCCAGAAGTACCCCAAGATCCATGTCAGCACTGGAGAGGAATCCTCAGGTTCCGGCCCCGACTCCACACAAGGTCTTAGGCCCCGGCATCGACGGGAGAGGAATCACGAGACGCCCCCGAGGAACTCGCATGGGGACTGGCCTTTCCTGAGGCCACCAGATCGGTTCCCTGATGTCCTCGTCGTAAGTCGAGAGCACCTGCCGCAACTCGAGAAAATCCAGGAGGTTTTGCCCTCCAGGCGCGATGAGGCCCATTTCCGCTGAGGCTTCTCGAGGCCAATCACATCTAACCACTGGAACTTCCAAAGGGTCCTTCACACCATTGCTGCAACTCAAGAAGTTCCCCGACATACCCGTCTCCACTCGAGTGGAAGCACGTGGGGTCCCGCACACATCCAGGGGAGCCCCGTTTCCGCCTCCTAGCTCGAGATGAGGGATCCTTTCCCTGTTTCGTAGGGAAAGAATTCCCGGCGTTCCCGTCGCATCTCAAGAGGAGGCGCTCTCCACAGGAAAGGCGAGAGGAACTCCAGGGTCATGCCACCATTCCAAGAGTCCCCCAGATGTGTCAGTCCATTCCAGAGGAACCTGTTTTCCCTGCACTGCCTTGACGTTCAAGCCGAGGATCGACTCCCACCACGTGTGCACGTGGGACAGCCCTGTGGGAAAGCCTCGAGGGAAAGACTCGTGGGAAAAACATAGATCCTTTGATCCACGCGGCGGACTGGGTGACACTGCTGCTACCGCTCTGGAGGAAAGCGCAAGTGCATGCCCGCATTCGAGACGAGGACTGACTCCCCTGGGGAGACTCCAGAAGTACCCCAAGATCCATGTCAGCACTGGAGAGGAATCCTCAGGTTCCGGCCCCGTCTCCACACAAGGTCTTAGGTCCCGGCATCGAAGGGAGAGGAATCCCGAGAGGCCCCCGAGGAACTCGCATGGGGACTGGCCTTTCCTGAGGCCACCAGAGCGGGTCCCTGAGGTCCCCGTCGTAAGTCGAGAGCACCTGCCGCAATTCGAGAAAATCCAGGAGGTTTTGCCCTCCAGGCGAGATGAGGCCCATTTCCGCTGAGGCTTCTCGAGGCCAATCACATCAAACCACTGGACCTTCCAAAGGGTCCTTCACACCCTTGCTGCAACTTAAGAAGTTCCCCGACATACCCGTCTCCACTCGAGAGGAAGCACGTGGGGTCCCGCACACATCCAGGGGAGCCCCGTTTCCGCCTCCTTGCTCGAGATGACGGATCCTTTCCCTGTTTCGTAGGGAAAGAATTCCCGGCGTTCCCGTCGCATCTCAAGAGGAGGCGCTCTCCACAGGAAAGGCGAGAGGAACTCCAGGGTCGTGCCACCATTCCAAGAGTCCCCCAGATGTGTCAGTCCATTCCAGAGGAACCTGTTTTCCCTGCACTGCCTTGACGTTCAAGCCGAGGATCGACTCCCACCACGTGTGCACGTGGGACAGCCCTGTGGGAAAGCCTCGTGGGAAAGCCTCGTGGGAAAGACTCGAGGGAAAACCATAGATCCTTTGATTCACGCGGCGGACTGGGTGACACTGCTGCTACCGCTATGGAGGAAAGCGCAAGTGCATGCCCGCATTCGAGACGAGGACTGACTCCCCTGGGGAGACTCCAGAAGTACCCCAAGATCCATGTCAGCACTGGAGAGGAATCCTCAGGTTCCGGCCCCGACTCCACACAAGGTCTTAGGCCACGGCATCGACGGGAGAGGAATCCCGAGAGGCCCCCGAGGAAATCGCATGGGGACTGGCCTTTCCTGAGGCCACCAGAGCGGGTCCCTGAGATCCCCGTCGTAAGTCGAGAGCACCTGCCGCAACTCGAGAAAATCCAGGAGGTTTTGCCCTCCAGGCGAGATGAGGCCCATTTCCGCTGAGGCTTCTCGAGGCCAATCACATCTAACCACTGGACCTTCCAAAGGGTCCTTCACACAATTGCTGCAACTCAAGAAGTTCCCCGACATACCCGTCTCCACTCGAGAGGAAGCACGTGGGGTCCCGCACACATCCAGGGGAGCCCCGTTTCCGCCTCCTTGCTCGAGATGAGGGATCCTTTCCCTGTTTCGTAGGGAAAGAATTCCCGGCGTTCCCGTCGCATCTCAAGAGGAGGCGCTCTCCACAGGAAAGGCGAGAGGAACTCCAGGGTCGTGCCACCATTCCAAGAGTCCCCCAGATGTGTCAGTCCATTCCAGAGGAACCTGTTTTCCCTGCACTGCCTTGAAGTTCAAGCCGAGGATCGACTCCCACCACGTGTGCACGTGGGACAGCCCTGTGGGAAAGACTCGTGGGAAAGACTCGAGGGAAAACCATAGATCCTTTGATCCACGCGGCGGACTGCGTGACACTGCTGCTACCGCTCTGGAGGAAAGCGCAAGTGCATGCCCGCATTCGAGACGAGGACTGACTCCCCTGGGGAGACTCCAGAAGTACCCCAAGATCCATGTCAGCACTGGAGAGGAATCCTCAGGTTCCGGCCCCGACTCCACACAAGGTCTTAGGCCCCGGCATCGACGGGAGAGGAATCCCGAGAGGCCCCCGAGGAACTCGCATGGGGACTGGCCTTTCCTGAGGCCACCAGAGCGGGTCCCTGAGGTCCCCGTCGTAAGTCGAGAGCACCTGCCGCAACTCGAGAAAATCCAGGAGGTTTTGCCCTCCAGGCGAGATGAGGCCCATTTCCGCTGAGGCTTCTCGAGGCCAATCACGTCTAACCACTGGAACATCCAAAGGGTCCTTCACACCCTTTCTGCAACTCAAGAAGTTTCCCGACATACCCGTCTCCACTCGAGAGGAAGCACGTGGTGTCCCGCACACATCCAGGGGAGCCCCGTTTCCGCCTCCTAGCTAGAGATGAGGGATCCTTTCCCTGTTTCGTAGGGAAAGAATTCCCGGCGTTCCCGTCGCATCTCAAGAGGAGGCGCTCTCCACAGGAAAGGCGAGAGGAACTCCAGGGTCGTGTCACCATTCCAAGAGTCCCCCAGATGTGTCAGTCCATTCCAGAGGAACCTGTTTTCCCTGCACTGCCTTGACGTTCAAGCCGAGGATCGACTCCCACCACGTGTGCACGTGGGACAGACCTGTGGGAAAGCCTCGTGGGAAAGCCTCGTGGGAAAGACTCGAGGGAAAACCATAGATCCTTTGATCCACGCGGCGGACTGCGTGACACTGCTGCTACCGCTCTGGAGGAAAGCGCAAGTGCATGCCGGCATTCGAGACGAGGACTGACTCCCCTGGGGAGACTCCAGAAGTAATCCAAGATCCATGTCAGCACTGGAGAGGAATCCTCAGGTTCCGGCCCCGACTCCACACAAGGTCTTAGGCCCCGGCATCGACGGGAGAGGAATCCCGAGAGGCCCCCGAGGAACTCGCATGTGGACTGGCCTTTCCTGAGGCCACCAGAGCGGGTCCCTGAGGTCCCCGTCGTAAGTCGAGAGCACCTGCCGCAACTCGAGAAATTCCAGGAGGTTTTGCCCTCCAGGAGAGATGAGGCCCATTTCCGCTGAGGCTTCTCGAGGCCAATCACATCTAACAACTGGAACTTCCAAAGGGTCCTTCACACGATTGCTGCAACTCAAGAAGTTCCCCGACATACCCGTCCCCACTCGAGAGGAAGCACGTGGGTTCCCGCACACATCCAGGGGAGCCCCGTTTCCGCCTCCTAGCTCGAGATGAGGGATCCTTTCCCTGTTTCGTAGGGAAAGAATTCCCGGCGTTCCCGTCGCATCTCAAGAGGAGGCGCTCTCCACAGGAAAGGCGAGAGGAACTCCAGGGTCGTGCCACCATTCCAAGAGTCCCCCAGATGTGTCAGTCCATTCCAGAGCAACCTGTTTTCCCTCCACTGCCTTGACGTTCAAGCCGAGGATCGACTCCCACCACGTGTGCACGTGGGACAGCCCTGTGGGAAAGCCTCGTGGGAAAGCCTCGTGGGAAAGACTCGAGGGAAAACCATAGATCCTTTGATCCACGCAGCGGACTGCGTGACACTGCTGCTACCGCTCTGGAGGAAAGCGCAAGTGCATGCCCGCATTCGAGACGAGGACTGACTCCCCTGGGGAGACTCCAGAAGTACCGCAAGATCCATGTCAGCACTGGAGAGGAATCCTCAGGTTCCGGCCCCGACTCCACACAAGGTCTTAGGCCCCGGCATCGACGGGAGAGGAATCCCGAGAGGCCCCCGAGGAACTCGCATGGGGACTGGCCTTTCCTGAGGCCACCAGAGCGGGTCCCTGAGGTCCCTGTCGTAAGTCGAGAGCACCTGCCGCAACTCGAGAAAATCCAGGAGGTTTTGCCCTCCAGGCGAGATGAGGCCCATTTTCGCTGAGGCTTCTCGAGGTTAATCACGTCTAACCACTGGAACTTCCAAAGGGTCCTTCACACCCTTGCTACAACTCAAGAAGTTCCCCGACATACCCATCTCCACTCGAGAGGAAGCACGTGGGTCTCGCACACATCCAGGGGAGCCCCATTTCCGCCTCCTTGCTCGAGATGAGGGATCCTTTCCCTGTTTCGTAGGGAAAGAATTCCCGGCGTTCCCGTCGCATCTCAAGAGGAGGCGCTCTCCACAGGAAAGGCGAGAGGAACTCCAGGGTCGTGCCACCATTCCAAGAGTCCCCCAGATGTGTCAGTCCATTCCAGAGGAACCTGTTTTCCCTGCACTGCCTTGACCTTCAAGCCGAGGATCGACTCCCACCACGGGTGCACGTGGGACAGCCCTGTGGGAAAGCCTCGTGGGAAAGCCTCGTGGGAAAGACTCGAGGGAAAACCATAGATCCTTTGCTCCACGCATCGGACTGCGTGACACTGCTGCTACCGCTCTGGAGGAAAGCGCAAGTGCATGCCCGCATTCGAGACGAGGACTGACTCCCCTGGGGAGACTCCAGAAGTACCCCAAGATCCATGTCAGCACTGGAGAGGAATCCTCAGGTTCCGGCCCCGACTCCACACAAGGTCTTAGGCCCCGGCATCGACGGGAGAGGAATCCCGAGAGGCCCCCGAGGAACTCGCATGGGGACTGGCCTTTCCTGAGGCCACCAGAGCGGGTCCCTGAGGTCCCCGTCGTAAGTCGAGAGCACCTGCCGCAACTCGAGAAAATCCAGGAGGTTTTGCCCTCCAGGCGAGACGAGGCCCATTTCCGCTGAGGCTTCTCGAGGCCAATCACGTCTAACCACTGGAACTTCCAAAGGGTCCTTCACACCCTTGCTGCAACTCAAGAAGTTCCCCGACATACCCGTCTCCTCTCGAGATGAAGCACGTGGTGTCCCGCACACATCCAGGGGAGCCCCGTTTCCGCCTCCTAGCTCGAGATGAGGGATCCTTTCCCTGTTTCGTAGGGAAAGAATTCCCGGCGTTCCCGTCGCATCTCAAGAGGAGGCGCTCTCCACAGGAAAGGCGAGAGGAACTCCAGGGTCGTGACACCATTCCAAGAGTCCCCCAGATGTGTCAGTCCATTCAAGAGGAACCTGTTTTCCCTGCACTGCCTTGACGTTCAAGCCGAGGATCGACTCCCACCACGTGTGCACGTGGGACAGCCCTGTGGGAAAGCCTCGTGGGAAATCCTCGTGGGAAAGACTCGAGGGAAAACCATAGATCCTTTGATCCACGCGGCGGACTGCGTGACACGGCTGCTACCGCTCTGGAGGAAAGCGCAAGTGCATGCCCGCATTCGAGACGAGGACTGACTCCCCTGGGGAGACTCCAGAAGTACCCCAAGATCCATGTCAGCACTGGAGAGGAATCCTCAGGTTCCGGCCCCGACTCCACACAAGGTCTTAGGCACCGGCATCGATGGGAGAGTAATCCCCAGAGGCCCCCGAGGAACTCGCATGGGGCCTGGCCTTTCCTGAGGCCACCAGAGCGGGTCCCTGAGGTCCCCGTCGTAAGTCGAGAGCACCTGCCGCAACTCGAGAAAATCCAGGAGGTTTTGCCCTCCAGGCGAGATGAGGCCCATTTCCGCTGAGGCTTCTCGAGGCCAATCACATCTAACCACTGGACTTTCCAAAGGGTCCTTCACACCCTTGCTGCAACTCAAGAAGTTCCCCGACATACCCGGCTCCACTCGAGAGGAAGCACGTGGGGTCCCGCACACATCCAGGGGAGCCCCATTTCCGCCTCCTTGCTCGAGATGAGGGATCCTTTCCCTGTTTCGTAGGGAAAGAATTCCCGGCGTTCCCGTCGCATCTCAAGAGGAGGCGCTCTCCACAGGAAAGGCGAGAGGAACTCCAGGGTCGTGCCACCATTCCAAGAGTCCCCCAGATGTGTCAGTCCATTCCAGAGGAACCTGTTTTCCCTGCACTGCCTTGACGTTCAAGCCGAGGATCGACTCCCACCACGTGTGCACGTGGGACAGCCCTGTGGGAAAGCCTCGTGGGAAAGCATCGTGGGAAAGACTCGAGGGAAAACCATAGATCCTTTGCTCCACGCATCGGACTGCGTGACACTGCTGCTACCGCTCTGGAGGAAAGCGCAAGTGCATGCCCGCATTCGAGACGAGGACTGACTCCCCTGGGGAGACTCCAGAAGTACCCCAAGATCCATGTCAGCACTGGAGAGGAATCCTCAGGTTCCGGCCCCGACTCCACACAAGGTCTTAGGCCCCGGCATCGATGGGAGAGTAATCCCCAGAGGCCCCCGAGGAACTCGCATGGGGCCTGGCCTTTCCTGAGGCCCCCAGAGCGGGTCCCTGAGGTCCCCGTCGTAAGTCGAGAGCACCTGCCGCAACTCGAGAAAATCCAGGAGGTTTTGCCCTCCAGGCGAGATGAGGCCCATTTCCGCTGAGGCTTCTCGAGGCCAATCACGTCTAACCACTGGAACTTCCAAAGGGTCCTTCACACCCTTGCTGCAACTCAATAAGTTCCCCGACATACCCGTCTCCTCTCGAGATGAAGCACGTGGTGTCCCGCACACATCCAGGGGAGCCCCGTTTCCGCCTCCTAGCTCGAGATGAGGGATCCTTTCCCTGTTTCGTAGGGAAAGAATTCCCGGCGTTCCCGTCGCATCTCAAGAGGAGGCGCTCTCCACAGGAAAGGCGAGAGGAACTCCAGGGTCGTGACACCATTCCAAGAGTCCCCCAGATGTGTCAGTCCATTCAAGAGGAACCTGTTTTCCCTGCACTGCCTTGACGTTCAAGCCGAGGATCGACTCCCACCACGTGTGCACGTGGGACAGCCCTGTGGGAAAGCCTCGTGGGAAAGCCTCGTGGGAAAGACTCGAGGGAAAACCATAGATCCTTTGATCCACGCGGCGGACTGCGTGACACGGCTGCTACCGATCTGGAGGAAAGCGCAAGTGCATGCCCGCATTCGAGACGAGGACTGACTCCCCTGGGGAGACTCCAGAAGTACCCCAAGATCCATGTCAGCACTGGAGAGGAATCCTCAGGTTCCGGCCCCGACTCCACACAAGGTCTTAGGCCCCGGCATCGATGGGAGAGTAATCCCGAGAGGCCCCCGAGGAACTCGCATGGGGACTGGCCTTTCCTGAGGCCACCAGAGCGGGTCCCTGAGGTCCCCGTCGTAAGTCGAGAGCACCTGCCGCAACTCGAGAAAATCCAGGAGGTTTTGCCCTCCAGGCGAGATGAGGCCCATTTCCGCTGAGGCTTCTCGAGGCCAATCACATCTAACCACTGGAACTCCAAAGGGTCCTTCACACGATTGCTGCAACTCAAGAAGTTCCCCGACATACCCGTCCCCACTCGAGAGGAAGCACGTGGGGTCCCGCACACATCCAGGGGAGCCCCGTTTCCGCCTCCTAGCTCGAGATGAGGGATCCTTTCCCTGTTTCGTAGGGAAAGAATTCCCGGCGTTCCCGTCGCATCTCAAGAGGAGGCGCTCTCCACAGGAAAGGAGAGAGGAACTCCAGGGTCGTGCCACCATTCCAAGAGTCCCCCAGATGTGTCAGTCCATTCCAGAGGAACCTGTTTTCCCTGCACTGCCTTGAAGTTCAAGCCGAGGATCGACTCCCACAACGTGTGCACGTGGGACAGCCCTGTGGGAAAGCTTCGTGGGAAAGCCTCGTGGGAAAGACTCGAGGGAAAAACATAGATCCTTTGATGCACGCGGCGGACTGCGTGGCACTGCTGCTACCGCTCTGGAGGAAAGCGCAAGTGCATGCCCGCATTCGAGACGAGGACTGACTCCCCTGGGGAGACTCCAGAAGTACCCCAAGATCCATGTCAGCACTGGAGAGGAATCCTCAGGTTCCGGCCCCGACTCCACACAAGGTCTTAGGCCCCGGCATCGATGGGAGAGTAATCCCAAGAGGCCCCCGAGGAACTCGCATGGGGCCTGGCCTTTCCTGAGGCCACCAGAGCGGGTCCCTGAGGTCCCCGTCGTAAGTCGAGAGCACCTGCCGCAACTCGAGAAAATCCAGGAGGTTTTGCCCTCCAGGCGAGATGAGGCCCATTTCCGCTGAGGCTTCTCGAGGCCAATCACATCTAACCACTGGACTTTCCAAAGGGTCCTTCACACCCTTGCTGCAACTCAAGAAGTTCCCCGACATACCCGGCTCCACTCGAGAGGAAGCACGTGGGGTCCCGCACACATCCAGGGGAGCCCCATTTCCGCCTCCTTGCTCGAGATGAGGGATCCTTTCCCTGTTTCGTAGGGAAAGAATTCCCGGCGTTCCCGTCGCATCTCAAGAGGAGGCGCTCTCCACAGGAAAGGCGAGAGGAACTCCAGGGTCGTGCCACCATTCCAAGAGTCCCCCAGATGTGTCAGTCCATTCCAGAGGAACCTGTTTTCCCTGCACTGCCTTGACGTTCAAGCCGAGGATCGACTCCCACCACGTGTGCACGTGGGACAGCCCTGTGGGAAAGCCTCGTGGGAAAGCCTCGTGGGAAAGACTCGAGGGAAAACCATAGATCCTTTGCTCCACGCATCGGACTGCGTGACACTGCTGCTACCGCTCTGGAGGAAAGCGCAAGTGCATGCCCGCATTCGAGACGAGCACTGACTCCCCTGGGGAGACTCCAGAAGTACCCCAAGATCCATGTCAGCACTGGAGAGGAATCCTCAGGTTCCGGCCCCGACTCCACACAAGGTCTTAGGCCCCGGCATCGACGGGAGAGGAATCCCGAGAGGCCCCGGAGGAACTCGCATGGGGACTGGCCTTTCCTGAGGCCACCAGAGCGGGTCCCTGAGGTCCCCGTCGTAAGTCGAGAGCACCTGCCGCAACTCGAGAAAATCCAGGAGGTTTTGCCCGCCAGGCGAGACGAGGCCCATTTCCGCTGAGGCTTCTCGAGGCCAATCACGTCTAACCACTGGAACTTCCAAAGGGTCCTTCACACCCTTGCTGTAACTCAAGAAGTTCCCCGACATACCCGTCTCCTCTCGAGATGAAGCACGTGGTGTCCCGCACACATCCAGGGGAGCCCCGTTTCCGCCGCCTAGCTCGAGATGAGGGATCCTTTCCCTGTTTCGTAGGGAAAGAATTCCCGGCGTTCCCGTCGCATCTCAAGAGGAGGCGCTCTCCACAGGAAAGGCGAGAGGAACTCCAGGGTCGTGACACCATTCCAAGAGTCCCCCAGATGTGTCAGTCCATTCAAGAGGAACCTGTTTTCCCTGCACTGCCTTGACGTTCAAGCCGAGGATCGACTCCCACCACGTGTGCACGTGGGACAGCCCTGTGGGAAAGCCTCGTGGGAAAGCCTCGTGGGAAAGACTCGAGGGAAAACCATAGATCCTTTGATCCACGCGGCGGACTGCGTGACACGGCTGCTACCGCTCTGGAGGAAAGCGCAAGTGCATGCCCGCATTCGAGACGAGGACTGACTCCCCTGGGGAGACTCCAGAAGTACCCCAAGATCCATGTCAGCACTGGAGAGGAATCCTCAGGTTCCGGCCCCGACTCCACACAAGGTCTTAGGCCCCGGCATCGATGGGAGAGGAATCCCGAGAGGCCCCCGAGGAACTCGCATGGGGACTGGCCTTTCCTGAGGCCACCAGAGCGGGTCCCTGAGGTCCCCGTCGTAAGTCGAGAGCACCTGCCGCAACTCGAGAAAATCCAGGAGGTTTTGCCCTCCAGGCGAGATGAGGCCCATTTCCGCTGAGGCTTCTCGAGGCCAATCACATCTAACCACTGGAACTCCAAAGGGTCCTTCACACGATTGCTGCAACTCAAGAAGTTCCCCGACATACCCGTCCCCACTCGAGAGGAAGCACGTGGGGTCCCGCACACATCCAGGGGAGCCCCGTTTCCGCCTCCTAGCTCGAGATGAGGGATCCTTTCCCTGTTTCGTAGGGAAAGAATTCCCGGCGTTCCCGTCGCATCTCAAGAGGAGGCGCTCTCCACAGGAAAGGCGAGAGGAACTCCAGGGTCGTGCCACCATTCCAAGAGTCCCCCAGATGTGTCAGTCCATTCCAGAGGAACCTGTTTTCCCTGCACTGCCTTGAAGTTCAAGCCGAGGATCGACTCCCACCACGTGTGCACGTGGGACAGCCCTGTGGGAAAGCTTCGTGGGAAAGCCTCGTGGGAAAGACTCGAGGGAAAAACATAGATCCTTTGATGCACGCGGCGGACTGCGTGGCACTGCTGCTACCGCTCTGGAGGAAAGCGCAAGTGCATGCCCGCATTCGAGACGAGGACTGACTCCCCTGGGGAGACTCCAGAAGTACCCCAAGATCCATGTCAGCACTGGAGAAGAATCCTCAGGTTCCGGCCCCGACTCCACACAAGGTCTTAGGACCCGGCATCGACGGGAGAGGAATCACGAGACGCCCCCGAGGAACTCGCATGGGGACTGGCCTTTCCTGAGGCCACCAGAGCGGTTCCCTGAGGTCCTCGTCGTAAGTCGAGAGCACCTGAAGCAACTCGAGAAAATCCAGGAGGTTTTGCCCTCCAGGCGCGATGAGGCCCATTTCCTCTGAGGCTTCTCGAGGCCAATCACGTCTAACCACTGGAACTTCCAAAGGGTCCTTCACACCCTTGCTGCAACTCAAGAAGTTCCCCGACATACCCGTCTCCACTCGAGAGGAAGCACGTGGGGTCCCGCACACATCCAGGGGAGCCCCGTTTCCGCCTCCTAGCTCGAGATGAGGGATCCTTTCCCTGTTTCGTAGGGAAAGAATTCCCGGCGTTCCCGTCGCATCTCAAGAGGAGCCGCTCTCCACAGGAAAGGCGAGAGCAACTCCAGGGTCGTGCCACCATTCCAAGAGTCCCCCAGATGTGTCAGTCCATTCCAGAGGAACCTGTTTTCCCTGCACTGCCTTGACGTTCAAGCCGAGGATCGACTCCCACCACGTGTGCACGTGGGACAGCCCTTTGGGAAAGCCTCGTGGGAAAGCCTCGTGGGAAAGACTCGAGGGAAAACCATAGATCCTTTGATCCACGCGGCGGACTGCGTGACACTGCTGCTACCGCTCTGGAGGAAAGCGCAAGTGCATGCCGGCATTCGAGACGAGGACTGACTCCCCTGGGGAGACTCCAGAAGTACCCCAAGATCCATGTCAGCACTGGAGAGGAATCCTCAGGTTCCGGCCCCGACTCCACACAAGGTCTTAGGCCCCGGCATCGACGGGAGAGGAATCCCGAGAGGCCCCCGAGGAACTCGCATGGGGACTGGCCTTTCCTGAGGCCACCAGAGCGGGTCCCTGAGGTCCCCGTCGTAAGTCGAGAGCACCTGCCGCAACTCGAGAAAATCCAGGAGGTTTTGCCCTCCAGGCGAGATGAGGCCCATTTCCGCTGAGGCTTCTCGAGGCTAATCACGTCTAACCACTGGAACTTCCAAAGGGTCCTTCACACCCTTGCTGCAACTCAAGAAGTTCCCCGACATACCCGTCTCCACTCGAGAGGAAGCACGTGGGTCCCGCACACATCCAGGGGAGCCCCGTATCCGCCTCCTAGCTCGAGATGAGGGATCATTTCCCTGTTTCGTAGGGAAAGAATTCCCGGCGTTCCCGTCGCATCTCAAGAGGAGGCGCTCTCCACAGGAAAGGCGAGAGGAACTCCAGGGTCGTGCCACCATTCCAAGAGTCCCCCAGATGTGTCAGTCCATTCCAGAGGAACCTGTTTTCCCTGCACTGCCTTGACGTTCAAGCCGAGGATCGACTCCCACCACGTGTGCACGTGGGACAGCCCTGTGGGAAAGCCTCGTGGGAAAGCCTCGTGGGAAAGACTCGAGGGAAAAACATAGATCCTTTGATCCACGCGGCGGACTGCGTGACACTGCTGCTACCGCTCTGGAGGAAAGCGCAAGTGCATGCGCGCATTCAAGTCGAGGACTGACTCCCCTGGGGAGACTCCAGAAGTACCCCAAGATCCATGTCAGCACTGGAGAGGAATCCTCAGGTTCCGGCCCCGACTCCACACAAGGTCTTAGGCCCCGGCATCGACGGGAGAGGAATCCCGAGAGGCCCCCGTGGAACTCGCATGGGGACTGGCCTTTCCTGAGGCCACCAGAGCGGGTCCCTGAGGTCCCCGTCGTAAGTCGAGAGCACCTGCCGCAACTCGAGAAAATCCAGGAGGTTTTGCCCTCCAGGCGAGATGAGGCCCATTTCCGCTGAGGCTTCTCGAGGCCAATCACATCTAACCACTGGAACTTCCAAAGGGTCCTTCACACCCTTGCTGCAAGTCCAGAAGTTCCCCGACATACCCGTCTCCACTCGAGAGGAAGCACGGTGGTCCCGCACACATCCAGGGGAGCCCCGTTTCCGCCTCCTAGCTCGAGATGAGGGATCCTTTCCCTGTTTCGTTGGGAAAGAATTCCCGGCGTTCCCGTCGCATCTCAAGAGGAGGCACTCTCCACAGGAAAGGCGAGAGGAACTCCAGGGTCGTGCCACCATTCCAAGAGTCCCCCAGATGTGTCATTCCATTCCAGAGGAACCTGTTTTCCCTGCACTGCCTTGACGTTCAAGCCGAGGATCGACTCCCACCACGTGTGCACGTGGGACAGCCCTGTGGGAAAGCCTCGTGGGAAAGCCTCGTGGGAAAGACTCGAGGGAAAACCATAGATCCTTTGATCCACGCGGCGGACTGCGTGACACTGCTGCTACCGCTCTGGAGGAAAGCGCAAGTGCATGCCAGCATTCGAGACGAGGACTGACTCTCCTGGGGAGACTCCAGAAATACCCCCAATATCCATGTCAGCACTGGAGAGGAATCCTCAGGTTTCGGCCCCGACTCCACACAAGGTTTAGGCCCCGGCATCGACGGGAGAGGAATCCCGAGAAGCCCCCGAGGAACTCGCATGGGGACTGGCCTTTCCTGAGGCCACCAGAGCGGGTCCCTGAGGTCCCCGTCGTAAGTCGAGAGCACCTGACGCAACTCGAGAAAATCCAGGAGGTTTTGCCCTCCAGGCGAGATGAGGCCCATTTCCGCTGAGGCTTCTCGAGGCTAATCACGTCTAACCACTGGAACTTCCAAAGGGTCCTTCACACCCTTGCTGCAACTCAAGAAGTTCCCCGACATACCCGTCTCCACTCGAGAGGAAGCACGTGGGTCCCGCACACATCCAGGGGAGCCCCGTTTCCGCCTCCTACCTCGAGATGAGGGATCCTTTCCCTGTTTCGTAGGGAAAGAATTCCCGGCGTTCCCGTCGCATCTCAAGAGGAGCCGCTCTCCACAGGAAAGGCGAGAGGAACTCCAGGGTCGTGCCACCATTCCAAGAGTCCCCCAGATGTGTCAGTCCATTCCAGAGGAGCCTGTTTTCCCTGCACTGCCTTGACGTTCAAGCTGAGGATCGACTCCCACCACGTGTGCACGTGGGACAGCCCTGTGGGAAAGCCTCGTGGGAAAGCCTCGTGGGAAAGACTCGAGGGAAAACCATAGATCCTTTGATCCACGCGGCGGACTGCGTGACACTGCTGCTACCGCTCTGGAGGAAAGCGCAAGTGCATGCCCGCATTCGAGACGAGGACTGACTCCCCTGGGGAGACTCCAGAAGTACCCCAAGATCCATGTCAGCACTGGAGAGGAATCCTCAGGTTCCGGCCCCGACTCCACACAAGGTCTTAGGCCCCGGCATCGACGGGAGAGGAATCCCGAGAGGCCCCTGAGGAACTCGCATGGGGACTGGCCTTTCCTGAGGCCACCAGAGCGGGTCCCTGAGGTCCCCGTCGTAAGTCGAGAGCACCTGCCGCAACTCGAGAAAATCCAGGAGGTTTTGCCCTCCAGGCGAGTTGAGGCCCATTTCCGCTGAGGCTTCTCGAGGCCAATCACGTCTAACCACTGGAACTTCCAAAGGGTCCTTCACACCCTTGCTGCAACTCAAGAAGTTCCCCGACATACCCGTCTCCACTCGTGAAGGAAGCACGTGGGGTCCCGCACACATCCAGGGGAGCCCCGTTTCCGCCTCCTAGCTCGTGATGAGGGATCATTTCCCTGTTTCGTAGGGAAAGAATTCCCGGCGTTCCCGTCGCATCTCAAGAGGAGGCGCTCTCCACAGGAAAGGCGAGAGGAACTCCAGGGTCGTGCCACCATTCCAAGAGTCCCCCAGATGTGTCAGTCCATTCCAGAGGAACCTGTTTTCCCTGCACTGCCTTGACGTTCAAGCCGAGGATCGACTCCCACCACGTGTGCACGTGGGACAGCCCTGTGGGAAAGCCTCGTGGGAAAGCCTCGTGGGAAAGACTCGAGGGAAAAACATAGATCCTTTGATCCACGCGGCGGACTGCGTGACACTGCTGCTACCGCTCTGGAGGAAAGCGCAAGTGCATGCGCGCATTCGAGTCGAGGACTGACTCCCCTGGGGAGACTCCAGAAGTACCCCAAGATCCATGTCAGCACTGGAGAGGAATCCTCAGGTTCCGGCCCCGACTCCACACAAGGTCTTAGGCCCCGGCATCGACGGGAGAGGAATCCCGAGAGGCCCCCGTGGAACTCGCATGGGGACTGGCCTTTCCTGAGGCCACCAGAGCGGGTCCCTGAGGTCCCCGTCGTAAGTCGAGAGCACCTGCCGCAACTCGAGAAAATCCAGGAGGTTTTGCCCTCCAGGCGAGATGAGGCCCATTTCCGCTGAGGCTTCTCGAGGCCAATCACATCTAACCACTGGAACTTCCAAAGGGTCCTTCACACCCTTGCTGCAAGTCCAGAAGTTCCCCGACATACCCGTCTCCACTCGAGAGGAAGCACGGTGGTCCCGCACACATCCAGGGGAGCCCCGTTTCCGCCTCCTAGCTCGAGATGAGGGATCCTTTCCCTGTTTCGTAGGGAAAGAATTCCCGGCGTTCCCGTCGCATCTCAAGAGGAGGCACTCTCCACAGGAAAGGCGAGAGGAACTCCAGGGTCGTGCCACCATTCCAAGAGTCCCCCAGATGTGTCATTCCATTCCAGAGGAACCTGTTTTCCCTGCACTGCCTTGACGTTCAAGCCGAGGATCGACTCCCACCACGTGTGCACGTGGGACAGCCCTGTGGGAAAGCCTCGTGGGAAAGCCTCGTGGGAAAGACTCGAGGGAAAACCATAGATCCTTTGATCCACGCGGCGGACTGCGTGACACTGCTGCTACCGCTCTGGAGGAAAGCGCAAGTGCATGCCAGCATTCGAGACGAGGACTGACTCTCCTGGGGAGACTCCAGAAATACCCCCAATATCCATGTCAGCACTGGAGAGGAATCCTCAGGTTTCGGCCCCGACTCCACACAAGGTTTAGGCCCCGGCATCGACGGGAGAGGAATCCCGAGAAGCCCCCGAGGAACTCGCATGGGGACTGGCCTTTCCTGAGGCCACCAGAGCGGGTCCCTGAGGTCCCCGTCGTAAGTCGAGAGCACCTGACGCAACTCGAGAAAATCCAGGAGGTTTTGCCCTCCAGGCGAGATGAGGCCCATTTCCGCTGAGGCTTATCGAGGCTAATCACATCTAACCACTGGAACTTCCAAAGGGTCCTTCACACCCTTGCTGCAACTCAAGAAGTTCCCCGACATACCCGTCTCCACTCGAGAGGAAGCACGAGGGTCCTGCACACATCCAGGGGAGCCCCTTTTCCGCCTCCTTGCTCGAGATGAGGGATCCTTTCCCTGTTTCGTAGGGAAAGAATTCCCGGCGTTCCCGTCGCATCTCAAGAGGAGGCGCTCTCCACAAGAAAGGCGAGAGGAACTCCAGGGTCGTGCCACCATTCCAAGAGTCCCCCAGATGTGTCAGTCCATTCCAGAGGAACCTGTTTTCCCTGCACTGCCTTGACGTTCAAGCCGAGGATAGACTCCCACCACTTGTGCACGTGGGACAGCCCTGGGGGAAAGCCTCGTGGGAAAGCCTCGTGGGAAAGACTCGAGGGAAAACCATAGATCCTTTGATCCACGCGGCGGACTGCGTGACACTGCTGCTACCGCTCTGGAGGAAAGCGCAAGTGCATGCTCGCATTCGAGACGAGGACTGACTCCCCTGGGGAGACTCCAGAAGTACCCCAAGATCCATGTGAGCACTGGAGAGGAATCCTCAGGTTCCGGCCCCGATTCCACACGAGGTCTTAGGGCCCGGCATCGACGGGAGAGGAAACCCGAGAGGCCCCCGAGCAACTCGCATGGGGACTGGCCTTTCCTGAGGCCACCAGAGCGGGTCCCTGAGGTCCCCGTCGTAAGTCGAGAGGACCTGCCGCAACTCGAGAAAATCCAGGAGGTTTTGCCCTCCAGGCGAGATGAGGCCCATTTCCGCTGAGGCTTCTCGAGGCTAATCACATTTAACCACTGGAACTTCCAAAGGGTCCTTCACACCCTTGCTGCAACTCAAGAAGTTCCCCGACATACCAGTCTCCACTCGAGAGGAAGCACGAGGGTCCCGCACACATCCAGGGGAGCCCCGTTTCCGCCGCCTAGCTCGAGATGAGGGATCCTTTCCCTGTTTCGTAGGGAAAGAATTCCCGGCGTTCCCGTCGCATCTCAAGAGGAGGCGCTCTCCACAGGAAAGGCGAGAGGAACTCCAGGGTCGAGCCACCATTCCAAGAGTCCCCCAGATGTGTCAGTCCATTGCAGAGGAACCTGTTTTCCCTGCACTGCCTTGACGTTCAAGCCGAGGATCGACTCCCACCACGTGTGCACGTGGGACAGCCCTGTGGGAAAGCCTCGTGGGAAAGCCTCGTGGGAAAGACTCGAGGGAAAACCATAGATCCTTTGATCCATGCGGCGGACTGCGTGACACTGCTGCTACTGCTCTGGAGGAAAGCGCAAGTGCATGTCCGCATTCGAGACGAGGACTGACTCCCCTGGGGAGACTCCAGAATTACCCCAAGATTCATGTCAGTACTGGAGAGGAATCCTCAGGTTCCGGCCCCGACTCCATACAAGGTCTTAGGCCCCGGCATCGACGGGACAGGAATCCCGAGAGGCCCCCGAGGAACTCGCATGGGGACTGGCCTTTCCTGAGGCCACCAGAGTGGGTCCCCGAGGTCCCCGTCGTAAGTCGAGAGCACCTGCCGCAACTCGAGAAAATCCAGGAGGTTTTGCCCTCCAGGCGAGATGAGGCCCATTTCCGCTGAGGCTTCTCGAGGCTAATCACATCTAACCACTGTAACTTCCAAAGGGTCCTTCACACCCTTGCTGCAACTCAAGCAGTTCCGCGACATATCCGTCTCCACTCGAGGGGAAGCACGTGCGGTCCCGCACACATCCAGGGGAGCCCCTTTTCCGCCTCCTAGCTCGAGATGAGGGATCCTTTCCCTGTTTCGTAGGGAAAGAATTCCCGGCGTTCCCGTCGCATCTCAAGAGGAGGCGCTCTCCACAGGAAAGGCGAAAGGAACTCCAGGGTCGTGCCACCATTCCAAGAGACCCCCAGATGTGTCAGTCATTCCAGATGACCCTGTTTTCCTGGCACTGCCTTGACGTTCAAGCCGAGGATCGAGTCCCACCACGTGTGCATGGGGTACAGCCCTGTGGGTAAGCCTCGTGGGAAAGCCTCGTGGGAAAGACTCGAGGGAAAACCATAGATCCTTTGATCCACGCGGCGGACTGCGTGACACTGCTGCTACCGCTCTGGAGGAAAGCGCAAGTGCATGCCCGCATTCGAGACGAGGACTGACTCCCCTGGGGAGACTCCAGAAGTACCCCAAGATCCATGTCAGCACTGGAGAGGAATCCTCAGGTTTCGGCCCCGACTCCACACAAGGTCTTAGGCCCCGGCATCGACGGGAGAGGAATCCCGAGAGGCCCCCGAGGAACTCGCATGGGGACTGGCCTTTCCTGAGGCCACCAGAGCGGGTCCCTGAGGTCCCCGTCGTAACTCGAGAGCACCTGCCGCAACTCGAGAAAATGCAGGAGGTTTTGCCTCCAGGCGAGATGAGGCCCATTTCCGCTGAGGCTTCTCGAGGCTAATCACGTCTAACCACTGGAACTTCCAAAGGGTCCTTCACACGCTTGCTGCAACTCACGCAGTTCCGCGACGTACCCGTCTCCACTGGAGAGGAAGCACGTGGGGTCCCACACACATCCAGGGGAGCCGCGTTTCCGCCTCCTAGTTCGAGATGAGGGATCCTTTCCCTGTTTCGTAGGGAAAGAATTCCCGGCGTTCCCGTCGCATCTCAAGAGGAGGCACTCTCCACAGGAGAGGCGAGAGAATTCCAGGGTCGTGCTACCATTGCAAGAGTCCCCCAGCTGTGTCAGTCCATTCCAGAGGAACCTGTTTTCCCTGCACTGCCTTGACGTTCAAGCCGAGGATCGAGTCCCACCACCTGTGCACGTGGGACAGCACTGTGGGAAAGCCTCGTGGGAAAGCCTCGTGGGAAAGACTCGAGGGAAAACCATAGATCCTTTGATCCACGCGGCGGACTGCGTGACACTGCTGCTACCGCTCTGGAGGAAAGCGCAAGTGCATGCCCGCATTCGAGACGAGGACTGACTCCCCTGGGGAGACTCCAGATGTACCCCAAGATCCATGTCAGCACTGGAGAGGAATCCTCAGGTTCCGGCCCCGACTCCACACAAGGTCTTAGGCCCCGGCATCGACGGGAGAGGAATCCCGAGAGGCCCCCGAGGAACTCGCATGGGGACTGGCCTTTCCTGAGGCCACCAGAGCGGGTCCCTGAGGTCCCCGTCGTAAGTCGAGAGCACCTGCCGCAACTCGAGAAAATCCAGGAGGTTTTGCACTCCAGGCGAGATGAGGCCCATTTCCGCTGAGGCTACTCGAGGCTAATCACGTCTAACCACTGGAACTTCCAAAGGGTCCTTCACACCCTTGCTGCAACTCAATAAGTTACCCGACATACACGTCTCACTCGAGAGGAAGCACGTGGGGTCCCGCACACATCCAGGGGAGCCCCTTTTCCGCCTCCTAGCTCGAGATGAGCGATCCTTTCCCTGTTTCGTAGGGAAAGAATTCCCGGCGTTCCCGTCGCATCTCAAGAGGAGGCACTCTCCACAGGAAAGGCGAGAGGAACTCCAGGGTCGTGCCACCATTCCAAGAGTCCCCCAGATGTGTCATTCCATTCCAGAGGAACCTGTTTTCCCTGCACTGCCTTGACGTTCAAGCCGAGGATCGACTCCCACCACGTGTGCACGTGGGACAGCCCTGTGGGAAAGCCTCGTGGGAAAGCCTCGTGGGAAAGACTCGAGGGAAAACCATAGATCCTTTGATCCACGCGGCGGACTGCGTGACACTGCTGCTACCGCTCTGGAGGAAAGCGCAAGTGCATGCCAGCATTCGAGACGAGGACTGACTCTCCTGGGGAGACTCCAGAAATACCCCCAATATCCATGTCAGCACTGGAGAGGAATCCTCAGGTTTCGGCCCCGACTCCACACAAGGTTTAGGCCCCGGCATCGACGGGAGAGGAATCCCGAGAGGCCCCCGAGGAACTCGCATGGGACTGGCCTTTCCTGAGGCCACCAGAGCGGGTCCCTGAGGTCCCCGTCGTAAGTCGAGAGCACCTGCCGCAACTCGAGAAAATCCAGGAGGTTTTGCCCTCCAGGCGAGATGAGGCCCATTTCCGCTGAGGCTACTCCAGGCCAATCACGTCTAACCACTGGAACTTCCAAAGGGTCCTTCACACCCGTGCGGCAACTCAAGAAGTTCCCCGACATACCCGTCTCCACTCGAGAGCAAGAACGTAGGGTCCCGCACACATCCAAGGGAGACCCGTTTCCGCCTCCTAGCTCGAGATTAGGGATCCTTTCCCTGTTTCGTAGGGAAAGATTCCCGGCGTTCCCGTCGCATCTCAAGAGGAGGCGCTCTCCACAAGAAAGGCGAGAGGAACTCCAGGGTCGTGCCACCATTCCAAGAGTCCCCCAGATGTGTCAGTCCATTCCAGAGGAACCTGTTTTCCCTGCACTGCCTTGACGTTCAAGCCGAGGATCGACTCCCACCACTTGTGCACGTGGGACAGCCCTGGGGGAAAGCCTCGTGGGAAAGCCTCGTGGGAAAGACTCGAGGGAAAACCATAGATCCTTTGATCCATGCGGCGGACTGCGTGACACTGCTGCTACTGCTCTGGAGGAAAGCGCAAGTGCATGCCCGCATTCGAGACGAGGACTGACTCCCCTGGGGAGACTCCAGAATTACCCCAAGATTCATGTCAGTACTGGAGAGGAATCCTCAGGTTCCGGCCCCGACTCCATACAAGGTCTTAGACCCCGGCATCGACGGGACAGGAATCCCGAGAGGCCCCCGAGGAACTCGCATGGGGACTGGCCTTTCCTGAGGCCACCAGAGTGGGTCCCCGAGGTCCCCGTCGTAAGTCGAGAGCACCTGCCGCAACTCGAGAAAATCCAGGAGGTTTTGCCCTCCAGGCGAGATGAGGCCCATTTCCGCTGAGGCTTCTCGAGGCTAATCACATCTAACCACTGGAACTTCCAAAGGGTCCTTCACACCCTTGCTGCAACTCAAGCAGTTCCGCGACATATCCGTCTCCACTCGAGGGGAAGCACGTGCGGTCCCGCACACATCCAGGGGAGCCCCTTTTCCGCCTCCTAGCTCGAGATGAGGGATCCTTTCCCTGTTTCGTAGGGAAAGAATTCCCGGCGTTCCCGTCGCAGCTCAAGAGGAGGCGCTCTCCACAGGAAAGGCGAAAGGAACTCCAGGGTCGTGCCACCATTCCAAGAGACCCCCAGATGTGTCAGTCCATTCCAGAGGACCCTGTTTTCCTGGCACTGCCTTGACGTTCAAGCCGAGGATCGAGTCCCACCACGTGTGCATGGGGTACAGCCCTGTGGGTAAGCCTCGTGGGAAAGCCTCGTGGGAAAGACTCGAGGGAAAACCATAGATCCTTTGATCCACGCGGCGGACTGCGTGACACTGCTGCTACCGCTCTGGAGGAAAGCGCAAGTGCATGCCCGCATTCGAGACGAGGACTGACTCCCCTGGGGAGACTCCAGAAGTACCCCAAGATCCATGTCAGCACTGGAGAGGAATCCTCAGGTTTCGGCCCCGACTCCACACAAGGTCTTAGGCCCCGGCATCGACGGGAGAGGAATCCCGAGAGGCCCCCGAGGAACTCGCATGGGGACTGGCCTTTCCTGAGGCCACCAGAGCGGGTCCCTGAGGTCCCCGTCGTAACTCGAGAGCACCTGCCGCAACTCGAGAAAATCCAGGAGGTTTTGCCTCCAGGCGAGATGAGGCCCATTTCCGCTGAGGCTTCTCAAGGCTAATCACGTCTAACCACTGGAACTTCCAAAGGGTCCTTCACACGCTTGCTGCAACTCACGCAGTTCCGCGACGTACCCGTCTCCACTGGAGAGGAAGCACGTGGGGTCCCGCACACATCCAGGGGAGCCGCGTTTCCGCCTCCTAGTTCGAGATGAGGGATCCTTTCCCTGTTTCGTAGGGAAAGAATTCCCGGCGTTCCCGTCGCATCTCAAGAGGAGGCACTCTCCACAGGAAAGGCGAGAGAACTCCAGGGTCGTGCTACCATTGCAAGAGCCCCCCAGCTGTGTCAGTCCATTCCAGAGGAACCTGTTTTCCCTGCACTGCCTTGACGTTCAAGCCGAGTATCGAGTCCCACCACCTGTGCACGTGGAACAGCCCTGTGGGAAAGCCTCGTGGGAAAGCCTCGTGGGAAAGACTCGAGGGAAAACCATAGATCCTTTGATCCACGCGGCGGACTGCGTGACACTGCTGCTACCGCTCTGGAGGAAAGCGCAAGTGCATGCCCGCATTCGAGACGAGGACTGACTCCCCTGGGGAGACTCCAGAATTACCCCAAGATCCATGTCAGCACTGGAGAGGAATCCTCAGGTTCCGGCCCCGACTCCACACAAGGTTTTAGTCCCCGGCATCGACGGGAGAGGAATCCCCAGAGGCCTCCGAGGAACTCGCATGGAGACTGGCCTTTCCTGAGGCCACCAGAGCGGGTCCCTGAGGTCCCCGTCGTAAGTCGAGAGCACCTGGCGCAACTCGAGAAAATCCAGGAGGTTTTGCCCTCCAGGCGAGATGAGGCCCATTTCCGCTGAGGCTTATAGAGGCCAATCACGTCTAACCACTGGAAATTCCAAAGGGTCCTTCACACCCTTGCTGCAACTCAAGATGTTCCCCGACATACCCGTCTCCACTCGAGAGGAAGCACGTGGGGTCCCGCACACATCCAGGGGAGACCCGTTTCCGCCTCCTAACTCGAGATGACGGATCCTTTCCCTGTTTCGTAGGGAAAGATTCCCGGCGTTCCCGTCGCATCTCAAGAGGAGGCGCGCTCCACAGGAAAGGCGAGAGGAACTCCAGGGTCGTGCCACCATTCCAAGAGTCCCCCAGATGTGTCAGTCCATTCCAGAGGAACCTGTTTTCCCTGCACTGCCTTGACGTTCAAGCCGAGGATCGACTCCCACCACGTGTGCACGTGGGACAGCCCTGTGGGAAAGCCTCGTGGGAAAGCCTCGTGGGAAAGACTCGAGGGAAAACCATAGATCCTTTGATACATGCGGCGGACTGCGTGACACTGCTGCTACCGCTCTGGAGGAAAGCGCAAGTGCATGCCCGCATTCGAGACGAGGACTGACTCCCCTGGGGAGACTCCAGAAGTACCCCAAGATCCATGTCAGCACTGGAGAGGAATCCTCAGGTTCCGGCCCCGACTCCATACAAGGTCTTAGGCCCCAGCATCGACGGGAGAGGAATCCCGAGAGGCCCCCGAGGAACTCGCATGGGGACTGGCCTTTCCTGAGGCCACCAGAGCGGTTCCCTGAGGACCCCGTCGTAAGTCGAGAGCATCTGCCGCAACTCGAGAAAATCCAGGAGGTTTTGCCTCCAGGCGAGATGAGGCCCATTTCCGCTGAGGCTTCTCGAGGCTAATCACGTCTAACCACTGGAACTTCCAAAGGGTCCTTCACACGCTTGCTGCAACTCACGCAGTTCCGCGACGTACCCGTCTCCACTGGAGAGGAAGCACGTGGGGTCCCGCACACATCCAGGGGAGCCGCGTTTCCGCCTCCTAGTTCGAGATGAGGGATCCTTTCCCTGTTTCGTAGGGAAAGAATTCCCGGCGTTCCCGTCGCATCTCAAGAGGAGGCACTCTCCACAGGAGAGGCGAGAGAATTCCAGGGTCGTGCTACCATTGCAAGAGTCCCCCAGCTGTGTCAGTCCATTCCAGAGGAACCTGTTTTCCCTGCACTGCCTTGACGTTCAAGCCGAGGATCGAGTCCCACCACCTGTGCACGTGGGACAGCCCTGTGGGAAAGCCTCGTGGGAAAGCCTCGTGGGAAAGACTCGAGGGAAAACCATAGATCCTTTGATCCACGCGGCGGACTGCGTGACACTGCTGCTACCGCTCTGGAGGAAAGCGCAAGTGCATGCCCGCATTCGAGACGAGGACTGACTCCCCTGGGGAGACTCCAGAATTACCCCAAGATCCATGTCAGCACTGGAGAGGAATCCTCAGGTTCCGGCCCCGACTCCACACAAGGTTTTAGTCCCCGGCATCGACGGGAGAGGAATCCCCAGAGGCCTCCGAGGAACTCGCATGGAGACTGGCCTTTCCTGAGGCCACCAGAGCGGGTCCCTGAGGTCCCCGTCGTAAGTCGAGAGCACCTGGCGCAACTCGAGAAAATCCAGGAGGTTTTGCCCTCCAGGCGAGATGAGGCCCATTTCCGCTGAGGCTTTTCGAGGCTAATCACCTCTAACCACTGGAATTTCCAAAGGGTCCTTCACACCCTTGCTGCAACTCAAGAAGTTCTCCGACATACCCGTCTCCACTCGAGAGGAAGCACGAGGGTCCCGCACACATTCAGGGGAGCCCCTTTTCCGCCTCCTAGCTCGAGATGAGGGATCCTATCCCTGTTTCGTAGGGAAAGAATTCCCGGCGTTCCCGTCGCATCTCAAGAGGAGGCGCTCTCCACAGGAAAGGCGAGAGGAACTCCAGGGTCGTGCCACCATTCCAAGAGTCCCCCAGATGTGTCAGTCCATTCCAGAGGAACCTGTTTTCCCTGCACTGCCTTGACGTTCAAGCCGAGGATCGACTCCCACCACGTGTGCACGTGGGACAGCCCTGTGGGAAAGCCTCGTGGGAAAGCCTCTTAGGAAAGACTCGAGGGAAAACCATAGATCCTTTGATCCACGCGGCGGACTGCGTGACACTGCTGCTACCGCTCTGGAGGAAAGCGCAAGTGCATGCCCGCATTCGAGACGAGGACTGACTCCCCTGGGGAGACTCCAGAAGTACCCCAAGATCCATGTCAGCACTGGAGAGGAATCCTCAGGTTCAGGCCCCGACTCCACACAAGGTCTTAGGCCCCGGCATCGACGGGAGAGGAATCCCGAGAGGCCCCCGAAGAACTCGCATGGGGACTGGGCTTTCCTGAGGCCACCAGAGCGGGTCCCTGAGGTCCACGTCGTAAGTCGAGAACACCTGCCGCAACTCGAGAAAATCCAGGAGGTTTTGCCCTCCAGGCGAGATGAGGCCCATTTCCGCTGAGGCTTCTCGAGGCTAATCACATCTAACCACTGGAATTTCCAAAGGGTCCTTCACACCCTTGCTGCAACTCAAGAAGTTCCCAACATTCCCGTCTCCACTGGAGAGGAAGCACTGGGGTCCCGCACACATCCAGGGAAGCCCCGTTTCTGCCTCCTAGCTCCAGATGACTGATCCTTTCCCTGTTTCGTAGGGAAAGAATTCCCGGCTTCCCGTCGCATCTCAAGAGGAGGCGCTCTCCACAGGAAAGGCGAGAGGAACTCGAGGGTCGTGCCACCATTCCAAGAGTCTCCCAGATGTGTCAGTCCATTCCAGAGGAACCTGTTTTCCCTGCACTGCCTTGACGTTCAAGCCGAGGATCGACTCCCACCACGTGTGCAAGTGGGACAGCCCTGTGGGAAAGCCTCGTGGGAAAGCCTCGTGGGAAAGACTCGAGGGAAAACCATAGATCCTTTGATCCACGCGGCGGACTGCGTGACACTGATGCTACCGCTCTGGAGGAAAGCGCAAGTGAATGCGCGCATTCGAGTCGAGGACTGACTCCCCTGGGGAGACTCCAGAAGAACCCCAAGATCCATGTCAGCACTGGAGAGGAATCCTCAGTTTCCGGCCCCGACTCCACACAAGGTCTTAGGCCCCAGCATCGACGGGAGGGGAATCCCGAGATGCCCCCGAGGAACTCGCATGGGGACTGGCCTTTCCTGAGGCCACCAGAGCGGGTCCCCGAGGTCCCCTTCGTAAGTCGAGAGCACCTGCCGCAACTCGAGAAAATCCAGGAGGTTTTGCCCTCCAGGCGAGATGAGGCCCATTTCCGCTGAGGCTGCTCGAGGCCAATCACATCTAACCACTGGAACTTCCAAAGGGTCCTTCACACCCTTGCTGCAACTCAAGAAGTTCCCCGACATACCCGTCTCCACTCGAGAGGAAGCACGGTGGTCCCGCACACATACAGGGGAGCCCCGTTTCCGCTGCCTAGCTCGAGATGAGGGATCCTTTCCCTGTTTCGTAGGGAAAGAATTCCCGGCGTTCCCGTCGCATCTCAAGAGGAGGCGCTCTCCACAGGAAAGGCTAGAGGAACTCCAGGGTCGTGCCACCATTCCAAGAGTCCCCCAGATGTGTCAGTCCATTCCAGAGGAACCTGTTTTCCCTGCACTGCCTTGAGGTTCAAGCCGAGGATCGACTCCCACCACGTGTGCACGTGGGACAGCCCTGTGGGAAAGCCTCGTGGGAAAGCCTCTTAGGAAAGACTCGAGGGAAAACCATAGATCCTTTGATCCACGCGGCGGACTGCGTGACACTGCTGCTACCGCTCTGGAGGAAAGTGCAAGTGCATGTCCGCATTCGAGACGAGAACTGACTCCCCTGGGGAGACTCCAGAAGTACCCCAAGATCCATGCCAGCACTGGAGAGGAATCCTCACGTTCGGGCCCCGACTCCACACAAGGTCGTAGGCCCCGGCATCGACGGGAGAGGAATCCCGAGAGGCCCCCGAGGAACTCGCATGGGGACTGGCCTTTCCTGAGGCCACCAGAGCGGGTCCCCGAGGTCCCCGTCGTAAGTCGAGAGCACCTGCCGCAACTCGAGAAAATCCAGGAGGTTTTGCCCTCCAGGCCAGATGAGGCCCATTTCCGCTGAGGCTTCTCGAGGCTAATCACATCTAACCACTGGAACTTCCAAAGGGTCCTTCACAACCTTGCTGCAACTGGAGAAGTTCCACGACATACCCGTCTCCAATCGAGAGGAAGCACGAGGGTCCCGCACACATCCAGGGGAGCCCCGTTTCCGCCTCCTAGCTCGAGATGAGGGATCCTTTCCCTGTTTCGTAGGAAAGAATTCCCGGCGTTCCCGTCGCATCTCAAGAGAAGGCGCTCTCCACAGTAAAGGCGAGAGGAACTCCAGGGTCGTGCCACAATTCCAAGAGTCCCCCAGATGTGTCAGTCCATTCCAGAGGAACCTCTTTTCCCTGCACTGCCTTGACCTTCAAGCCGAGGATCGACTCCCACCCCGTGTGCACGTGGGACAGCCCTGTGGGAAAGCCTCGTGGGAAAGCCTCGTGGGAAAGTCTCGAGAGAAAATCATAGATCCTTTGATCCACGTGGCGGACTGCGTGACACTGCTGCTACCGCTCTGGAGGAAAGCGCAAGTGCATGCCCGCATTCGAGACGAGGACTGACTCCCCTGGGGAGACTCCAGATGTACCCCAAGATCCATGTCAGCACTGGAGAGGAATCCTCAGGTTCCGGCCCCGACTCCACACAAGGTCTTAGGCCCCGGCATCGACGGGAGAGGAATCCCGAGAGGCCCCCGAAGAACTCGCATGGGGACTGGGCTTTCCTGAGGCCACCAGAGCGGGTCCCTGAGGTCCACGTCGTAAGTCGAGAACACCTGCCGCAACTCGAGAAAATCCAGGAGGTTTTGCCCTCCAGGCGAGATGAGGCACATTTCCGCTGAGGCTTCTCGAGGCTAATCACATCTAACCACTGGAATTTCCAAAGGGTCCTTCACACCCTTGCTGCAACTCAAGAAGTTCCCAACATTCCCGTCTCCACTGGAGAGGAAGCACTGGGGTCCCGCACACATCCAGGGAAGCCCCGTTTCTGCCTCCTAGCTCCAGATGACGGATCCTTTCCCTGTTTCGTAGGGAAAGAATTCCCGGCTTCCCGTCGCATCTCAAGAGGAGGCGCTCTCCACAGGAAAGGCGAGAGGAACTCGAGGGTCGTGCCACCATTCCAAGAGTCCCCCAGATGTGTCAGTCCATTCCAGAGGAACCTGTTTTCCCTGCACTGCCTTGACGTTCAAGCCGAGGATCGACTCCCACCACGTGTGCACGTGGGACAGCCCTGTGGGAAAGCCTCGTGGGAAAGCCTCGTGGGAAAGACTCGAGGGAAAAACATAGATCCTTTGATCCACGCAGCGGACTGCGTGACACTGCTGCTACCGCTCTGGAGGAAAGCGCAAGTGCATGCGCGCATTCGAGTCGAGGACTGACTCCCCTGGGGAGACTCCAGAAGTACCCCAAGATCCATGTCAGCACTGGAGAGGAATCCTCAGGTTCCGGCCCCGACTCCACACAAGGTCTTAGGCCCCGGCATCGACGGGAGAGGAATCCCGAGAGGCCCCCGTGGAACTCGCATGGGGACTGGCCTTTCCTGAGGCCACCAGAGCGGGTCCCTGAGGTCCCCGTCGTAAGTCTAGAGCACCTGCCGCAACTCGAGAAAATCCAGGAGGTTTTGCCCTCCAGGCGAGATGAGGCCCATTTCCTCTGAGGCTGCTCGAGGCCAATCACATCTAACCACTGGAACTTCCAAAGGGTCCTTCACACCCTTCCTGCAAGTCCAGAAGTTCCCCGACATACCCGTCTCCACTCGAGAGGAAGCACGGTGGTCCCGCACACATACAGGGGAGCCCCGTTTCCGCCGCCTAGCTCGAGATGAGGGATCCTTTCCCTGTTTCGTAGTTAAAGAATTCCCGGCGTTCCCGTCGCATCTCAAGAGAAGGCGCTCTCCACAGTAAAGGCGAGAGGAACTCCAGGGTCGTGCCACAATTCCAAGAGTCCCCCAGATGTGTCAGTCCATTCCAGAGGAACCTCTTTTCCCTGCACTGCCTTGACCTTCAAGCTGAGGATCGACTCCCACCCCGTGTGCACGTGGGACAGCCCTGTGGGAAAGCCTCGTGGGAAAGCCTCGTGGGAAAGTCTCGAGAGAAAACCATAGATCCTTTGATCCACGTGGCGGACTGCGTGACACTGCTGCTACCGCTCTGGAGGAAAGCGCAAGTGCATGCCCGCATTCGAGACGAGGACTGACTCCCCTAGGGAGACTCCAGAAGTACCCCAAGATCCATGTCAGCACTGGAGAGGAATCCTCAGGTTCCGGCCCCGACTACACACAAGGTCTTAGGCCCCGGCATCGACGGGAGAGGAATCCCGAGAGGCCCCCGAAGAACTCGCATGGGGACTGGGCTTTCCTGAGGCCACCAGAGCGGGTCCCTGAGGTCCACGTCGTAAGTCGAGAACACCTGCCGCAACTCGAGAAAATCCAGGAGGTTTTGCCCTCCAGGCGAGATGAGGCCCATTTCCGCTGAGGCTTCTCGAGGTTAATCACATCTAACCACTGGAATTTCCAAAGGGTCCTTCACACCCTTGCTGCAACTCAAGAAGTTCCCAACATACCCGTCTCCACTGGAGAGGAAGCACTGGGGTCCCGCACACATCCAGGGAAGCCCCGTTTCTGCCTCCTAGCTCCAGATGACGGATCCTTTCCCTGTTTCGTAGGGAAAGAATTCTCGGCGTTCCCGTCGCATCTCAAGAGGAGGCGCTCTCCACAGGAAAGGCGAGAAGAACTCCAGGGTCTTGCCACCATTCCAAGAGTCCCCCAGATGTGTCAGTCCATTCCAGAGGAACCTGTTTTCCCTGCACTGCCTTGACGTTCAAGCTGAGGATCGACTCGCACCACGTTTGCACGTTAGACAGCCCTGTGGGAAAGCCTCGTGGGAAAGCCTCGTGGGAAAGTCTCGAGGGAAAACCATAGATCCTTTGATGCACGCTGCGGAATGCGTGACACTGCTGCTACCGCTCTGGAGGAAAGCGCAAGTGCATGCCCCCATTCGAGATGAGGACTGACTCCCCTGGGGAGACTCCAGAAGTACCCCAAGATCCATGTCAGCACTGGAGAGGAATCCTCCCGTTCGGGCCCCGACTCCACACAAGGTCGTAGGCCCCGGCATCGACGGGAGAGGAATCCCGAGAGGCCCCCGAGGAACTCGCATGGGGACTGGCCTTTCCTGAGGCCACCAGAGCGGGTCCCCGAGGTCCCCGTCGTAGTCGAGAGCACCTGCCGCAACTCGAGAAAATCCAGGAGGTTTTGCCCTCCAGGCGAGATGAGGCCCATTTCCGCTGATGCTTCTCGAGGCTAATCACATCTAACCACTGGAACTTCCAAAGGGTCCTTCACACCCTCGCTGCAAGTCCAGAAGTTCCCCGACATACCCGTCTCCACTCGAGAGGAAGCACGAGGGTCCCGCACACATCCAGGGGAGCCCCGTTTCCGCCTCCTAGCTCGAGGTGAGGGATCCTTTCCCTGTTTCGTAGGGAAAGAATTCCCGGCTTCCCGTCGCATCTCAAGAGGAGGCGCTCTCCACAGGAAATGCGAGAGGAACTCGAGGGTCGTGCCACCATTCCAAGAGTCCCCCAGATGTGTCAGTCCATTCCAGAGGAACCTGTTTTCCCTGCACTGCCTTGACGTTCAAGCCGAGGATCGACTTCCACCACGTGTGCAAGTGGGACAGCCCTGTGGGAAAGCCTCGTGGGAAAGCCTCGTGGGAAAGACTCGAGGGAAAACCATAGATCCTTTGATCCACGCGGCGGACTGCGTGACATTGCTGCTACCGCTCTGGAGGAAAGCGCAAGTGCGTGCGCGCATTCGAGACGAGGACTGACTCCCCTGGGGAGACTCCAGAATTACCCCAAGATCCATGTCAGCACTGGAGAGGAATCCTCAGGTTCGGCCCCCGATTCCACACAAGGTCTTAGGCCCCGGAATCAACGGGAGAGGAATCCCGAGAGGCCCCCGAGGAACTCGCATGGGGACTGGCCTTTCCTAGGCCACCAGAGCGGGTCCCCGAGGTCCCCGTCGTAAGTCGAGAGCACCTGCCGCAACTCGAGAAAATCCAGGAGGTTTTGCCCTCCAGGCGAGATGAGGCCCATTTCCGCTGAGGCTTCTCGAGGCTAATCACATCTAACCACTGGAACTTCCAAAGGGTCCTTCACACCCTTGCTGCAAGTCCAGAAGTTCCCCGACATACCCGTCTCCACTCGAGAGGAAGCACGAATGTCCCGCACACATCCAGGGGAGCCCCGTTTCCGCCTCCTAGCTCGAGATGAGGGACCCTTTCCCTGTTTCGTAGGGAAAGAATTCCCGGCATTCACGTCGCATCTCAAGAGGAGGCGCTCTCCACAGGAAAGGCGAGAGGAACTCCAGGGTCGTTCCACCATTCCAAGAGTCCCCCAGATGTGTCAGTCCATTCCAGAGGAACCTGTTTTCCCTGCACTGCCTTGATGTTCAAGCCGAGGATCGTCTCCCACCACGTGTGCACGTGGGACAGCCCTGTGGGAAAGCCTCGTGGGAAAACCTCGTGGGAAAGACTCGAGGGAAAACCATAGATCCTTTGATCCACGCGGCGGACTGCGTGACATTGCTGCTACCGCTCTGGAGGAAAGAGCAAGTGCATGCGCGCATTCGAGACGAGGACTGACTCCCCTGGGGAGACTCCAGAAGTACCCCAAGATCCATGTCAGCACTGGAGAGGAATCCTCAGGTTCCGGCCCCGACTCCACACAAGGTCTTAGGCCCCGGCATCGACGGGAGAGGAATCCCGAGAGGCCCCCGAGGAACTCGGATGGGGACTGGCCTTTCCTGAGGCCACCAGAGCGGGTTCCCGAGGTCCCCGTCGTAAGTCGAGAGCACCTGCCGCAACTCGAGAAAATCCAGGAGGTTTTGCCCTCCAGGCGAGATGAGGCCCATTTCCGCTGAGGCTTCTCGAGGCTAATCACATCTAACCACTGGAACTTCCAAAGGGTCCTTCACACCCTTGCTGCAACTCAAGAAGTTCCCCGACATACCCGTCTCCACTCGAGAGGAAGCAACAGGGTCCCGCACACATCCAGGGGAGCCCCGTTTCCGCCTCCTAGCTCGAGATGAGGGATCCTTTCCCTGTTTCGTAGGGAAAGAATTCCCGGCGTTCCCGTCGCATCTCAAGAGGAGGTGCTCTCCTCAGGAAAGGCGAGAGGATCTCCAGGGTCGTGCCACCATTCCAAGAGTCCCCCAGATGTGTCAGTCCATTCCAGAGGAACCTGTTTTCCCTGCACTGCCTTGACGTTCAAGCCGAGGATCGACTCCCACCACGTGTGCACGTGGGACAGCCCTGTGGGAAAGCCTCGTGGGAAAGCCTCGTATGAAAGTCTCGAGAGAAAACCGTAGATCCTTTGATCCACGCGGCAGACTGCGTGACACTGCTGCTACCGCTCTGGAGGAAAGCGCAAGTGCATGCGCGCATTCGAGTCGAGGACTGACTCCCCTGGGAGACTCCAGAAATACCCCAAGATCCATGTCAGCACTGGAGAGGAATCCTCAGGTTCCGGCCCCGACTCCACAGAAGGTCTTAGGCCCCAGCATCGACGGGAGGGGAATCCCGAGAGGCCCCCGAGGAACTCGCATGGGGCCTGGCCTTTCCTGAGGCCACCAGAGCGGGTCCCTGAGGTCCCCGTCGTAAGTCGAGAGCACCTGCCGCAACTCGAGAAAATCCAGGAGTTTTTGCCCTCCAGGCGAGATGAGGCCCATTTCCGCTGAGGCTTCTCGAGGCTAATCACATCTAACCACTGGAACTTCCAAAGGGTCCTTCACACCCTTGCTGCAACTCAAGAAGTTCCCCGACATACACGTCTCCACTCGAGAAGAATCACGAGGGTCCCGCACACATCCAGGGAAGCCCCTTTTCCGCCTCCTAGCTCGAGATGTGGGATCCTATCCCTGTTTCGTAGGGAAAGAATTCCCGGCGTTCCCGTTGCATCTCAAGAGGAGGCGCTCTCCACAGGAAAGGCGAGAGGAACTCCAGGGTCGTGCCACCATTCCAAGAGTCCCCCAGATGTGTCAGTCCATTCCAGAGGAACCTGTTTTCCCTGCACTGCCTTGACGTTCAAGCCGAGGATCGACTCCCACCACGTGTGCACGTGGGACAGCCCTGTGGGAAAGCCTCGTGGGAAAGCCTCGTATGAAAGTCTCGAGAGAAAACCATAGATCCTTTGATCCACGCGGCGGACTGCGTGACACTGCTGCTACCGCTCTGGAGGAAAGTGCAAGTGCATGCGCGCATTCGAGACGAGGACTGACTCCCCTGGGGAGACTCCAGAAGTACCCCAAGATCCATGTCAGCACTGGAGAGGAATCCTCAGGTTCCGGCCCCGACTCCACACAAGGTCTGAGGCCCCGGCATCGATGGGAGAGGAATCCCGAGAGGCCCCCGAAGAACTCGCATGGGGACTGGGCTTTCCTGAGGCCACCAGAGCGGGTCCCTGAGGTCCACGTAGTAAGTCGAGAGCACCTGCCGCAACTCGAGAAAATCCAGGAGGTTTTGCCCTCCAGGCGAGATGAGGCCCATTTCCGCTGAGGCTTCTCGAGGCTAATCACCTCTAACCACTGGAATTTCCAAAGGGTCCTTCACAACCTTGCTGCAACTCAAGAAGTTCTGCGACATACCCGTCTCCACTCGAGAGGAAGCACGAGGGTCCCGCACACATTCAGGGGAGCCCCTTTTACGCCTCCTAGCTCGAGATGAGGGATCCTATCCCTGTTTCGTAGGGAAAGAATTCCCGGGGTTCCCGTCGCATCTCAAGAGGAGGCGCTCTCCACAGGAAAGGCGAGAGGACCTCCAGGGTCGTGCCACCATTCCAAGAGTCCCCCAGATGTGTCAGTCCATTCCAGAGGAACCTGTTTTCCCTGCACTGCCTTGACGTTCAAGCCGAGGATCGACTCCCACCACGTGTGCACGTGGGACAGCCCTGTGGGAAAGCCTCGTGGGAAAGCCTCGTGGGAAAGACTCGAGGGAAAACCATAGATCCTTTGATCCACGCGGCGGACTGCGTGACACTGCTGCTACCGCTCTGGAGGAAAGCGCAAGTGCATGAGCGCATTCGAGTCGAGGACTGACTCCCCTGGGGAGACTCCAGAAGTACCCCAAGATCCATGTCAGCACTGGAGAGGAATCCTCAGGTTCCGGCCCCGACTCCACACAAGGTCTTAGGCCCCAGCATCGACGGGAGAGGAATCCCGAGATGCCCCCGAAGAACTCGCATGGGGACTGGCCTTTCCTGAGGCCACCAGAGCGGGTCCCCGAGGTCCCCGTCGTAAGTCGAGAGCACCTGCCGCAACTCGAGAAAATCCAGGAGGTTTTGCCCTCCAGGCGAGATGAGGCCCATTTCCGCTGAGGCTGCTCGAGGCCAATCACATCTAACCACTGGAACTTCCAAAGGGTCCTTCACACCCTTGCTGCAAGTCCAGAAGTTCCCCGACATACCCGTCTCCACTCGAGAGGAAGCACGGTGGTCCCGCACACATACAGGGGAGCCCCGTTTCCGCCGCCTAGCTCGAGATGAGGGATCCTTTCCCTGTTTCGTAGGGAAAGAATTCCCGTCGTTCCCGTCGCATCTCAAGAGGAGGCGCTCTCCACAGGAAAGGCTAGAGGAACTCCAGGGTCGTGCCACCATTCAAAGAGTCCCCCAGATGTGTCAGTCCACTCCAGAGGAACCTGTTTTCCCTGCACTGCCTTGAGGTTCAAGCCGAGGATCGATTCCCACCGCGTGTGCACGTGGGACAGCCCTGTGGGAAAGCCTCGTGGGAAAGCCTCATAGGAAAGACTCGAGGGAAAACCATAGATCCTTTGATCCACGCGGCGGACTGCGTGACACTGCTGCTACCGCTCTGGAGGAAAGTGCAAGTGCATGTCCGCATTCGAGACGAGAACTGACTCCCCTGGGGAGACTCCAGAAGTACCCCAAGATCCATGTCAGCACTGGAGAGGAATCCTCACGTTCGGGCCCCGACTCCACACAAGGTCGTAGGACCAGGCATCGACGGGAGAGGAATCCCGAGAGGCCCCCGAGGAACTCGCATGGGGACTGGCCTTTCCTGAGGCCACCAGAGCGGGTCCCCGTGGTCCCCGTCGTAAGTCGAGAGCACCTGCCGCAACTCGAGAAAATCCAGGAGGTTTTGCCTTCCAGGGGAGATGAGGCCCATTTCCGGTGAGGCTTCTCGAGGCTAATCACATCTAACCACTGGAACTTCCAAAGGGTCCTTCACACCCTTGCTGCAAGTCCAGAAGTTCCCCGACATACCCGTCTCCACTCGAGTGGAAGCACGAGGGTCCCGCACACATCCAGGGGAGCCCCGTTTCCGCCTCCTAGCTCGAGATGAGGGATCCTTTCCCTGTTTCGTAGGGAAAGAATTCCCGGCGTTCCCGTTGCATCTCAAGAGGAGGCGCTCTCCACAGGAAAGGCGAGAGGAACTCCAGGGTCGTGCCACCATTCCAAGAGTCCCCCAGATGTGTCAGTCCATTCCAGAGGAACCTGTTTTCCCTGCACTGCCTTGACGTTCAAGCCGAGGATCGACTCCCACCACGTGTGCACGTGGGACAGCCCTGTGGGAAAGCCTCGTGGGAAAGCCTCGTGGGAAAGACACGAGGGAAAACCATAGATCCTTTGCTCCACGCGGCGGACTGCGTGACACTGCTGCTACCGCTCTGGAGGAAAGCGCAAGTGCATGCCCGCATTCGAGACGAGGACTGACTCCCCTGGGAGACTCCTGAAGTACCCCAAGATCCATGTCAGCACTGGAGAGGAATCCTCAGGTTCCGGCCCCGACTCCACACAAGGTGTTAGGCCCCGGTATCGACGGGAGAGGAATCCCGAGAGGCCCTCGAGGAACTCGCATGTGGACTGGCCTTTCCTGAGGCCACCAGAGCGGGTCCCCGAGGTCCCCATAGTAAGTCGAGGCACCTACCGCAACTCGAGAAAATCCAGGAAGTTTTGCCCTCCAGGCGAGATGAGGCCCATTTCCGCTGAGTCTTCTCGAGGCTAATCACATCTAACCACTGGAACTTCCAAAGGGTCCTTCACACCCTTGCTGCAACTCAAGAAGTTCCCCGACATACCCGTCTCCACTCGAGAGGAAACAACAGGGTCCCGCACACATCCAGGGGAGCCCCGTTTCCGCCTCCAAGCTCGAGATGAGGGATCCTTTCCCTGTTTCGTAGGGAAAGAATTCCCGGCGTTCCCGTCGCATCTCAAGAGGAGGCGCTCTCCTCAGGAAAGGCGAGAGGATCTCCAGGGTCGTGCCACCATTCCAAGAGTCCCCCAGATGTGTCAGTCCATTCCAGAGGAACCTGTTTTCCCTGCACTGCCTTGACGTTCAAGCCGAGGATCGACTCCCACCACGTGTGCAAGTCGGACAGCCCTGTGGGAAAGCCTCGTGGGAAAGCCTCGTGGGAAAGACTCGAGGGAAAACCATAGATCCTTTGATCCACGCGGCGGACTGTGTGACACTGCTGCTACCGCTCTGGAGGAAAGCGCAAGTGCATGCGCGCATTCGAGTCGAGGACTGACTCCCCTGGGGAGACTCCAGAAATACCCCAAGATCCATGTCAGCACTGGAGAGGAATCCTCAGGTTCCTGCCCCGACTCCACAGAAGGTCTTAGGCCCCAGCATCGACGGGAGGGGAATCCCGAGAGGCCCCCGAGGAACTCGCATGGGGCCTGGCCTTTCCTGAGGCCGCCAGAGCGGGTCCCTGAGGTCCCCGTCGTAAGTCGAGAGCACCTGCCGCAACTCGAGAAAATCCAGGAGTTTTTGCCCTCCAGGCGAGATGAGGCCCATTTCCGCTGAGGCTTCTCGAGGCTAATCACATCTAACCACTGGAACTTCCAAAGGGTCCTTCACACCCTTGCTGCAACTCAAGAAGTTCCCCGACATACACGTCTCCACTCGAGAAGAATCACGAGGGTCCCGCACACATCCAGGGAAGCCCCATTTCCGCCTCCTAGCTCGAGATGAGGGATCCTATCCCTGTTTCGTAGGGAAAGAATTCCCGGCGTTCCCGTTGCATCTCAAGAGGAGGCGCTCTCCACAGGAAAGGCGAGAGGAACTCCAGGGTCGTGCCACCATTCCAAGAGTCCCCCAGATGTGTCAGTCCATTCCAGAGGAACCTGTTTTCCCTGCACTGCCTTGACGTTCAAGCCGAGGATCGACTCCCACCACGTGTGCACGTGGGACAGCCCTGTGGGAAAGCCTCGTGGGAAAGCCTCGTATGAAAGTCTCGAGAGAAAACCATAGATCCTTTGATCCACGCGGCGGACTGCGTGACACTGCTGCTACCGCTCTGGAGGAAAGTGCAAGTGCATGTGCGCATTCGAGACGAGGACTGACTCCCCTGGGGAGACTCCAGAAGTACCCCAAGATCCATGTCAGCACTGGAGAGGAATCCTCAGGTTCCGGCCCCGACTCCACACAAGGTCTTAGGCCCCGGCATCGATGGGAGAGGAATCCCGAGAGGCCCCCGAAGAACTCGCATGGGGACTGGGCTTTCCTGAGGCCACCAGAGCGGGTCCCTGAGGTCCACGTAGTAAGTCGAGAGCACCTGCAGCAACTCGAGAAAATCCAGGAGGTTTTGCCCTCCAGGCGAGATGAGGCCCATTTCCGCTGAGGCTTCTCGAGGCTAATCACCTCTAACCACTGGAATTTCCAAAGGGTCCTTCACACCCTTGCTGCAACTCAAGAAGTTCCCCGACATACCCGTCTCCACTCGAGAGGAAGCACGAGGGTCCCGCACACATTCAGGGGAGCCCCTTTTACGCCTCCTAGCTCGAGATGAGGGATCCTGTCCCTGTTTCGTAGGGAAAGAATTCCCGGGGTTCCCGTCGCATCTCAAGAGGAGGCGCTCTCCACAGGAAAGGCGAGAGGAACTCCAGGGTCGTGCCACCATTCCAAGAGTCCCCCAGATGTGTCAGTCCATTCCAGAGGAACCTGTTTTCCCTGCACTGCCTTGACGTTCAAGCCGAGGATCGACTCCCACCACGTGTGCACGTGGGACAGCCCTGTGGGAAAGCCTCGTGGGAAAGCCTCGTGGGAAAGACTCGAGGGAAAACCATAGATCCTTTGATCCACGCGGTGGACTGCGTGACACTGCTGCTACCGCTCTGGAGGAAAGCGCAAGTGCATGAGCGCATTCGAGTCGAGGACTGACTCCCCTGGGGAGACTCCAGAAGTACCCCAAGATCCATGTCAGCACTGGAGAGGAATCCTCAGGTTCCGGCCCCGACTCCACACAAGCTCTTAGGCCCCAGCATCGACGGGAGTGGAATCCCGAGATGCCCCCGAAGAACTCGCATGGGGACTGGCCTTTCCTGAGGCCACCAGAGCGGGTCCCCGAGGTCCCCGTCGTAAGTCGAGAGCACCTGCCGCAACTCGAGAAAATCCAGGAGGTTTTGCCCTCCAGGCGAGATGAGGCCCATTTCCGCTGAGGCTGCCCGAGGCCAATCACATCTAACCACTGGAACTTCCAAAGGGTCCTTCACACCCTTGCTGCAAGTCCAGAAGTTCCCCGACATACCCGTCTCCACTCGAGAGGAAGCACGGTGGTCCCGCACACATACAGGGGAGCCCCGTTTCCGCCGCCTAGCTCGAGATGAGGGATCCTTTCCCTGTTTCGTAGGGAAAGACTTCCCGGCGTTCCCGTCGCATCTCAAGAGGAGGCGCTCTCCACAGGAAAGGCTAGAGGAACTCCAGGGTCGTGCCACCATTCAAAGAGTCCCCCAGATGTGTCAGTCCACTCCAGAGGAACCTGTTTTCCCTGCACTGCCTTGAGGTTCAAGCCGAGGATCGACTCCCACCACGTGTGCACGTGGGACAGCCCTGTGGGAAAGCCTCGTGGGAAAGCCTCATAGGAAAGACTCGAGGGAAAACCATAGATCCTTTGATCCACGCGGCGGACTGCGTGACACTGCTGCTACCGCTCTGGAGGAAAGTGCAAGCGCATGTCCGCATTCGAGACGAGAACTGACTCCCCTGGGGAGACTCCAGAAGTACCCCAAGATCCATGTCAGCACTGGAGAGGAATCCTCACGTTCGGGCCCCGACTCCACACAAGGTCGTAGGCCCCGGCATCGACGGGAGAGGAATCCCGAGAGGCCCCCGAGGAACTCGCATGGGGACTGGCCTTTCCTGAGGCCACCAGAGCGGGTCCCCGTGGTCCCCGTCGTAAGTCGAGAGCACCTGCCGCAACTCGAGAAAATCCAGGAGGTTTTGCCTTCCAGGGGAGATGAGGCCCATTTCCGCTGAGGCTTCTCGAGGCTAATCACATCTAACCACTGGAACTTCCAAAGGGTCCTTCACAACCTTGCTGCAACTGGAGAAGTTCCACGACATACCCGTCTCCACTCGAGAGGAAGCACGAGGGTCCCGCACACATCCAGGGGAGCCCCGTTTCCGCCTCCTAGCTCGAGATGAGGGATCCTTTCCCTGTTTCTTAGGGAAAGAATTCCCGGCGTTCCCGTCGCATCTCAAGAGAAGGCGCTCTCCACAGTAAAGGCGAGAGGAACTCCAGGGTTGTGCCACAATTCCAAGAGTCCCCCAGATGTGTCAGTCCATTCCAGAGGAACCTCTTTTCCCTGCACTGCCTTGACCTTCAAGCTGAGGATCGACTCCCACCCCGTGTGCACGTGGGACAGCCCTGTGGGAAAGCCTCGTGGGAAAGCCTCGTGGGAAAGTCTCGAGAGAAAACCATAGATCCTTTGATCCACGTGGCGGACTGCGTGACACTGCTGCTACCGCTCTGGAGGAAAGCGCAAGTGCATGCCCGCATTCGAGACGAGGACTGACTCCCCTAGGGAGACTCCAGAAGTACCCCAAGATCCATGTCAGCACTGGAGAGGAATCCTCAGGTTCCGGCCCCGACTCCACACAAGGTCTTAGGCCCCGGCATCGACGGGAGAGGAATCCCGAGAGGCCCCCGAAGAACTCGCATGGGGACTGGGCTTTCCTGAGGCCACCAGAGCGGGTCCCTGAGGTCCACGTCGTAAGTCGAGAACACCTGCCGCAACTCGAGAAAATCCAGGAGGTTTTGCCCTCCAGGCGAGATGAGGCCCATTTCCGCTGAGGCTTCTCGAGGTTAATCACATCTAACCACTGGAATTTCCAAAGGGTCCTTCACACCCTTGCTGCAACTCAAGAAGTTCCCAACATACCCGTCTCCACTGGAGAGGAAGCACTGGGGTCCCGCACACATCCAGGGAAGCCCCGTTTCTGCCTCCTAGCTCCAGATGACGGATCCTTTCCCTGTTTCGTAGGGAAAGAATTCTCGGCGTTCCCGTCGCATCTCAAGAGGAGGCGCTCTCCACAGGAAAGGCGAGAAGAACTCCAGGGTCTTGCCACCATTCCAAGAGTCCCCCAGATGTGTCAGTCCATTCCAGAGGAACCTGTTTTCCCTGCACTGCCTTGACGTTCAAGCCGAGGATCGACTCGCACCACGTTTGCACGTTAGACAGCCCTGTGGGAATGCCTCGTGGGAAAGCCTCGTGGGAAAGTCTCGAGGGAAAACCATAGATCCTTTGATGCACGCTGCGGAATGCGTGACACTGCTGCTACCGCTCTGGAGGAAAGCGCAAGTGCATGCCCGCATTCGAGATGAGGACTGACTCCCCTGGGGAGACTCCAGAAGTACCCCAAGATCCATGTCAGCACTGGAGAGGAATCCTCACGTTCGGGCCCCGACTCCACACAAGGTCGTAGGCCCCGGCATCGACGGGAGAGGAATCCCGAGAGGCCCCCGAGGAACTCGCATGGGGACTGGCCTTTCCTGAGGCCACCAGAGCGGGTCCCCGAGGTCCCCGTCGTAGTCGAGAGCACCTGCCGCAACTCGAGAAAATCCAGGAGGTTTTGCCCTCCAGGCGAGATGAGGCCCATTTCCGCTGATGCTTCTCGAGGCTAATCACATCTAACCACTGGAACTTCCAAAGGGTCCTTCACACCCTCGCTGCAAGTCCAGAAGTTCCCCGACATACCCGTCTCCACTCGAGAGGAAGCACGAGGGTCCCGCACACATCCAGGGGAGCCCCGTTTCCGCCTCCTAGCTCGAGATGAGGGATCCTTTCCCTGTTTCGTAGGGAAAGAATTCCCGGCTTCCCGTCGCATCTCAAGAGGAGGCGCTCTCCACAGGAAATGCGAGAGGAACTCGAGGGTCGTGCCACCATTCCAAGAGTCCCCCAGATGTGTCAGTCCATTCCAGAGGAACCTGTTTTCCCTGCACTGCCTTGACGTTCAAGCCGAGGATCGACTCCCACCACGTGTGCAAGTGGGACAGCCCTGTGGGAAAGCCTCGTGGGAAAGCCTCGTGGGAAAGACTCGAGGGAAAACCATAGATCCTTTGATCCACGCGGCGGACTGCGTGACACTGCTGCTACCGCTCTGGAGGAAAGCGCAAGTGCATGCGCGCATTCGAGTCGAGGACTGACTCCCCTAGGGAGACTCCACAAGTACCCCAAGATCCATGTCAGCACTGGAGAGGAATTCTCAGGTTCCGGCTCCGACTCCACAGAAGGTCTTAGGCCCCAGCATCGACGGGAGGGGAATTCCGAGAGGCCCCCGAGGAACTCGCATGGGGCCTGGCCTTTCCTAAGGCCACCAGAGCGGGTCCCTGAGGTCCCCGTCGTAAGTCGAGAGCACCTGCCGCAACTCGAGAAAATCCAGGAGGTTTTGCCCTCCAGGCGAGATGAGGCCCATTTCCGCTGAGGCTTCTCGAGGCTAATCACATCTAACCACTGGAACTTCCAAAGGGTCCTTCACACCCTTGCTGCAACTCCAGAAGTTCCCCGACATACACGTCTCCACTCGAGAAGAAGCACGAGGGTCCCGCACACATCCAGGGGAGCCCCTTTTCCGCCTCCTAGCTCGAGATGAGGGATCCTATCCCTGTTTCGTAGGAAAGAATTCCCGGCGTTCCCGTCGCATCTCAAGAGGAGGCGCTCTCCACAGGAAAGGCGAGAGGAACTCCAGGGTCGTGCCACCATTCCAAGAGTCCCCCAGATGTGTCAGTCCATTCCAGAGGAATCTGTTTTCCCTGCACTGCCTTGACGTTCAAGCCGAGGATCGACTCCCACCACGTGTGCACGTGGGACAGCCCTGTGGGAAAGCCTCGTGGGAAAGCCTCGTGGGAAAGACTCGAGGGAAAACTGTAGATCCTTTGATCCACGCGGCGGACTGCGTGACACTGATGCTACCGCTCTGGAGGAAAGCGCAAGTGCATGCCCGCATTCGAGTCGAGGACTGACTCCCCTGGGGAGACTCCAGAAGTACCCCAAGATCCATGTCAGCACTGGAGAGGAATCCTCAGTTTCCGGCCCCGACTCCACACAAGGTCTTAGGCCCCAGCATCGACGGGAGGGGAATCCCGAGATGCCCCCGAGGAACTCGCATGGGGACTGGCCTTTCCTGAGGCCACCAGAGCGGGTCCCCGAGGTCCCCGTCGTAAGTCGAGAGCACCTGCCGCAACTCGAGAAAATCCAGGAGGTTTTGCCCTCCAGGCAAGATGAGGCCCATTTCCGCTGAGGCTGCTCGAGGCCAATCACATCTAACCACTGGAACTTCCAAAGGGTCCTTCACACCCTTGCTGCAACTCAAGAAGTTCCCCGACATACCCGTCTCCACTCGAGAGGAAGCACGGTGGTCCCGCACACATACAGGGGAGCCCCGTTTCCGCCGCCTAGCTCGAGATGAGGGATCCTTTCCCTGTTTCGTAGGGAAAGAATTCCCGGCGTTCCCGTCGCATCTCAAGAGGAGGCGCTCTCCACAGGAAAGGCTAAAGGAACTCCAGGGTCGTGCCACCATTCCAAGAGTCCCTCAGATGTGTCAGTCCATTCCAGAGGAACCTGTTTTCCCTGCACTGCCTTGATGTTCAAGCCGAGGATCGACTCCCACCACGTGTGCACGTGGAACAGCCCTGTGGGAAAGCCTCGTGGGAAAGCCTCTTAGGAAAGACTCGAGGGAAAACCATAGATCCTTTGATGCACGCGGCGGACTGCGTGACACTGCTGCTACCGCTCTGGAGGAAAGTGCAAGTGCATGTCCGCATTCGAGACGAGAACTGACTCCCCTGGGGAGACTCCAGAAGTACCCCAAGATCCATGTCAGCACTGGAGAGGAATCCTCACGTTCGGGCCCCGACTCCACACAAGGTCGTAGGCCCCGGCATCGACGGGAGAGGAATCCCGAGAGGCCCCCGAGGAACTCGCATGGGGACTGGCCTTTCCTGAGGCCACCAGAGCGGGTCCCCGTGGTCCCCGTCGTATGTTGAGAGCACCTGCCGCAACACGAGAAAATCCAGGAGGTTTTGCCCTCCAGTCGAGATGATGCCCATTTCCACTGTGGCTTCTCGAGGCTAATCACATCTAACCACTGGAACTTCCAAAGGGTCCTTCACAACCTTGCTGCAACTGGAGAAGTTCCACGACATACCCGTCTCCACTCGAGAGGAAGCACGAGGGTCCCGCACACATCCAGGGGAGCCCCGTTTCCGCCTCCTAGCTCGAGATGAGGGATCCTTTCCCTGTTTCTTAGGGAAAGAATTCCCGGCGTTCCCGTCGCATCTCAAGAGAAGGCGCTCTCCACAGTAAAGGCGAGAGGAACTCCAGGGTCGTGCCACAATTCCAAGAGTCCCCCAGATGTGTCAGTCCATTCCAGAGGAAACTCTTTTCCCTGCACTGCCTTGACCTTCAAGCTGAGGATCGACTCCCACCCCGTGTGCACGTGGGACAGCCCTGTGGGAAAGCCTCGTGGGAAAGCCTCGTGGGAAAGTCTCGAGAGAAAACCATAGATCCTTTGATCCACATGGCGGACTGCGTGACACTGCTGCTACCGCTCTGGAGGAAAGCGCAAGTGCATGCCCGCATTCGAGACGAGGACTGACTCCCCTGGGGAGACTCCAGAAGTACCCCAAGATCCATGTCAGCACTGGAGAGGAATCCTCAGGTTCCGGCCCCGACTCCACACAAGGTCTTAGGCCCCGGCATCGACGTGAGAGGAATCCCGAGAGGCCCCCGAAGAACTCGCATGGGGACTGGGCTTTCCTGAGGCCACCAGAGCGGGTCCCTGAGGTCCACGTCGTAAGTCGAGAACACCTGCCGCAACTCGAGAAAATCCTGGAGGTTTTGCCCTCCAGGCGAGATGAGGCCCATTTCCGCTGAGGCTTCTCGAGGCTAATCACATCTAACCACTGGAACTTCCAAAGGGTCCTTCACACCCTTGCTGCAACTCAAGAAGTTCCCCGACATACACGTCTCCACTCGAGAGGAAGCACGTGGGGTCCCGCACACATCCAGGGGAGACCCGTTTCCGCCTCCTAACTCGAGATGACGGATCCTTTCCCTGTTTCGTAGGGAAAGATTCCCGGCGTTCCCGTCGCATCTCAAGAGGAGGCGCGCTCCACAGGAAAGGCGAGAGGAACTCCAGGGTCGTGCCACCATTCCAAGAGTCCCCCAGATGTGTCAGTCCATTCCAGAGGAACCTGTTTTCCCTGCACTGCCTTGACGTTCAAGCCGAGGATCGACTCCCACCACGTGTGCACGTGGGACAGCCCTGTGGGAAAGCCTCGTGGGAAAGCCTCTTAGGAAAGACTCGAGGGAAAACCATAGATCCTTTGATCCACGCGGCGGACTGCGTGACACTGCTGCTACCGCTCTGGAGGAAAGCGCAAGTGCATGCCCGCATTCGAGAAGAGAACTGACTCCCCTGGGGAGACTCCAGAAGTACCCCAAGATCCATGTCAGCACTGGAGAGGAATCCTCAGGTTCCGGCCCCGACTCCATACAAGGTCTTAGGCCCCAGCATCGACGGGAGAGGAATCCCGAGAGGCCCCCGAGGAACTCGCATGGGGACTGGCCTTTCCTGAGGCCACCAGAGCGGTTCCCTGAGGTCCCCGTCGTAAGTCGAGAGCACCTGCCGCAACTCGAGAAAATCCAGGAGGTTTTGCCCTCCAGGCGAGATGAGGCCTATTTCCGCTGAGGTTTCTCGAGGCCAATCACATCTAACCACTGGAACTTCCAAAGGGTCCTTCACACACTTGCTGCAACTCAAGCAGTTCCGCGACAAACCGGTCTCCACTGGAGGGGAAACACGTGGGGTCCCGCACACATCCACGGGAGCCCATTTTCCGCCTCCTACCTCGAGATGAGGGATCCTCTCCCTGTTTCGTAGGGAAAGAATTCCCAGCGTTCCCGTCGCATCTCAAGAGGAGGCGCCCTGCACAGGAAAGGCGAGAGGAACTCAAGGGTCGTGCCACCATTCCAAGAGACCCCCAGATGTGTCAGTCCATTCCAGAGGAACCTGTTTTCCCGGCCCTGCCTTGACGTTCAAGCCGAGGATCGAGTCCCACCACGTGTGCATGTGGTACAGCCCTGTGGGTAAGCCTCGTGGGAATGCCTCGTGGGAAAGACTCGAGGGAAAACCATAGATCCTTTGATCCACGCGACGGATTGCGTGACACTGCTGCTACCGCTCTGGAGGAAAGCGCAAGTGCATGCCCGCATTCGAGACGAGGACTGACTCCCCTGGGGAGACTCCAGAAGTACCCCAAGATCCATGTCAGCACTCGAGAGGAATCTTCAGTTTCCGGCCCCGACTCCACACAAGGTCTTAGGCCCCGGCATCGACGGGAGAGGAATCCCGAGAGGCCCCCGAGGAACTCGCATGGGGACTGGCCTTTCCTAAGGTCACCAGAGCGGGTCCCTGTGGTCCCGTCGGAAGTCGAGAACACCTGCCCCAACTCGGAAAAATCCAAGAGGCTTTGCCCTCCAGGCGAGATGAGGCCCATTTCTGCTGAGGCTTCTCGAGGCCAATCACGTCTAACCACTGGAACTTCCAAAGGGTCCTTCACACCCTTGCTGCAACTCAAGAAGTTCCCCGACATACCCGTCTCCACTCGAGAGGAAGCACGTGGGGTCCCGCACACATCCAGGGGAGCCCCGTTTCCGCCGCCTAGCTCGAGATGACGGATCCTTTCCCTGTTTCGTAGGGAAAGATTCCCGGTGTTCCCGTCGCATCTCAAGAGGAGGCGCTCTCCACAGGAAAGGCGAGAGGAACTCCAGGGTCGTGCCACCATTCCAAGAGTCCCCCAGATGTGTCAGTCCATTCCAGAGGAACCTGTTTTCCCTGCACTGCCTTGACGTTCAAGCCGAGGATCGACTCCCACCACGTGTGCACGTGGGACAGCCCTGTGGGAAAGCCTCGTGGGAAAGCCTCGTGGGAAAGACTCGAGGGAAAACCATAGATCCTTTGATCCACGCGGCGGACTGCGTGACACTGATGCTACCGCTCTGGAGGAAAGCGCAATGCAATCCCGCATTCGAGACGTGGACTGACTCCCCTGGGGAGACTCCAGAAGTACCCCAAGATCCATGTCAGCACTGGAGAGGAATCCTCAGTTTCCGGCCCCGACTAAACACAAGGTCTTAGGCCCCGGCATCGACAGGAGAGGAATCCCGAGATGCCCCCGAGGAACTCGCATGGGGACTGGCCTTTCCTGAGGCCACCAGAGCGGGTCCCTGATGTCCCCGTCGTAAGTCGAGAGCACCTGCCACAACTCGAGAAAATCCAGGAGGTTTTGCCCTCCAGGCGAGATGAGGCGCATTTCCGCTGAGGCTTCTAGAGGCCAATCACGTCTAACCACTGGAACTTCCAAAGGGTCCTTCACACCCTTGCTGCAACTCAAGAATTTCCCCGACATACCCGTCTCCACTCGAGAGGAAGCACGTGGGGTCCCGCACACATCCAGGGGAGCCCCGTTTCTGCCTCCTAGCTCGAGATGAGGGATCCTTTCCCTGTTTCGTAGGGAAAGAATTCCCGGCGTTCCCGTCGCATCTCAAGAGGAGGCACTCTCCACAGGAAAGGCGAGAGGAACTCCAGGGTCGTGCCACCATTCCAAGAGTCCCCCAGCTGTGTCAGTCCATTCCAGAGGAACCTGTTTTCCCTGCACTGCCTTGACGTTCAAGCCGAGGATCGACTCCCACCACGTGTGCACGTGGGACAGCCCTGTGGGAAAGCCTCGTGGGAAAGCCTCTTAGGAAAGACTCGAGGGAAAACCATAGATCCTTTGATTCATGCGGCGGACTGCGTGACACTGCTGCTACCGCTCTGGAGGAAAGCGCAAGTGCATGCCCGCATTCGAGACGAGGACTGACTCCCCTGGGGAGACTCCAGAAGTACCCCAAGATCCATGTCAGCACAGGAGAGGAATCCTCAGGTACCGGCCCCGACTCCACACAAGGTCTTAGGCCCCGGCATCGACGGGAGAGGAATCCCGAGAGGCCCCCGAGGAACTCGCATGGGGACTGGCCTTTCCTGAGGCCACCAGAGCGGGTTCCTGAGGTCCCCGTCGTAAGTCGAGAGCACCTGCCGCAACTCGAGAAAATCCAGGAGGTTTTGCCCTCCAGGCGACATGAGGCCCATTTCCGCTGAGGCTTCTCGAGGCTAATCACATCTAACCACTGGAACTTCCAAGGGGTCCTTCACACCCTTGCTGCAACTCAAGAAGTTCCCCGACATACCCGTTTCCACACGAGAGGAAGTACGTGGGGTCACGCACACATCCAGGGGAGCCCCGTTTCCGCCTGCTAGCTCGAGATGAGGGATCCTTTCCCTGTTTCGTAGGGAAAGAATTCCCGGCGTTCCCGTCGCATCTCAAGAGGAGGCACTCTCCACAGGAAAGGCGAGAGGAACTCCAGGGTCGTGCCACCATTCCAAGAGTCCCCCAGATGTGTCAGTCCATTCCAGAGGAACCTGTTTTCCCTGCACTGCCTTGACGTTCAAGATGAGGATCGACTCGCACCACGTTTGCACGTTAGACAGCCCTGTGGGAAAGCCTCGTGGGAAAGCCTCGTGGGAAAGTCTCGAGGGAAAACCATAGATCCTTTGATGCACGCTGCGGAATGCGTGACACTGCTGCTACCGCTCTGGAGGAAAGCGCAAGTGCATGCCCGCATTCGAGATGAGGACTGACTCCCCTGGGGAGACTCCAGAAGTACCCCAAGATCCATGTCAGCACTGGAGAGGAATCCTCACGTTCGGGCCCCGACTCCACACAAGGTCTTAGGCCCCGGCATCGACGGGAGAGGAATCCCGAGAGGCCCCAGAGGAACTCGCATGGGGACTGGCCTTTCCTGAGGCCACCAGAGCGGGTCCCCGAGGTCCCCGTCGTAAGTCGAGAGCACCTGCCGCAACTCGAGAAAATCCAGGAGGTTTTGCCCTCCAGGCGAGATGAGGCCCATTTCAGCTGATGCTTCTCGAGGCTAATCACATCTAACCACTGGAACTTCCAAAGGGTCCTTCACACCCTCGCTGCAAGTCCAGAAGTTCCCCGACATACCCGTCTCCACTCGAGAGGAAGCACGAGGGTCCCGCACACATCCAGGGGAGCCCCGTTTCCGCCTCCTAGCTCGAGGTGAGGGATCCTTTCCCTGTTTCGTAGGGAAAGAATTCCCGGCTTCCCGTCGCATCTCAAGAGGAGGCGCTCTCCACAGGAAATGCGAGAGGAACTCGAGGGTCGTGCCACCATTTAAAGAGTCCCCCAGATGTGTCAGTCCATTCCAGAGGAACCTGTTTTCCATGCACTGCCTTGACGTTCAAGCCGAGGATCGACTCCCACCACGTGTGCACGTGGGACAGCCCTGTGGGAAAGCCTCGTGGGAAAGCCTCGTATGAAAGTCTCGAGAGAAAACCATAGATCCTTTGATCCACGCGGCGGACTGCGTGACACTGCTGCTACCGCTCTGGAGGAAAGTGCAAGTGCATGCGCGCATTCGAGACGAGGACTGACTCCCCTGGTGAGACTCCAGAAGTACCCCAAGATCCATGTCAGCACTGGAGAGGAATCCTCAGGTTCCGGCCCCGACTCCACACAAGGTCTTAGGCCCCGGCATCGACGGGAGAGGAAACCCGAGAGGCCCCCGAAGAACTCGCATGGGGACTGGGCTTTCCTGAGGCCACCAGAGCGGGTCCCTGAGGTCCCCGTCGTAAGTCGAGAGCACCTGCCGCAACTCGAGAAAATCCAGGAGGTTTTGCCCTCCAGGCGAGATGAGGCCCATTTCCGCTGAGGCTTCTCGAGGATAATCACCTCTAACCACTGGAATTTCCAAAGGGTCCTTCACACCCTTGCTGCAACTCAAGAAGTTCTCCGACATACCCGTCTCCACTCGAGAGGAAGCACGAGGGTCCCGCACACATTCAGGGGAGCCCCTTTTCCGCCTCCTAGCTCGAGATGAGGGATCCTATCCCTGTTTCGTAGGGAAAGAATTCCCGGCGTTCCCGTCGCATCTCAAGAGGAGGCGCTCTCCACAGGAAAGGAGAGAGGAACTCCAGGGTCGTGCCACCATTCCAAGAGTCCCCCAGATGTGTCAGTCCATTCCAGAGGAACCTGTTTTCCCTGCACTGCCTTGACGTTCAAGCCGAGGATCGACTCCCACCACGTGTGCACGTGGGACAGCCCTGTGGGAAAGCCTCGTGGGAAAGCCTCGTGGGAAAGACTCGAGGGAAAACCATAGATCCTTTGATCCACGCGGCGGACTGCGTGACACTGATGCTACCGCTCTGGAGGAAAGCGCAAGTGCATGCGCGCATTCGAGTCGAGGACTGACTCCCCTGGGGAGACTCCAGAAGTACCCCAAGATCCATGTCAGCACTGGAGAGGAATCCTCAGTTTCCGGCCCCGACTCCACACAAGGTCTTAGGCCCCAGCATCGACGGGAGGGGAATCCCGAGATGCCCCCGAGGAACTCGCATGGGCACTGGCCTTTCCTGATGCCACCAGAGCGGGTCCCCGAGGTCCCCGTCGTAAGTCGAGAGCACCTGCCGCAACTCGAGAAAATCCAGGAGGTTTTGCCCTCCAGGCGAGATGAGGCCCATTTCCGCTGAGGCTGCTCGAGGCCAATCACATCTAACCACTGGAACTTCCAAAGGGTCCTTCACACCCTTGCTGCAACTCAAGAAGTTCCCCGACATACCCGTCTCCACTCGAGAGGAAGCACGGTGGTCCCGCACACATACAGGGGAGCCCCGTTTCCGCCGCCTAGCTCGAGATGAGGGATCCTTTCCCTATTTCGTAGGGAAAGAATTCCCGGCGTTCCCGTCGCATCTCAAGAGGAGGCGCTCTCCACAGGAAAGGCTAGAGGAACTCCAGGGTCGTGCCACCATTCCAAGAGTCCCCCAGATGTGTCAGTCCATTCCAGAGGAACCTGTTTTCCCTGCACTGCCTTGAGGTTCAAGCCGAGGATCGACTCCCACCACGTGTGCACGTGGGACAGCCCTGTGGGAAAGCCTCGTGGGAAAGCCTCTTAGGAAAGACTCGAGGGAAAACCATAGATCCTTTGATCCACGCGGCGGACTGCGTGACACTGCTGCTACCGCTCTGGAGGAAAGCGCAAGTGCATGCCCGCATTCGAGACGAGGACTGACTCCCCTGGGGAGACTCCAGAAGTACCCCAAGATCCATGTCAGCACTGGAGAGGAATCCTCAGGTTCCGGCCCCGACTCCACACAAGGTCTTAGGCCCCGGCATCAACGGGAGAGGAATCCCGAGAGGCCCCCGAAGAACTCGCATGGGGACTGGGCTTTCCTGAGGCCACCAGAGCGGGTCCCTGAGGTCCACGTCGTAAGTCGAGAACACCTGCCGCAACTCGAGAAAATCCAGGAGGTTTTGCCCTCCAGGCGAGATGAGGCCCATTTCCGCTGAGGCTTCTCGAGGCTAATCACATCTAACCACTGGAATTTCCAAAGGGTCCTTCACACCCTTGCTGCAACTCAAGAAGTTCCCAACATTCCCGTCTCCACTGGAGAGGAAGCACTGGGGTCCCGCACACATCCAGGGAAGCCCCGTTTCTGCCTCCTAGCTCCAGATGACGGATCCTTTCCCTGTTTCGTAGGGAAAGAATTCCCGGCTTCCCGTCGCATCTCAAGAGGAGGCGCTCTCCACAGGAAAGGCGAGAGGAACTCCAGGGTCGTGCCACCATTCCAAGAGTCCCCCAGATGTGTCAGTCCATTCCATAGGAACCTGTTTTCCCTGCACTGCCTTGACGTTCAAGCCGAGGATCGACTCCCACCACGTGTGCAAGTGGGACAGCCCTGAGGGAAAGCCTCGTGGGAAAGCCTCGTGGGAAAGAATCGAGGGAAAACCATAGATCCTTTGATCCACGCGGCGGACTGCGTGACACTGATGCTACCGCTCTGGAGGAAAGCGCAAGTGCATGCGCGCATTCGAGTCGAGGACTGACTCCCCTGGGGAGACTCCAGAAGTACCCCAAGATCCATGTCAGCACTGGAGAGGAATCCTCAGTTTCCGGCCCCGACTCCACACAAGGTCTTAGGCCCCAGCATCGACGGGAGGGGAATCCCGAGATGCCCCCGAGGAACTCGCATGGGGACTGGCCTTTCCTGAGGCCACCAGAGCGGGTCCCCGAGGTCCCCGTCGTAAGTCGAGAGCACCTGCCGCAACTCGAGAAAATCCAGGAGGTTTTGCCCTCCAGGCGAGATGAGGCCCATGTCCGCTGAGGCTGCTCGAGGCCAATCACATCTAACCACTGGAACTTCCAAAGGGTCCTTCACACCCTTGCTGCAACTCAAGAAGTTCCCCGACATACCCGTCTCCACTCGAGAGGAAGCACGGTGGTCCCGTACACATACAGGGGAGCCCCGTTTCCGCCGCCTAGCTCGAGATGAGGGATCCTTTCCCTGTTTCGTAGGGAAAGAATTCCCGGCGTTCCCGTCGCATCTCAAGAGGAGGCGCTCTCCACAGGAAAGGCGAGAGGAACTCCAGGGTCGTGCCACCATTCCAAGAGTCCCCCAGATGTGTCAGTCCATTCCAGAGGAACCTGTTTTCCCTGCACTGCCTTGAGGTTCAAGCCGAGGATCGACTCCCACCACGTGTGCACGTGGGACAGCCCTGTGGGAAAGCCTCGTGGGAAAGCCTCTTAGGAAAGACTCGAGGGAAAACCATAGATCCTTTGATCCACGCGGCGGACTGCGTGACACTGCTGCTACCGCTCTGGAGGAAAGCGCAAGTGCATGCCCGCATTCGAGACGAGGACTGACTCCCCTGGGGAGACTCCAGAAGTACCCCAAGATCCATGTCAGCACTCGAGAGGAATCCTCAGGTTCCGGCCCCGACTCCACACAAGGTCTTAGGCCCCGGCATCGACGGGAGAGGAATCCCGAGAGGCCCCCGAAGAACTCGCATGGGGACTGGGCTTTCCTGAGGCCACCAGAGCGGGTCCCTGAGGTCCACGTCGTAAGTCGAGAACACCTGCCGTAACTCGAGAAAATCCAGGAGGTTTTGCCCTCCAGGCGAGATGAGGCCCATTTCCGCTGAGGCTTCTCGAGGCTAATCACATCTAACCACTGGAATTTCCAAAGGGTCCTTCACACCCTTGCTGCAACTCAAGAAGTTCCCAACATTCCCGTCTCCACTGGAGAGGAAGCACTGGGGTCCCGCACACATCCAGGGAAGCCCCGTTTCTGCCTCCTAGCTCCAGATGACGGATCCTTTCCCTGTTTCGTAGGGAAAGAATTCCCGGCTTCCCGTCGCATCTCAAGAGGAGGCGCTCTCCACAGGAAAGGCGAGAGGAACTCCAGGGTCGTGCCACCATTCCAAGAGTCCCCCAGATGTGTCAGTCCATTCCAGAGGAACCTGTTTTCCCTGCACTGCCTTGACGTTCAAGCCGAGGATCGACTCCCACCACGTGTGCAAGTGGGACAGCCCTGTGGGAAAGCCTCGTGGGAAAGCCTCGTGGGAAAGACTCGAGGGAAAACCATAGATCCTTTGATCCACGCGGCGGACTGCGTGACACTGATGCTACCGCTCTGGAGGAAAGCCCAAGTGCATGCGCGCATTCGAGTCGAGGACTGACTCCCCTGGGGAGACTCCAGAAGTACCCCAAGATCCATGTCAGCACTGGAGAGGAATCCTCAGTTTCCGGCCCCGACTCCACACAAGGTCTTAGGCCCCATCATCGACGGGAGGGGAATCCCGAGATGCCCCCGAGGAACTCGCATGGGGACTGGCCTTTCCTGAGGCCACCAGAGCGGGTCCCCGAGGTCCCCGTCGTAAGTCGAGAGCACCTTCCGCAACTCGAGAAAATCCAGGAGGTTTTGCCCTCCAGGCGAGATGAGGCCCATTTCCGCTGAGGCTTCTCGAGGCCAATCACATCTAACCACTGGAACTTCCAAAGGGTCCTTCACACCCTTGCTGCAACTCAAGAAGTTCCCCGACATACCCGTCTCCACTCGAGAGGAAGCACGGTGGTCCCGCACACATACAGGGGAGCCCCGTTTCCGCTGCCTAGCTCGAGATGAGGGATCCTTTCCCTGTTTCGTAGGGAAAGAATTCCCGGCGTTCCCGTCGCATCTCAAGAGGAGGCGCTCTCCACAGGAAAGGCTAGAGGAACTCCAGGGTCGTGCCACCATTCCAAGAGTCCCCCAGATGTGTCAGTCCATTCCAGAGGAACCTGTTTTCCCTGCACTGCCTTGAGGTTCAAGCCGAGGATCGACTCCCACCACGTGTGCACGTGGGACAGCCCTGTGGGAAAGCCTCGTGGGAAAGCCTCTTAGGAAAGACTCGAGGGAAAACCATAGATCCTTTGATCCACGCGGCGGACTGCGTGACACTGCTGCTACCGCTCTGGAGGAAAGTGCAAGTGCATGTCCGCATTCGAGACGAGAACTGACTCCCCTGGGGAGACTCCAGAAGTACCCCAAGATCCATGTCAGCACTGGAGAGGAATCCTCACGTTCGGGCCCCGACTCCACACAAGGTCGTAGGCCCCGGCATCGACGGGAGAGGAATCCCGAGAGGCCCCCGAGGAACTCGCATGGGGACTGGCCTTTCCTGAGGCCACCAGAGCGGGTCCCCGTGGTCCCCGTCGTAAGTCGAGAGCACCTGCCGCAACTCGAGAAAATCCAGGAGGTTTTGCCCTCCAGGCCAGATGAGGCCCATTTCCGCTGAGGCTTCTCGAGGCTAATCACATCTAACCACTGGAACTTCCAAAGGGTCCTTCACAACCTTGCTGCAACTGGGGAAGTTCCACGACATACCCGTCTCCACTCGAGAGGAAGCACGAGGGTCCCGCACACATCCAGGGGAGCCCCGTTTCCGCCTCCTAGCTCGAGATGAGGGATCCTTTCCCTGTTTCATAGGAAAGAATTCCCGGCGTTCCCGTCGCATCTCAAGAGAAGGCGCTCTCCACAGTAAAGGCGAGAGGAACTCCAGGGTCGTGCCACCATTCCAAGAGTCCCCCAGATGTGTCAGACCATTCCAGAGGAACCTCTTTTCCCTGCACTGCCTTGACCTTCAAGCCGAGGATCGACTCCCACCACGTGTGCACGTGGGACAGCCCTGTGGGAAAGCCTCGTGGGAAAGCCTCGTGGGAAAGTCTCGAGAGAAAATCATAGATCCTTTGATCCACGTGGCGGACTGCGTGACACTGCTGCTACCGCTCTGGAGGAAAGCGCAAGTGCATGCCCGCATTCGAGACGAGGACTGACTCCCCTGGGGAGACTCCAGAAGTACCCCAAGATCCATGTCAGCACTGGAGAGGAATCCTCAGGTTCCGGCCCCGACTCCACACAAGGTCTTAGGCCCCGGCATCGACGGGAGAGGAATCCCGAGAGGCCCCCGAAGAACTCGCATGGGGACTGGGCTTTCCTGAGGCCACCAGAGCGGGTCCCTGAGGTCCACGTCGTAAGTCGAGAACACCTGCCGCAACTCGAGAAAATCCAGGAGGTTTTGCCCTCCAGGCGAGATGAGGCCCATTTCCGCTGAGGCTTCTCGAGGCTAATCACATCTAACCACTGGAATTTCCAAAGGGTCCTTCACACCCTTGCTGCAACTCAAGAAGTTCCCAACATTCCCGTCTCCACTGGAGAGGAAGCACTGGGGTCCCGCACACATCCAGGGAAGCCCCGTTTCTGCCTCCTAGCTCCAGATGACGGATCCTTTCCCTGTTTCGTAGGGAAAGAATTCCCGGCTTCCCGTCGCATCTCAAGAGGAGGCGCTCTCCACAGGAAAGGCGAGAGGAACTCCATGGTCGTGCCACCATTCCAAGAGTCCCCCAGATGTGTCAGTCCATTCCAGAGGAACCTGTTTTCCCTGCACTGCCTTGACGTTCAAGCCGAGGATCGACTCCCACCACGTGTGCACGTGGGACAGCCCTGTGGGAAAGCCTCGTGGGAAAGACTCGAGGGAAAACCATAGATCCTTTGATCCACGCGGCGGACTGTGTGACACTGATGCTACCGCTCTGGAGGAAAGCCCAAGTGCATGCGCGCATTCGAGTCGAGGACTGACTCCCCTGGGGAGACTCCAGAAGTACCCCAAGATCCATGTCAGCACTGGAGAGGAATCCTCAGTTTCCGGCCCCGACTCCACACAAGGTCTTAGGCCCCAGCATCGACGGGAGGGGAATCCCGAGATGCCCCCGAGGAACTCGCATGGGGACTGGCCTTTCCTGAGGCCACCAGAGCGGGTCCCCGAGGTCCCCGTCGTAAGTCGAGAGCACCTGCCGCAACTCGAGAAAATCCAGGAGGTTTTGCCCTCCAGGCGAGATGAGGCCCATTTCCGCTGAGGCTGCTCGAGGACAATCACATCTAACCACTGGAACTTCCAAAGGGTCCTTCACACCCTTGCTGCAACTCAAGAAGTTCCCCGACATACCCGTCTCCACTCGAGAGGAAGCACGGTGGTCCCGCACACATACAGGGGAGCCCCGTTTCCGCCTCCTAGCTCGAGGTGAGGGATCCTTTCCCTGTTTCGTAGGGAAAGAATTCCCGGCGTTCCCGTCGCATCTCAAGAGGAGGCGCTCTCCACAGGAAAGGCTAGAGGAACACCAGGGTCGTGCCACCATTCCAAGAGTCCCCCAGATGTGTCAGTCCATTCCAGAGGAACCTGTTTTCCCTGCACTGCCTTGAGGTTCAAGCCGAGGATCGACTCCCACCACGTGTGCACGTGGGACAGCCCTGTGGGAAAGCCTCGTGGGAAAGCCTCTTAGGAAAGACTCGAGGGAAAACCATAGATCCTTTGATCCACGCGGCGGACTGCGTGACACTGCTGCTACCGCTCTGGAGGAAAGCGCAAGTGCATGCCCGCATTCGAGACGAGGACTGACTCCCCTGGGGAGACTCCAGAAGTACCCCAAGATCCATGTCAGCACTGGAGAGGAATCCTCAGGTTCCGGCCCCGACTCCACACAAGGTCTTAGGCCCCGGCATCGACGGGAGAGGAATCCCGAGAGGCCCCCGAAGAACTCGCATGGGGACTGGGCTTTCCTGAGGCCACCAGAGCGGGTCCCTGAGGTCCACGTCGTAAGTCGAGAACACCTGCCGCAACTCGAGAAAATCCAGGAGGTTTTGCCCTCCAGGCGAGATGAGGCCCATTTCCGCTGAGGCTTCTCGAGGCTAATCACATCTAACCACTGGAATTTCCAAAGGGTCCTTCACACCCTTGCTGCAACTCAAGAAGTTCCCAACATTCCCGTCTCCACTGGAGAGGAAGCACTGGGGTCCCGCACACATCCAGGGAAGCCCCGTTTCTGCCTCCTAGCTCCAGATGACGGATCCTTTCCCTGTTTCGTAGGGAAAGAATTCCCGGCTTCCCGTCGCATCTCAAGAGGAGGCGCTCTCCACAGGAAAGGCGAGAGGAACTCGAGGGTCGTGCCACCATTCCAAGAGTCCCCCAGATGTGTCAGTCCATTCCAGAGGAACCTGTTTTCCCTGCACTGCCTTGACGTTCAAGCCGAGGATCGACTCCCACCACGTGTGCACGTGGGACAGCCCTGTGGGAAAGCCTCGTGGGAAAGCCTCGTGGGAAAGACTCGAGGGAAAACCATAGATCCTTTGATCCACGCGGCGGACTGCGTGACACTGATGCTACCGCTCTGGAGGAAAGCGCAAGTGCATGCGCGCATTCGAGTCGAGGACTGACTCCCCTGGGGAGACTCCAGAAGTACCCCAAGATCCATGTCAGCACTGGAGAGGAATCCTCAGTTTCCGGCCCCGACTCCACACAAGGTCTTAGGCCCCAGCATCGACGGGAGGGGAATCCCGAGATGCCCCCGAGGAACTCGCATGGGCACTGGCCTTTCCTGATGCCACCAGAGCGGGTCCCCGAGGTCCCCGTCGTAAGTCGAGAGCACCTGCCGCAACTCGAGAAAATCCAGGAGGTTTTGCCCTCCAGGCGAGATGAGGCCCATTTCCGCTGAGGCTGCTCGAGGACAATCACATCTAACCACTGGAACTTCCAAAGGGTCCTTCACACCCTTGCTGCAACTCAAGAAGTTCCCCGACATACCCGTCTCCACTCGAGAGGAAGCACGGTGGTCCCGCACACATACAGGGGAGCCCCGTTTCCGCCGCCTAGCTCGAGATGAGGGATCCTTTCCCTATTTCGTAGGGAAAGAATTCCCGGCGTTCCCGTCGCATCTCAAGAGGAGGCGCTCTCCACAGGAAAGGCTAGAGGAACTCCAGGGTCGTGCCACCATTCCAAGAGTCCCCCAGATGTGTCAGTCCATTCCAGAGGAACCTGTTTTCCCTGCACTGCCTTGAGGTTCAAGCCGAGGATCGACTCCCACCACGTGTGCACGTGGGACAGCCCTGTGGGAAAGCCTCGTGGGAAAGCCTCTTAGGAAAGACTCGAGGGAAAACCATAGATCCTTTGATCCACGCGGCGGACTGCGTGACACTGCTGCTACCGCTCTGGAGGAAAGCGCAAGTGCATGCCCGCATTCGAGACGAGGACTGACTCCCCTGGGGAGACTCCAGAAGTACCCCAAGATCCATGTCAGCACTGGAGAGGAATCCTCAGGTTCCGGCCCCGACTCCACACAAGGTCTTAGGCCCCGGCATCAACGGGAGAGGAATCCCGAGAGGCCCCCGAAGAACTCGCATGGGGACTGGGCTTTCCTGAGGCCACCAGAGCGGGTCCCTGTGGTCCACGTCGTAAGTCGAGAACACCTGCCGCAACTCGAGAAAATCCAGGAGGTTTTGCCCTCCAGGCGAGATGAGGCCCATTTCCGCTGAGGCTTCTCGAGGCTAATCACATCTAACCACTGGAATTTCCAAAGGGTCCTTCACACCCTTGCTGCAACTCAAGAAGTTCCCAACATTCCCGTCTCCACTGGAGAGGAAGCACTGGGGTCCCGCACACATCCAGGGAAGCCCCGTTTCTGCCTCCTAGCTCCAGATGACGGATCCTTTCCCTGTTTCGTAGGGAAAGAATTCCCGGCTTCCCGTCGCATCTCAAGAGGAGGCGCTCTCCACAGGAAAGGCGAGAGGAACTCCAGGGTCGTGCCACCATTCCAAGAGTCCCCCAGATGTGTCAGTCCATTCCATAGGAACCTGTTTTCCCTGCACTGCCTTGACGTTCAAGCCGAGGATCGACTCCCACCACGTGTGCAAGTGGGACAGCCCTGAGGGAAAGCCTCGTGGGAAAGCCTCGTGGGAAAGAATCGAGGGAAAACCATAGATCCTTTGATCCACGCGGTGGACTGCGTGACACTGATGCTACCGCTCTGGAGGAAAGCGCAAGTGCATGCGCGCATTCGAGTCGAGGACTGACTCCCCTGGGGAGACTCCAGAAGTACCCCAAGATCCATGTCAGCACTGGAGAGGAATCCTCAGTTTCCGGCCCCGACTCCACACAAGGTCTTAGGCCCCAGCATCGACGGGAGGGGAATCCCGAGATGCCCCCGAGGAACTCGCATGGGGACTGGCCTTTCCTGAGGCCACCAGAGCGGGTCCCCGAGGTCCCCGTCGTAAGTCGAGAGCACCTGCCGCAACTCGAGAAAATCCAGGAGGTTTTGCCCTCCAGGCGAGATGAGGCCCATTTCCGCTGAGGCTGCTCGAGGCCAATCACATCTAACCACTGGAACTTCCAAAGGGTCCTTCACACCCTTGCTGCAACTCAAGAAGTTCCCCGACATACCCGTCTCCACTCGAGAGGAAGCACGGTGGTCCCGTACACATACAGGGGAGCCCCGTTTCCGCCGCCTAGCTCGAGATGAGGGATCCTTTCCCTGTTTCGTAGGGAAAGAATTCCCGGCGTTCCCGTCGCATCTCAAGAGGAGGCGCTCTCCACAGGAAAGGCGAGAGGAACTCCAGGGTCGTGCCACCATTCCAAGAGTCCCCCAGATGTGTCAGTCCATTCCAGAGGAACCTGTTTTCCCTGCACTGCCTTGACGTTCAAGCCGAGGATCGACTCCCACCACGTGTGCACGTGGGACAGCCCTGTGGGAAAGCCTCGTGGGAAAGCCTCTTAGGAAAGACTCGAGGGAAAACCATAGATCCTTTGATCCACGCGGCGGACTGCGTGACACTGCTGCTACCGCTCTGGAGGAAAGCGCAAGTGCATGCCCGCATTCGAGACGAGGACTGACTCCCCTGGGGAGACTCCAGAAGTACCCCAAGATCCATGTCAGCACTCGAGAGGAATCCTCAGGTTCCGGCCCCGACTCCACACAAGGTCTTAGGCCCCGGCATCGACGGGAGAGGAATCCCGAGAGGCCCCCGAAGAACTCGCATGGGGACTGGGCTTTCCTGAGGCCACCAGAGCGGGTCCCTGAGGTCCACGTCGTAAGTCGAGAACACCTGCCGTAACTCGAGAAAATCCAGGAGGTTTTGCCCTCCAGGCGAGATGAGGCCCATTTCCGCTGAGGCTTCTCGAGGCTAATCACATCTAACCACTGGAATTTCCAAAGGGTCCTTCACACCCTTGCTGCAACTCAAGAAGTTCCCAACATTCCCGTCTCCACTGGAGAGGAAGCACTGGGGTCCCGCACACATCCAGGGAAGCCCCGTTTCTGCCTCCTAGCTCCAGATGACGGATCCTTTCCCTGTTTCGTAGGGAAAGAATTCCCGGCTTCCCGTCGCATCTCAAGAGGAGGCGCTCTCCACAGGAAAGGCGAGAGGAACTCCAGGGTCGTGCCACCATTCCAAGAGTCCCCCAGATGTGTCAGTCCATTCCAGAGGAACCTGTTTTCCCTGCACTGCCTTGACGTTCAAGCCGAGGATCGACTCCCACCACGTGTGCAAGTGGGACAGCCCTGTGGGAAAGCCTCGTGGGAAAGCCTCGTGGGAAAGACTCGAGGGAAAACCATAGATCCTTTGATCCACGCGGCGGACTGCGTGACACTGATGCTACCGCTCTGGAGGAAAGCCCAAGTGCATGCGCGCATTCGAGTCGAGGACTGACTCCCCTGGGGAGACTCCAGAAGTACCCCAAGATCCATGTCAGCACTGGAGAGGAATCCTCAGTTTCCGGCCCCGACTCCACACAAGGTCTTAGGCCCCATCATCGACGGGAGGGGAATCCCGAGATGCCCCCGAGGAACTCGCATGGGGTCTGGCGTTTCCTGAGGCCACCAGAGCGGGTCCCCGAGGTCCCCGTCGTAAGTCGAGAGCACCTGCCGCAACTCGAGAAAATCCAGGAGGTTTTGCCCTCCAGGCGAGATGAGGCCCATTTCCGCTGAGGCTTCTCGAGGCCAATCACATCTAACCACTGGAACTTCCAAAGGGTCCTTCACACCCTTGCTGCAACTCAAGAAGTTCCCCGACATACCCGTCTCCACTCGAGAGGAAGCACGGTGGTCCCGCACACATACAGGGGAGCCCCGTTTCCGCTGCCTAGCTCGAGATGAGGGATCCTTTCCCTGTTTCGTAGGGAAAGAATTCCCGGCGTTCCCGTCGCATCTCAAGAGGAGGCGCTCTCCACAGGAAAGGCTAGAGGAACTCCAGGGTCGTGCCACCATTCCAAGAGTCCCCCAGATGTGTCAGTCCATTCCAGAGGAACCTGTTTTCCCTGCACTGCCTTGAGGTTCAAGCCGAGGATCGACTCCCACCACGTGTGCACGTGGGACAGCCCTGTGGGAAAGCCTCGTGGGAAAGCCTCTTAGGAAAGACTCGAGGGAAAACCATAGATCCTTTGATCCACGCGGCGGACTGCGTGACACTGCTGCTACCGCTCTGGAGGAAAGTGCAAGTGCATGTCCGCATTCGAGACGAGAACTGACTCCCCTGGGGAGACTCCAGAAGTACCCCAAGATCCATGTCAGCACTGGAGAGGAATCCTCACGTTCGGGCCCCGACTCCACACAAGGTCGTAGGCCCCGGCATCGACGGGAGAGGAATCCCGAGAGGCCCCCGAGGAACTCGCATGGGGACTGGCCTTTCCTGAGGCCACCAGAGCGGGTCCCCGTGGTCCCCGTCGTAAGTCGAGAGCACCTGCCGCAACTCGAGAAAATCCAGGAGGTTTTGCCCTCCAGGCCAGATGAGGCCCATTTCCGCTGAGGCTTCTCGAGGCTAATCACATCTAACCACTGGAACTTCCAAAGGGTCCTTCACAACCTTGCTGCAACTGGGGAAGTTCCACGACATACCCGTCTCCACTCGAGAGGAAGCACGTGGGGTCCCGCACACATCCAGGGGAGCCCCGTTTCCGCCTCCTAGCTCGAGATGAGGGATCCTTTCCCTGTTTCGTAGGAAAGAATTCCCGGCGTTCCCGTCGCATCTCAAGAGAAGGCGCTCTCCACAGTAAAGGCGAGAGGAACTCCAGGGTCGTGCCACAATTCCAAGAGTCCCCCAGATGTGTCAGACCATTCCAGAGGAACCTCTTTTCCCTGCACTGCCTTGACCTTCAAGCCGAGGATCGACTCCCACCACGTGTGCACGTGGGACAGCCCTGTGGGAAAGCCTCGTGGGAAAGCCTCGTGGGAAAGTCTCGAGAGAAAATCATAGATCCTTTGATCCACGTGGCGGACTGCGTGACACTGCTGCTACCGCTCTGGAGGAAAGCGCAAGTGCATGCCCGCATTCGAGACGAGGACTGACTCCCCTGGGGAGACTCCAGAAGTACCCCAAGATCCATGTCAGCACTGGAGAGGAATCCTCAGGTTCCGGCCCCGACTCCACACAAGGTCTTAGGCCCCGGCATCGACGGGAGAGGAATCCCGAGAGGCCCCCGAAGAACTCGCATGGGGACTGGGCTTTCCTGAGGCCACCAGAGCGGGTCCCTGAGGTCCACGTCGTAAGTCGAGAACACCTGCCGCAACTCGAGAAAATCCAGGAGGTTTTGCCCTCCAGGCGAGATGAGGCCCATTTCCGCTGAGGCTTCTCGAGGCTAATCACATCTAACCACTGGAATTTCCAAAGGGTCCTTCACACCCTTGCTGCAACTCAAGAAGTTCCCAACATTCCCGTCTCCACTGGAGAGGAAGCACTGGGGTCCCGCACACATCCAGGGAAGCCCCGTTTCTGCCTCCTAGCTCCAGATGACGGATCCTTTCCCTGTTTCGTAGGGAAAGAATTCCCGGCTTCCCGTCGCATCTCAAGAGGAGGCGCTCTCCACAGGAAAGGCGAGAGGAACTCCATGGTCGTGCCACCATTCCAAGAGTCCCCCAGATGTGTCAGTCCATTCCAGAGGAACCTGTTTTCCCTGCACTGCCTTGACGTTCAAGCCGAGGATCGACTCCCACCACGTGTGCACGTGGGACAGCCCTGTGGGAAAGCCTCGTGGGAAAGACTCGAGGGAAAACCATAGATCCTTTGATCCACGCGGCGGACTGTGTGACACTGATGCTACCGCTCTGGAGGAAAGCCCAAGTGCATGCGCGCATTCGAGTCGAGGACTGACTCCCCTGGGGAGACTCCAGAAGTACCCCAAGATCCATGTCAGCACTGGAGAGGAATCCTCAGTTTCCGGCCCCGACTCCACACAAGGTCTTAGGCCCCAGCATCGACGGGAGGGGAATCCCGAGATGCCCCCGAGGAACTCGCATGGGGACTGGCCTTTCCTGAGGCCACCAGAGCGGGTCCCCGAGGTCCCCGTCGTAAGTCGAGAGCACCTGCCGCAACTCGAGAAAATCCAGGAGGTTTTGCCCTCCAGGCGAGATGAGGCCCATTTCCGCTGAGGCTGCTCGAGGACAATCACATCTAACCACTGGAACTTCCAAAGGGTCCTTCACACCCTTGCTGCAACTCAAGAAGTTCCCCGACATACCCGTCTCCACTCGAGAGGAAGCACGGTGGTCCCGCACACATACAGGGGAGCCCCGTTTCCGCCGCCTAGCTCGAGATGAGGGATCCTTTCCCTGTTTCGTAGGGAAAGAATTCCCGGCGTTCCCGTCGCATCTCAAGAGGAGGCGCTCTCCACAGGAAAGGCTAGAGGAACACCAGGGTCGTGCCACCATTCCAAGAGTCCCCCAGATGTGTCAGTCCATTCCAGAGGAACCTGTTTTCCCTGCACTGCCTTGAGGTTCAAGCCGAGGATCGACTCCCACCACGTGTGCACGTGGGACAGCCCTGTGGGAAAGCCTCGTGGGAAAGCCTCTTAGGAAAGACTCGAGGGAAAACCATAGATCCTTTGATCCACGCGGCGGACTGCGTGACACTGCTGCTACCGCTCTGGAGGAAAGCGCAAGTGCATGCCCGCATTCGAGACGAGGACTGACTCCCCTGGGGAGACTCCAGAAGTACCCCAAGATCCATGTCAGCACTGGAGAGGAATCCTCAGGTTCCGGCCCCGACTCCACACAAGGTCTTAGGCCCCGGCATCGACGGGAGAGGAATCCCGAGAGGCCCCCGAAGAACTCGCATGGGGACTGGGCTTTCCTGAGGCCACCAGAGCGGGTCCCTGAGGTCCACGTCGTAAGTCGAGAACACCTGCCGCAACTCGAGAAAATCCAGGAGGTTTTGCCCTCCAGGCGAGATGAGGCCCATTTCCGCTGAGGCTTCTCGAGGCTAATCACATCTAACCACTGGAATTTCCAAAGGGTCCTTCACACCCTTGCTGCAACTCAAGAAGTTCCCAACATTCCCGTCTCCACTGGAGAGGAAGCACTGGGGTCCCGCACACATCCAGGGAAGCCCCGTTTCTGCCTCCTAGCTCCAGATGACGGATCCTTTCCCTGTTTCGTAGGGAAAGAATTCCCGGCTTCCCGTCGCATCTCAAGAGGAGGCGCTCTCCACAGGAAAGGCGAGAGGAACTCGAGGGTCGTGCCACCATTCCAAGAGTCCCCCAGATGTGTCAGTCCATTCCAGAGGAACCTGTTTTCCCTGCACTGCCTTGACGTTCAAGCCGAGGATCGACTCCCACCACGTGTGCAAGTGGGACAGCCCTGTGGGAAAGCCTCGTGGGAAAGCCTCGTGGGAAAGACTCGAGGGAAAACCATAGATCCTTTGATCCACGCGGCGGACTGCGTGACACTGATGCTACCGCTCTGGAGGAAAGCCCAAGTGCATGCGCGCATTCGAGTCGAGGACTGACTCCCCTGGGGAGACTCCAGAAGTACCCCAAGATCCATGTCAGCACTGGAGAGGAATCCTCAGTTTCCGGCCCCGACTCCACACAAGGTCTTAGGCCCCAGCATCGACGGGAGGGGAATCCCGAGATGCCCCCGAGGAACTCGCATGGGGACTGGCCTTTCCTGAGGCCACCAGAGCGGGTCCCCGAGGTCCCCGTCGTAAGTCGAGAGCACCTGCCGCAACTCGAGAAAATCCAGGAGGTTTTGCCCTCCAGGCGAGATGAGGCCCATTTCCGCTGAGGCTGCTCGAGGCCAATCACATCTAACCACTGGAACTTCCAAAGGGTCCTTCACACCCTTGCTGCAACTCAAGAAGTTCCCCGACATACCCTTCTCCACTCGAGAGGAAGCACGGTGGTCCCGCACACATACAGGGGAGCCCCGTTTCCGCTGCCTAGCTCGAGATGAGGGATCCTTTCCCTGTTTCGTAGGGAAAGAATTCCCGGCGTTCCCGTCGCATCTCAAGAGGAGGCGCTCTCCACAGGAAAGGCTAGAGGAACTCCACGGTCGTGCCACCATTCCAAGAGTCCCCCAGATGTGTCAGTCCATTCCAGAGGAACCTGTTTTCCCTGCACTGCCTTGAGGTTCAAGCCGAGGATCGACTCCCACCACGTGTGCACGTGGGACAGCCCTGTGGGAAAGCCTCGTGGGAAAGCCTCTTAGGAAAGACTCGAGGGAAAACCATAGATCCTTTGATCCACGCGGCGGACTGCCTGACACTGCTGCTACCGCTCTGGAGGAAAGCGCAAGTGCATGCCCGCATTCGAGACGAGGAAAGACTCCCCTGGGGAGACTCCAGAAGTACCCCAAGATCCATGTCAGCACTGGAGAGGAATCCTCAGGTTCCGGCCCCGACTCCACACAAGGTCTTAGGCCCCGGCATCGACGGGAGAGGAATCCCGAGAGGCCCCCGAAGAACTCGCATGGGGACTGGGCTTTCCTGAGGCCACCAGAGCGGGTCCCTGAGGTCCACGTCGTAAGTCGAGAACACCTGCCGCAACTCGAGAAAATCCAGGAGGTTTTGCCCTCCAGGCGAGATGAGGCCCATTTCCGCTGAGGCTTCTCGAGGCTAATCACATCTAACCACTGGAATTTCCAAAGGGTCCTTCACACCCTTGCTGCAACTCAAGAAGTTCCCAACATTCCCGTCTCCACTGGAGAGGAAGCACTGGGGTCCCGCACACATCCAGGGAAGCCCCGTTTCTGCCTCCTAGCTCCAGATGACGGATCCTTTCCCTGTTTCGTAGGGAAAGAATTCCCGGCTTCCCGTCGCATCTCAAGAGGAGGCGCTCTCCACAGGAAAGGCGAGAGGAACTCGAGGGTCGTGCCACCATTCCAAGAGTCCCCCAGATGTGTCAGTCCATTCCAGAGGAACCTGTTTTCCCTGCACTGCCTTGACGTTCAAGCCGAGGATCGACTCCCACCACGTGTGCAAGTGGGACAGCCCTGTGGGAAAGCCTCGTGGGAAAGCCTCGTGGGAAAGACTCGAGGGAAAACCATAGATCCTTTGATCCACGCGGAGGACTGCGTGACACTGCTGCTACCGCTCTGGAGGAAAGCCCAAGTGCATGCGCGCATTCGAGTCGAGGACTGACTCCCCTGGGGAGACTCCAGAAGTACCCCAAGATCCATGTCAGCACTGGAGAGGAATCCTCAGTTTCCGGCCCCGACTCCACACAAGGTCTTAGGCCCCAGCATCGACGGGAGGGGAATCCCGAGATGCCCCCGAGGAACTCGCATGGGGACTGGCCTTTCCTGAGGCCACCAGAGCGGGTCCCCGAGGTCCCCGTCGTAAGTCGAGAGCACCTGCCGCAACTCGAGAAAATCCAGGAGGTTTTGCCCTCCAGGCGAGATGAGGCCCATTTCCGCTGAGGCTGCTCGAGGCCAATCACATCTAACCACTGGATCTTCCAAAGGGTCCTTCACACCCTTGCTGCAACTCAAGAAGTTCCCCGACATACCCTTCTCCACTCGAGAGGAAGCACGGTGGTCCCGCACACATACAGGGGAGCCCCGTTTCCGCTGCCTAGCTCGAGATGAGGGATCCTTTCCCTGTTTCGTAGGGAAAGAATTCCCGGCGTTCCCGTCGCATCTCAAGAGGAGGCGCTCTCCACAGGAAAGGCTAGAGGAACTCCAGGGTCGTGCCACCATTCCAAGAGTCCCCCAGATGTGTCATTCCATTCCAGAGGAACCTGTTTTCCCTGCACTGCCTTGAGGTTCAAGCCGAGGATCGACTCCCACCACGTGTGCACGTGGGACAGCCCTGTGGGAAAGCCTCGTGGGAAAGCCTCTTAGGAAAGACTCGAGGGAAAACCATAGATCCTTTGATCCACGCGGCGGACTGCGTGACACTGCTGCTACCGCTCTGGAGGAAAGCGCAAGTGCATGCCCGCATTCGAGACGAGGAAAGACTCCCCTAGGGAGACTCCAGAAGTACCCCAAGATCCATGTCAGCACTGGAGAGGAATCCTCAGGTTCCGGCCCCGACTCCACACAAGGTCTTAGGCCCCGGCATCGACGGGAGAGGAATCCCGAGAGGCCCCCGAAGAACTCGCATGGGGACTGGGCTTTCCTGAGGCCACCAGAGCGGGTCCCTGAGGTCCACGTCGTAAGTCGAGAACACCTGCCGCAACTCGAGAAAATCCAGGAGGTTTTGCCCTCCAGGCAAGATGAGGCCCATTTCCGCTGAGGCTTCTCGAGGCTAATCACATCTAACCACTGGAATTTCCAAAGGGTCCTTCACACCCTTGCTGCAACTCAAGAAGTTCCCAACATTCCCGTCTCCACTGGAGAGGAAGCACTGGGGTCCCGCACACATCCAGGGAAGCCCCGTTTCTGCCTCCTAGCTCCAGATGACGGATCCTTTCCCTGTTTCGTAGGGAAAGAATTCCCGGCTTCCCGTCGCATCTCAAGAGGAGGCGCTCTCCACAGGAAAGGCGAGAGGAACTCGAGGGTCGTGCCACCATTCCAAGAGTCCCCCAGATGTGTCAGTCCATTCCAGAGGAACCTGTTTTCCCTGCACTGCCTTGACGTTCAAGCCGAGGATCGACTCCCACCACGTGTGCAAGTGGGACAGCCCTGTGGGAAAGCCTCGTGGGAAAGCCTCGTGGGAAAGACTCGAGGGAAAACCATAGATCCTTTGATCCACGCGGCGGACTGCGTGACACTGATGCTACCGCTCTGGAGGAAAGCCCAAGTGCATGCGCGCATTCGAGTCGAGGACTGACTCCCCTGGGGAGACTCCAGAAGTACCCCAAGATCCATGTCAGCACTGGAGAGGAATCCTCAGTTTCCGGCCCCGACTCCACACAAGGTCTTAGGCCCCAGCATCGACGGGAGGGGAATCCCGAGATGCCCCCGAGGAACTCGCATGGGGACTGGCCTTTCCTGAGGCCACCAGAGCGGGTCCCCGAGGTCCCCGTCGTAAGTCGAGAGCACCTGCCGCAACTCGAGAAAATCCAGGAGGTTTTGCCCTCCAGGCGAGATGAGGCCCATTTCCGCTGAGGCTGCTCGAGGCCAATCACATCTAACCACTGGAACTTCCAAAGGGTCCTTCACACCCTTGCTGCAACTCAAGAAGTTCCCCGACATACCCTTCTCCACTCGAGAGGAAGCACGGTGGTCCCGCACACATACAGGGGAGCCCCGTTTCCGCTGCCTAGCTCGAGATGAGGGATCCTTTCCCTGTTTCGTAGGGAAAGAATTCCCGGCGTTCCCGTCGCATCTCAAGAGGAGGCGCTCTCCACAGGAAAGGCTAGAGGAACTCCAGGGTCGTGCCACCATTCCAAGAGTCCCCCAGATGTGTCATTCCATTCCAGAGGAACCTGTTTTCCCTGCACTGCCTGGAGGTTCAAGCCGAGGATCGACTCCCACCACGTGTGCACGTGGGACAGCCCTGTGGGAAAGCCTCGTGGGAAAGCCTCTTAGGAAAGACTCGAGGGAAAACCATAGATCCTTTGATCCACGCGGCGGACTGCGTGACACTGCTGCTACCGCTCTGGAGGAAAGTGCAAGTGCATGTCCGCATTCGAGACGAGATCTGACTCCCCTGGGGAGACTCCAGAAGTACCCCAAGATCCATGTCAGCACTGGAGAGGAATCCTCACGTTCGGGCCCCGACTCCACACAAGGGCGTAGGCCCCGGCATCGACGGGAGAGGAATCCCGAGAGGCCCCCGAGGAACTCGCATGGGGACTGGCCTTTCCTGAGGCCACCAGAGCCTGTCCCCGTGGTCCCCGTCGTAAGTCGAGAGCACCTGCCGCAACTCGAGAAAATCCAGGAGGTTTTGCCCTCCAGGCCAGATGAGGCCCATTTCCGCTGAGGCTTCTCGAGGCTAATCACATCTAACCACTGGAACTTCCAAAGGGTCCTTCACAACCTTGCTGCAACTGGAGAAGTTCCACGACATACCCGTCTCCACTCGAGAGGAATCACGAGGGTCCCGCACACATCCAGGGGAGCCCCGTTTCCGCCTCCTAGCTCGAGATGAGGGATCCTTTCCCTGTTTCGTAGGAAAGAATTCCCGGCGTTCCCGTCGCATCTCAAGAGAAGGCGCTCTCCACAGTAAAGGCGAGAGGAACTCCAGGGTCGTGCCACAATTCCAAGAGTCCCCCAGATGTGTCAGTCCATTCCAGAGGAACCTCTTTACCCTGCACTGCCTTGACCTTCAAGCCGAGGATCGACTCCCACCCCGTGTGCACGTGGGACAGCCCTGTGGGAAAGCCTCGTGGGAAAGCCTCGTGGGAAAGTCTCGAGAGAAAACCATAGATCCTTTGATCCACGTGGCGGACTGCGTGACACTGCTGCTACCGCTCTGGAGGAAAGCGCAAGTGCATGCCCGCATTCGAGACGAGGACTGACTCCCATGGGGAGACTCCAGAAGTACCCCAAGATCCATGTCAGCACTGGAGAGGAATCCTCAGGTTCCGGCCCCGACTCCACACAAGGTCTTAGGCCCCGGCATCGACGGGAGAGGAATCCCGAGAGGCCCCCGAAGAACTCGCATGGGGACTGGGCTTTCCTGAGGCCACCAGAGCGGGTCCCTGAGGTCCACGTCGTAAGTCGAGAACACCTGCCGCAAGTCGAGAAAATCCAGGAGGTTTTGCCCTCCAGGCGAGATGAGGCCCATTTCCGCTGAGGCTTCTCGAGGCTAATCACATCTAACCACTGGAATTTCCAAAGGGTCCTTCACACCCTTGCTGCAACTCAAGTAGTTCCCCGACATACCCGTCTCCCCTTGAGAGGAAGCACGAGGGTCCCGCACACATCCCGGGGAGCCCCGTTTCCGCCGCCTAGCTCGAGATGAGGGATCCTTTCCCTGTTTCGTAGGGAAAGAATTCCCGGCGTTCCCGTCGCATCTCAAGAGGAGGCGCTCTCCACAGGAAAGGCGAGAGGAACTCCAGGGTCGTGCCACCATTCCAAGAGTCCCCCAGATGTGTCAGTCCATTCCAGAGGAACCTGTTTTCCCTGCACTGCCTTGACGTTCAAGCGGAGGATCGACTCCCACCACGTGTGCACGTGGGACAGCCCTGTGGGAAAGCCTCGTGGGAAAGCCTCGTGGGAAAGACTTGAGGGAAAACCCTAGATCCTTTGATCCACGCGGCGGACTGCGTGACACTGCTGCTACCGCTCTGGAGGAAAGCGCAAGTGCATGCCCGCATTCGAGACGAGGACTGACTCCCCTGGGGAGACTCCAGAAGTACCCCAAGATCCATGTCAGCACTGGAGAGGAATCCTCATGTTCCGGCCCCGACTCCACACAAGGTCTTAGGCCCCAGAATCGGCTGGAGAGGAATCCCGAGACGCCCCCGAGGAACTCGCATGGGGACTGGCCTGTCCTGAGGCCACCAGAGCGGGTCCCTGAGGTCCCCGTCGTAAGTCAAGAGCACCTGCCGCAACTCGAGAAAATCCAGGAGGTTTTGCCCTCCAGGCGAGATGAGGCCCATTTCCGCTTAGGCTTCTCCAGGCCAATCACGTCTAAGCACTGGAATTTCCAAAGGGTCCTTCACACCCTTGCTGCAACTCAAGAAGTTCCCCGACATACCCGTCTCCACTCGAGAGGAAGCATGTGGTGTCCCGCACACATCCAGGGGAGCCCCGTTTCCGCCTCCTAGCTCGAGATGAGGGATCCTTTCCCTGTTTCGTAGGGAAAGAATTCCCGGCGTTCCCGTCGCATCTCAAGAGGAGGCGCTCTCCACAGGAAAGGCGAGAGAAACTCCAGGGTCGTGCCACCATTCCAAGAGTCCCCCAGATGTGTCAGTCCATTCCAGAGGAACCTGTTTTCCCTGCACTGCCTTGACGTTCAAGCCGAGGATCGACTCCCACCACGTGTGCACGTGGGACAGCCCTGTGGGAAAGCCTCGTGGGAAAGCCTCGTGGGAAAGACTCGAGGGAAAACCATTGATCCTTTGATCCACGCGGCGGACTGCGTGACACTGCTGCTACCGCTCTGGAGGAAAGCGCAAGTGCATGCCCGCTTTCGAGACGAGGACTGACTCCCCTGGGGAGACTCCAGAAGTACCCCAAGATCCATGTCAGCACTGGAGAGGAATCCTCAGGTTCCGGCCCCGACTCCACACAAGGTCTTAGGCCCCGGCATCGACGGGAGAGGAATCCCGAGAGGCCCCCGAGCAACTCGCATGGGGACTGGCCTTTCCTGAGGCCACCAGAGCGGGTCCCTGAGGTCCCCGTCGTAAGTCGAGAGCACCTGCCGCAACTCGAGAAAATCCAGGAGGTTTTGCCCTCCAGGCGAGATGAGGCCCATTTCCGCTGAGGCTTCTCGAGGCCAATCACGTCTAACCACTGGAACTTCCAAAGGGTCCTTCACACCCTTGCTGCAACTCAAGAAGTTCCCCGACATACCCGTCTTCACTCGAGAGGAAGCACGTGGGGTCCCGCACACATCCAGGGGAGCCCCGTTTCCGCCTCCTAGCTCGAGATGAGGGATCCTTTCCCTGTTTCGTAGGGAAAGAATTCCCGGTGTTCCCGTTGCATCTCAAGAGGAGGCGCTCTCCACAGGAAAGGCGAGAGGAACTCCAGTGTCGTGCCACCATTCCAAGAGTCCCCCAGATGTGTCAGTCCATTCCAGAGGAACCTGTTTTCCCTGCACTGCCTTGACGTTCAAGCCGAGGATCGACTCCCACGATGTGTGCACGTGGGACAGCCCTGTGGGAAAGCCTCGTGGGAAAGCCTCGTGGGAAAGACTCGAGGGAAAACCATAGATCCTTTGATCCACGCGGCGGACTGCGTAACACTGCTGCTACCGCTCTGGAGGAAAGCGCAAGTGCATGCCCGCATTCGAGACGAGGACTGACTGCCCTGGGGAGACTCCAGAAGTACCCCAAGATAGATGTCAGCACTGGAGAGGAATCCTCAGGTTCCGGCCCCGACTCCACACAAGGTCTTAGGCCCTGGCATCAACGGGAGAGGAATCCCGAGACGCCCCCGAGGAACTCGCATGGGGACTGGCCTTTCCTGAGGCCACCAGAGCGGGTCCCTGAGGCCCCCGTCGTAAGTCGAGAGCACCTGTCGCAACTCGAGAAAATCCAGGAGGTTTTGCCCTCCAGGCGAAATGAGGCCCATTTCCGCTGAGACTTTTCGAGGCCAATCACATCTAACCACTGGAACTTCCAAAGGGTCCTTCACACCCTTGCTGCAACTCAAGAAGTTCCCCGACATACCCGTCTCCACTCGAGAGGAAGCACGTGGTGTCCCGCACACATCCAGGGGAGACCCGTTTCCGCCTCCTAGCTCGAGATGAGGGATCCTTTCCATGTTTCGTAGGGAAAGAATTCCCGGCGTTACCGTCGCATCTCAAGAGGAGGCGCTCTCCACAGGAAAGGCGAGAGGAACTCCAGGGTCGTGACACCATTCCAAGAGTCCCCCAGATGTGTCAGTCCATTCCAGAGGAACCTGTTTTCCCTGCACTGCCTTGACGTTCAAGCCGAGGATCGACTCCCACCACGTGTGCACGTGGGACAGCCCTGTGGGAAAGCCTCGTGGGAAAGCCTCGTGGGAAAGACTGGAGGGAAAATCATAGATCCTTTGATCCACGCGGCGGACTGCGTGACACTGCTGCTACCGCTCTGGAGGAAAGCGCTATGCATGCCCGCATTCGAGACGAGGACTGACTCCCCTGGGGAGACTCCAGAAGTACCCCAAGATCCATGTCAGCACTGGAGAGGAATCCTCAGGTTCCGGCCCCGACTCCACACAAGGTCTTAGGCCCCGGCATCGCCGGGAGAGGAATTCCGAGACGCCCCCGAGGAACTCGCATGGGGACTGGCTTTTCCTGAGGCCACCAGAGCGGTTCCCTGAGGTCCCCATCGTAAGTCCAGAGCACCTGCCGCAATTCGAGAAAATCCAGGAGGTTTTGCCCTCCAGGCGAGATGAGGCCCATTTCCGCTGAGGCTTCTCTAGGCCAATCACATCTAACCACTGGAACTTCCAAAGGGTCCTTCACACCCTTGCTGCAACTCAAGAAGTTCCCCGACATACCCGTCTCCACTCGAGAGGAAGCACGTGGGGTCCCGCACACATCCAGGGGAGCCCCGTTTCCGCCTCCTAGCTCGAGATGTGGGATCCTTTCACTGTTTCGTAGGGAAAGAATTCCCGGCGTTCCCGTCGCATCTCAAGAGGAGGCGCTCTCCACAGGAAAGGCGAGACGAACTCCAGGGTCGTGCCACCATTCCAAGAGTCCCCCAGATGTGTCAGTCCATTTCAGAGGAACCTGTTTTCCCTGCACTGCCTTGACGTTCAAGCCGAGGATCGACTCCCACCACGTGTGCACGTGGGACAGCCCTGTGGGAAAGCCTCGTGGGAAAGCCTCGTGGGAAAGACTCGAGGGAAAACCATAGATCCTTTGATCCACGCGGCGGACTGCGTGACACTGCTGCTACCGCTCTGGAGGAAAGCGCAAGTGCATGCCCGCATTCGAGACGAGGACTGACTCCCCTGGGGAGACTCCAGAATTACCCCAAGATAGATGTCAGCACTGGAGAGGAATCCTCAGGTTCCGGCCCCGACTCCACACAAGGTCTTAGGCCCTGGCATCAACGGGAGAGGAATCCCGAGACGCCCCCGAGGAACTCGCATGGGGACTGGCCTTTCCTGAGGCCACCAGAGCGGGTCCCTGAGGTCCCCATCGTAAGTCGAGAGCACCTGCCGCAACTCGAGAAAATCCAGGAGGTTTTGCCCTCCAGGCGAGATGAGGCCCATTTCCGCTGAGGCTTCTCGAGTCCAATCACATCTAACCACTGGAACTTCCAAAGGGTCCTTCACACCATTGCTGCAACTCAAGAAGTTCCCCGACATAGCCGTCTCCACTCGAGAGGAAGCACGTGGTGTCCCGCACACATCCAGGGGAGCCCTGTTTCCGCCTCCTAGCTCGAGAAGAGGGATCCTTTCCCTGTTTCGTAGGGAAAGAATTCCGGGCGTTCCTGTCGCATCTCAAGAGGAGGCGCTCTCCACAGGAAAGGCGAGAGGAACTCCAGGGTCATGCCACCATTCCAAGAGTCCCCCAGATGTGTCAGTCCATTCCAGAGGAACCTGTTTTCCCTGCACTGCCTTGACGTTCAAGCCGAGGATCGACTCCCACCACGTGTGCACGTGGGACAGCCCTGTGGGAAAGCCTCGTGGGAAAGCCTCGTGGGAAAGACTCCAGGGAAAACCATAGATCCTTTGATCCACGCGGCGGACTGCGTGACACTGCTGCTACCGCTCTGGAGGAAAGCGCAAGTGCATGCCCGCATTCGAGACGAGGACTGACTATCCTGGGGAGATTCCAGAAGTACCCCAAGATCCATGTCAGCACTGGAGAGGAATCCTCAGGTTCCGGCCCCGACTCCACACAAGGTCTTAGGCCCCGGCATCGACGCGAGAGGAATCCCGAGAGGCCCCCGAGGAACTCGCATGGGGACTGGCCTTTCCTGAGGCCACCAGAGCGGGTCCCTGAGGTCCCCGTCGTAAGTCGAGAGCACCTGCCGCAACTCGAGAAAATCCAGGAGGTTTTGCCCTCCAGGCGAGATGAGGCCCATTTTCGCTGAGGCTTCTCGAGGCTAATCACGTCTAACCACTGGAACTTCCAAAGGGTCCTTCACACCCTTGCTGCAACTCAAGAAGTTCCCCGACATACCCATCTCCACTCGAGAGGAAGCACGTGGGTCCCGCACACATCCAGGGGAGCCCCGTTTCCGCCGCCTAGCTCGAGATGAGGGATCCTTTCCCTGTTTCGTAGGGAAAGAATTCCCGGCGTTCCCGTCGCATCTCAAGAGGAGGCGCTCTCCACAGGAAAGGCGAGAGGAACTCCAGGGTCGTGCCACCATTCCAAGAGTCCCCCAGATGTGTCAGTCCATTCCAGAGGAACCTGTTTTCCCTGCACTGCCTTGACGTTCAAGCCGAGGATCGACTCCCACCACGTGTGCACGTGGGACAGCCCTGTGGGAAAGCCTCGTGGGAAAGCCTCGTGGGAAAGACTCGAGGGAAAACCATAGATCCTTTGATCCACGCGGCGGACTGCGTGACACTGCTGCTACCGCTCTGGAGGAAAGCGCAAGTGCATGCCCGCATTCGAGACGAGGACTGACTCCCCTGGGGAGACTCCAGAAGTACCCCAAGATCCATGTCAGCACTGGAGAGAAATCCTCAGGTTCCGGCCCCGACTCCACACAAGGTCTTAGGCCACGGCATCGACGGAAGAGGAATCTCGAGAGGCCCCCGAGGAAATCGCATGGGGACTGGCCTTTCCTGAGGCCAACAGAGCGGGTCCCTGAGGTCCCCGTCTTAAGTCGAGAGCACCTGCCGCAACTCGAGAAAATCCAGGAGGTTTTGCCCTCCAGGCGAGATGAGGCCCATTTCCGCTGAGGCTTCTCGAGGCCAATCACATCTAACCACTGGACCTTCCAAAGGGTCCTTCACACCCTTGCTGCAACTCAAGAAGTTCCCCAACATACCCGTCTCCACTCGAGAGGAAGCACGTGGGGTCCCGCACACATCCAGGGGAGCCCCATTTCCGCCTCCTTGCTCGAGATGAGGGATCCTTTCTCTGTTTCGTAGGGAAAGAATTCCCGGCGTTCCCGTCGCATCTCAAGAGGAGGCGCTCTCCACAGGAAAGGCGAGACGAACTCCAGGGTCGTGCCACCATTCCAAGAGTCCCCCAGATGTGTCAGTCCATTCCAGAGGAACCTGTTTTCCCTGCACTGCCTTGACGTTCAAGCCGAGGATCGACTCCCACCACGTGTGCACGTGGGACAGCCCTGTGGGAAAGCCTCGTGGGAAAGCCTCGTGGCAAAGACTCGAGGGAAAACCATAGATCCTTTGCTCCACGCATCGGACTGCGTGACACTGCTGCTACCGCTCTGGAGGAAAGCGCAAGTGCATGCCCGCATTCGAGACGAGGACTGACTCCCCTGGGGAGACTCCAGAAGTACCCCAAGATCCATGTCAGCACTGGAGAGGAATCCTCAGGTTCCGGCCCCGACTCCACACAAGGTCTTAGGCCCCGGCATCGACGGGAGAGGAATCACGAGACGCCCCCGAGGAACTCGCATGGGGACTGGCCTTTCCTGAGGCCACCAGAGCGGTTCCCTGAGGTCCTCGTCGTAAGTCGAGAGCACCTGCCGCAACTCGAGAAAATCCAGGAGGTTTTGCCCTCCAGGCGCGATGAGGCCCGTTTCCGCTGAGGCTTCTCGAGGCCAATCACATCTAACCACTGGAACTTCCAAAGGGTCCTTCACACCATTGCTGCAACTCAAGAAGTTCCCCGACATACCCGTCTCCACTCGAGAGGAAGCACGTGGGGTTCCGCACACATCCAGGGGAGCCCCGTTTCCGCCTCCTAGCTCGAGATGAGGGATCCTTTCCCTGTTTCGTAGGGAAAGAATTCCCGGCGTTCCCGTCGCATCTCAAGAGGAGGCGCTCTCCACAGGAAAGGCGAGAGGAACTCCAGGGTCGTGCCACCATTCCAAGAGTCCCCCAGATGTGTCAGTCCATTCCAGAGGAACCTGTTTTCCCTGCACTGCCTTGACGTTCAAGCCGAGGATCGACTCCCACCACGTGTGCACGTGGGACAGCCCTGTGGGAAAGCCTCGTGGGAAAGCCTCGTGGGAAAGACTCGAGGGAAAAGCATAGATCCTTTGATCCATGCGGCGGACTGCGTGACACTGCTGCTACCACTCTGGAGGAAAGCGCAAGTGCATGCTCGCATTCGAGACGAGGACTGACTATCCTGGGGAGACTCCAGAAGTACCCCAAGATCCATGTCACCACTGGAGAGGAATCCTCAGGTTCCGGCCCCGACTCCACACAAGGTCTTAGGCCCCGGCATCGACGGGAGAGGAATCCCGAGAGGCCCCCGAGGAACTTGCATGGGGACTGGCCTTTCCTGAGGCCACCAGAGCGGGTCCCTGAGGTCCCCGTCGTAAGTCGAGAGCACCTGCCGCAACTCGAGAAAATCCAGGAGGTTTTGCCCTCCAGGCGAGATGAGGCCCATTTTCGCTGAGGCTTCTCGAGGCTAATCACGTCTAACAACTGGAACTTCCAAAGGGTCCTTCACAACCTTGCTGCAACTCAAGAAGTTCCCCGACATACCCATCTCCACTCGAGAGGAAGCACGTGGGTCCCGCACACATCCAGGGGTGCCCCGTTTCCGCCGCATAGCTCGTGATGAGGGATCCTTTCCCTGTTTCGTAGGGAAAGAATTCCCGGCGTTCCCGTCGCATCTCAAGAGGAGGCGCTCTCCACAGGAAAGGCGAGAGGAACTCCAGGGTCGTGCCACCATTCCAAGAGTCCCCCAGATGTGTCAGTCCATTCCAGAGGAACCTGTTTTCCCTGCACTGCCTTGACGTTCAAGCCGAGGATCGACTCCCACCACGTGTGCACGTGGGACAGCCCTGTGGGAAAGCCTCGTGGGAAAGCCTCGTGGGAAAGACTCGAGGGAAAACCATAGATCCTTTGATCCACGCGGCGGACTGCCTGACACTGCTGCTACCGCTCTGGAGGAAAGCGCAAGTGCATGCCCGCATTCGAGACGAGGACTGACTCCCCTGGGGAGACTCCAGAAGTACCCCAAGATCCATGTCAGCACTGGAGAGGAATCCTCAGGTTCCGGCCCCGACTCCACACAAGGTCTTAGGCCCTGGCATCGACGGGAGAGGAATCCCGAGAGGCCCCCGAGGAAATAGCATGGGGACTGGCCTTTCCTGAGGCCACCAGAGCGGGTCCCTGAGGTCCCCGTCGTAAGTCGAGAGCACCTGCCGCAACTCGAGAAAATCCAGGAGGTTTTGCCCTCCAGGCGAGATGAGGCCCATTTCCGCTGAGGCTTCTCGAGGCCAATCACATCTAACCACTGGACCTTCCAAAGGGTCCTTCACACCCTTGCTGCAACTCAAGAAGTTCCCCGACATACCCGTCTCCACTCGAGAGGAAGCACGTGGTGTCCCGCACACATCCAGGGGAGCCCCGTTTCCGCCTCCTAGCTCGAGATGAGGGATCCTTTCCCTGTTTCGTAGGGAAAGAATGCCGGCGTTCCCGTCGCATCTCAAGAGGAGGCGCTCTCCACAGGAAAGGCGAGAGGAACTCCAGGGTCATGCCACCATTCCAAGAGTCCCCCAGATGTGTCAGTCCATTCCAGAGGAACCTGTTTTCCCTGCACTGCCTTGACGTTCAAGCCGAGGATCGACTCCCACCACGTGTGCACGTGGGACAGCCCTGTGGGAAAGCCTCGTGGGAAAGCCTCGTGGGAAAGACTCGAAGGAAAACCATAGATCCTTTGATCCACGCGGCGGACTGCGTGACACTGCTGCTACCGCTCTGGAGGAAAGCGCAAGTGCATGCTCGCATTCGAGACGAGGACTGACTCCCCTGGGGAGACTCCAGAAGTACCAAAAGATCCATGTCAGCACTGGAGAGGAATCCTCAGGTTCCGGCCCCGACTCCACACAAGGTCTTAGGCCCCGGCATCGACGGGAGAGGAATCCCGAGAGGCCCCCGAAGAACTCGCATGGGGACTGGCCTTTCCTGAGGCCACCAGAGCGGGTCCCTGAGGTCCCCGTCGTAAGTCGAGAGCACCTGCCGCAACTCGAGAAAATCCAGGAGGTTTTGCCCTCCAGGCGAGATGAGGCCCATTTCCGCTGAGGCTTCTCGATGCCAATCACATCTAACCACTGTAACTTCCAAAGGGTCCTTCACACCCTTGCTGCAACTCAAGAAGTTCCCCGACATACCCGTCTCCACTGGAGAGGAAGCACGTGGTGTCCCGCACAAATCCAGGGGAGCCCCGTTTCCGCCTCCTAGCTCGAGATGAGGGATCATTTCCCTGTTTCGTAGGGAAAGAATTCCCAGCGTTCCCGTCGCATCTCAAGAGGAGGCGCTCTCCACAGGAAAGGCGAGAGGAACTCCAGGGTCGTGCCACCATTCCAAGAGTCCCCCAGATGTGTCAGTCCATTCCAGAGGAACCTGTTTTCCCTGCACTGCCTTGACGTTCAAGCCGAGGATCGACTCCCACCACGTGTGCACGTGGGACAGCCCTGTGGGAAAGCCTCGTGGGAAAGCCTCGTGGGAAAGACTCGAGGGAAAACCATAGATCCTTTGATCCACGCGGCGGACTGCGTGACACTGCTGCTACCGCTCTGGAGGAAAGCGCAAGTGCATGCCCGCATTCGAGACGAGGACTGACTCCCCTGGGGAGACTCCAGAAGTACCCCAAGATCCATGTCAGCACTGGAGAGGAATCCTCAGGTTCAGGCCCCGACTCCACACAAGGTCTTAGGCCCCGGCATCGACGGGAGAGGAACCCCGAGAGGCCCACGAGGAACTCGCATGGGGACTGGCCTTTCCTGAGGCCACCAGAGCGGTTCCCTGAGGTCCCCGTCGTAAGTCGAGAGCACCTGCCGCAACTCGAGAAAATCCAGGAGGTTTTGCCCTCCAGGGAGATGAGGCCCATTTCCGCTGAGGCTTCTCGAGGCCAATCAAGTCTAACCACTGGAACTTCCAAAGGGTCCTTCACACCTTTGCTGCAACTCAAGAAGTTCCCCGACATACCCGTCTCCACTCGAGAGGAAGCACGTGGGGTCCCGCACACATCCAGGGGAGCCCCGTTTCCGCCTCCTAGCTCGAGATGAGGGATCCTTTCCCTGTTTCGTAGGGAAAGAATTCCCGGCGTTCCCGTCGCATCTCAAGAGGAGGCGCTCTCCACAGGATAGGCGAGAGGAACTCCAGGGTCGTGACACCATTCCAAGAGTCCCCCAGATGTGTCAGTCCATTCAAGAGGAACCTGTTTTCCCTGCACTGCCTTGACGTTCAAGCCGAGGATCGACTCCCACCACGTGTGCACGTGGGACAGCCCTGTGGGAAAGCCTCGTGGGAAAGCCTCGTGGGAAAGACTCGAGGGAAAACCATAGATCCTTTGATCCACGCGGCGGACTGCGTGACACGGCTGCTACCGCTCTGGAGGAAAGCGCAAGTGCATGCCCGCATTCGAGACGAGGACTGACTCCCCTGGGGAGACTCCAGAAGTACCCCAAGATCCATGTCAGCACTGGAGAGGAATCCTCAGGTTCCGGCCCCGACTCCACACAAGGTCTTAGGCCCCGGCATCGATGGGAGAGGAATCCCGAGAGGCCCCCGAGGAACTCGCATGGGGACTGGCCTTTCCTGAGGCCACCAGAGCGGGTCCCTGAGGTCCCCGTTGTAAGTCGAGAGCACCTGCCGCAACTCGAGAAAATCCAGGAGGTTTTGCCCTCCAGGCGAGATGAGGCCCATTTCCGCTGAGGCTTCTCGAGGCCAATCACATCTAACCACTGGAACTTCCAAAGGGTCCTTCACACGATTGCTGCAACTCAAGAAGTTCCCCGACATACCCGTCCCCACTCGAGAGGAAGCACGTGGGGTCCCGCACACATCCAGGGGAGCCCCGTTTCCGCCTCCTAGCTCGAGATGAGGGATCCTTTCCCTGTTTCGTAGGGAAAGAATTCCCGGCGTTCCCGTCGCATCTCAAGAGGAGGCGTTCTCCACAGGAAAGGCGAGAGGAACTCCAGGGTCGTGACACCATTCCAAGAGTCCCCCAGATGTGTCAGTCCATTCAAGAGGAACCTGTTTTCCCTGCACTGCCTTGACGTTCAAGCCGAGGATCGACTCCCACCACGTGTGCACGTGGGACAGCCCTGTGGGAAAGCCTCGTGGGAAAGCCTCCTGGGAAAGACTCGAGGGAAAACCATAGATCCTTTGATCCACGCGGCGGACTGCGTGACACGGCTGCTACCGCTCTGGAGGAAAGCGCAAGTGCATGCCCGCATTCGAGACGAGGACTGACTCCCCTGGGGAGACTCCAGAAGTACCCCAAGATCCATGTCAGCACTGGAGAGGAATCCTCAGGTTCCGGCCCCGAATCCACACAAGGTCTTAGGTCCCGGCATCGATGGGAGAGGAATCCCGAGAGGCCCCCGAGGAACTCGCATGGGGACTGGCCTTTCCTGAGGCCACCAGAGCGGGTCCCTGAGGTCCCCGTCGTAAGTCGAGAGCACCTGCCGCAACTCGAGAAAATCCAGGAGGTTTTGCCCTCCAGGCGAGATGAGGCCCATTTCCGCTGAGGCTTCTCGAGGCCAATCACATCTAACCACTGGAACTTCCAAAGGGTCCTTCACACCCTTGCTGCAACTCAAGAAGTTCCCCGACATACCCGTCCCCACTCGAGAGGAAGCACGTGGGGTCCCGCACACATCCAGGGGAGCCCCGTTTCCGCCTCCTAGCTCGAGATGAGGGATCCTTTACCTGTTTCGTAGGGAAAGAATTCCCGGCGTTCCCGTCGCATCTCAAGAGGAGGCGCTCTCCACAGGAAAGGCGAGAGGAACTCCAGGGTCGTGCCACCATTCCAAGAGTCCCCCAGATGTGTCAGTCCATTCCAGAGGAACCTGTTTTCCCTGCACTGCCTTGAAGTTCAAGCCGAGGATCGACTCCCACCACGTGTGCACGTGGGACAGCCCTGTGGGAAAGCCTCGTGGGAAAGCCTCGTGGGAAAGACTCGAGGGAAAACCATAGATCCTTTGATGCACGCGGCGGACTGCGTGACACTGCTGCTACCGCTCTGGAGGAAAGCGCAAGTGCATGCCCGCATTCGAGACGAGGACTGACTCCCCTGGGGAGACTCCAGAAGTACCCCAAGATCCATGTCAGCACTGGAGAGGAATCCTCAGGTTCCGGCCCCGACTCCACACAAGGTCTTAGGCCCCGGCATCGACGGGAGAGGAATCACGAGACGCCCCCGAGGAACTCGCATGGGGACTGGCCTTTCCTGAGGCCACCAGAGCGGTTCCCTGAGGTCCTCGTCGTAAGTCGAGAGCACCTGCCGCAACTCGAGAAAATCCAGGAGGTTTTGCCCTCCAGGCGCGATGAGGCCCGTTTCCGCTGAGGCTTCTCGAGGCCAATCACATCTAACCACTGGAACTTCCAAAGGGTCCTTCACACCATTGCTGCAACTCAAGAAGTTCCCCGACATACCCGTCTCCACTCGAGAGGAAGCACGTGGGGTCCCGCACACATCCAGGGGAGCCCCGTTTCCGCCTCCTAGCTCGAGATGAGGGATCCTTTCCCTGTTTCGTAGGGAAAGAATTCCCGGCGTTCCCGTCGCATCTCAAGAGGAGGCGCTCTCCACAGGAAAGGCGAGAGGAACTCCAGGGTCATGCCACCATTCCAAGAGTCCCCCAGATGTGTCAGTCCATTCCAGAGGAACCTGTTTTCCCTGCACTGCCTTGACGTTCAAGCCGAGGATCGACTCCCACCACGTGTGCACGTGGGACAGCCCTGTGGGAAAGCCTCGTGGGAAAGCCTCGTGGGAAAGACTCGAGGGAAAACCATAGATCCTTTGATCCACGCGGCGGACTGCGTGACACTGCTGCTACCGCTCTGGAGGAAAGCGCAAGTGCATGCTCGCATTCGAGACGAGGACTGATTATCCTGGGGAGACTCCAGAAGTACCCCAAGATCCATGTCAGCACTGGAGAGGAATCCTCAGGTTCCGGCCCCGACTCCACACAAGGTCTTAGGCCCCGGCATCGACGGGAGAGGAATCCCGAGAGGCCCCCGAGGAACTCGCATGGGGACTGGCCTTTCCTGAGGCCACAAGAGCGGGTCCCTGAGGTCCCCGTCGTAAGTCGAGAGCACCTGCCGCAACTCGAGAAAATCCAGGAGGTTTTGTCCTCCAGGCGAGATGAGGCCCATTTCCGCTGAGGCTTCTCGAGGCTAATCACGTCTAACCACTGGAACTTCCAAAGGGTCCTTCACACCCTTGCTGCAACTCAAGAAGTTCCCCGACATACCCGTCTCCACTCGAGAGGAAGCACGTGGGTCCCGCACACATCCAGCGGAGCCCCGTTTCCGCCACCTAGCTCGAGATGAGGGATCCTTTCCCTGTTTCGTAGGGAAAGAATTCCCGGCGTTCCCATCGCATCTCAAGAGGAGGCGCTCTCCACAGGAAAGGCGAGAGGAATTCCAGGGTCGTGCCACCATTCCAAGAGTCCCCCAGATGTGTCAGTCCATTCCAGAGGAACCTGTTTTCCCTGCACTGCCTTGACGTTCAAGCCGAGGATCGACTCCCACCACGTGTGCACGTGGGACAGCCCTGTGGGAAAGCCTCGAGGGAAAGACTCGTGGGAAAACCATAGATCCTTTGATCCACGCGGCGGACTGGGTGACACTGCTGCTACCGCTCTGGAGGAAAGCGCAAGTGCATGCCCGCATTCGAGACGAGGACTGACTCCCCTGGGGAGACTCCAGAAGTACCCCAAGATCCATGTCAGCACTGGAGAGGAATCCTCAGGTTCCGGCCCCGTCTCCACACAAGGTCTTAGGTCCCGGCATCGAAGGGAGAGGAATCCCGAGAGGCCCCCGAGGAACTCGCATGGGGACTGGCCTTTCCTGAGGCCATCAGAGCGGGTCCCTGAGGTCCCCGTCGTAAGTCGAGAGCACCTGCCGCAATTCGAGAAAATCCAGGAGGTTTTGCCCTCCAGGCGAGATGAGGCCCATTTCCGCTGAGGCTTCTCGAGGCCAATCACATCTAACCACTGGACCTTCCAAAGGGTCCTTCACACCCTTGCTGCAACTTAAGAAGTTCCCCGACATACCCGTCTCCACTCGAGAGGAAGCACCTGGGGTCCCGCACACATCCAGGGGAGCCCCGTTTCCGCCTCATTGCTCGAGATGACGGATCCTTTCCCTGTTTCGTAGGGAAAGAATTCCCGGCGTTCCCGTCGCATCTCAAGAGGAGGCGCTCTCCACAGGAAAGGCGAGAGGAACTCCAGGGTCGTGCCACCATTCCAAGAGTCCCCCAGATGTGTCAGTCCATTCCAGAGGAACCTGTTTTCCCTGCACTGCCTTGACGTTCAAGCCGAGGATCGACTCCCACCACGTGTGCACGTGGGACAGCCCTGTGGGAAAGCCTCGTGGGAAAGCCTCGTGGGAAAGACTCGAGGGAAAACCATAGATCCTTTGATCCACGCGGCGGACTGGGTGACACTGCTGCTACCGCTATGGAGGAAAGCGCAAGTGCATGCCCGCATTCGAGACGAGGACTGACTCCCCTGGGGAGACTCCAGAAGTACCCCAAGATCCATGTCAGCACTGGAGAGGAATCCTCAGGTTCCGGCCCCGACTCCACACAAGGTCTTAGGCCACGGCATCGACGGGAGAGGAATCCCGAGAGGCCCCCGAGGAAATCGCATGGGGACTGGCCTTTCCTGATGCCACCAGAGCGGGTCCCTGAGATCCCCGTCGTAAGTCGAGAGCACCTGCCGCAACTCGAGAAAATCCAGGAGGTTTTGCCCTCCAGGCGAGATGAGGCCCATTTCCGCTGAGGCTTCTCGAGGCCAATCACATCTAACCACTGGACCTTCCAAAGGGTCCTTCACACAATTGCTGCAACTCAAGAAGTTCCCCGACATACCCGTCTCCACTCGAGAGGAAGCACGTGGGGTCCCGCACACATCCAGGGGAGCCCCGTTTCCGCCTCCTTGCTCGAGATGAGGGATCCTTTCCCTGTTTCGTAGGGAAAGAATTCCCGGCGTTCCCGTCGCATCTCAAGAGGAGGCGCTCTCCACAGGAAAGGCGAGAGGAACTCCAGGGTCGTGCCACCATTCCAAGAGTCCCCCAGATGTGTCAGTCCATTCCAGAGGAACCTGTTTTCCCTGCACTGCCTTGAAGTTCAAGCCGAGGATCGACTCCCACCACGTGTGCACGTGGGACAGCCCTGTGGGAAAGACTCGTGGGAAAGACTCGAGGGAAAACCATAGATCCTTTGATCCACGCGGCGGACTGCGTGACACTGCTGCTACCGCTCTGGAGGAAAGCGCAAGTGCATGCCCGCATTCGAGACGAGGACTGACTCCCCTGGGGAGACTCCAGAAGTACCCCAAGATCCATGTCAGCACTGGAGAGGAATCCTCAGGTTCCGGCCCCGACTCCACACAAGGTCTTAGGCCCCGGCATCGACGGGAGAGGAATCCCGAGAGGCCCCCGAGGAACTCGCATGGGGACTGGCCTTTCCTGAGGCCACCAGAGCGGGTCCCTGAGGTCCCCGTCGTAAGTCGAGAGCACCTGCCGCAACTCGAGAAAATCCAGGAGGTTTTGCCCTCCAGGCGAGATGAGGCCCATTTCCGCTGAGGCTTCTCGAGGCCAATCACGTCTAACCACTGGAACATCCAAAGGGTCCTTCACACCCTTTCTGCAACTCAAGAAGTTTCCCGACATACCCGTCTCCACTCGAGAGGAAGCACGTGGTGTCCCGCACACATCCAGGGGAGCCCCGTTTCCGCCTCCTAGCTAGAGATGAGGGATCCTTTCCCTGTTTCGTAGGGAAAGAATTCCCGGCGTTCCCGTCGCATCTCAAGAGGAGGCGCTCTCCACAGGAAAGGCGAGAGGAACTCCAGGGTCGTGTCACCATTCCAAGAGTCCCCCAGATGTGTCAGTCCATTCCAGAGGAACCTGTTTTCCCTGCACTGCCTTGACGTTCAAGCCGAGGATCGACTCCCACCACGTGTGCACGTGGGACAGACCTGTGGGAAAGCCTCGTGGGAAAGCCTCGTGGGAAAGACTCGAGGGAAAACCATAGATCCTTTGATCCACGCGGCGGACTGCGTGACACTGCTGCTACCGCTCTGGAGGAAAGCGCAAGTGCATGCCGGCATTCGAGACGAGGACTGACTCCCCTGGGGAGACTCCAGAAGTAATCCAAGATCCATGTCAGTACTGGAGAGGAATCCTCAGGTTCCGGCCCCGACTCCACACAAGGTCTTAGGCCCCGGCATCGACGGGAGAGGAATCCCGAGAGGCCCCCGAGGAACTCGCATGTGGACTGCCCTTTCCTGAGGCCACCAGAGCGGGTCCCTGAGGTCCCCGTCGTAAGTCGAGAGCACCTGCCGCAACTCGAGAAATTCCAGGAGGTTTTGCCCTCCAGGAGAGATGAGGCCCATTTCCGCTGAGGCTTCTCGAGGCCAATCACATCTAACAACTGGAACTTCCAAAGGGTCCTTCACACGATTGCTGCAACTCAAGAAGTTCCCCGACATACCCGTCCCCACTCGAGAGGAAGCACGTGGGTTCCCGCACACATCCAGGGGAGCCCCGTTTCCGCCTCCTAGCTCGAGATGAGGGATCCTTTCCCTGTTTCGTAGGGAAAGAATTCCCGGCGTTCCCGTCGCATCTCAAGAGGAGGCGCTCTCCACAGGAAAGGCGAGAGGAACTCCAGGGTCGTGCCACCATTCCAAGAGTCCCCCAGATGTGTCAGTCCATTCCAGAGCAACCTGTTTTCCCTCCACTGCCTTGACGTTCAAGCCGAGGATCGACTCCCACCACGTGTGCACGTGGGACAGCCCTGTGGGAAAGCCTCGTGGGAAAGCCTCGTGGGAAAGACTCGAGGGAAAACCATAGATCCTTTGATCCACGCAGCGGACTGCGTGACACTGCTGCTACCGCTCTGGAGGAAAGCGCAAGTGCATGCCCGCATTCGAGACGAGGACTGACTCCCCTGGGGAGACTCCAGAAGTACCGCAAGATCCATGTCAGCACTGGAGAGGAATCCTCAGGTTCCGGCCCCGACTCCACACAAGGTCTTAGGCCCCGGCATCGACGGGAGAGGAATCCCGAGAGGCCCCCGAGGAACTCGCATGGGGACTGGCCTTTCCTGAGGCCACCAGAGCGGGTCCCTGAGGTCCCTGTCGTAAGTCGAGAGCACCTGCCGCAACTCGAGAAAATCCAGGAGGTTTTGCCCTCCAGGCGAGATGAGGCCCATTTTCGCTGAGGCTTCTCGAGGTTAATCACGTCTAACCACTGGAACTTCCAAAGGGTCCTTCACACCCTTGCTACAACTCAAGAAGTTCCCCGACATACCCATCTCCACTCGAGAGGAAGCACGTGGGTCTCGCACACATCCAGGGGAGACCCGTTTCCGCCGCCTAGCTCGAGATGAGGGATCCTTTCCCTGTTTCGTAGGGAAAGAATTCCCGGCGTTCCCGTCGCATCTCAAGAGGAGGCGCTCTCCACAGGAAAGGCGAGAGGAACTCCAGGGTCGTGCCACCATTCCAAGAGTCCCCCAGATGTGTCAGTCCATTCCAGAGGAACCTGTTTTCCCTGCACTGCCTTGACGTTCAAGCCGAGGATCGACTCCCACCACGTGTGCACGTGGGACAGCCCTGTGGGAAAGCCTCGTGGGAAAGCCTCGTGGGAAAGACTCGAGGGAAAACCATAGATCCTTTGATCCACGCAGCGGACTGCGTGACACTGCTGCTACCGCTCTGGAGGAAAGCGCAATTGCATGCCCGCATTCGAGACGAGGACTTACTCCCCTGGGGAGACTCCAGAAGTACCCCAAGATCCATGTCAGCACTGGAGAGGAATCCTCAGGTTCCGGCCCCGACTCCACACAAGGTCTTAGGCCACGGCATCGACGGAAGAGGAATCTCGAGAGGCCCCCGAGGAAATCGCATGGGGACTGGTCTTTCCTGAGGCCACCAGAGCGGGTCCCAGAGGTCCCCGTCGTAAGTCGAGAGCACCTGCCGCAACTCGAGAAAATCCTGGAGGTTTTGCCCTCCAGGCGAGATGAGGCCCATTTCCGCTGAGGCTTCTCGAGGCCAATCACATCTAACCACTGGACTTTCCAAAGGGTCCTTCACACCTTTGCTGCAACTCAAGAAGTTCCCCGACATACCCGGCTCCACTCGAGAGGAAGCACGTGGGGTCCCGCACACATCCAGGGGAGCCCCATTTCCGCCTCCTTGCTCGAGATGAGGGATCCTTTCCCTGTTTCGTAGGGAAAGAATTCCCGGCGTTCCCGTCGCATCTCAAGAGGAGGCGCTCTCCACAGGAAAGGCGAGAGGAACTCCAGGGTCGTGCCACCATTCCAAGAGTCCCCCAGATGTGTCAGTCCATTCCAGAGGAACCTGTTTTCCCTGCACTGCCTTGACCTTCAAGCCGAGGATCGACTCCCACCACGGGTGCACGTGGGACAGCCCTGTGGGAAAGCCTCGTGGGAAAGCCTCGTGGGAAAGACTCGAGGGAAAACCATAGATCCTTTGCTCCACGCATCGGACTGCGTGACACTGCTGCTACCGCTCTGGAGGAAAGCGCAAGTGCATGCCCGCATTCGAGACGAGGACTGACTCCCCTGGGGAGACTCCAGAAGTACCCCAAGATCCATGTCAGCACTGGAGAGGAATCCTCAGGTTCCGGCCCCGACTCCACACAAGGTCTTAGGCCCCGGCATCGACGGGAGAGGAATCCCGAGAGGCCCCCGAGGAACTCGCATGGGGACTGGCCTTTCCTGAGGCCACCAGAGCGGGTCCCTGAGGTCCCCGTCGTAAGTCGAGAGCACCTGCCGCAACTCGAGAAAATCCAGGAGGTTTTGCCCTCCAGGCGAGACGAGGCCCATTTCCGCTGAGGCTTCTCGAGGCCAATCACGTCTAACCACTGGAACTTCCAAAGGGTCCTTCACACCCTTGCTGCAACTCAAGAAGTTCCCCGACATACCCGTCTCCTCTCGAGATGAAGCACGTGGTGTCCCGCACACATCCAGGGGAGCCCCGTTTCCGCCTCCTAGCTCGAGATGAGGGATCCTTTCCCTGTTTCGTAGGGAAAGAATTCCCGGCGTTCCCGTCGCATCTCAAGAGGAGGCGCTCTCCACAGGAAAGGCGAGAGGAACTCCAGGGTCGTGCCACCATTCCAAGAGTCCCCCAGATGTGTCAGTCCATTCCAGAGGAACCTGTTTTCCCTGCACTGCCTTGACGTTCAAGCCGAGGATCGACTCCCACCACGTGTGCACGTGGGACAGCCCTGTGGGAAAGCCTCGTGGGAAAGCATCGTGGGAAAGACTCGAGGGAAAACCATAGATCCTTTGCTCCACGCATCGGAATGCGTGACACTGCTGCTACCGCTCTGGAGGAAAGCGCAAGTGCATGCCCGCATTCGAGACGAGGACTGACTCCCCTGGGGAGACTCCAGAAGTACCCCAAGATCCATGTCAGCACTGGAGAGGAATCCTCAGGTTCCGGCCCCGACTCCACACAAGGTCTTAGGCCCCGGCATCGACGGGAGAGGAATCCCGAGAGGCCCCCGAGGAACTCGCATGGGGACTGGCCTTTCCTGAGGCCACCAGAGCGTGTCCCCGAGGTCCCCGTCGTAAGTCGAGAGCACCTGCCGCAACTCGAGAAAATCCAGGAGGTTTTGCCCTCCAGGCGAGACGAGGCCCATTTCCGCTGAGGCTTCTCGAGGCCAATCACGTCTAACCACTGGAACTTCCAAAGGGTCCTTCACACCCTTGCTGCAACTCAATAAGTTCCCCGACATACCCGTCTCCTCTCGAGATGAAGCACGTGGTGTCCCGCACACATCCAGGGGAGCCCCGTTTCCGCCTCCTAGCTCGAGATGAGGGATCCTTTCCCTGTTTCGTAGGGAAAGAATTCCCGGCGTTCCCGTCGCATCTCAAGAGGAGGCGCTCTCCACAGGAAAGGCGAGAGGAACTCCAGGGTCGTGCCACCATTCCAAGAGTCCCCCAGATGTGTCAGTCCATTCCAGAGGAACCTGTTTTCCCTGCACTGCCTTGACGTTCAAGCCGAGGATCGACTCCCACCACGTGTGCACGTGGGACAGCCCTGTGGGAAAGCCTCGTGGGAAAGCCTCGTGGGAAAGACTCGAGGGAAAACCATAGATCCTTTGATCCACGCGGCGGACTGCGTGACACGGCTGCTACCGATCTGGAGGAAAGCGCAAGTGCATGCCCGCATTCGAGACGAGGACTGACTCCCCTGGGGAGACTCCAGAAGTACCCCAAGATCCATGTCAGCACTGGAGAGGAATCCTCAGGTTCCGGCCCCGACTCCACACAAGGTCTTAGGCCCCGGCATCGATGGGAGAGTAATCCCGAGAGGCCCCCGAGGAACTCGCATGGGGACTGGCCTTTCCTGAGGCCACCAGAGCGGGTCCCTGAGGTCCCCGTCGTAAGTCGAGAGCACCTGCCGCAACTCGAGAAAATCCAGGAGGTTTTGCCCTCCAGGCGAGATGAGGCCCATTTCCGCTGAGGCTTCTCGAGGCCAATCACATCTAACCACTGGAACTCCAAAGGGTCCTTCACACGATTGCTGCAACTCAAGAAGTTCCCCGACATACCCGTCCCCACTCGAGAGGAAGCACGTGGGGTCCCGCACACATCCAGGGGAGCCCCGTTTCCGCCTCCTAGCTCGAGATGAGGGATCCTTTCCCTGTTTCGTAGGGAAAGAATTCCCGGCGTTCCCGTCGCATCTCAAGAGGAGGCGCTCTCCACAGGAAAGGCGAGAGGAACTCCAGGGTCGTGCCACCATTCCAAGAGTCCCCCAGATGTGTCAGTCCATTCCAGAGGAACCTGTTTTCCCTGCACTGCCTTGAAGTTCAAGCCGAGGATCGACTCCCACCACGTGTGCACGTGGGACAGCCCTGTGGGAAAGCTTCGTGGGAAAGCCTCGTGGGAAAGACTCGAGGGAAAAACATAGATCCTTTGATGCACGCGGCGGACTGCGTGGCACTGCTGCTACCGCTCTGGAGGAAAGCGCAAGTGCATGCCCGCATTCGAGACGAGGACTGACTCCCCTGGGGAGACTCCAGAAGTACCCCAAGATCCATGTCAGCACTGGAGAGGAATCCTCAGGTTCCGGCCCCGACTCCACACAAGGTCTTAGGCCCCGGCATCGATGGGAGAGTAATCCCGAGAGGCCCCCGAGGAACTCGCATGGGGCCTGGCCTTTCCTGAGGCCACCAGAGCGGGTCCCTGAGGTCCCCGTCGTAAGTCGAGAGCACCTGCCGCAACTCGAGAAAATCCAGGAGGTTTTGCCCTCCAGGCGAGATGAGGCCCATTTCCGCTGAGGCTTCTCGAGGCCAATCACATCTAACCACTGGACTTTCCAAAGGGTCCTTCACACCCTTGCTGCAACTCAAGAAGTTCCCCGACATACCCGGTTCCACTCGAGAGGAAGCACGTGGGGTCCCGCACACATCCAGGGGAGCCCCATTTCCGCCTCCTTGCTCGAGATGAGGGATCCTTTCCCTGTTTCGTAGGGAAAGAATTCCCGGCGTTCCCGTCGCATCTCAAGAGGAGGCGCTCTCCACAGGAAAGGCGAGAGGAACTCCAGGGTCGTGCCACCATTCCAAGAGTCCCCCAGATGTGTCAGTCCATTCCAGAGGAACCTGTTTTCCCTGCACTGCCTTGACGTTCAAGCCGAGGATCGACTCCCACCACGTGTGCACGTGGGACAGCCCTGTGGGAAAGCCTCGTGGGAAAGCCTCGTGGGAAAGACTCGAGGGAAAACCATAGATCCTTTGCTCCACGCATCGGACTGCGTGACACTGCTGCTACCGCTCTGGAGGAAAGCGCAAGTGCATGCCCGCATTCGAGACGAGCACTGACTCCCCTGGGGAGACTCCAGAAGTACCCCAAGATCCATGTCAGCACTGGAGAGGAATCCTCAGGTTCCGGCCCCGACTCCACACAAGGTCTTAGGCCCCGGCATCGACGGGAGAGGAATCCCGAGAGGCCCCGGAGGAACTCGCATGGGGACTGGCCTTTCCTGAGGCCACCAGAGCGGGTCCCTGAGGTCCCCGTCGTAAGTCGAGAGCACCTGCCGCAACTCGAGAAAATCCAGGAGGTTTTGCCCTCCAGGCGAGACGAGGCCCATTTCCGCTGAGGCTTCTCGAGGCCAATCACGTCTAACCACTGGAACTTCCAAAGGGTCCTTCACACCCTTGCTGTAACTCAAGAAGTTCCCCGACATACCCGTCTCCTCTCGAGATGAAGCACGTGGTGTCCCGCACACATCCAGGGGAGCCCCGTTTCCGCCTCCTAGCTCGAGATGAGGGATCCTTTCCCTGTTTCGTAGGGAAAGAATTCCCGGCGTTCCCGTCGCATCTCAAGAGGAGGCGCTCTCCACAGGAAAGGCGAGAGGAACTCCAGGGTCGTGCCACCATTCCAAGAGTCCCCCAGATGTGTCAGTCCATTCCAGAGGAACCTGTTTTCCCTGCACTGCCTTGACGTTCAAGCTGAGGATCGACTCCCACCACGTGTGCACGTGGGACAGCCCTGTGGGAAAGCCTCGTGGGAAAGCCTCGTGGGAAAGACTCGAGGGAAAACCATAGATCCTTTGATCCACGCGGCGGACTGCGTGACACTGCTGCTACCGCTCTGGAGGAAAGCGCAAGTGCATGCCCGCATTCGAGACGAGGACTGACTCCCCTGGGGAGACTCCAGAAGTACCCCAAGATCCATGTCAGCACTGGAGAGGAATCCTCAGGTTCCGGCCCCGACTCCACACAAGGTCTTAGGCCCCGGCATCGACGGGAGAGGAATCCCGAGCGGCCCCTGAGGAACTCGCATGGGGACTGGCCTTTCCTGAGGCCACCAGAGCGGGTCCCTGAGGTCCCCGTCGTAAGTCGAGAGCACCTGCCGCAACTCGAGAAAATCCAGGAGGTTTTGCCCTCCAGGCGAGTTGAGGCCCATTTCCGCTGAGGCTTCTCGAGGCCAATCACGTCTAACCACTGGAACTTCCAAAGGGTCCTTCACACCCTTGCTGCAACTCAAGAAGTTCCCCGACATACCCGTCTCCACTCGTGAAGGAAGCACGTGGGGTCCCGCACACATCCAGGGGAGCCCCGTTTCCGCCTCCTAGCTCGAGATGAGGGATCATTTCCCTGTTTCGTAGGGAAAGAATTCCCGGCGTTCCCGTCGCATCTCAAGAGGAGGCGCTCTCCACAGGAAAGGCGAGAGGAACTCCAGGGTCGTGCCACCATTCCAAGAGTCCCCCAGATGTGTCAGTCCATTCCAGAGGAACCTGTTTTCCCTGCACTGCCTTGACGTTCAAGCCGAGGATCGACTCCCACCACGTGTGCACGTGGGACAGCCCTGTGGGAAAGCCTCGTGGGAAAGCCTCGTGGGAAAGACTCGAGGGAAAACCATAGATCCTTTGATCCACGCGGCGGACTGCGTGACACTGCTGCTACCGCTCTGGAGGAAAGCGCAAGTGCATGCGCGCATTCGAGTCGAGGACTGACTCCCCTGGGGAGACTCCAGAAGTACCCCAAGATCCATGTCAGCACTGGAGAGGAATCCTCAGGTTCCGGCCCCGACTCCACACAAGGTCTTAGGCCCCGGCATCGACGGGAGAGGAATCCCGAGAGGCCCCCGGGGAACTCGCATGGGGACTGGCCTTTCCTGAGGCCACCAGAGCGGGTCCATGAGGTCCCCGTCGTAAGTCGAGAGCACCTGCCGCAACTCGAGAAAATCCAGGAGGTTTTGCCCTCCAGGCGAGATGAGGCCCATTTCCGCTGAGGCTTCTCGAGGCCAATCACATCTAACCACTGGAACTTCCAAAGGGTCCTTCACACCCTTGCTGCAAGTCCAGAAGTTCCCCGACATACCCGTCTCCACTCGAGAGGAAGCACGGTGGTCCCGCACACATCCAGGGGAGCCCCGTTTCCGCCTCCTAGCTCGAGATGAGGGATCCTTTCCCTGTTTCGTAGGGAAAGAATTCCCGGCGTTCCCGTCGCATCTCAAGAGGAGGCACTCTCCACAGGAAAGGCGAGAGGAACTCCAGGGTCGTGCCACCATTCCAAGAGTCCCCCAGATGTGTCATTCCATTCCAGAGGAACCTGTTTTCCCTGCACTGCCTTGACGTTCAAGCCGAGGATCGACTCCCACCACGTGTGCACGTGGGACAGCCCTGTGGGAAAGCCTCGTGGGAAAGCCTCGTGGGAAAGACTCGAGGGAAAACCATAGATCCTTTGATCCACGCGGCGGACTGCGTGACACTGCTGCTACCGCTCTGGAGGAAAGCGCAAGTGCATGCCAGCATTCGAGACGAGGACTGACTCTCCTGGGGAGACTCCAGAAATACCCCCAATATCCATGTCAGCACTGGAGAGGAATCCTCAGGTTTCGGCCCCGACTCCACACAAGGTTTAGGCCCCGGCATCGACGGGAGAGGAATCCCGAGAAGCCCCCGAGGAACTCGCATGGGGACTGGCATTTCCTGAGGCCACCAGAGCGGGTCCCTGAGGTCCCCGTCGTAAGTCGAGAGCACCTGACGCAACTCGAGAAAATCCAGGAGGTTTTGCCCTCCAGGCGAGATGAGGCCCATTTCCGCTGAGGCTTATCGAGGCTAATCACATCTAACCACTGGAACTTCCAAAGGGTCCGTCACACCCTTGCTGCAACTCAAGAAGTTCCCCGACATACCCGTCTCCACTCGAGAGGAAGCACGAGGGTCCTGCACACATCCAGGGGAGCCCCTTTTCCGCCTCCTTGCTCGAGATGAGGGATCCTTTCCCTGTTTCGTAGGGAAAGAATTCCCGGCGTTCCCGTCGCATCTCAAGAGGAGGCGCTCTCCACAAGAAAGGCGAGAGGAACTCCAGGGTCGTGCCACCATTCCAAGAGTCCCCCAGATGTGTCAGTCCATTCCAGAGGAACCTGTTTTCCCTGCACTGCCTTGACGTTCAAGCCGAGGATAGACTCCCACCACTTGTGCACGTGGGACAGCCCTGGGGGAAAGCCTCGTGGGAAAGCCTCGTGGGAAAGACTCGAGGGAAAACCATAGATCCTTTGATCCACGCGGCGGACTGCGTGACACTGCTGCTACCGCTCTGGAGGAAAGCGCAAGTGCATGCTCGCATTCGAGACGAGGACTGACTCCCCTGGGGAGACTCCAGAAGTACCCCAAGATCCATGTGAGCACTGGAGAGGAATCCTCAGGTTCCGGCCCCGATTCCACACGAGGTCTTAGGGCCCGGCATCGACGGGAGAGGAATCCCGAGAGGCCCCCGAGCAACTCGCATGGGGACTGGCCTTTCCTGAGGCCACCAGAGCGGGTCCCTGAGGTCCCCGTCGTAAGTCGAGAGGACCTGCCGCAACTCGAGAAAATCCAGGAGGTTTTGCCCTCCAGGCGAGATGAGGCCCATTTCCGCTGAGGCTTCTCGAGGCTAATCATATTTAACCACTGGAACTTCCAAAGGGTCCTTCACACCCTTGCTGCAACTCAAGAAGTTCCCCGACATACCAGTCTCCACTCGAGAGGAAGCACGAGGGTCCCGCACACATCCAGGGGAGCCCCGTTTCCGCCGCCTAGCTCGAGATGAGGGATCCTTTCCCTGTTTCGTAGGGAAAGAATTCCCGGCGTTCCCGTCGCATCTCAAGAGGAGGCGCTCTCCACAGGAAAGGCGAGAGGAACTCCAGGGTCGAGCCACCATTCCAAGAGTCCCCCAGATGTGTCAGTCCATTGCAGAGGAACCTGTTTTCCCTGCACTGCCTTGACGTTCAAGCCGAGGATCGACTCCCACCACGTGTGCACGTGGGACAGCCCTGTGGGAAAGCCTCGTGGGAAAGCCTCGTGGGAAAGACTCGAGGGAAAAACATAGATCCTTTGATCCATGCGGCGGACTGCGTGACACTGCTGCTACTGCTCTGGAGGAAAGCGCAAGTGCATGCCCGCATTCGAGACGAGGACTGACTCCCCTGGGGAGACTCCAGAATTACCCCAAGATTCATGTCAGTACTGGAGAGGAATCCTCAGGTTCCGGCCCCGACTCCATACAAGGTCTTAGGCCCCGGCATCGACGGGACAGGAATCCCGAGAGGCCCCCGAGGAACTCGCATGGGGACTGGCCTTTCCTGAGGCCACCAGAGTGGGTCCCCGAGGTCCCCGTCGTAAGTCGAGAGCACCTGCCGCAACTCGAGAAAATCCAGGAGGTTTTGCCCTCCAGGCGAGATGAGGCCCATTTCCGCTGAGGCTTCTCGAGGCTAATCACATCTAACCACTGTAACTTCCAAAGGGTCCTTCACACCCTTGCTGCAACTCAAGCAGTTCCGCGACATATCCGTCTCCACTCGAGGGGAAGCACGTGCGGTCCTGCACACATCCAGGGGAGCCCCTTTTCCGCCTCCTAGCTCGAGATGAGGGATCCTTTCCCTGTTTCGTAGGGAAAGAATTCCCGGCGTTCCCGTCGCATCTCAAGAGGAGGCGCTCTCCACAGGAAAGGCGAAAGGAACTCCAGGGTCGTGCCACCATTCCAAGAGACCCCCAGATGTGTCAGTCATTCCAGATGACCCTGTTTTCCTGGCACTGCCTTGACGTTCAAGCCGAGGATCGAGTCCCACCACGTGTGCATGGGGTACAGCCCTGTGGGTAAGCCTCGTGGGAAAGCCTCGTGGGAAAGACTCGAGGGAAAACCATAGATCCTTTGATCCACGCGGCGGACTGCGTGACACTGCTGCTACCGCTCTGGAGGAAAGCGCAAGTGCATGCCCGCATTCGAGACGAGGACTGACTCCCCTGGGGAGACTCCAGAAGTACCCCAAGATCCATGTCAGCACTGGAGAGGAATCCTCAGGTTTCGGCCCCGACTCCACACAAGGTCTTAGGCCCCGGCATCGACGGGAGAGGAATCCCGAGAGGCCCCCGAGGAACTCGCATGGGGACTGGCCTTTCCTGAGGCCACCAGAGCGGGTCCCTGAGGTCCCCGTCGTAACTCGAGAGCACCTGCCGCAACTCGAGAAAATGCAGGAGGTTTTGCCTCCAGGCGAGATGAGGCCCATTTCCGCTGAGGCTTCTCGAGGCTAATCACGTCTAACCACTGGAACTTCCAAAGGGTCCTTCACACGCTTGCTGCAACTCACGCAGTTCCGCGACGTACCCGTCTCCACTGGAGAGGAAGCACGTGGGGTCCCGCACACATCCAGGGGAGCCGCGTTTCCGCCTCCTAGTTCGAGATGAGGGATCCTTTCCCTGTTTCGTAGGGAAAGAATTCCCGGCGTTCCCGTCGCATCTCAAGAGGAGGCACTCTCCACAGGAGAGGCGAGAGAATTCCAGGGTCGTGCTACCATTGCAAGAGTCCCCCAGCTGTGTCAGTCCATTCCAGAGGAACCTGTTTTCCCTGCACTGCCTTGACGTTCAAGCCGAGGATCGAGTCCCACCACCTGTGCACGTGGGACAGCCCTGTGGGAAAGCCTCGTGGGAAAGCCTCGTGGGAAAGACTCGAGGGAAAACATAGATCCTTTGATCCACGCGGCGGACTGCGTGACACTGCTGCTACCGCTCTGGAGGAAAGCGCAAGTGCATGCCCGCATTCGAGACGAGGACTGACTCCCCTGGGGAGACTCCAGATGTACCCCAAGATCCATGTCAGCACTGGAGAGGAATCCTCAGGTTCCGGCCCCGACTCCACACAAGGTCTTAGGCCCCGGCATCGACGGGAGAGGAATCCCGAGAGGCCCCCGAGGAACTCGCATGGGGACTGGCCTTTCCTGAGGCCACCAGAGCGGGTCCCTGAGGTCCCCGTCGTAAGTCGAGAGCACCTGCCGCAACTCGAGAAAATCCAGGAGGTTTTGCACTCCAGGCGAGATGAGGCCCATTTCCGCTGAGGCTACTCGAGGCTAATCACGTCTAACCACTGGAACTTCCAAAGGGTCCTTCACACCCTTGCTGCAACTCAAGAAGTTACCCGACATACACGTCTCACTCGAGAGGAAGCACGTGGGGTCCCGCACACATCCAGGGGAGCCCCTTTTCCGCCTCCTAGCTCGAGATGAGCGATCCTTTCCCTGTTTCGTAGGGAAAGAATTCCCGGCGTTCCCGTCGCATCTCAAGAGTAGGCACTCTCCACAGGAAAGGCGAGAGGAACTCCAGGGTCGTGCCACCATTCCAAGAGTCCCCCAGATGTGTCATTCCATTCCAGAGGAACCTGTTTTCCCTGCACTGCCTTGACGTTCAAGCCGAGGATCGACTCCCACCACGTGTGCACGTGGGACAGCCCTGTGGGAAAGCCTCGTGGGAAAGCCTCGTGGGAAAGACTCGAGGGAAAACCATAGATCCTTTGATCCACGCGGCGGACTGCGTGACCCTGCTGCTACCGCTCTGGAGGAAAGCGCAAGTGCATGCCAGCATTCGAGACGAGGACTGACTCTCCTGGGGAGACTCCAGAAATACCCCCAATATCCATGTCAGCACTGGAGAGGAATCCTCAGGTTTCGGCCCCGACTCCACACAAGGTTTAGGCCCCGGCATCGACGGGAGAGGAATCCCGAGAGGCCCCCGAGGAACTCGCATGGGGACTGGCCTTTCCTGAGGCCACCAGAGCGGGTCCCTGAGGTCCCCGTCGTAAGTCGAGAGCACCTGCCGCAACTCGAGAAAATCCAGGAGGTTTTGCCCTCCAGGCGAGATGAGGCCCATTTCCGCTGAGGCTACTCCAGGCCAATCACGTCTAACCACTGGAACTTCCAAAGGGTCCTTCACACCCGTGCGGCAACTCAAGAAGTTCCCCGACATACCCGTCTCCACTCGAGAGCAAGAACGTAGGGTCCCGCACACATCCAAGGGAGACCCGTTTCCGCCTCCTAGCTCGAGATTAGGGATCCTTTCCCTGTTTCGTAGGGAAAGATTCCCGGCGTTCCCGTCGCATCTCAAGAGGAGGCGCTCTCCACAAGAAAGGCGAGAGGAACTCCAGGGTCGTGCCACCATTCCAAGAGTCCCCCAGATGTGTCAGTCCATTCCAGAGGAACCTGTTTTCCCTGCACTGCCTTGACGTTCAAGCCGAGGATCGACTCCCACCACTTGTGCACGTGGGACAGCCCTGGGGGAAAGCCTCGTGGGAAAGCCTCGTGGGAAAGACTCGAGGGAAAACCATAGATCCTTTGATCCACGCGGCGGACTGCGTGACACTGCTGCTACCGCTCTGGAGGAAAGCGCAAGTGCATGCTCGCATTCGAGACGAGGACTGACTCCCCTGGGGAGACTCCAGAAGTACCCCAAGATCCATGTGAGCACTGGAGAGGAATCCTCAGGTTCCGGCCCCGATTCCACACGAGGTCTTAGGGCCCGGCATCGACGGGAGAGGAATCCCGAGAGGCCCCCGAGCAACTCGCATGGGGACTGGCCTTTCCTGAGGCCACCAGAGCGGGTCCCTGAGGTCCCCGTCGTAAGTCGAGAGCACCTGCCGCAACTCGAGAAAATCCAGGAGGTTTTGCCCTCCAGGCGAGATGAGGCCCATTTCCGCTGAGGCTTCTCGAGGCTAATCACATCTAACCACTGTAACTTCCAAAGGGTCCTTCACACCCTTGCTGCAACTCAAGAAGTTCCCCGACATACCAGTCTCCACTCGAGAGGAAGCACGAGGGTCCCGCACACATCCAGGGGAGCCCCGTTTCCGCCGCCTAGCTCGAGATGAGGGATCCTTTCCCTGTTTCGTAGGGAAAGAATTCCCGGCGTTGCCGTCGCATCTCAAGAGGAGGCGCTCTCCACAGGAAAGGCGAGAGGAACTCCAGGGTCGTGCCACCATTCCAAGAGTCCCCCAGCTGTGTCAGTCCATTCCAGAGGAACCTGTTTTCCCTGCACTGCCTTGACGTTCAAGCCGAGGATCGACTCCCACCACGTGTGCACGTGGGACAGCCCTGTGGGAAAGCCTCGTGGGAAAGCCTCGTGGAAAAGACTCGAGGGAAAACCATAGATCATTTGATCCACGCGGCGGACTGCGTGACACTGCTGCTACCGCTCTGGAGGAAAGCGCAAGTGCATGCCCGCATTTGAGACGAAGACTGACTCCCCTGGGGAGACTCCAGAAGTACCCCAAGATCCATGTCAGCACTGGAGAGGAATCCTCAGGTTCCGGCCCCGATTCCACACGAGGTCTTCGGGCCCGGCATCGACGGGAGAGGAATCCCGAGAGGTCCCCGAGCAACTCGGATGGGGACTGGCCTTTCCTGAGGCCACCAGAGCGGGTCCCTGAGGTCCCCGTCGTAAGTCGAGAGCACCTGCCGCAACTCGAGAAAATCCAGGAGGTTTTGCCCTCCAGGCGAGATGAGGCCCATTTCCGCTGAGGCTTCTCGAGGCTAATCACATCTAACCACTGGAACTTCCAAAGGGTCCTTCACACCCTTGCTGCAACTCAAGAAGTTCCCCGACATACCAGTCTCCACTCGAGAGGAAGCACGAGGGTCCCGCACACATCCAGGGGAGACCCGTTTCCGCCGCCTAGCTCGAGATGAGGGATCCTTTCCCTGTTTCGTAGGGAAAGAATTCCCGGCGTTCCCGTCGCATCTCAAGAGGAGGCGCTCTCCACAGGAAAGGCGAGAGGAACTCCAGGGTCGTGCCACCATTCCAAGAGTCCCCCAGATGTGTCAGTCCATTCCAGAGGAACCTGTTTTCCCTGCACTGCCTTGACGTTCAAGCCGAGGATCGACTCCCACCACGTGTGCACGTGGGACAGCCCTGTGGGAAAGCCTCGTGGGAAAGCCTCGTGGGAAAGACTCGAGGGAAAAGCATAGATCCTTTGATCCATGCGGCGGACTGCGTGACACTGCTGCTACCGCTCTGGAGGAAAGCGCAAGTGCATGCCCGCATTCGAGACGAGGACTGACTCCCCTGGGGAGACTCCAGAATTACCCCAAGATTCATGTCAGTACTGGAGAGGAATCCTCAGGTTCCGGCCCCGACTCCATACAAGGTCTTAGGCCCCGGCATCGACGGGAGAGGAATCCCGAGAGGCCCCCGAGGAACTCGCATGGGGACTGGCCTTTCCTGAGGCCACCAGAGTGGGTCCCCTAGGTCCCCGTCGTAAGTCGAGAGCACCTGCCGCAACTCGAGAAAATCCAGGAGGTTTTGCCCTCCAGGCGAGATGAGGCCCATTTCCGCTGAGGCTTCTCGAGGCTAATCACATCTAACCACTGGATCTTCCAAAGGGTCCTTCACACCCTTGCTGCAACTCAAGCAGTTCCGCGACATATCCGTCTCCACTCGAGCGGAAGCACGTGCGGTCCCGCACACATCCAGGGGAGCCCCTTTTCCGCCTCCTAGCTCGAGATGAGGGATCCTTTCCCTGTTTCGTAGGGAAAGAATTCCCGGCGTTTCCGTCGCATCTCAAGAGGAGGCGCTCTCCACAGGAAAGGCGAGAGGAACTCCAGGGTCGTGCCACCATTCCAAGAGACCCCCAGATGTGTCAGTCCATTCCAGAGGACCCTGTTTTCCTGGCACTGCCTTGACGTTCAAGCCGAGGATCGAGTCCCACCACGTGTGCATGGGGTACAGCCCTGTGGGTAAGCCTCGTGGGAAAGCCTCGTGGGAAAGACTCGAGGGAAAACCATAGATCCTTTGATCCATGCGGCGGACTGCGTGACACTGCTGCTACCGCTCTGGAGGAAAGCGCAAGTGCATGCCCGCATTCGAGACGAGGACTGACTCCCCTGGGGAGACTCCAGAAGTACCCCAAGATCCATGTCAGCACTGGAGAGGAATCCTCAGGTTCCCGCCCCGACTCCATACAAGGTCTTAGGCCCCGACGTCGACCGGAGAGGAATCCCGAGAGGCCCCCGAGGAACTCGCATGGGGACTGGCCTTTCCTGAGGCCACCAGAGCGGGTCCCCGAGGTCCCCGTCGTAAGTCGAGAGCATCTGCCGCTACTCGAGAAAATCCAGGAGGTTTTGCCCTCCAGGCGAGATGAGGCCCATTTCCGCTGAGGCTTCTCGAGGCCAATCACATCTAACCACTGGAACTTCCAAAGGGTCCTTCACACACTTGCTGCAACTCAAGCAGTTCCCCAACATACCCGTCTCCACTCGAGAGGAAGCACGTGGGGTCACGCACACATTCAGGGGAGCCCCGTTTCCGCCTGCTAGCTCGAGATGACGGATCCTTTCCCTGTTTCGTAGGGAAAGAATTCCCGGCGTTCCCGTCGCATCTCAAGAGGAGGCGCTCTCCACAGGAAAGGCGAGAGGAACTCCAGGGTCGTGCCACCATTCCAAGAGTCCCCCAGATGTGTCAGTCCATTCCAGAGGAATCTGTTTTCCCTGCACTGCCTTGACGTTCAAGCCGAGGATCGACTCCCACCACGTGTTCACGTGGGACAGCCCTGTGGGAAAGCCTCGTGGGAAAGCCTCGTGGGAAAGACTCGAGGGAAAACCATAGATCCTTTGATCCACGCGGCGGACTGCGTGACACTGCTGCTACCGCTCTGGAGGAAAGCGCAAGTGCATGCCCGCATTCGAGACGAGGACTGACTCCCCTGGGGAGACTCCAGAAGTACCCCAAGATCCATGTCAGCACTGGAGAGGAATCCTCAGGTTCCGGCCCCGACTCCACACAAGGTCTTAGGCCCCGGCATCGACGGGAGAGGAATCCCGAGAGGACCCCGAGGAACTCGCATGGGGACTGGCCTTTCCTGAGGCCACCAGAGCGGGTCCCTGAGGTCCCCGTCGTAACTCGAGAGCACCGGCCGCAACTCGAGAAAATCCAGGAGGTTTTGCCTCCAGGCGAGATAAGGCCCATTTCCGCTGAGGCTTCTCAGGCTAATCAGGTCTAACCACTGGAACTTCCAAAGGGTCCTTCACACCCTTGCTGCAACTCAAGCAGTTCCGCGACACACCCGTCTCCACACGAGGGGAAACACGTGGGGTCCCGCACACATCCACGGGAGCCCCTTTTCCGCCTCCTAGCTCGAGATTAGGGATCCTTTCCCTGTTTCGTAGGGAAAGAATTCCCGGCGTTCCCGTCGCATCTCAAGAGGAGGCGCTCTGCACAGGAAAGGCGAGAGGAACTCAAGGGTCGTGCCACCATTCCAAGAGACCCCCAGATGTGTCAGTCCATTCCAGAGGAACCTGTTTTCCCGGCCCTGCCTTGACGTTCAAGCCGAGGATCGACTCCCACCACGTGTGCACGTGGGACAGCCCTGTGGGAAAGCCTCGTGGGAAAGCCTCGTGGGAAAGACTCGAGGGAAAACGATAGATCCTTTGATCCACGCGGCGGACTGCGTGACACTGCTGCTACCGCTCTGGAGGAAAGCGTAAGTGCATGCCCGCATTCGAGACGAGGACTGACTCCCCTGGGGAGACTCCAGAAGTACCCCAAGATCCATGTCAGCACTGGAGAGGAATCCTCAGGTTCCGGCCCCGACTCCACACAAGGTCTTAGGCCCCGGCATCGACGGGAGAGGAATCCCGAGAGGCCCCCGAGGAACTCGCATGGGGACTGGCCTTTCCTGAGGCCACCAGAGCGGGTCCCTGAGGTCCCCGTCCTAACTCGAGAGCACCTGCCGCAACTCGAGAAAATCCAGGAAGTTTTGCCTCCAGGCGAGATGAGGCCCATTTCCGCTGAGGCTTCTCGAGGCTAATCACATCTAACCACTGAAACTTCCAAAGGGTCCTTCACACCCTTGCTGCAACTCAAGAAGTTCCGCGACATACCCGTCTCCACTCGAGAGGAGGCACGAGGGTTCCGCACACATCCAGGGGAGCCCCGTTTCCGCCTCCTAGCTCGAGATGAGGGATCCTTTCCCTGTTTCGTAGGGAATGAATTCCCGGCGTTCCCGTCGCATCTCAAGAGGAGGCGCTCTCCACAGGAAAGGCGAGAGGAACTCCAGGGTCGTGCCACCATTCCAAGAGTCCCCCAGATGTGTCAGTCCATTCCAGAGGAACCTGTTTTCCCTGCACTGCCTTGACGTTCAAGCCGAGGATCGACTCCCACCACGTGTGCACGTGGGACAGCCCTGTGGGAAGGCCTCTTGGGAAAGCCTCGTGGGAAAGACTCGAGGGAAAACCATCGATTCTTTGCTCCACGCGGCGGACTGCATGACACTGCTGCTACCGCTCTGGAGGAATGCGCAAGTGCATGCCCGCATTCGAGACGAGGACTGACTCCCCTGGGGAGACTCCAGAAGTACCCCAAGATCCATGTCAGCACTGGAGAGGAATCCTCACGTTCGGGCCCCGACTCCACACAAGGTCGTAGGCCCCGGCATCGACGGGAGAGGAATCCCGAGAGGCCCCCGAGGAACTCGCATGGGGACTGGGCTTTCCTGAGGCCACCAGAGCGGGTCCCCGTGGTCCCCGTCGTAAGTCGAGAGCACCTGCCGCAACTCGAGAAAATCCAGGAGGTTTTGCCTTCCAGGGGAGATGAGGCCCATTTCCGCTGAGGCTTCTCGAGGCTAATCACATCTAACCACTGGAACTTCCAAAGGGTCCTTCACAACCTTGCTGCAACTGGAGAAGTTCCACGACATACCCGTCTCCACTCGAGAGGAAGCACGAGGGTCCCGCACACATCCAGGGGAGCCCCGTTTCCGCCTCCTAGCTCGAGATGAGGGATCCTTTCCCTGTTTCATAGGGAAAGAATTCCCGGCGTTCCCGTCGCATCTCAAGAGAAGGCGCTCTCCACAGTAAAGGCGAGAGGAACTCCAGGGTCGTGCCACAATTCCAAGAGTCCCCCAGATGTGTCAGTCCATTCCAGAGGAACCTCTTTTCCCTGCACTGCCTTGACCTTCAAGCTGAGGATCGACTCCCACCCCGTGTGCACGTGGGACAGCCCTGTGGGAAAGCCTCGTGGGAAAGCCTCGTGGGAAAGTCTCGAGAGAAAACCATAGATCCTTTGATCCACGTGGCGGACTGCGTGACACTGCTGCTACCGCTCTGGAGGAAAGCGCAAGTGCATGCCCGCATTCGAGACGAGGACTGACTCCCCTAGGGAGACTCCAGAAGTACCCCAAGATCCATGTCAGCACTGGAGAGGAATCCTCAGGTTCCGGCCCCGACTCCACACAAGGTCTTAGGCCCCGGCATCGACGGGAGAGGAATCCCGAGAGGCCCCCGAAGAACTCGCATGGGGACTGGGCTTTCCTGAGGCCACCAGAGCGGGTCCCTGAGGTCCACGTCGTAAGTCGAGAACACCTGCCGCAACTCGAGAAAATCCAGGAGGTTTTGCCCTCCAGGCGAGATGAGGCCCATTTCCGCTGAGGCTTCTCGAGGTTAATCACATCTAACCACTGGAATTTCCAAAGGTTCCTTCACACCCTTGCTGCAACTCAAGAAGTTCCCAACATACCCGTCTCCACTGGAGAGGAAGCACTGGGGTCCCGCACACATCCAGGGAAGCCCCGTTTCTGCCTCCTAGCTCCAGATGACGGATCCTTTCCCTGTTTCGTAGGGAAAGAATTCTCGGCGTTCCCGTCGCATCTCAAGAGGAGGCGCTCTCCACAGGAAAGGCGAGAAGAACTCCAGGGTCTTGCCACCATTCCAAGAGTCCTCCAGATGTGTCAGTCCATTCCAGAGGAACCTGTTTTCCCTGCACTGCCTTGACGTTCAAGCCGAGGATCGACTCGCACCACGTTTGCACGTTAGACAGCCCTGTGGGAAAGCCTCGTGGGAAAGCCTCGTGGGAAAGTCTCGAGGGAAAACCATAGATCCTTTGATGCACGCTGCGGAATGCGTGACACTGCTGCTACCGCTCTGGAGGAAAGCGCAAGTGAATGCCCGCATTCGAGATGAGGACTGACTCCCCTGGGGAGACTCCAGAAGTACCCCAAGATCCATGTCAGCACTGGAGAGGAATCCTCAGGTTCGGGCCCCGACTCCACACAAGGTCGTAGGCCCCGGCATCGACGGGAGAGGAATCCCGAGAGGCCCCCGAGGACCTCGCATGGGGACTGGCCTTTCCTGAGGCCACCAGAGCGGGTCCCCGAGGTCCCCGTCGTAGTCGAGAGCACCTGCCGCAACTCGAGAAAATCCAGGAGGTTTTGCCCTCCAGGCGAGATGAGGCCCATTTCCGCTGATGCTTCTCGAGGCTAATCACATCTAACCACTGGAACTTCCAAAGGGTCCTTCACACCCTCGCTGCAAGTCCAGAAGTTCCCCGACATACCCGTCTCCACTCGAGAGGAAGCACGAGGGTCCCGCACACATCCAGGGGAGCCCCGTTTCCGCCTCCTAGCTCGAGGTGAGGGATCCTTTCCCTGTTTCGTAGGGAAAGAATTCCCGGCTTCCCGTCGCATCTCAAGAGGAGGCGCTCTCCACAGGAAATGCGAGAGGAACTCGAGGGTCGTGCCACCATTCCAAGAGTCCCCCAGATGTGTCAGTCCATTCCAGAGGAACCTGTTTTCCCTGCACTGCCTTGACGTTCAAGCCGAGGATCGACTCCCACCACGTGTGCAAGTGGGACAGCCCTGTGGGAAAGCCTCGTGGGAAAGCCTCGTGGGAAAGACTCGAGGGAAAACCATAGATCCTTTGATCCACGCGGCGGACTGCGTGACACTGCTGCTACCGCTCTGGAGGAAAGCGCAAGTGCATGCGCGCATTCGAGTCGAGGACTGACTCCCCTAGGGAGACTCCAGAAGTACCCCAAGATCCATGTCAGCACTGGAGAGGAATCCTCAGGTTCCGGCCCCGACTCCACAGAAGGTCTTAGGCCCCAGCATCGACGGGAGGGGAATTCCGAGAGTCCCCCGAGGAACTCGCATGGGGCCTGGCCTTTCCTAAGGCCACCAGAGCGGGTCCCTGAGGTCCCCGTCGTAAGTCGAGAGCACCTGCCGCAACTCGAGAAAATCCAGGAGTTTTTGCCCTCCAGGCGAGATGAGGCCCATTTCCTCTGAGGCTTCTCGAGGCTAATCACATCTAACCACTGGAACTTCCAAAGGGTCCTTCACACCCTTGCTGCAACTCAAGAAGTTCCCCGACATACACGTCTCCACTCGAGAAGAAGCACGAGGGTCCCGCACACATCCAGGGAAGCCCCTTTTCCGCCTCCTAGCTCGAGATGAGGGATCCTATCCCTGTTTCGTAGGGAAAGAATTCCCTGCGTTCCCGTCGCATCTCAAGAGGAGGCGCTCTCCACAGGAAAGGCGAGAGGAACTCCAGGGTCGTGCCACCATTCCAAGAGTCCCCCAGATGTGTCAGTCCATTCCAGAGGAACCTGTTTTCCCTGCACTGCCTTGACGTTCAAGCCGAGGATCGACTCCCACCACGTGTGCACGTGGGACAGCCCTGTGGGAAAGCCTCGTGGGTAAGCCTCGTATGAAAGTCTCGAGAGAAAACCATAGATCCTTTGTTCCACGCGGCGGACTGCGTGACACTGCTGCTACCGCTCTGGAGGAAAGTGCAAGTGCATGCGCGCATTCGAGACGAGGACTGACTCCCCTAGTGAGACTCCAGAAGTACCCCAAGATCCATGTCAGCACTGGAGAGGAATCCTCAGGTTCCGGCCCCGACTCCACACAAGGTCTTAGGCCCCGGCATCGACGGGAGAGGAATCCCGAGAGGCCCCCGAAGAACTCGCATGGGGACTGGGCTTTCCTGAGGCCACCAGAGCGGGTCCCTGATGTCCCCGTCGTAAGTCGAGAGCACCTGCCGCAACTCGAGAAAATCCAGGAGGTTTTGCCCTCCAGGCGAGATGAGGCCCATTTCCGCTGAGGCTTCTCGAGGCTAATCACCTCTAACCACTGGAATTTCCAAAGGGTCCTTCACACCCTTGCTGCAACTCAAGAAGTTCTCCGACATACCCGTCTCCACTCGAGAGGAAGCACGAGGGTCCCGCAAACATTCAGGGGAGCCCCTTTTCCGCCTCCTAGCTCGAGATGAGGGATCCTTTCCCTGTTTCGTAGGGAAAGAATTCCCGGCGTTCCCGTCGCATCTCAAGAGGAGGCGCTCTCCACAGGAAAGGCGAGAGGAACTCCAGGGTCGTGCCACCATTCCAAGAGTCCCCCAGATGTGTCAGTCCATTCCAGAGGAACCTGTTTTCCCTGCACTGCCTTGACGTTCAAGCCGAGGATCGACTCCCACCACGTGTGCACGTGGGACAGCCCTGTGGGAAAGCCTCGTGGGAAAGCCTCGTGGGAAAGACTCGAGGGAAAACCATAGATCCTTTGATCCACGCGGCGGACTGCGTGACACTGATGCTACCGCTCTGGAGGAAAGCGCAAGTGCATGCGCGCATTCGAGACGAGGACTGACTCCCCTGGGGAGACTCCAGAAGTACCCCAAGATCCATGTCAGCACTGGAGAGGAATCCTCAGTTTCCGGCCCCGACTCCACACAAGGTCTTAGGCCCCAGCATCGACGGGAGGGGAATCCCGAGATGCCCCCGAGGAACTCGCATGGGGACTGGCCTTTCCTGAGGCCACCAGAGCGGGTCCCCGAGGTCCCCGTCGTAAGTCGAGAGCACCTGCCGCAACTCGAGAAAATCCAGGAGGTTTTGCCCTCCAGGCGAGATGAGGCCCATTTCCGCTGAGGCAGCTCGAGGCCTATCACATCTAACCACTGGAACTTCCAAAGGGTCCTTCACACCCTTGCTGCAACTCAAGAAGTTCCCCGACATACCCGTCTCCACTCGAGAGGAAGCACGGTGGTCCCGCACACATACAGGGGAGCCCCGTTTCCGCCGCCTAGCTCGAGATGTGGGATCCTTTCCCTGTTTCGTAGGGAAAGAATTCCCGGCGTTCCCGTCGCATCTCAAGAGGAGGCGCTCTCCACAGGAAAGGCTAGAGGAACTCCAGGGTCGTGCCACCATTCCAAGAGTCCCCCAGATGTGTCAGTCCATTCCAGAGGAACCTGTTTTCCCTGCACTGCCTTGAGGTTCAAGCCGAGGATCGACTCCCACCACGTGTGCACGTGGGACAGCCCTGTGGGAAAGCCTCGTGGGAAAGCCTCTTAGGAAAGACTCGAGGGAAAACCATAGATCCTTTGATCCACGCGGCGGACTGCGTGACACTGCTGCTACCGCTCTGGAGGAAAGCGCAAGTGCATGCCCGCATTCGAGACGAGGACTGACTCCCCTGGGGAGACTCCAGAAGTACCCCAAGATCCATGTCAGCACTGGAGAGGAATCCTCAGGTTCCGGCCCCGACTCCACACAAGGTCTTAGGCCCCGGCATCGACGGGAGAGGAATCCCGAGAGGCCCCCGAAGAACTCGCGTGGGGACTGGGCTTTCCTGAGGCCACCAGAGCGGGTCCCTGAGGTCCACGTCGTAAGTCGAGAACACCTGCCGCAACTCGAGAAAATCCAGGAGGTTTTGCCCTCCAGGCGAGATGAGGCCCATTTCCGCTGAGGCTTCTCGAGGCTAATCACATCTAACCACTGGAATTTCCAAAGGGTCCTTCACACCCTTGCTGCAACTCAAGAAGTTCCCAACATTCCCGTCTCCACTGGAGAGGAAGCACTGGGGTCCCGCACACATCCAGGGAAGCCCCGTTTCTGCCTCCTAGCTCCAGATGACGGATCCTTTCCCTGTTTCGTAGGGAAAGAATTCCCGGCTTCCCGTCGCATCTCAAGAGGAGGCGCTCTCCACAGGAAAGGCGAGAGGAACTCGAGGGTCGTGCCACCATTCCAAGAGTCCCCCAGATGTGTCAGTCCATTCCAGAGGAACCTGTTTTCCCTGCACTGCCTTGACGTTCAAGCCGAGGATCGACTCCCACCACGTGTGCAAGTGGGACAGCCCTGTGGGAAAGCCTCGTGGGAAAGCCTCGTGGGAAAGACTCGAGGGAAAACCATAGATCCTTTGATCCACGCGGCGGACTGCGTGACACTGCTGCTACCGCTCTGGAGGAAATCGCAAGTGCATGCCCGCATTCGAGTCGAGGACTGACTCCCCTGGGGAGACTCCAGAAGTACCCCAAGATCCATGTCAGCACTGGAGAGGAATCCTCAGTTTCCGGCCCCGACTCCACACAAGGTCTTAGGCCCCAGCATCGACGGGAGGGGAATCCCGAGATGCCCCCGAGGAACTCGCATGGGGACTGGCCTTTCCTGAGGCCACCAGAGCGGGTCCCCGAGGTCCCCGTCGTAAGTCGAGAGCACCTGCCGCAACTCGAGAAAATCAAGGAGGTTTTGCCCTCCAGGCGAGATGAGGCCCATTTCCGCTGAGGCTGCTCGAGGCCAATCACATCTAACCACTGGAACTTCCAAAGGGTCCTTCACACCCTTGCTGCAACTCAAGAAGTTCCCCGAGATACCCGTCTCCACTCGAGAGGAAGCACGGTGGTCCCGCACACATACAGGGGAGCCCCGTTTCCGCTGCCTAGCTCGAGATGAGGGATCCTTTCCCTGTTTCGTAGGGAAAGAATTCCCGGCGTTCCCGTTGCATCTCAAGAGGAGGCGCTCTCCACAGGAAAGGCTAGAGGAACTCCAGGGTCGTGCCACCATTCCAAGAGTCCCCCAGATGTGTCAGTCCATTCCAGAGGAACCTGTTTTCCCTGCACTGCCTTGAGGTTCAAGCCGAGGATCGACTCCCACCACGTGTGCACGTGGGACAGCCCTGTGGGAAAGCCTCGTGGGAAAGCCTCTTAGGAAAGACTCGAGGGAAAACCATAGATCCTTTGATGCACGCGGCGGACTGCGTGACACTGCTGCTACCGCTCTGGAGGAAAGTGCAAGTGCATGTCCGCATTCGAGACGAGAACTGACTCCCCTGGGGAGACTCCAGAAGTACCCCAAGATCCATGTCAGCACTGGAGAGGAATCCTCACGTTCGGGCCCCGACTCCACACAAGGTCTTAGGCCCCGGCATCGACGGGAGAGGAATCCCGAGAGGCCCCCGAGGAACTCGCATGGGGACTGGCCTTTCCTGAGGCCACCAGAGCGGGTCCCCGTGGTCCCCGTCGTAAGTCGAGAGCACCTGCCGCAACTCGAGAAAATCCAGGAGGTTTTGCCCTCCAGGCGAGATGAGGCCCATTTCCGCTGAGGCTTCTCGAGGCTAATCACATCTAACCACTGGAACTTCCAAAGGGTCCTTCACAACCTTGCTGCAACTGAAGAAGTTCCCCGACATACCCGTCTCCACACGAGAGGAAGCACGAGGGTCCCGCACACATCCAGGGGAGCCCCGTTTCCGCCCCTAGCTCGAGATGAGGGATCCTTTCCCTGTTTCTTAGGGAAAGAATTCCCGGCGTTCCCGTCGCATCTCAAGAGAAGGCGATCTCCACAGGAAAGGCGAGAGGAACTCCAGGGTCGTGCCACAATTCCAAGAGTCCCCCAGATGTGTCAGTCCATTCCAGAGGAACCTCTTTTCCCTGCACTGCCTTGACCTTCAAGCCGAGGATCGACTCCCACCCCGTGTGCACGTGGGACAGCCCTGTGGGAAAGCCTCGTGGGAAAGCCTCGTGGGAAAGTCTCGAGAGAAAACCATAGATCCTTTGATCCACATGGCGGACTGCGTGACACTGCTGCTACCGCTCTGGGGAAAGCGCAAGTGCATGACCGCATTCGAGACGAGGACTGACTCCCCTGGGGAGACTCCAGAATTACCCCAAGATCCATGTCAGCACTGGAGAGGAATCCTCAGGTTCCGGCCCCGACTCCACACAAGGTCTTAGGCCCCGGCATCGACGGGAGAGGAATCCCAAGAGGTCCCCGAGGAACTCGCATCGGGACTAGCCTTTCTTGAGGCCACCAGAGCGGGTCCATGAGGTCCCCGTCGTAAGTCGAGAGCACCTGCCGCAACTCGAGAAAATCCAGGAGGTTTTGGCCTCCAGGCGAGATGAGGCCTATTTCCGAAGAGGCTTCTCGAGGGTAATCACATCTAACCACTGGAACTTCCAAAGGGTCCTTCACACCCTGGCTGCAACTCAAGAAGTTCCCCGACATACCCGTCTCCACTCGAGAGGAAGCATGTGGTGTCCCGCACACATCCAGGGGAGCCCCGTTTCCGCCTCCTAGCTCGAGATGAGGGATCATTTCCCTGTTTCGTAGGGAAAGAATTCCCGGCGTTCCCGTCGCATCTCAAGAGGAGGCGCTCTCCACAGGAAAGGCGAGAGGAACTCCAGGGTCGTGCCACCATTCCAAGAGTCCCCCAGATGTGTCAGTCCATTCCAGAGGAACCTGTTTTCCCTGCACTGCCTTGACGTTCAAGCCGAGGATCGACTCCCACCACGTGTGCACGTGGGACAGCCCTGTGGGAAAGCCTCGTGGGAAAGCCTCGTGGGAAAGACTCGAGGGAAAACCATAGATCCTTTGATCCACGCGGCGGACTGCGTGACACTGCTGCTACCGCTCTGGAGGAAAGCGCAAGTGCATGCCCGCATTCGAGACGAGGACTGACTCCCCTGGGGAGACTCCAGAAGTACCCCAAGATCCATGTCAGCACTGGAGAGGAATCCTCAGGTTCCGGCCCCGACTCCACACAAGGTCTTAGGCCCCGGCATCGACGGGAGAGGAATCCTGAGAGGCCCCCGAGGAACTCGCATGGGGACTGGCCTTTCCTGAGGCCACCAGAGCGGGTCCCTGAGGTCCCCGTCGTAAGTCGAGAGCACCAGCCGCAACTCGAGAAAATCCAGGAGGTTTTGCCCTCCAGGCGAGATGAGGCCCATTTCCGCTGAGGCTTCTCGAGGCCAATCACGTCTAACCACTGGAACTTCCAAAGGGTCCTTCACACCCTTGCTGCAACTCAAGAAGTTCCCCGACATACCCGTCTCCACTCGAGAGGAAGCATGTGGTGTCCCGCACACATCCAGGGGAGCCTCGATTCCGCCTCCTAGCTCGAGATGAGGGATCCTTTCCCTGTTTCGTAGGGAAAGAATTCCCGGCGTTCCCGTCGCATCTCAAGAGGAGGCGCTCTCCACAGGAAAGGCGAGAGGAACTCCAGGGTCGTGCCACCATTCCAAGAGTCCCCCAGATGTGTCAGTCCATTCCAGAGGAACCTGTTTTCCCTGCACTGCCTTGACGTTCAAGCCGAGGATCGACTCCCACCACGTGTGCACGTGGGACAGCCCTGTGGGAAAGCCTCGTGGGAAAGCCTCGTGGGAAAGACTCGAGGGAAAACCATAGATCCTTTGATCCACGCGGCGGACTGCGTGACACTGCTGCTACCGCTCTGGAGGAAAGCGCAAGTGCATGCCCGCATTCGAGACGAGGACTGACTCCCCTGGGGAGACTCCAGAAGTACCCCAAGATCCATGTCAGCACTGGAGAGGAATCCTCAGGTTCCGGCCCCGACTCCACACAAGGTCTTAGGCCCCGGCATCGACGGGAGAGGAATCCCGAGAGTTCCCCGAGGAACTCGCATGGGGACTGGCCTTTCCTGAGGCCACCAGAGCGGGTCCCTGAGGTCCCCGTCGTAAGTCGAGAGCACCTGCCGCAACTCGAGAAAATCCAGGAGGTTTTGCCCTCCAGGCGAGATGAGGCCCATTTCCGCTGAGGCTTCTCGAGGCCAATCACGTCTAACCAGTGGAACTTCCAAAGGGTCCTTCACACCATTGCTGCAACTCAAGAAGTTCCCCGAAATACCCGTCTCCACTCGAGAGGAAGCATGTGGTGTCCCGCACACATCCAGGGGAGCCCCGTTTCCGCCTCCTAGCTCGAGATGAGGGATCCTTTCCCTGTTTCGTAGGGAAAGAATTCCCGGGGTTCCCGTCGCATCTCAAGAGGAGGCGCTCTCCACAGGAAAGGCGAGAGGAACTCCAGGGTCGTGCCACCATTCCAAGAGTCCCCCAGATGTGTCAGTCCATTCCAGAGGAACCTGTTTTCCCTGCACTGCCTTGACGTTCAAGCCCAGGATCGACTCCCACCACGTGTGCACGTGGGACAGCCCTGTGGGAAAGCCTCGTGGGAAAGCCTCGTGGGAAAGACTCGAGGGAAAACCATAGATCCTTTGATCCACGCGGCGGACTGCGTGACACTGCTGCTACCGCTCTGGAGGAAAGCGCAAGTGCATGCCCGCATTCGAGACGAGGATTGACTTCCTTGGGGAGACTCCAGAATACCCCAAGATCCATGTCAGCACTGGAGAGGAATCCTCAGGTTCGGGCCCCGACTCCACACAAGGTCTTAGGCCCCGGCATCGACGGGAGAGGAATCCCGAGAGGCCCCCGAGGAACTCGCATGGGGACTGGCCTTTCCTGAGGCCACCAGAGCGGGTCCCTGAGGTCCCCGTCGTAAGTCGAGAGCACCTGCCGCAACTCGAGAAAATCCAGGAGGTTTTGCCCTCCAGGCCAGATGAGGCCCATTTCCGCTGAGGCTTCTCGAGGCTAATCACATCTAACCACTGGAACTTCCAAAGGGTCCTTCACAACCTTGCTGCAACTGGAGAAGTTCCACGACATACCCGTCTCCACTGCAGAGGAAGCACGAGGGTCCCGCACACATCCAGGGGAGCCCCGTTTCCGCCTCCTAGCTCGAGATGAGGGATCCTTTCCCTGTTTCGTAGGAAAGAATTCCCGGCGTTCCCGTCGCATCTCAAGAGAAGGCGCTCTCCACAGTAAAGGCGAGAGGAACTCCAGGGTCGTGCCACAATTCCAAGAGTCCCCCAGATGTGTCAGTTCATTCCAGAGGAACCTGTTTTCCCTGCACTGCCTTGACGTTCAAGCCGAGGATCGACTCCCACCCCGTGTGCACGTGGGACAGCCCTGTGGGAAAGCCTCGTGGGAAAGCCTCGTGGGAAAGTCTCGAGAGAAAACCATAGATCCTTTGATCCAAGTGGCGGACTGCGTGACACTGCTGCTACCGCTCTGGAGGAAAGCGCAAGTGCATGCCCGCATTCGAGACGAGGACTGACTCCCCTGGGGAGACTCCAGAAGTACCCCAAGATCCATGTCAGCACTGGAGAGGAATCCTCAGGTTCCGGCCCCGACTCCACACAAGGTCTTAGGCCCCGGCATCGACGGGAGAGGAATCTCGAGAGGCCCCCGAGGAACTCGCATGGGGACTGGCCTTTCCTGAGGCAACCAGAGCGGGTCCCCGTGGTCCCCGTCGTAAGTCGAGAGCACCTGCCGCAACTCGAGAAAATCCAGGAGGTTTTGGCCTCCAGGCGAGATGAGGCCTATTTCCGAAGAGGCTTCTCGAGGGTAATCACATCTAACCACTGGAACTTCCAAAGGGTCCTTCACACCTTTGCTGCAAGTCCAGAAGTAACCCGACATACCCGTCTCCACTCGAGAGGAAGCACCAGGGTCCCGCACACATCCAGGGGAGCCCCGTTTCCGCCTCCTAGTTCGAGATGAGGGATCCTTTCCCTGTTTCGTAGGGAAAGAATTCCCGGCGTTCCCGTCGCATCTCAAGAGAAGGCGCTCTCCACAGGAAAGGCGAGAGGAACTCCAGGGTCGTGCCACCATTCCAAGAGTCCCCCAGATGTGTCAGTCCATTCCAGAGGAACATGTATGCCCTGCACTGCCTTGACGTTCAAGCCGAGGATCGACTCACACCACGTTTGCACGTTAGACAGCCCTGTGGGAAAGCCTCGTGTGAAAGCCTCGTAGGAAAGACTCGAGGGAAAACCATAGATCCTTTGATGCCCGCGGCGAACTGCGTGACACTGTTTCTACCTCTCTTGAGGAAAGCGCAAGTGCATGTCCGCATTCGAGACGAGGACTGACTCCCCTGGGGAGACTCCAGAAGTACCCCAAGATCCATGTCAGCACTGGAGAGGAATCCTCACGTTTTGGCCCCGACTCCACACAAGGTCGTAGGCCCCGGCATCGACGGGAGAGGAATCACGAGATTCCCCCTAGGAACTCGCATGGGGACTGGCCTTTCCTGAGGCCTCCAGAGCGGGTCCCTGAGGTCCCCGTCGTAAGTCGAGAGCACCTGCCGCAACTCGAGAAAATCCAGGAGTTTTTGCCCTCCAGGCGAGACGAGGCCCATTTCCGCTGAGGCTTCTCGAGGCCAATCACGTCTAACCACTGGAACTTCGAAAGGGACCTTCACACCCTTGCTGCAACTCAAGAAGTTCCCCGACATACCCGTCTCCTCTCGAGATGAAGCACGTGGTGTCCCGCACACATCCAGGGGAGCCCCGTTTCCGCCTCCTAGCTCGAGATGAGGGATCCTTTCCCTGTTTCGTAGGGAAAGAATTCCCGGCGTTCCCGTCGCATCTCAAGAGGAGGCGCTCTGCACAGGAAAGGCGAGAGGAACTCCAGGGTCGTGCCACCATTCCAAGAGTCCCCCAGATGTGTCAGTCCAATCCAGAGCAACCTGTTTTCCCTACACTGCCTTGACTTTCAAGCCGAGGATCGACTCCCACCACGTGTGCACGTGGGACAGCCCTGTGGGAAAGCCTCGTGGGAAAGCCTCGTGGGAAAGACTCGAGGGAAAACCATAGATCCTTTGATCCACGCGGCGGACTGCGTGACACTGCTGCTACAGCTCTGGAGGAAAGCGCAAGTGCATGCCCGCATTCGAGACGAGGACTGACTCCCCTGGGGAGACTTCAGAATTACCCCAAGATCCATGTCAGCACTGGAGAGGAATCCTCAGTTTCCGGCCCCGACTCCACACAAGGTCTTAGTCCCCGGCATCGACGGGAGAGGAATGCCGAGAGGTCCCCGAGGAACTCGCATGGGGACTGGCCTTTCCTGAGGCCACCAGAGCGGTTCCCTGAGGCCCCCGTCGTAAGTCGAGAGCACCTGCCGCAACTCGAGAAAATCCAGGAGGTTTTGCCCTCCAGGCGAGATGAGGCCCATTTCCGCTGAGGCTTCTCGAGGCCAATCACATCTAACCACTGGAACTTCCAAAGGGTCCTTCACACCCTTGCTGCAACTCAAGAAGATCCCCGACATACCTGTCTGCACTCGAGAGGAAGCACGTGGTGTCCCGCACACATCCAGGGGAGCCCCGTTTCCGCCTCCTAGCTCGAGATGAGGTATCCTTTCCCTGTTTCGTTAGGAAAGAATTCCCGGCGTTCCCGTCGCATCTCAAGAGGAGGCACTCTCCACAGGAAAGGTGAGAGGAACTCCAGGGTCATGCCACCATTCAAAGAGTCCCCCAGATGTGTCAGTCCATTCCAGAGGAACCTGTTTTCCCTGCACTGCCTTGACGTTCAAGCCGAGGATCGACTCCCACCACGTGTGCACTTGGGACAGCCCTGTGGGAAAGCCTCGTCGGAAAGCCTCGTGGGAAAGACTCGAGGGAAAACCATAGATCCTTTGATCCACGCGGCGGACTGCGTGACACTGCTGCTACGGCTCTGGAGGAAAGCGCAAGTGCATGCCCGCATTCGAGACGAGGACTGACTCCCCTGGGGAGACTCCAGAAGTACCCCAAGATCCATGTCAGCACTGGAGAGGAATCCTCAGGTTCTGGCCCCGACTCCACACAAGGTCTTAGGCCCCGGCATCGACGGGAGAGGAATGCCGAGAGGTCCCCGAGGAACTCGCATGGGGACTGGCCTTTCCTGAGGCCACCAGAGCGGTTCCCTGAGGTCCCCGTCGTAAGTCGAGAGCACCTGCCGCAACTCGAGAAAATCCAGGAGGTTTTGGCCTCCAGGCGCGATGAGGCCCATTTCCGCTGAGGCTTCTCGAGGCCAATCACGTCTAACCACTGGAACTTCCAAAGGGTCCTTCACACCCTTGCTGCAACTCAAGAAGTTCCCCGACATACCCGTCTCCACTCGAGAGGAAGCATGTGGTGTCCCGCACACATCCAGGGGAGCCCCGTTTCCGCCTCCTAGCTCGAGATGAGGGATCATTTCCCTGTTTCGTAGGGAAAGAATTCCCGGCGTTCCCGTCGCATCTCAAGAGGAGGCGCTCTCCACAGGAAAGGCGAGAGGAACTCCAGGGTCGTGCCACCATTCCAAGAGTCCCCCAGATGTGTCAGTCCATTCCAGAGGAACCTGTTTTCCCTGCACTGCCTTGACGTTCAAGCCGAGGATCGACTCCCACCACGTGTGCACGTGGGACAGCCCTGTGGGAAAGCCTCGTGGGAAAGCCTCGTGGGAAAGACTCGAGGGAAAACCATAGATCCTTTGATCCACGCGGCGGACTGCGTGACACTGCTGCTACCGCTCTGGAGGAAGGCGCAAGTGCATGCCCGCATTCGAGACGAGGACTGACTCCCCTGGGGAGACTCCAGAAGTACCCCAAGATCCATGTCAGCACTGGAGAGGAATCCTCAGGTTCCGGCCCCGACTCCACACAAGGTCTTAGGCCCCGGCATCGACGGGAGAGGAATCCTGAGAGGCCCCCGAGGAAATCGCATGGGGACTGGCCTTTCCTGAGGCCACCAGAGCGGGTCCCTGAGGTCCCCGTCGTAAGTCGAGAGCACCAGCCGCAACTCGAGAAAATCCAGGAGGTTTTGCCCTCCAGGCGAGATGAGGCCCATTTCCGCTGAGGCTTCTCGAGGCCAATCACGTCTAACCACTGGAACTTCCAAAGGGTCCTTCACACCCTTGCTGCAACTCAAGAAGTTCCCCGACATACCCGTCTCCACTCGAGAGGAAGCATGTGGTGTCCCGCACACATCCAGGGGAGCCTCGATTCCGCCTCCTAGCTCGAGATGAGGGATCCTTTCCCTGTTTCGTAGGGAAAGAATTCCCGGCGTTCCCGTCGCATCTCAAGAGGAGGCGCTCTCCACAGGAAAGGCGAGAGGAACTCCAGGGTCGTGCCACCATTCCAAGAGTCCCCCAGATGTGTCAGTCCATTCCAGAGGAACCTGTTTTCCCTGCACTGCCTTGACGTTCAAGCCGAGGATCGACTCCCACCACGTGTGCACGTGGGACAGCCCTGTGGGAAAGCCTCGTGGGAAAGCCTCGTGGGAAAGACTCGAGGGAAAACCATAGATCCTTTGATCCACGCGGCGGACTGCGTGACACTGCTGCTACCGCTCTGGAGGAAAGCGCAAGTGCATGCCCGCATTCGAGACGAGGACTGACTCCCCTGGGGAGACTCCAGAAGTACCCCAAGATCCATGTCAGCACTGGAGAGGAATCCTCAGGTTCCGGCCCCGACTCCACACAAGGTCTTAGGCCCCGGCATCGACGGGAGAGGAATCCCGAGAGTTCCCCGAGGAACTCGCATGGGGACTGGCCTTTCCTGAGGCCACCAGAGCGGGTCCCTGAGGTCCCCGTCGTAAGTCGAGAGCACCTGCCGCAACTCGAGAAAATCCAGGAGGTTTTGCCCTCCAGGCGAGATGAGGCCCATTTCCGCTGAGGCTTCTCGAGGCCAATCACGTCTAACCAGTGGAACTTCCAAAGGGTCCTTCACACCCTTGCTGCAACTCAAGAAGTTCCCCGAAATACCCGTCTCCACTCGAGAGGAAGCATGTGGTGTCCCGCACACATCCAGGGGAGCCTCGATTCCGCCTCCTAGCTCGAGATGAGGGATCCTTTCCCTGTTTCGTAGGGAAAGAATTCCCGGCGTTCCCGTCGTATCTCAAGAGGAGGCGCTCTCCACAGGAAAGGCGAGAGGAACTCCAGGGTCGAGACACCATTCCAAGAGTCCCCCACATGTGTCAGTCCATTCCAGAGGAACCTGTTTTCCCTGCACTGCCTTGACGTTCAAGCCGAGGATCGACTCCCACCACGTGTGCACGTGGGACAGCCCTGTGGGAAAGCCTCGTGGGAAAGCCTCGTGGGAAAGACTCGAGGGAAAACCATAGATCCTTTGATCCACGCGGCGGACTGCGTGACACTGCTGCTACCGCTCTGGAGGAAAGCGCAAGTGCATGCCCGCATTCGAGACGAGGACTGACTCCCCTGGGGAGACTCCAGAAGTACCCCAAGATCCATGTCAGCCCTGGAGTGGAATCCTCAGGTTCCGGCCCCGACTCCACACACCGTCTTAGGCACCGGCATCGACGGGAGAGGAATCCCGAGAGGCCCCCGAGGAACTCGCATGGGGACTGGCCTTTCCTGAGGCCACCAGAGCGGGTCCCTGAGGTCCCCGTCGTAAGTCGAGAGCACCTGCCGCAACTCTAAAAAATCCAGGAGGTTTTGCCCTCCAGGCGAGATGAGGCCCATTTCCGCTGAGGCTTCTCGAGGCCAATCACATCTAACCACTGGAACTTCCAAAGGGTCCTTCACACCCTTACTGCAACTCAAGAAGTTCCCCGACATACCCATCTGCACTCGAGAGGAAGCACGTGGTGTCCCGCACACATCCAGGGGAGCCCCGTTTCCGCCTCCTAGCTCGAGATGAGGGATCCTTTCCCTGTTTCGTAGGGAAAGAATTCCCGGCGTTCCCGTCGTATCTCAAGAGGAGGCGCTCTCCACAGGAAAGGCGAGAGGAACTCCAGGGTCGAGACACCATTCCAAGAGTCCCCCACATGTGTCAGTCCATTCCAGAGGAACCTGTTTTCCCTGCACTGCCTTGACGTTCAAGCCGAGGATCGACTCCCACCACGTGTGCACGTGGGACAGCCCTGTGGGAAAGCCTCGTGGGAAAGCCTCGTGGGAAAGACTCGAGGGAAAACCATAGATCCTTTGATCCACGCGGCGGACTGCGTGACACTGCTGCTACCGCTCTGGAGGAAAGCGCAAGTGCATGCCCGCATTCGAGACGAGGACTGACTCCCCTGGGGAGACTCCAGAAGTACCCCAAGATCCATGTCAGCCCTGGAGAGGAATCCTCAGGTTCCGGCCCCGACTCCACACAAGGTCTTAGGCACCGGCATCGTCGGGAGAGGAATCCCGAGAGGCCCCCGAGGAACTCGCATGGGGACTGGCCTTTCCTGAGGCCACCAGAGCGGATCCCTGAGGTCCCCGTCGTAAGTCGAGAGCACCTGCCGCAACTCGAGAAAATCCAGGAGGTTTTGCCCTCCAGGCGAGATGAGGCCCATTTCCGCTGAGGCTTCTCGAGGCCAATCACATCTAACCACTGGAACTTCCAAAGGGTCCTTCACATCATTGCTGCAACTCAAGAAGTTCCCCGACATACCCGTCTGCACTCGAGAGGAAGCACGTGGTGTCCCGCACACATCCAGGGGAGCCCCGTTTCCGCCTCCTAGCTCGAGATGAGGGATCCTCTCCCTGTTTCGTAGGGAAAGAATTCCCGGCGTTCCCGTCGCATCTCAAGAGGAGGCGCTCTCCACAGGAAAGGCGAGAGGAACTCCAGGGTCGTGCCACCATTCCAAGAGTCCCCCAGATGTGTCAGTCCATTCCAGAGGAACCTGTTTTCCCTGCACTGCCTTGACGTTCAAGCCGAGGATCGACTCCCAACACGTGTGCACGTGGGACAGCCCTGTGGGAAAGCCTCGTGGGAAAGCCTCGTGGGAAAGACTCGAGGGAAAACCATAGATCCTTTGATCCACGCGGCGGACTGCGTGACACTGCTGCTTCCGCTCTGGAGGAAAGCGCAAGTGCATGCCCGCATTCGAGACGAGGACTGACTCCCCTGGGGAGACTCCAGAAGTACCCCAAGATCCATGTCAGCATTGGAGAGGAATCCTCAGGTTCCGGCCCCGACTCCACACAAGGTCTTAGGCCCCGGCATCGACGGGAGAGGAATCCCGAGACGCCCCCAAGGAACTCGCATGGGGACTGGCCTTTCCTGAGGCCACCAGAGCGGTTCCCTGAGGTCCCCGTCGTAAGTCGAGAGCACCTGCCGCAACTCGAGAAAATCCAGGAGGTTTTGCCTCCAGGTCAGATGAGGCCCATTTCCGCTGATGCTTCTCGAGGCCAATCACATCTAACCACTGGAACTTCCAAAGGGTCCTTCACACCATTGCTGCAACTCAAGAAGTTCCCCGACATACCCGTCTCCACTCGAGAGGAAGCACGTGGGGTCCCGCACACATCCAGGGGAGCCCCGTTTCCGCCTCCTAGCTCGAGATGAGGGATCTTTTCCCTGTTTCGTAGGGAAAGAATTCCCGGCGTTCCCGTCGCATCTCAAGAGGAGGCGCTCTCCACAGGAAAGGCGAGAGGAACTCCAGGGTCGTGACACCATTCCAAGAGTCCCCCAGATGTGACAGTTATTCCAGAGGAACCTGTTTTCCCTGCACTGCCTTGACGTTCAAGCCGAGGATCGACTCCCACCACGTGTGCACGTGGGACAGCCCTGTGGGAAAGCCTCGTGGGAAAGCCTCGTGGGAAAGACTCGAGGGAAAACCATAGATCCTTTGATCCACGCGGCAGACTGCGTGACACTGCTGCTACCGCTCTGGAGGAAAGTGCAAGTGCATGCCCGCATTCGAGACGAGGACTGACTCCCCTGGGGAGACTCCAGAAGTACCCCAAGATCCATGTCAGCACTGGAGAGGAATCCTCAGGTTCCGGCCCCGACTCCACACAAGGTTAGGCCCCGGCATCGACGGGAGAGGAATCCCGAGAGGCCCCCGAGGAACTCGCATGGGGACTGGCCTTTCCTGAGGCCACCAGAGCGGGTCCCTGAGGTCCACGTCGTAAGTCGGGAGCACCTGCCGCAACTCGAGAAAATCCAGGAGGTTTTGCCCTCCAGGCGAGATGAGGCCCATTTCCACTGAGGCTTCTCGAGGCCAATCACATCTAACCACTGGAACTTCCAAAGGGTCCTTCACACGATTGCTGCAACTCAAGAAGTTCCCCGACATACCCGTCTCCACTCGAGAGGAAGCACGTGGGGTCCCGCACACATCCAGGGGAGCCCCGTTTCTGCCTCCTAGCTCGAGATGAGGGATCCTTTCCCTGTTTCGTAGGGAAAGAATTCCCGGCGTTCCCGTCGCATCTCAAGAGGACGCGCTTTCCACAGGAAAGGCGAGAGGAACTCCAGGGTCGTGACACCATTCCAAGAGTCCCCCAGATGTGTCAGTCCATTCCAGAGGAACCTGTTTTCCCTGCACTGCCTTGACGTTCAAGCCGAGGATCGACTCCCACCACGTGTGCACGTGGGAAAGCCCTGTGGGAAAGCCTCGTGGGAAAGCCTCGTGGGAAAGACTCGATGGAAAACCATAGATCCTTTGATCCACGCGGCGGACTGCGTGACACTGCTGCTACCGCTCTGGAGGAAAGCGCAAGTGCATGCCCGCATTCGAGACGAGGACTGACTCCCCTGGGGAGACTCCAGAAGTACCCCAAGATCCATGTCAGCACTGGAGATGAATCCTCAGGTTTGGCCCCGACTCCACACAAGGTCTTAGGCCCCGGCATCGACGGGAGAGGAATCCCGAGACGCCCCCGAGGAACTCGCATGGGGACTGGCCTTTCCTGAGGCCACCAGAGCGGTTCCCTGAGGTCCCCGTCGTAAGTCGAGAGCACCTGCCGCAACTCGAGAAAATCCAGGAGGTTTTGCCCTCCAGGCGAGATGAGGCCCATTTCCGCTGAGACTTCTCGAGGCCAATCACATCTAACCACTGGAACTTCCAAAGGGTCCTTCACACCATTGCTGCAACTCAAGAAGTTCCCCGAAATACCCGTATGCACTCGAGAGGAAGCACGTGGTGTCCCGCACACATCCAGGGGAGCCCCGTTTCCGCCTCCTAGCTCGAGATGAGGGATCCTTTCCCTGTTTCGTAGGGAAAGAATTCCCGGCGTTCCCGTCGCATCTCAAGAGGAGGCGCTCTCCACAGGAAAGGCGAGAGGAACTCCAGGGTCGTGACACCATTCCAAGAGTCCCCCAGATGTGTCAGTCCATTCCAGAGGAACCTGTTTTCCCTGCACTGCCTTGACGTTCAAGCCGAGGATCGACTCCCACCACGTGTGCACGTGGGACAGCCCTGTGGGAAAGCCTCGTGGGAAAGCCTCGTGGGAAAGACTCGAGGGAAAACCATAGATCCTTTGATCCACGCGGCGGACTGCGTGACACTGCTGCTACCGCTCTGGAGGAAAGCGTAAGTGCATGCCCGCATTCAAGACGAGGACTGACTCCCCTGGGGAGACTCCAGAATTACCCCAAGATCCATGTCAGCACTGGAGAGGAATCCTCAGGTTCCGGCCACGACTCCACACAAGGTCTTAGGCCCCGGCATCGACGGGAGAGGAATCCCGAGAGGCCCCCGAGGAACTCGCATGGGGACTGGCCTTTCCTGAGGCCACCAGAGCGGTTCCCTGAGGTCCCCGTCGTAAGTCGAGAGCACCTGCCGCAACTCGAGAAAATCCAGGAGGTTTTGCCCTCCAGGCGAGATGAGGCCCATTTCCGCTGAGGCTTCTCGAGGCCAATCACATCTAACCACTGGAACTTCCAAAGGGTCCTTCACACCCTTGCTGCAAATCAAGAAGTTCCCGACATACCCGTCTGCACTCGAGAGGAAGCACGTGGTGTCCCGCACACATCCAGGGGAGCCCCGTTTCCGCCTCCTAGCTCGAGATGAGGGATCCTTTCCCTGTTTCGTAGGGAAAGAATTCCCGGCGTTCCCGTCGCATCTCAAGAGGAGGCGCTCTCCACAGGAAAGGCGAGAGGAACTCCAGGGTCGTGCCACCATTCCAAGAGTCCCCCAGATGTGTCAGTCCATTCCAGAGGAACCTGTTTTCCTTGCACTGCCTTTAAGTTCATGCCGAGGATCGACTCCCACCACGTGTGCACGTGGGACAGCCCTGTGGGAAAGCCTCGTGGGAAAGTCTCGTGGGAAAGACTCGAGGGAAAACCATAGATCCTTTGATCCACGCGGCGGACTGCGTGACACTGCTGCTACCGCTCTGGAGGAAAGCGCAAGTGCATGCCCGCATTCGAGACGAGGACTGACTCCCCTGAGGAGACTCGAGAAGTACCCCAAGATCCATGTCAGCACTGGAGAGGAATTCTCAGGTTCCGGCCCCGACTCCACACAAGGTCTTAGGCCCCGGCATCGACGGGAGAGGAATCCCGAGAGGCCCCCGAGGAACTCGCATGGGGACTGGCCTTTCCTGAGGCCACCAGAGCGGGTCCCTGAGGTCCCCGTCGTAAGTCGTGAGCACTTGCCGCAACTCGAGAAAATCCAGGAGGTTTTGCCCTCCAGGCGAGATGAGGCCCATTTCCGCTGAGGCTTCTCGAGGCCAATCACATCTAACCACTGGAACTTCCAAAGGGTCCTTCACACCCTTGCTGCAACTCAAGAAGTTCCCCGACATACCCGTATGCACTCGAGAGGAAGCACGTGGTGTCCCGCACACATCCAGGGGAGCCCCGTTTCCGCCTCCTAGCTCGAGATGAGGGATCCTTTCCCTGTTTCGTAGGGAAAGAATTCCCGGCGTTCCCGTCGCATCTCAAGAGGAGGCGCTCTCCACAGGAAAGGCGAGAGGAACTCCAGGTTCGAGACACCATTCCAAGAGTCCCCCAGATGTGTCAGTCCATTCCAGAGGAACCTGTTTTCCCTGCACTGCCTTGACGTTCAAGCCGAGGATCGACTCCCACCACGTGTGCACGTGGGACAGCCCTGTGGGAAATCCTCGTGGGAAAGCCGCGTGGGAAAGACTCGAGGGAAAACCATAGATCCTTTGATCCACGCGGCGGACTGCGTGACACTGCTGCTACCGCTCTGGAGGAAAGCGCAAGTGCATGCCCGCATTCGAGACGAGGACTGACTCCCCTGGGGAGACTCGAGAAGTACCCCAAGATCCATGTCAGCACTGGAGAGGAATCCTCAGGTTCCGGCCCCGACTCCACACAAGGTCTTAGGCCCCGGCATCGACGGGAGAGGAATCCCGAGAGGCCCCCGAGGAACTCGCATGGGGACTGGCCTTTCCTGAGGCCACCAGAGCGGGTCCCTGAGGTCCCCGTCGTAAGTCAAGAGCACCTGCCGCAACTCGAGAAAATCCAGGAGGTTTTGCCCTCCAGGCGAGATGAGGCCCATTTCCGCTGAGGCATCTCGAGGCCAATCCCATCTAACCACTGAAACTTCCAAAGTGTCCTTCACACCCTTGCTGCAACTCAAGAAGTTCCCCGACATACCCGTCTGCACTCGAGAGGAAGCACGTGGTGTCCCGCACACATCCAGGGGAGCCGCGTTTCCGCCTCCTAGCTCGAGATGAGGGATCCTTTCCCTGTTTCGTAGGGAAAGAATTCCCGGCGTTCCCGTCGCATCTCAAGAGGAGGCGCTCTCCACAGGAAAGGCCAGAGGAACTCCAGGGTCATGCCACCATTCCAAGAGTCCCCCAGATGTGTCAGTCCATTCCAGAGGAACCTGTTTTCCCTGCACTGCCTTGACGTTCAAGCCGAGGATCGACTCCCACCACGTGTGCACGTGGGACAGCCCTGTTGGAAAGCCTCGTGGGAAAGCCTCGTGGGAAAGACTCGAGGGAAAACCATAGATCCTTTGATCCACGCGGCGGACTGCGTGACACTGCTGCTACCGCTCTGGAGGAAAGCGCAAGTGCATGCCCGCATTCGAGACGAGCACTGACTCCCCTGGGGAGACTCCAGAAGTACCCCAAGATCCATGTCAGCCCTGGAGAGGAATCCTCAGGTTCCGTTCCCACTCCACACAAGGTCTTAGGCCCCGGCATCGACGGGAGAGGAATCCCGAGAGGCCCCCGAGGAACTCGCATGGGGACTGGCCTTTCCTGAGGCCACCAGAGCGGGTCCCTGAGGTCCCCGTCGTAAGTCGAGAGCACCTGCCGCAACTCGAGAAAATCCAGGAGGTTTTGCCCTCCAGGCGAGATGAGGCCCATTTCCACTTACGCTTCTCGAGGCTAATCACGTCTAACCACTGGAACTTCCAAAGGGTCCTTCACACCCTTGCTGCAACTCAAGAAGTTCCCCGACATACCCGTCTCCACTCGAGAGGAAGCACGTGGGTCCCGCACACATCCAGGGGAGCCCCGTTTCCGCCTCCTAGCTCGAGATGAGGGATCCTTTCCCTGTTTCGTAGGGAAAGAATTCCCGGCGTTCCCGTCGCATCTCAAGAGGAGGCGCTCTCCACAGGAAAGGCGAGAGGAACTCCAGGGTCGTGCCACCATTCCAAGAGTCCCCCAGATGTGTCAGTCCATTCCAGAGGAACCTGTTTTCCCTGCACTGCCTTGACGTTCAAGCCGAGGATCGACTCCCACCACGTGTGCACGTGGGACAGCCCTGTGGGAAAGCCTCGTGGGAAAGCCTCGTGGGAAAGACTCGAGGGAAAACCATAGATCCTTTGATCCACGCGGCGGACTGCGTGAGACTGCTGCTACCGCTCTGGAGGAAAGCGCAAGTGCATGCCCGCATTCGAGACGAGGACTGACTCCCCTGGGGAGACTCCAGAAGTACCCCAAGATCCATGTCAGCACTGGAGAGGAATCCTCAGGTTCCGGCCCTGACTCCACACAAGGTCTTAGGCCCCGGCATCGACGGGAGAGGAATCCCGAGAGTTCCCCGAGGAACTCGCATGGGGACTGGCCTTTCCTGAGGCCACCAGAGCGGGTCCCTGAGGTCCCCGTCGTAAGTCGAGAGCACCTGCCGCAACTCGAGAAAATCCAGGAGGTTTTGCCCTCCAGGCGAGATGAGGCCCATTTCCGCTGAGGCTTCTCGAGGCCAATCACGTCTAACCAGTGGAACTTCCAAAGGGTCCTTCACACCCTTGCTGCAACTCAAGAAGTTCCCCGAAATACCCGTCTCCACTCGAGAGGAAGCATGTGGTGTCCCGCACACATCCAGGGGAGCCTCGATTCCGCCTCCTAGCTCGAGATGAGGGATCCTTTCCCTGTTTCGTAGGGAAAGAATTCCCGGCGTTCCCGTCGTATCTCAAGAGGAGGCGCTCTCCACAGGAAAGGCGAGAGGAACTCCAGGGTCGAGACACCATTCCAAGAGTCCCCCACATGTGTCAGTCCATTCCAGAGGAACCTGTTTTCCCTGCACTGCCTTGACGTTCAAGCCGAGGATCGACTCCCACCACGTGTGCACGTGGGACAGCCCTGTGGGAAAGCCTCGTGGGAAAGCCTCGTGGGAAAGACTCGAGGGAAAACCATAGATCCTTTGATGCACGCGGCGGACTGCGTGACACTGCTGCTACCGCTCTGGAGGAAAGCGCAAGTGCATGCCCGCATTCGAGACGAGGACTGACTCCCCTGGGGAGACTCCAGAAGTACCCCAAGATCCATGTCAGCCCTGGAGTGGAATCCTCAGGTTCCGGCCCCGACTCCACACACGGTCTTAGGCACCGGCATCGACGGGAGAGGAATCCCGAGAGGCCCCTGAGGAACTCGCATGGGGACTGGCCTTTCCTGAGGCCACCAGAGCGGGTCCCTGAGGTCCCCGTCGTAAGTCGAGAGCACCTGCCGCAACTCTAAAAAATCCAGGAGGTTTTGCCCTCCAGGCGAGATGAGGCCCATTTCCGCTGAGGCTTCTCGAGGCCAATCACATCTAACCACTGGAACTTCCAAAGGGTCCTTCACACCCTTACTGCAACTCAAGAAGTTCCCCGACATACCCATCTGCACTCGAGAGGAAGCACGTGGTGTCCCGCACACATCCAGGGGAGCCCCGTTTCCGCCTCCTAGCTCGAGATGAGGGATCCTTTCCCTGTTTCGTAGGGAAAGAATTCCCGGCGTTCCCGTCGTATCTCAAGAGGAGGCGCTCTCCACAGGAAAGGCGAGAGGAACTCCAGGGTCGAGACACCATTCCAAGAGTCCCCCACATGTGTCAGTCCATTCCAGAGGAACCTGTTTTCCCTGCACTGCCTTGACGTTCAAGCCGAGGATCGACTCCCACCACGTGTGCACGTGGGACAGCCCTGTGGGAAAGCCTCGTGGGAAAGCCTCGTGGGAAAGACTCGAGGGAAAACCATAGATCCTTTGATCCACGCGGCGGACTGCGTGACACTGCTGCTACCGCTCTGGAGGAAAGCGCAAGTGCATGCCCGCATTCGAGACGAGGACTGACTCCCCTGGGGAGACTCCAGAAGTACCCCAAGATCCATGTCAGCCCTGGAGAGGAATCCTCAGGTTCCGGCCCCGACTCCACACAAGGTCTTAGGCACCGGCATCGTCGGGAGAGGAATCCCGAGAGGCCCCCGAGGAACTCGCATGGGGACTGGCCTTTCCTGAGGCCACCAGAGCGGATCCCTGAGGTCCCCGTCGTAAGTCGAGAGCACCTGCCGCAACTCGAGAAAATCCAGGAGGTTTTGCCCTCCAGGCGAGATGAGGCCCATTTCCGCTGAGGCTTCTCGAGGCCAATCACATCTAACCACTGGAACTTCCAAAGGGTCCTTCACATCATTGCTGCAACTCAAGAAGTTCCCCGACATACCCGTCTGCACTCGAGAGGAAGCACGTGGTGTCCCGCACACATCCAGGGGAGCCCCGTTTCCGCCTCCTAGCTCGAGATGAGGGATCCTCTCCCTGTTTCGTAGGGAAAGAATTCCCGGCGTTCCCGTCGCATCTCAAGAGGAGGCGCTCTCCACAGGAAAGGCGAGAGGAACTCCAGGGTCGTGCCACCATTCCAAGAGTCACCCAGATGTGTCAGTCCATTCCAGAGGAACCTGTTTTCCCTGCACTGCCTTGACGTTCAAGCCGAGGATCGACTCCCACCACGTGTGCACGTGGGACAGCCCTGTGGGAAAGCCTCGTGGGAAAGCCTCGTGGGAAAGACTCGAGGGAAAACCATAGATCCTTTGATCCACGCGGCGGACTGCGTAACACTGCTGCTACCGCTCTGGAGGAAAGCGCAAGTGCATGCCCGCATTCGAGACGAGGACTGACTCCCCTGGGGAGACTCCAGAAGTACCCCAAGATCCATGTCAGCACTGGAGAGGAATCCTCAGGTTCCGGCCCCGACTCCACACAAGGTCTTAGGCCCCGGCATCGACGGGAGAGGAATCCCGAGACGCCCCCGAGGAACTCGCATGGGGACTGGCCTTTCCTGAGGCCACCAGAGCGGGTCCCTGAGGTCCCCGTCGTAAGTCGAGAGCACCTGCCGCAACTCGAGAAAATCCAGGAGGTTTTGCCCTCCAGGCGAGATGAGGCCCATTTCCGCTGAGGCTTCTCGAGGCCAATCACATCTAACCACTGGAACTTCCAAAGGGTCCTTCACACCATTGCTGCAACTCAAGAAGTTCCCCGACATACCCGTCTCCACTCGAGAGGAAGAACGTGGGGTCCCGCACACATCCAGGGGAGCCCCGTTTCCGCCTCCTAGCTCGAGATGAGGGATCTTTTCCCTGTTTCGTAGGGAAAGAATTCCCGGCGTTCCCGTCGCATCTCAAGAGGAGGCGCTCTCCACAGGAAAGGCGAGAGGAACTCCAGGGTCGTGACACCATTCCAAGAGTCCCCCAGATGTGTCAGTCCATTCCAGAGGAACCTGTTTTCCCTGCACTGCCTTGACGTTCAAGCCGAGGATCGACTCCCACCACGTGTGCACGTGGGACAGCCCTGTGGGAAAGCCTCGTGGGAAAGCCTCGTGGGAAAGACTCGAGTTAAAACCATAGATCCTTTGATCCACGCGGCGGACTGCGTGACACTGCTGCTACCGCTCTGGAGGAAAGCGCAAGTGCATGCCCGCATTCGAGACGAGGACTGACTCCCCTGGGGAGACTCCAGAATTACCCCAAGATCCATGTCAGCACTGGAGAGGAATCCTCAGGTTCCGGCCCCGACTCCACACAAGGTCTTAGGCCCCGGCATCGACGGGAGAGGAATCCCGAGACGCCCCCGAGGAACTCGCATGGGGACTGGCCTTTCCTGAGGCCACCAGAGCGGGTCCCTGAGGTCCACGTCGTAAGTCGAGAGCACCTGCCGCAACTCGAGAAAATCCAGGAGGTTTTGCCCTCCAGGCGAGATGAGGCCCATTTCCGCTGAGGCTTCTCGAGGCCAATCACATCTAACCACTGGAACTTCCAAAGGGTCCTTCACACCCTTGCTGCAACTCAAGAAGTTCCCCGACATACCCGTCTGCACTCGAGAGGAAGCACGTGGTGTCCCGCACACATCCAAGGGAGCCCCGTTTCCGCCTCCTAGCTCGAGATGAGGGATCCTTTCCCTGTTTCGTAGGGAAAGAATTCCCGGCGTTCCCGTCGCATCTCAAGAGGAGGCGCTCTCCACAGGAAAGGCGAGAGGAACTCCAGGGTCGTGCCACCATTCCAAGAGTCCCCCAGATGTGTCAGTCCATTCCAGAGGAACCTGTTTTCCCTGCACTGCCTTGACGTTCAAGCCGAGGATCGACTCCCACCACGTGTGCACGTGGGACAGCCCTGTGGGAAAGCCTCGTGGGAAAGCCTCGTGGGAAAGACTAGAGGGAAAACCATAGATCCTTTGATCCACGCGGCGGACTGCGTGACACTGCTGCTACCGCTCTGGAGGAAAGTGCAAGTGCATGCCCGCATTCGAGACGAGGACTGACTCCCCTGGGGAGACTCCAGAAGTACCCCAAGATCCATGTCAGCACTGGAGAGGAATCCTCAGGTTCCGGCCCCGACTCCACACAAGGTCTTAGGCCCCGGCATCGACGGGAGAGGAATCCCGAGACGCCCCCGAGGAACTCGCATGGGGACTGGCCTTTCCTGAGGCCACCAGAGCGGTTCCCTGAGGTCCCCGTCGTAAGTCGAGAGCACCTGCCGCAACTCGAGAAAATCCAGGAGGTTTTGCCCTCCAGGCGAGATGAGGCCCATTTCCGCTGAGGCTTCTCGAGGCCAATCACATCTAACCACTGGAACTTCCAAAGGGTCCTTCACACGATTGCTGCAACTCAAGAAGTTCCCCGACATACCCGTCTCCACTCGAGAGGAAGCACGTGGGGTCCCGCACACATCCAGGGGAGCCCCGTTTCCGCCTCCTAGCTCGAGATGAGGGATCCTTTCCCTTTTCGTAGGGAAAGAATTCCCGGCGTTCCCGTCGCATCTCAAGAGGAGGCGCTCTCCACAGGAAAGGCGAGAGGAACTCCAGGGTCGTGCCACCATTCCAAGAGTCCCCCAGATGTGTCAGTCCATTCCAGAGGAACCTGTTTTCCCTGCACTGCCTTGACGTTCAAGCCGAGGATCGACTCCCAACACGTGTGCACGTGGGACAGCCCTGTGGGAAAGCCTCGTGGGAAAGCCTCGTGGGAAAGACTCGAGGGAAAACCATAGATCCTTTGATCCACGCGGCGGACTGCGTGACACTGCTGCTTCCGCTCTGGAGGAAAGCGCAAGTGCATGCCCGCATTCGAGACGAGGACTGACTCCCCTGGGGAGACTCCAGAAGTACCCCAAGATCCATGTCAGCATTGGAGAGGAATCCTCAGGTTCCGGCCCCGACTCCACACAAGGTCTTAGGCCCCGGCATTGACGGGAGAGGAATCCCGAGACGCCCCCGAGGAACTCGCATGGGGACTGGCCTTTCCTGAGGCCACCAGAGCGGTTCCCTGAGGTCCCCGTCGTAAGTCGAGAGCACCTGCCGCAACTCGAGAAAATCCAGGAGGTTTTGCCTCCAGGTCAGATGAGGCCCATTTCCGCTGATGCTTCTCGAGGCCAATCACATCTAACCACTGGAACTTCCAAAGGGTCCTTCACACCATTGCTGCAACTCAAGAAGTTCCCCGACATACCCGTCTCCACTCGAGAGGAAGCACGTGGGGTCCCGCACACATCCAGGGGAGCCCCGTTTCCGCCTCCTAGCTCGAGATGAGGGATCTTTTCCCTGTTTCGTAGGGAAAGAATTCCCGGCGTTCCCGTCGCATCTCAAGAGGAGGCGCTCTCCACAGGAAAGGCGAGAGGAACTCCAGGGTCGTGACACCATTCCAAGAGTCCCCCAGATGTGACAGTTATTCCAGAGGAACCTGTTTTCCCTGCACTGCCTTGACGTTCAAGCCGAGGATCGACTCCCACCACGTGTGCACGTGGGACAGCCCTGTGGGAAAGCCTCGTGGGAAAGCCTCGTGGGAAAGACTCGAGGGAAAACCATAGATCCTTTGATCCACGCGGCAGACTGCGTGACACTGCTGCTACCGCTCTGGAGGAAAGTGCAAGTGCATGCCCGCATTCGAGACGAGGACTGACTCCCCTGGGGAGACTCCAGAAGTACCCCAAGATCCATGTCAGCACTGGAGAGGAATCCTCAGGTTCCGGCCCCGACTCCACACAAGGTTAGGCCCCGGCATCGACGGGAGAGGAATCCCGAGAGGCCCCCGAGGAACTCGCATGGGGACTGGCCTTTCCTGAGGCCACCAGAGCGGGTCCCTGAGGTCCACGTCGTAAGTCGGGAGCACCTGCCGCAACTCGAGAAAATCCAGGAGGTTTTGCCCTCCAGGCGAGATGAGGCCCATTTCCACTGAGGCTTCTCGAGGCCAATCACATCTAACCACTGGAACTTCCAAAGGGTCCTTCACACCCTTGCTGCAACTCAAGAAGTTCCCCGACATACCCGTCTCCACTCGAGAGGAAGCACGTGGGGTTCCGCACACATCCAGGGGAGCCCCGTTTCTGCCTCCTAGCTCGAGATGAGGGATCCTTTCCCTGTTTCGTAGGGAAAGAATTCCCGGCGTTCCCGTCGCATCTCAAGAGGACGCGCTTTCCACAGGAAAGGCGAGAGGAACTCCAGGGTCGTGACACCATTCCAAGAGTCCCCCAGATGTGTCAGTCCATTCCAGAGGAACCTGTTTTCCCTGCACTGCCTTGACGTTCAAGCCGAGGATCGACTCCCACCACGTGTGCACGTGGGAAAGCCCTGTGGGAAAGCCTCGTGGGAAAGCCTCGTGGGAAAGACTCGATGGAAAACCATAGATCCTTTGATCCACGCGGCGGACTGCGTGACACTGCTGCTACCGCTCTGGAGGAAAGCGCAAGTGCATGCCCGCATTCGAGACGAGGACTGACTCCCCTGGGGAGACTCCAGAAGTACCCCAAGATCCATGTCAGCACTGGAGATGAATCCTCAGGTTTGGCCCCGACTCCACACAAGGTCTTAGGCCCCGGCATCGACGGGAGAGGAATCCCGAGACGCCCCCGAGGAACTCGCATGGGGACTGGCCTTTCCTGAGGCCACCAGAGCGGTTCCCTGAGGTCCCCGTCGTAAGTCGAGAGCACCTGCCGCAACTCGAGAAAATCCAGGAGGTTTTGCCCTCCAGGCGAGATGAGGCCCATTTCCGCTGAGACTTCTCGAGGCCAATCACATCTAACCACTGGAACTTCCAAAGGGTCCTTCACACCATTGCTGCAACTCAAGAAGTTCCCCGAAATACCCGTATGCACTCGAGAGGAAGCACGTGGTGTCCCGCACACATCCAGGGGAGCCCCGTTTCCGCCTCCTAGCTCGAGATGAGGGATCCTTTCCCTGTTTCGTAGGGAAAGAATTCCCGGCGTTCCCGTCGCATCTCAAGAGGAGGCGCTCTCCACAGGAAAGGCGAGAAGAACTCCAGGGTCGTGACACCATTCCAAGAGTCCCCCAGATGTGTCAGTCCATTCCAGAGGAACCTGTTTTCCCTGCACTGCCTTGACGTTCAAGCCGAGGATCGACTCCCACCACGTGTGCACGTGGGACAGCCCTGTGGGAAAGCCTCGTGGGAAAGCCTCGTGGGAAAGACTCGAGGGAAAACCATAGATCCTTTGATCCACGGGGCGGACTGCGTGACACTGCTGCTACCGCTCTGGAGGAAAGCGTAAGTGCATGCCCGCATTCGAGACGAGGACTGACTCCCCTGGGGAGACTCCAGAATTACCCCAAGATCCATGTCAGCACTGGAGAGGAATCCTCAGGTTCCGGCCACGACTCCACACAAGGTCTTAGGCCCCGGCATCGACGGGAGAGGAATCCCGAGAGGCCCCCGAGGAACTCGCATGGGGACTGGCCTTTCCTGAGGCCACCAGAGCGGTTCCCTGAGGTCCCCGTCGTAAGTCGAGAGCACCTGCCGCAACTCGAGAAAATCCAGGAGGTTTTGCCCTCCAGGCGAGATGAGGCCCATTTCCGCTGAGGCTTCTCGAGGCTAATCACGTCTAACCACTGGAACTTCCAAAGGGTCCTTCACACCCTTGCTGCAACTCAAGAAGTTCCCCGACATACCCGTCTCCACTCGAGAGGAAGCACGTGGGTCCCGCACACATCCAGGGGAGCCCCGTTTCCGCCTCCTAGCTCGAGATGAGGGATCCTTTCCCTGTTTCGTAGGGAAAGAATTCCCGGCGTTCCCGTCGCATCTCAAGAGGAGGCGCTCTCCACAGGAAAGGCGAGAGGAACTCCAGGGTCGTGCCACCATTCCAAGAGTCCCCCAGATGTGTCAGTCCATTCCAGAGGAACCTGTTTTCCCTGCACTGCCTTGACGTTCAAGCCGAGGATCGACTCCCACCACGTGTGCACGTGGGACAGCCCTGTGGGAAAGCCTCGTGGGAAAGCCTCGTGGGAAAGACTCGAGGGAAAACCATAGATCCTTTGATCCACGCGGCGGACTGCGTGAGACTGCTGCTACCGCTCTGGAGGAAAGCGCAAGTGCATGCCCGCATTCGAGACGAGGACTGACTCCCCTGGGGAGACTCCAGAAGTACCCCAAGATCCATGTCAGCACTGGAGAGGAATCCTCAGGTTCCGGCCCTGACTCCACACAAGGTCTTAGGCCCCGGCATCGACGGGAGAGGAATCCCGAGAGTTCCCCGAGGAACTCGCATGGGGACTGGCCTTTCCTGAGGCCACCAGAGCGGGTCCCTGAGGTCCCCGTCGTAAGTCGAGAGCACCTGCCGCAACTCGAGAAAATCCAGGAGGTTTTGCCCTCCAGGCGAGATGAGGCCCATTTCCGCTGAGGCTTCTCGAGGCCAATCACGTCTAACCAGTGGAACTTCCAAAGGGTCCTTCACACCCTTGCTGCAACTCAAGAAGTTCCCCGAAATACCCGTCTCCACTCGAGAGGAAGCATGTGGTGTCCCGCACACATCCAGGGGAGCCTCGATTCCGCCTCCTAGCTCGAGATGAGGGATCCTTTCCCTGTTTCGTAGGGAAAGAATTCCCGGCGTTCCCGTCGTATCTCAAGAGGAGGCGCTCTCCACAGGAAAGGCGAGAGGAACTCCAGGGTCGAGACACCATTCCAAGAGTCCCCCACATGTGTCAGTCCATTCCAGAGGAACCTGTTTTCCCTGCACTGCCTTGACGTTCAAGCCGAGGATCGACTCCCACCACGTGTGCACGTGGGACAGCCCTGTGGGAAAGCCTCGTGGGAAAGCCTCGTGGGAAAGACTCGAGGGAAAACCATAGATCCTTTGATGCACGCGGCGGACTGCGTGACACTGCTGCTACCGCTCTGGAGGAAAGCGCAAGTGCATGCCCGCATTCGAGACGAGGACTGACTCCCCTGGGGAGACTCCAGAAGTACCCCAAGATCCATGTCAGCCCTGGAGTGGAATCCTCAGGTTCCGGCCCCGACTCCACACACGGTCTTAGGCACCGGCATCGACGGGAGAGGAATCCCGAGAGGCCCCTGAGGAACTCGCATGGGGACTGGCCTTTCCTGAGGCCACCAGAGCGGGTCCCTGAGGTCCCCGTCGTAAGTCGAGAGCACCTGCCGCAACTCTAAAAAATCCAGGAGGTTTTGCCCTCCAGGCGAGATGAGGCCCATTTCCGCTGAGGCTTCTCGAGGCCAATCACATCTAACCACTGGAACTTCCAAAGGGTCCTTCACACCCTTACTGCAACTCAAGAAGTTCCCCAACATACCCATCTGCACTCGAGAGGAAGCACGTGGTGTCCCGCACACATCCAGGGGAGCCCCGTTTCCGCCTCCTAGCTCGAGATGAGGGATCCTTTCCCTGTTTCGTAGGGAAAGAATTCCCGGCGTTCCCGTCGTATCTCAAGAGGAGGCGCTCTCCACAGGAAAGGCGAGAGGAACTCCAGGGTCGAGACACCATTCCAAGAGTCCCCCACATGTGTCAGTCCATTCCAGAGGAACCTGTTTTCCCTGCACTGCCTTGACGTTCAAGCCGAGGATCGACTCCCACCACGTGTGCACGTGGGACAGCCCTGTGGGAAAGCCTCGTGGGAAAGCCTCGTGGGAAAGACTCGAGGGAAAACCATAGATCCTTTGATCCACGCGGCGGACTGCGTGACACTGCTGCTACCGCTCTGGAGGAAAGCGCAAGTGCATGCCCGCATTCGAGACGAGGACTGACTCCCCTGGGGAGACTCCAGAAGTACCCCAAGATCCATGTCAGCCCTGGAGAGGAATCCTCAGGTTCCGGCCCCGACTCCACACAAGGTCTTAGGCACCGGCATCGTCGGGAGAGGAATCCCGAGAGGCCCCCGAGGAACTCGCATGGGGACTGGCCTTTCCTGAGGCCACCAGAGCGGATCCCTGAGGTCCCCGTCGTAAGTCGAGAGCACCTGCCGCAACTCGAGAAAATCCAGGAGGTTTTGCCCTCCAGGCGAGATGAGGCCCATTTCCGCTGAGGCTTCTCGAGGCCAATCACATCTAACCACTGGAACTTCCAAAGGGTCCTTCACATCATTGCTGCAACTCAAGAAGTTCCCCGACATACCCGTCTGCACTCGAGAGGAAGCACGTGGTGTCCCGCACACATCCAGGGGAGCCCCGTTTCCGCCTCCTAGCTCGAGATGAGGGATCCTCTCCCTGTTTCGTAGGGAAAGAATTCCCGGCGTTCCCGTCGCATCTCAAGAGGAGGCGCTCTCCACAGGAAAGGCGAGAGGAACTCCAGGGTCGTGCCACCATTCCAAGAGTCACCCAGATGTGTCAGTCCATTCCAGAGGAACCTGTTTTCCCTGCACTGCCTTGACGTTCAAGCCGAGGATCGACTCCCACCACGTGTGCACGTGGGACAGCCCTGTGGGAAAGCCTCGTGGGAAAGCCTCGTGGGAAAGACTCGAGGGAAAACCATAGATCCTTTGATCCACGCGGCGGACTGCGTAACACTGCTGCTACCGCTCTGGAGGAAAGCGCAAGTGCATGCCCGCATTCGAGACGAGGACTGACTCCCCTGGGGAGACTCCAGAAGTACCCCAAGATCCATGTCAGCACTGGAGAGGAATCCTCAGGTTCCGGCCCCGACTCCACACAAGGTCTTAGGCCCCGGCATCGACGGGAGAGGAATCCCGAGACGCCCCCGAGGAACTCGCATGGGGACTGGCCTTTCCTGAGGCCACCAGAGCGGGTCCCTGAGGTCCCCGTCGTAAGTCGAGAGCACCTGCCGCAACTCGAGAAAATCCAGGAGGTTTTGCCCTCCAGGCGAGATGAGGCCCATTTCCGCTGAGGCTTCTCGAGGCCAATCACATCTAACCACTGGAACTTCCAAAGGGTCCTTCACACCATTGCTGCAACTCAAGAAGTTCCCCGACATACCCGTCTCCACTCGAGAGGAAGAACGTGGGGTCCCGCACACATCCAGGGGAGCCCCGTTTCCGCCTCCTAGCTCGAGATGAGGGATCTTTTCCCTGTTTCGTAGGGAAAGAATTCCCGGCGTTCCCGTCGCATCTCAAGAGGAGGCGCTCTCCACAGGAAAGGCGAGAGGAACTCCAGGGTCGTGACACCATTCCAAGAGTCCCCCAGATGTGTCAGTCCATTCCAGAGGAACCTGTTTTCCCTGCACTGCCTTGACGTTCAAGCCGAGGATCGACTCCCACCACGTGTGCACGTGGGACAGCCCTGTGGGAAAGCCTCGTGGGAAAGCCTCGTGGGAAAGACTCGAGTTAAAACCATAGATCCTTTGATCCACACGGCGGACTGCGTGACACTGCTGCTACCGCTCTGGAGGAAAGCGCAAGTGCATGCCCGCATTCGAGACGAGGACTGACTCCCCTGGGGAGACTCCAGAATTACCCCAAGATCCATGTCAGCACTGGAGAGGAATCCTCAGGTTCCGGCCCCGACTCCACACAAGGTCTTAGGCCCCGGCATCGACGGGAGAGGAATCCCGAGACGCCCCCGAGGAACTCGCATGGGGACTGGCCTTTCCTGAGGCCACCAGAGCGGGTCCCTGAGGTCCACGTCGTAAGTCGAGAGCACCTGCCGCAACTCGAGAAAATCCAGGAGGTTTTGCCCTCCAGGCGAGATGAGGCCCATTTCCGCTGAGGCTTCTCGAGGCCAATCACATCTAACCAATGGAACTTCCAAAGGGTCCTTCACACCCTTGCTGCAACTCAAGAAGTTCCCCGACATACCCGTCTGCACTCGAGAGGAAGCACGTGGTGTCCCGCACACATCCAAGGGAGCCCCGTTTCCGCCTCCTAGCTCGAGATGAGGGATCCTTTCCCTGTTTCGTAGGGAAAGAATTCCCGGCGTTCCCGTCGCATCTCAAGAGGAGGCGCTCTCCACAGGAAAGGCGAGAGGAACTCCAGGGTCGTGCCACCATTCCAAGAGTCCCCCAGATGTGTCAGTCCATTCCAGAGGAACCTGTTTTCCCTGCACTGCCTTGACGTTCAAGCCGAGGATCGACTCCCACCACGTGTGCACGTGGGACAGCCCTGTGGGAAAGCCTCGTGGGAAAGCCTCGTGGGAAAGACTAGAGGGAAAACCATAGATCCTTTGATCCACGCGGCGGACTGCGTGACACTGCTGCTACCGCTCTGGAGGAAAGTGCAAGTGCATGCCCGCATTCGAGACGAGGACTGACTCCCCTGGGGAGACTCCAGAAGTACCCCAAGATCCATGTCAGCACTGGAGAGGAATCCTCAGGTTCCGGCCCCGACTCCACACAAGGTCTTAGGCCCCGGCATCGACGGGAGAGGAATCCCGAGACGCCCCCGAGGAACTCGCATGGGGACTGGCCTTTCCTGAGGCCACCAGAGCGGTTCCCTGAGGTCCCCGTCGTAAGTCGAGAGCACCTGCCGCAACTCGAGAAAATCCAGGAGGTTTTGCCCTCCAGGCGAGATGAGGCCCATTTCCGCTGAGGCTTCTCGAGGCCAATCACATCTAACCACTGGAACTTCCAAAGGGTCCTTCACACGATTGCTGCAACTCAAGAAGTTCCCCGACATACCCGTCTCCACTCGAGAGGAAGCACGTGGGGTCCCGCACACATCCAGGGGAGCCCCGTTTCCGCCTCCTAGCTCGAGATGAGGGATCCTTTCCCTTTTCGTAGGGAAAGAATTCCCGGCGTTCCCGTCGCATCTCAAGAGGAGGCGCTCTCCACAGGAAAGGCGAGAGGAACTCCAGGGTCGTGCCACCATTCCAAGAGTCCCCCAGATGTGTCAGTCCATTCCAGAGGAACCTGTTTTCCCTGCACTGCCTTGACGTTCAAGCCGAGGATCGACTCCCAACACGTGTGCACGTGGGACAGCCCTGTGGGAAAGCCTCGTGGGAAAGCCTCGTGGGAAAGACTCGAGGGAAAACCATAGATCCTTTGATCCACGCGGCGGACTGCGTGACACTGCTGCTTCCGCTCTGGAGGAAAGCGCAAGTGCATGCCCGCATTCGAGACGAGGACTGACTCCCCTGGGGAGACTCCAGAAGTACCCCAAGATCCATGTCAGCACTGGAGAGGAATCCTCAGGTTCCGGCCCCGACTCCACACAAGGTCTTAGGCCCCGGCATTGACGGGAGAGGAATCCCGAGACGCCCCCGAGGAACTCGCATGGGGACTGGCCTTTCCTGAGGCCACCAGAGCGGTTCCCTGAGGTCCCCGTCGTAAGTCGAGAGCACCTGCCGCAACTCGAGAAAATCCAGGAGGTTTTGCCTCCAGGTCAGATGAGGCCCATTTCCGCTGATGCTTCTCGAGGCCAATCACATCTAACCACTGGAACTTCCAAAGGGTCCTTCACACCATTGCTGCAACTCAAGAAGTTCCCCGACATACCCGTCTCCACTCGAGAGGAAGCACGTGGGGTCCCGCACACATCCAGGGGAGCCCCGTTTCCGCCTCCTAGCTCGAGATGAGGGATCTTTTCCCTGTTTCGTAGGGAAAGAATTCCCGGCGTTCCCGTCGCATCTCAAGAGGAGGCGCTCTCCACAGGAAAGGCGAGAGGAACTCCAGGGTCGTGACACCATTCCAAGAGTCCCCCAGATGTGACAGTTATTCCAGAGGAACCTGTTTTCCCTGCACTGCCTTGACGTTCAAGCCGAGGATCGACTCCCACCACGTGTGCACGTGGGACAGCCCTGTGGGAAAGCCTCGTGGGAAAGCCTCGTGGGAAAGACTCGAGGGAAAACCATAGATCCTTTGATCCACGCGGCAGACTGCGTGACACTGCTGCTACCGCTCTGGAGGAAAGTGCAAGTGCATGCCCGCATTCGAGACGAGGACTGACTCCCCTGGGGAGACTCCAGAAGTACCCCAAGATCCATGTCAGCACTGGAGAGGAATCCTCAGGTTCCGGCCCCGACTCCACACAAGGTTAGGCCCCGGCATCGACGGGAGAGGAATCCCGAGAGGCCCCCGAGGAACTCGCATGGGGACTGGCCTTTCCTGAGGCCACCAGAGCGGGTCCCTGAGGTCCACGTCGTAAGTCGGGAGCACCTGCCGCAACTCGAGAAAATCCAGGAGGTTTTGCCCTCCAGGCGAGATGAGGCCCATTTCCACTGAGGCTTCTCGAGGCCAATCACATCTAACCACTGGAACTTCCAAAGGGTCCTTCACACCCTTGCTGCAACTCAAGAAGTTCCCCGACATACCCGTCTCCACTCGAGAGGAAGCACGTGGGGTTCCGCACACATCCAGGGGAGCCCCGTTTCTGCCTCCTAGCTCGAGATGAGGGATCCTTTCCCTGTTTCGTAGGGAAAGAATTCCCGGCGTTCCCGTCGCATCTCAAGAGGACGCGCTTTCCACAGGAAAGGCGAGAGGAACTCCAGGGTCGTGACACCATTCCAAGAGTCCCCCAGATGTGTCAGTCCATTCCAGAGGAACCTGTTTTCCCTGCACTGCCTTGACGTTCAAGCCGAGGATCGACTCCCACCACGTGTGCACGTGGGAAAGCCCTGTGGGAAAGCCTCGTGGGAAAGCCTCGTGGGAAAGACTCGATGGAAAACCATAGATCCTTTGATCCACGCGGCGGACTGCGTGACACTGCTGCTACCGCTCTGGAGGAAAGCGCAAGTGCATGCCCGCATTCGAGACGAGGACTGACTCCCCTGGGGAGACTCCAGAAGTACCCCAAGATCCATGTCAGCACTGGAGATGAATCCTCAGGTTTGGCCCCGACTCCACACAAGGTCTTAGGCCCCGGCATCGACGGGAGAGGAATCCCGAGACGCCCCCGAGGAACTCGCATGGGGACTGGCCTTTCCTGAGGCCACCAGAGCGGTTCCCTGAGGTCCCCGTCGTAAGTCGAGAGCACCTGCCGCAACTCGAGAAAATCCAGGAGGTTTTGCCCTCCAGGCGAGATGAGGCCCATTTCCGCTGAGACTTCTCGAGGCCAATCACATCTAACCACTGGAACTTCCAAAGGGTCCTTCACACCATTGCTGCAACTCAAGAAGTTCCCCGAAATACCCGTATGCACTCGAGAGGAAGCACGTGGTGTCCCGCACACATCCAGGGGAGCCCCGTTTCCGCCTCCTAGCTCGAGATGAGGGATCCTTTCCCTGTTTCGTAGGGAAAGAATTCCCGGCGTTCCCGTCGCATCTCAAGAGGAGGCGCTCTCCACAGGAAAGGCGAGAAGAACTCCAGGGTCGTGACACCATTCCAAGAGTCCCCCAGATGTGTCAGTCCATTCCAGAGGAACCTGTTTTCCCTGCACTGCCTTGACGTTCAAGCCGAGGATCGACTCCCACCACGTGTGCACGTGGGACAGCCCTGTGGGAAAGCCTCGTGGGAAAGCCTCGTGGGAAAGACTCGAGGGAAAACCATAGATCCTTTGATCCACGCGGCGGACTGCGTGACACTGCTGCTACCGCTCTGGAGGAAAGCGTAAGTGCATGCCCGCATTCGAGACGAGGACTGACTCCCCTGGGGAGACTCCAGAATTACCCCAAGATCCATGTCAGCACTGGAGAGGAATCCTCAGGTTCCGGCCACGACTCCACACAAGGTCTTAGGCCCCGGCATCGACGGGAGAGGAATCCCGAGAGGCCCCCGAGGAACTCGCATGGGGACTGGCCTTTCCTGAGGCCACCAGAGCGGTTCCCTGAGGTCCCCGTCGTAAGTCGAGAGCACCTGCCGCAACTCGAGAAAATCCAGGAGGTTTTGCCCTCCAGGCGAGATGAGGCCCATTTCCGCTGAGGCTTCTCGAGGCCAATCACATCTAACCACTGGAACTTCCAAAGGGTCCTTCACACCCTTGCTGCAACTCAAGAAGTTCCCCGACATACCCGTCTGCACTCGAGAGGAAGCACGTGGTGTCCCGCACACATCCAGGGGAGCCCCGTTTCCGCCTCCTAGCTCGAGATGAGGGATCCTTTCCCTGTTTCGTAGGGAAAGAATTCCCGGCGTTCCCGTCGCATCTCAAGAGGAGGCGCTCTCCACAGGAAAGGCGAGAGGAACTCCAGGGTCGTGCCACCATTCCAAGAGTCCCCCAGATGTGTCAGTCCATTCCAGAGGAACCTGTTTTCCTTGCACTGCCTTTAAGTTCATGCCGAGGATCGACTCCCACCACGTGTGCACGTGGGACAGCCCTGTGGGAAAGCCTCGTGGGAAAGTCTCGTGGGAAAGACTCGAGGGAAAACCATAGATCCTTTGATCCACGCGGCGGACTGCGTGACACTGCTGCTACCGCTCTGGAGGAAAGCGCAAGTGCATGCCCGCATTCGAGACGAGGACTGACTCCCCTGAGGAGACTCGAGAAGTACCCCAAGATCCATGTCAGCACTGGAGAGGAATTCTCAGGTTCCGGCCCCGACTCCACACAAGGTCTTAGGCCCCGGCATCGACGGGAGAGGAATCCCGAGAGGCCCCCGAGGAACTCGCATGGGGACTGGCCTTTCCTGAGGCCACCAGAGCGGGTCCCTGAGGTCCCCGTCGTAAGTCGTGAGCACTTGCCGCAACTCGAGAAAATCCAGGAGGTTTTGCCCTCCAGGCGAGATGAGGCCCATTTCCGCTGAGGCTTCTCGAGGCCAATCACATCTAACCACTGGAACTTCCAAAGGGTCCTTCACACCCTTGCTGCAACTCAAGAAGTTCCCCGACATACCCGTATGCACTCGAGAGGAAGCACGTGGTGTCCCGCACACATCCAGGGGAGCCCCGTTTCCGCCTCCTAGCTCGAGATGAGGGATCCTTTCCCTGTTTCGTAGGGAAAGAATTCCCGGCGTTCCCGTCGCATCTCAAGAGGAGGCGCTCTCCACAGGAAAGGCGAGAGGAACTCCAGGTTCGAGACACCATTCCAAGAGTCCCCCAGATGTGTCAGTCCATTCCAGAGGAACCTGTTTTCCCTGCACTGCCTTGACGTTCAAGCCGAGGATCGACTCCCACCACGTGTGCACGTGGGACAGCCCTGTGGGAAATCCTCGTGGGAAAGCCGCGTGGGAAAGACTCGAGGGAAAACCATAGATCCTTTGATCCACGCGGCGGACTGCGTGACACTGCTGCTACCGCTCTGGAGGAAAGCGCAAGTGCATGCCCGCATTCGAGACGAGGACTGACTCCCCTGGGGAGACTCGAGAAGTACCCCAAGATCCATGTCAGCACTGGAGAGGAATCCTCAGGTTCCGGCCCCGACTCCACACAAGGTCTTAGGCCCCGGCATCGACGGGAGAGGAATCCCGAGAGGCCCCCGAGGAACTCGCATGGGGACTGGCCTTTCCTGAGGCCACCAGAGCGGGTCCCTGAGGTCCCCGTCGTAAGTCAAGAGCACCTGCCGCAACTCGAGAAAATCCAGGAGGTTTTGCCCTCCAGGCGAGATGAGGCCCATTTCCGCTGAGGCATCTCGAGGCCAATCCCATCTAACCACTGAAACTTCCAAAGTGTCCTTCACACCCTTGCTGCAACTCAAGAAGTTCCCCGACATACCCGTCTGCACTCGAGAGGAAGCACGTGGTGTCCCGCACACATCCAGGGGAGCCCCGTTTCCGCCTCCTAGCTCGAGATGAGGGATCCTTTCCCTGTTTCGTAGGGAAAGAATTCCCGGCGTTCCCGTCGCATCTCAAGAGGAGGCGCTCTCCACAGGAAAGGCCAGAGGAACTCCAGGGTCATGCCACCATTCCAAGAGTCCCCCAGATGTGTCAGTCCATTCCAGAGGAACCTGTTTTCCCTGCACTGCCTTGACGTTCAAGCCGAGGATCGACTCCCACCACGTGTGCACGTGGGACAGCCCTGTTGGAAAGCCTCGTGGGAAAGCCTCGTGGGAAAGACTCGAGGGAAAAACATAGATCCTTTGATCCACGCGGCGGACTGCGTGACACTGCTGCTACCGCTCTGGAGGAAAGCGCAAGTGCATGCCCGCATTCGAGACGAGGACTGACTCCCCTGGGGAGACTCCAGAAGTACCCCAAGATCCATGTCAGCCCTGGAGAGGAATCCTCAGGTTCCGTTCCCACTCCACACAAGGTCTTAGGCCCCGGCATCGACGGGAGAGGAATCCCGAGAGGCCCCCGAGGAACTCGCATGGGGACTGGCCTTTCCTGAGGCCACCAGAGCGGGTCCCTGAGGTCCCCGTCGTAAGTCGAGAGCACCTGCCGCAACTCGAGAAAATCCAGGAGGTTTTGCCCTCCAGGCGAGATGAGGCCCATTTCCACTTACGCTTCTCGAGGCTAATCACGTCTAACCACTGGAACTTCCAAAGGGTCCTTCACACCCTTGCTGCAACTCAAGAAGTTCCCCGACATACCCGTCTCCACTCGAGAGGAAGCACGTGGGTCCCGCACACATCCAGGGGAGCCCCGTTTCCGCCTCCTAGCTCGAGATGAGGGATCCTTTCCCTGTTTCGTAGGGAAAGAATTCCCGGCGTTCCCGTCGCATCTCAAGAGGAGGCGCTCTCCACAGGAAAGGCGAGAGGAACTCCAGGGTCGTGCCACCATTCCAAGAGTCCCCCAGATGTGTCAGTCCATTCCAGAGGAACCTGTTTTCCCTGCACTTCCTTGACGTTCAAGCCGAGGATCGACTCCCACCACGTGTGCACGTGGGACAGCCCTGTGGGAAAGCCTCGTGGGAAAGCCTCCTGGGAAAGACTCGAGGGAAAACCATAGATCCTTTGATCCACGCGGCGGACTGCGTGACACTGCTGCTACCTCTCTGGAGGAAAGCGCAAGTGCATGCCCGCATTCGAGACGAGGACTGACTCCCCTGGGGAGACTCCAGAAGTACCCCAAGAACCATGTCAGCACTGGAGAGGAATCCTCAGGTTCCGGCCCCGACTCCACACAAGGTCTTAGGCCCTGGCATGGACGGGAGAGGAATCCCGAGAGGCCCCCGAGGAACTCGCATGGGGACTGGCCTTTCCTGAGGCCACCAGAGCGGGTCCCTGAGGTCCCCGTCGTAAGTCGAGAGCACCTGCCGCAACTCGAGAAAATCCAGGAGGTTTTGCCCTCCAGGCGAGATGAGGCCCATTTCCGCTGAGGCTTCTCAAGGCCAATCACATCTAACCACTGGAACTTCCAAAGGGTCCTTCACACCATTGCTGCAACTCAAGAAGTTCCCCGACATACCCGTCTCCACTCGAGAGGAAGCACGTGGGGTCCCACACACATCCAGGGGAGCCCCATTTCCGCCTCCTAGTTCGAGATGAGGGATCCTTTCCCTGTTTCGTAGGGAAAGAATTCCCGGCGTTCCCGTCGCATCTCAAGAGGAGGCGCTCTCCACAGGAAAGGCGAGAGGAACTCCAGGGTCGTGACACCATTCCAAGAGTCCCTCAGATGTGTCAGTCCATTCCAGAGGAACCTGTTTTCCCTGCACTGCCTTGACGTTCAAGCCGAGGATCGACTCCCACCACGTGTGCACGTGGGACAGCCCTGTGGGAAAGCCTCGTGGGAAAGCCTCGTGGGAAAGACTCGAGGGAAAACCATAGATCCTTTGATCCACGCGGCGGACTGCGTGACACTGCTGCTACCGCTCTGGAGGAAAGCGCAAGTGCATGCCCGCATTCGAGACGAGGACTGACTCCCCTGGGGAGACTCCAGAAGTACCCCAAGAACCATGTCAGCACTGGAGAGGAATCCTCAGGTTCCGGCCCCGACTCCACACAAGGTCTTAGGCCCTGGCATGGACGGGAGAGGAATCCCGAGAGGCCCCCGAGGAACTCGCATGGGGACGGGCCTTTCCTGAGGCCACCAGAGCGGGTCCCTGAGGTCCCCGTCGTAAGTCGAGAGCACCTGCCGCAACTCGAGAAAATCCAGGAGGTTTTGCCCTCCAGGCGAGGTGAGGCCCATTTCCGCTGAGGCTTCTCGAGGCCAATCACATCTAACCACTGGAACTTCCAAAGGGTCCTTCACACCCTTGCTGCAACTCAAGAAATTCCCTGACATACCCGTATGCACTCGAGAGGAAGCACGTGGTGTCCCGCACACATCCAGGGGAGCCCCGTTTCCGCCTCCTAGCTCGAGATGAGGGATCCTTTCCCTGTTTCGTAGGGAAAGAATTCCCGGCGTTCCCGTCGCATCTCAAGAGGAGGCGCTCTCCACAGGAAAGGCGAGAGGAACTCCAGGGTCGTGCCACCATTCCAAGAGTCCCCCAGATGTGTCAGTCCATTCCAGAGGAACCTGTTTTCCCTGCACTGCCTTGACGTTCAAGCCGAGGATCGACTCCCACCACGTGTGCACGTGGGAAAGCCCTGTGGGAAAGACTCGAGGGAAAACCATAGATCCTTTGATCCACGCGGCGGACTGCGTGACACTGCTGCTACCGCTCTGGAGGAAAGCGCAAGTGCATGCCCGCATTCGAGACGAGGACTGACTCCCCTGGGGAGACTCCAGAAGTACCCCAAGAACCATGTCAGCACTGGAGAGGAATCCTCACGTTCCGGCCCCGACTCCACACAAGGTCTTAGGCCCTGGCATGGACGGGAGAGGAATCCCGAGAGGCCCCCGAGGAACTCGCATGGGGACGGGCCTTTCCTGAGGCCACCAGAGCGGGTCCCTGAGGTCCCCGTCGTAAGTCGAGAGCACCTGCCGCAACTCGAGAAAATCCAGGAGGTTTTGCCCTCCAGGCGAGGTGAGGCCCATTTCCGCTGAGGCTTCTCGAGGCCAATCACATCTAACCACTGGAACTTCCAAAGGGTCCTTCACACCCTTGCTGCAACTCAAGAAGTTCCCTGACATACCCGTATGCACTCGAGAGGAAGCACGTGGTGTCCCGCACACATCCAGGGGAGCCCCGTTTCCGCCTCCTAGCTCGAGATGAGGGATCCTTTCCCTGTTTCGTAGGGAAAGAATTCCCGGCGTTCCCGTCGCATCTCAAGAGGAGGCGCTCTCCACAGGAAAGGCGAGAGGAACTCCAGGGTCGTGCCACCATTCCAAGAGTCCCCCAGATGTGGCAGTCCATTCCAGAGGAACCTGTTTTCCCTGCACTGCCTTGACGTTCAAGCCGAGGATCGACTCCCACCACGTGTGCACGTGGGAAAGCCTCGTGGGAAAGACTCGAGGGAAAACCATAGATCCTTTGATCCACGCGGCGGACTGCGTGACACTGCTGCTACCGCTCTGGAGGAAAGCGCAAGTGCATGCCCGCATTCGAGACGAGGACTGACTCCCCTGGGGAGACTCCAGAAGTACCCCAAGATCCATGTCAGCCCTGGAGAGGAATCCTCAGGTTCCGTTCCCACTCCACACAAGGTCTTAGGCCCCGGCATCGACGGGAGAGGAATCCCGAGAGGCCCCCGAGGAACTCGCATGGGGACTGGCCTTTCCTGAGGCCACCAGAGCGGGTCCCTGAGGTCCCCGTCGTAAGTCGAGAGCACCTGCCGCAACTCGAGAAAATCCAGGAGGTTTTGCCCTCCAGGCGAGATGAGGCCCATTTCCACTGAGGCTTCTCGAGGCTAATCACGTCTAACCACTGGAACTTCCAAAGGGTCCTTCACACCCTTGCTGCAACTCAAGAAGTTCCCCGACATACCCGTCTCCACTCGAGAGGAAGCACGTGGGTCCCGCACACATCCAGGGGAGCCCCGTTTCCGCCTCCTAGCTCGAGATGAGGGATCCTTTCCCTGTTTCCTAGGGAAAGAATTCCCGGCGTTCTCGTCGCATCTCAAGAGGAGGCGCTCTCCACAGGAAAGGCGAGAGGAACTCCAGGGTCGTGCCACCATTCCAAGAGTCCCCCAGATGTGTCAGTCCATTCCAGAGGAACCTGTTTTCCCTGCACTGCCTTGACGTTCAAGCCGAGGATCGACTCCCACCACGTGTGCACGTGGGACAGCCCTGTGGGAAAGCCTCGTGGGAAAGCCTCGTGGGAAAGACTCGAGGGAAAACCATAGATCCTTTGATCCACGCGGCGGACTGCGTGACACTGCTGCTACCGCTCTGGAGGAAAGCGCAAGTGCATGCCCGCATTCGAGACGAGGACTGACTCCCCTGGGGAGACTCCAGAAGTACCCCAAGAACCATGTCAGCACTGGAGAGGAATCCTCAGGTTCCGGCCCCGACTCCACACAAGGTCTTAGGCCCTGGCATGGACGGGCGAGGAATCCCGAGAGGCCCCCGAGGAACTCGCATGGGGACGGGCCTTTCCTGAGGCCACCAGAGCGGGTCCCTGAGGTCCCCGTCGTAAGTCGAGAGCACCTGCCGCAACTCGAGAAAATCCAGGAGGTTTTGCCCTCCAGGCGAGGTGAGGCCCATTTCCGCTGAGGCTTCTCGAGGCCAATCACATCTAACCACTGGAACTTCCAAAGGGTCCTTCACACCCTTGCTGCAACTCAAGAAGTTCCCCGACATACCCGTCTCCACTCGAGAGGAAGCACGTGGTGTCCCGCACACATCCAGGGGAGCCCCGTTTCCGCCTCCTAGCTCGAGATGAGGGATCCTTTCCCTGTTTCGTAGGGAAAGAATTCCCGGCGTTCCCGTCGCATCTCAAGAGGAGGCGCTCTCCACAGGAAAGGCGAGAGGAACTCCAGGGTCATGCCACCATTCCAAGAGTCCCCCAGATGTGTCAGTCCATTCCAGAGGAACCTGTTTTCCTTGCACTGCCTTTAAGTTCATGCCGAGGATCGACTCCCACCACGTGTGCACGTGGGACAGCCCTGTGGGAAAGCCTCGTGGGAAAGTCTCGTGGGAAAGACTCGAGGGAAAACCATAGATCCTTTGATCCACGCGGCGGACTGCGTGACACTGCTGCTACTGCTCTGGAGGAAAGCGCAAGTGCATGCCCGCATTCGAGACGAGGACTGACTCCCCTGAGGAGACTCGAGAAGTACCCCAAGATCCATGTCAGCACTGGAGAGGAATCCTCAGGTTCCGGCCACGACTCCACACAAGGTCTTAGGCCCCGGCATCGACGGGAGAGGAATCCCGAGAGGACCCCGAGGAACTCGCATGGGGACTGGCCTTTCCTGAGGCCACCAGAGCGGGTCCCTGAGGTCCCCGTCGTAAGTCGTGAGCACTTGCCGCAACTCGAGAAAATCCAGGAGGTTTTGCCCTCCAGGCGAGATGAGGCCCATTTCCGCTGAGGCTTCTCGAGGCCAATCACATCTAACCACTGGAACTTCCAAAGGGTCCTTCACACCCTTGCTGCAACTCAAGAAGTTCCCCGACATACCCGTATGCACTCGAGAGGAAGCACGTGGTGTCCCGCACACATCCAGGGGAGCCCCGTTTCCGCCTCCTAGCTCGAGATGAGGGATCCTTTCCCTGTTTCGTAGGGAAAGAATTCCCGGCGTTCCCGTCGCATCTCAAGAGGAGGCGCTCTCCACAGGAAAGGCGAGAGGAACTCCAGGTTCGAGACACCATTCCAAGAGTCCCCCAGATGTGTCAGTCCATTCCAGAGGAACCTGTTTTCCCTGCACTGCCTTGACGTTCAAGCCGAGGATCGACTCCCACCACGTGTGCACGTGGGACAGCCCTGTGGGAAATCCTCGTGGGAAAGCCTCGTGGGAAAGACTCGAGGGAAAACCATAGATCCTTTGATCCACGCGGCGGACTGCGTGACACTGCTGCTACCGCTCTGGAGGAAAGCGCAAGTGCATGCCCGCATTCGAGACGAGGACTGACTCCCCTGGGGAGACTCCAGAAGTACCCCAAGATCCATGTCAGCCCTGGAGAGGAATCCTCAGGTTCCGGCCCCGACTCCACACAAGGTCTTAGGCCCCGGCATCGACGGGAGAGGAATCCCGAGAGGCCCCCGAGGAACTCGCATGGGGACTGGCCTTTCCTGAGGCCACCAGAGCGGGTCCCTGAGGTCCCCGTCGTAAGTCGAGAGCACCTGCCGCAACTCGAGAAAATCCAGGAGGTTTTGCCCTCCAGGCGAGATGAGGCCCATTTCCACTGAGGCTTCTCGAGGCTAATCACGTCTAACCACTGGAACTTCCAAAGGGTCCTTCACACCCTTGCTGCAACTCAAGAAGTTCCCCGACATACCCGTCTCCACTCGAGAGGAAGCACGTGGGTTCCCGCACACATCCAGGGGAGCCCCGTTTCCGCCTCCTAGCTCGAGATGAGGGATCCTTTCCCTGTTTCGTAGGGAAAGAATTCCCGGCGTTCCCGTCGCATCTCAAGAGGAGGCGCTCTCCACAGGAAAGGCGAGAGGAACTCCAGGGTCGATACACCATTCCAAGAGTCCCCCAGATGTGTCAGTCCATTCCATAGGAACCTGTTTTCCCTGCACTGCCTTGACGTTCAAGCCGAGGATCGACTCCCACCACGTGTGCACGTGGGACAGCCCTGTGGGAAAGCCTCGTGGGAAAGCCTCGTGGGAAAGACTCGAGGGAAAACCATAGATCCTTTGATCCACGCGGCGGACTTCGTGACACTGCTGCTACCGCTCTGGAGGAAAGCGCAAGTGCATGCCCGCATTCGAGACGAGGACTGACTCCCCTGGGGAGACTCGAGAAGTACCCCAAGATCCATGTCAGCACTGGAGAGGAATCCTCAGGTTCCGGCCCCGACTCCACACAAGGTCTTAGGCCCCGGCATCGACGGGAGAGGAATCCCGAGAGGCCCCCGAGGAACTCGCATGGGGACTGGCCTTTCCTGAGGCCACCAGAGCGGGTCCCTGAGGTCCCCGTCGTAAGTCGAGAGCACCTGCCGCAACTCGAGAAAATCCAGGAGGTTTTGCCCTCCAGGCGAGATGAGGCCCATTTCCGCTGAGGCGTCTCAAGGCCAATCACATCTAACCACTGGAACTTCCAAAGGGTCCTTCACACCATTGCTGCAACTCAAGAAGTTCCCCGACATACCCGTCTCCACTCGAGAGGAAGCACGTGGGGTCCCGCACACATCCAGGGGAGCCCCATTTCCGCCTCCTAGCTCGAGATGAGGGATCCTTTCCCTGTTTCGTAGGGAAAGAATTCCCGGCGTTCCCGTCGCATCTCAAGAGGAGGCGCTCTCCACAGGAAAGGCGAGAGGAACTCCAGGGTCGTGACACCATTCCAAGAGTCCCCCAGATGTGTCAGTCCATTCCAGAGGAACCTGTTTTCCCTGCACTTCCTTGACGTTCAAGCCGAGGATCGACTCCCACCACGTGTGCACGTGGGACAGCCCTGTGGGAAAGCCTCGTGGGAAAGCCTCGTGGGAAAGACTCGAGGGAAAACCATAGATCCTTTGATCCACGCGGCGGACTGCGTGACACTGCTGCTACCGCTCTGGAGGAAAGCGCAAGTGCATGCCAGCATTCGAGACGAGGACTGACTCCCCTGGGGAGACTCCAGAAGTACCCCAAGAACCATGTCAGCACTGGAGAGGAATCCTCAGGTTCCGGCCCCGACTCCACACAAGGTCTTAGGCCCTGGCATGGACGGGAGAGGAATCCCGAGAGGCCCCCGAGGAACTCGCATGGGGACGGGCCTTTCCTGAGGCCACCAGAGCGGGTCCCTGAGGTCCCCGTCGTAAGTCGAGAGCACCTGCCGCAACTCGAGAAAATCCAGGAGGTTTTGCCCTCCAGGCGAGGTGAGGCCCATTTCCGCTGAGGCTTCTCGAGGCCAATCACATCTAACCACTGGAACTTCCAAAGGGTCCTTCACACCCTTGCTGCAACTCAAGAAATTCCCTGACATACCCGTATGCACTCGAGAGGAAGCACGTGGTGTCCCGCACACATCCAGGGGAGCCCCGTTTCCGCCTCCTAGCTCGAGATGAGGGATCCTTTCCCTGTTTCGTAGGGAAAGAATTCCCGGCGTTCCCGTCGCATCTCAAGAGGAGGCGCTCTCCACAGGAAAGGCGAGAGGAACTCCAGGGTCGTGCCACCATTCCAAGAGTCCCCCAGATGTGTCAGTCCATTCCAGAGGAACCTGTTTTCCCTGCACTGCCTTGACGTTCAAGCCGAGGATCGACTCCCACCACGTGTGCACGTGGGACAGCCCTGTGGGAAATCCTCGTGGGAAAGCCTCGTGGGAAAGACTCGAGGGAAAACCATAGATCCTTTGATCCACGCGGCGGACTGCGTGACACTGCTGCTACCGCTCTGGAGGAAAGCGCAAGTGCATGCCCGCATTCGAGACGAGGACTGACTCCCCTGGGGAGACTCCAGAAGTACCCCAAGATCCATGTCAGCCCTGGAGAGGAATCCTCAGGTTCCGGCCCCGACTCCACACAAGGTCTTAGGCCCCGGCATCGACGGGAGAGGAATCCCGAGAGGCCCCCGAGGAACTCGCATGGGGACTGGCCTTTCCTGAGGCCACCAGAGCGGGTCCCTGAGGTCCCCGTCGTAAGTCGAGAGCACCTGCCGCAACTCGAGAAAATCCAGGAGGTTTTGCCCTCCAGGCGAGATGAGGCCCATTTCCACTGAGGCTTCTCGAGGCTAATCACGTCTAACCACTGGAACTTCCAAAGGGTCCTTCACACCCTTGCTGCAACTCAAGAAGTTCCCCGACATACCCGTCTCCACTCGAGAGGAAGCACGTGGGTTCCCGCACACATCCAGGGGAGCCCCGTTTCCGCCTCCTAGCTCGAGATGAGGGATCCTTTCCCTGTTTCGTAGGGAAAGAATTCCCGGCGTTCCCGTCGCATCTCAAGAGGAGGCGCTCTCCACAGGAAAGGCGAGAGGAACTCCAGGGTCGATACACCATTCCAAGAGTCCCCCAGATGTGTCAGTCCATTCCATAGGAACCTGTTTTCCCTGCACTGCCTTGACGTTCAAGCCGAGGATCGACTCCCACCACGTGTGCACGTGGGACAGCCCTGTGGGAAAGCCTCGTGGGAAAGCCTCGTGGGAAAGACTCGAGGGAAAACCATAGATCCTTTGATCCACGCGGCGGACTTCGTGACACTGCTGCTACCGCTCTGGAGGAAAGCGCAAGTGCATGCCCGCATTCGAGACGAGGACTGACTCCCCTGGGGAGACTCGAGAAGTACCCCAAGATCCATGTCAGCACTGGAGAGGAATCCTCAGGTTCCGGCCCCGACTCCACACAAGGTCTTAGGCCCCGGCATCGACGGGAGAGGAATCCCGAGAGGCCCCCGAGGAACTCGCATGGGGACTGGCCTTTCCTGAGGCCACCAGAGCGGGTCCCTGAGGTCCCCGTCGTAAGTCGAGAGCACCTGCCGCAACTCGAGAAAATCCAGGAGGTTTTGCCCTCCAGGCGAGATGAGGCCCATTTCCGCTGAGGCGTCTCAAGGCCAATCACATCTAACCACTGGAACTTCCAAAGGGTCCTTCACACCATTGCTGCAACTCAAGAAGTTCCCCGACATACCCGTCTCCACTCGAGAGGAAGCACGTGGGGTCCCGCACACATCCAGGGGAGCCCCATTTCCGCCTCCTAGCTCGAGATGAGGGATCCTTTCCCTGTTTCGTAGGGAAAGAATTCCCGGCGTTCCCGTCGCATCTCAAGAGGAGGCGCTCTCCACAGGAAAGGCGAGAGGAACTCCAGGGTCGTGACACCATTCCAAGAGTCCCCCAGATGTGTCAGTCCATTCCAGAGGAACCTGTTTTCCCTGCACTTCCTTGACGTTCAAGCCGAGGATCGACTCCCACCACGTGTGCACGTGGGACAGCCCTGTGGGAAAGCCTCGTGGGAAAGCCTCGTGGGAAAGACTCGAGGGAAAACCATAGATCCTTTGATCCACGCGGCGGACTGCGTGACACTGCTGCTACCGCTCTGGAGGAAAGCGCAAGTGCATGCCCGCATTCGAGACGAGGACTGACTCCCCTGGGGAGACTCCAGAAGTACCCCAAGAACCATGTCAGCACTGGAGAGGAATCCTCAGGTTCCGGCCCCGACTCCACACAAGGTCTTAGGCCCTGGCATGGACGGGAGAGGAATCCCGAGAGGCCCCCGAGGAACTCGCATGGGGACGGGCCTTTCCTGAGGCCACCAGAGCGGGTCCCTGAGGTCCCCGTCGTAAGTCGAGAGCACCTGCCGCAACTCGAGAAAATCCAGGAGGTTTTGCCCTCCAGGCGAGGTGAGGCCCATTTCCGCTGAGGCTTCTCGAGGCCAATCACATCTAACCACTGGAACTTCCAAAGGGTCCTTCACACCCTTGCTGCAACTCAAGAAATTCCCTGACATACCCGTATGCACTCGAGAGGAAGCACGTGGTGTCCCGCACACATCCAGGGGAGCCCCGTTTCCGCCTCCTAGCTCGAGATGAGGGATCCTTTCCCTGTTTCGTAGGGAAAGAATTCCCGGCGTTCCCGTCGCATCTCAAGAGGAGGCGCTCTCCACAGGAAAGGCGAGAGGAACTCCAGGGTCGTGCCACCATTCCAAGAGTCCCCCAGATGTGTCAGTCCATTCCAGAGGAACCTGTTTTCCCTGCACTGCCTTGACGTTCAAGCCGAGGATCGACTCCCACCACGTGTGCACGTGGGAAAGCCCTGTGGGAAAGACTCGAGGGAAAACCATAGATCCTTTGATCCACGCGGCGGACTGCGTGACACTGCTGCTACCGCTCTGGAGGAAAGCGCAAGTGCATGCCCGCATTCGAGACGAGGACTGACTCCCCTGGGGAGACTCCAGAAGTACCCCAAGAACCATGTCAGCACTGGAGAGGAATCCTCACGTTCCGGCCCCGACTCCACACAAGGTCTTAGGCCCTGGCATGGACGGGAGAGGAATCCCGAGAGGCCCCCGAGGAACTCGCATGGGGACGGGCCTTTCCTGAGGCCACCAGAGCGGGTCCCTGAGGTCCCCGTCGAAAGTCGAGAGCACCTGCCGCAACTCGAGAAAATCCAGGAGGTTTTGCCCTCCAGGCGAGGTGAGGCCCATTTCCGCTGAGGCTTCTCGAGGCCAATCACATCTAACCACTGGAACTTCCAAAGGGTCCTTCACACCCTTGCTGCAACTCAAGAAGTTCCCTGACATACCCGTATGCACTCGAGAGGAAGCACGTGGTGTCCCGCACACATCCAGGGGAGCCCCGTTTCCGCCTCCTAGCTCGAGATGAGGGATCCTTTCCCTGTTTCGTAGGGAAAGAATTCCCGGCGTTCCCGTCGCATCTCAAGAGGAGGCGCTCTCCACAGGAAAGGCGAGAGGAACTCCAGGGTCGTGCCACCATTCCAAGAGTCCCCCAGATGTGGCAGTCCATTCCAGAGGAACCTGTTTTCCCTGCACTGCCTTGACGTTCAAGCCGAGGATCGACTCCCACCACGTGTGCACGTGGGAAAGCCTCGTGGGAAAGACTCGAGGGAAAACCATAGATCCTTTGATCCACGCGGCGGACTGCGTGACACTGCTGCTACCGCTCTGGAGGAAAGCGCAAGTGCATGCCCGCATTCGAGACGAGGACTGACTCCCCTGGGGAGACTCCAGAAGTACCCCAAGATCCATGTCAGCCCTGGAGAGGAATCCTCAGGTTCCGTTCCCACTCCACACAAGGTCTTAGGCCCCGGCATCGACGGGAGAGGAATCCCGAGAGGCCCCCGAGGAACTCGCATGGGGACTGGCCTTTCCTGAGGCCACCAGAGCGGGTCCCTGAGGTCCCCGTCGTAAGTCGAGAGCACCTGCCGCAACTCGAGAAAATCCAGGAGGTTTTGCCCTCCAGGCGAGATGAGGCCCATTTCCACTGAGGCTTCTCGAGGCTAATCACGTCTAACCACTGGAACTTCCAAAGGGTCCTTCACACCCTTGCTGCAACTCAAGAAGTTCCCCGACATACCCGTCTCCACTCGAGAGGAAGCACGTGGGTCCCGCACACATCCAGGGGAGCCCCGTTTCCGCCTCCTAGCTCGAGATGAGGGATCCTTTCCCTGTTTCCTAGGGAAAGAATTCCCGGCGTTCTCGTCGCATCTCAAGAGGAGGCGCTCTCCACAGGAAAGGCGAGAGGAACTCCAGGGTCGTGCCACCATTCCAAGAGTCCCCCAGATGTGTCAGTCCATTCCAGAGGAACCTGTTTTCCCTGCACTGCCTTGACGTTCAAGCCGAGGATCGACTCCCACCACGTGTGCACGTGGGACAGCCCTGTGGGAAAGTTTCGTGGGAAAGCCTCGTGGGAAAGACTCGAGGGAAAACCATAGATCCTTTGATCCACGCGGCGGACTGCGTGACACTGCTGCTACCGCTCTGGAGGAAAGCGCAAGTGCATGCCCGCATTCGAGACGAGGACTGACTCCCCTGGGGAGACTCCAGAAGTACCCCAAGAACCATGTCAGCACTGGAGAGGAATCCTCAGGTTCCGGCCCCGACTCCACACAAGGTCTTAGGCCCTGGCATGGACGGGAGAGGAATCCCGAGAGGCCCCCGAGGAACTCGCATGGGGACGGGCCTTTCCTGAGGCCACCAGAGCGGGTCCCTGAGGTCCCCGTCGTAAGTCGAGAGCACCTGCCGCAACTCGAGAAAATCCAGGAGGTTTTGCCCTCCAGGCGAGGTGAGGCCCATTTCCGCTGAGGCTTCTCGAGGCCAATCACATCTAACCACTGGAACTTCCAAAGGGTCCTTCACACCCTTGCTGCAACTCAAGAAGTTCCCCGACATACCCGTCTCCACTCGAGAGGAAGCACGTGGTGTCCCGCACACATCCAGGGGAGCCCCGTTTCCGCCTCCTAGCTCGAGATGAGGGATCCTTTCCCTGTTTCGTAGGGAAAGAATTCCCGGCGTTCCCGTCGCATCTCAAGAGGAGGCGCTCTCCACAGGAAAGGCGAGAGGAACTCCAGGGTCATGCCACCATTCCAAGAGTCCCCCAGATGTGTCAGTCCATTCCAGAGGAACCTGTTTTCCTTGCACTGCCTTTAAGTTCATGCCGAGGATCGACTCCCACCACGTGTGCACGTGGGACAGCCCTGTGGGAAAGCCTCGTGGGAAAGTCTCGTGGGAAAGACTCGAGGGAAAACCATAGATCCTTTGATCCACGCGGCGGACTGCGTGACACTGCTGCTACTGCTCTGGAGGAAAGCGCAAGTGCATGCCCGCATTCGAGACGAGGACTGACTCCCCTGAGGAGACTCGAGAAGTACCCCAAGATCCATGTCAGCACTGGAGAGGAATCCTCAGGTTCCGGCCACGACTCCACACAAGGTCTTAGGCCCCGGCATCGACGGGAGAGGAATCCCGAGAGGACCCCGAGGAACTCGCATGGGGACTGGCCTTTCCTGAGGCCACCAGAGCGGGTCCCTGAGGTCCCCGTCGTAAGTCGTGAGCACTTGCCGCAACTCGAGAAAATCCAGGAGGTTTTGCCCTCCAGGCGAGATGAGGCCCATTTCCGCTGAGGCTTCTCGAGGCCAATCACATCTAACCACTGGAACTTCCAAAGGGTCCTTCACACCCTTGCTGCAACTCAAGAAGTTCCCCGACATACCCGTATGCACTCGAGAGGAAGCACGTGGTGTCCCGCACACATCCAGGGGAGCCCCGTTTCCGCCTCCTAGCTCGAGATGAGGGATCCTTTCCCTGTTTCGTAGGGAAAGAATTCCCGGCGTTCCCGTCGCATCTCAAGAGGAGGTGCTCTCCACAGGAAAGGCGAGAGGAACTCCAGGTTCGAGACACCATTCCAAGAGTCCCCCAGATGTGTCAGTCCATTCCAGAGGAACCTGTTTTCCCTGCACTGCCTTGACGTTCAAGCCGAGGATCGACTCCCACCACGTGTGCACGTGGGACAGCCCTGTGGGAAATCCTCGTGGGAAAGCCTCGTGGGAAAGACTCGAGGGAAAACCATAGATCCTTTGATCCACGCGGCGGACTGCGTGACACTGCTGCTACCGCTCTGGAGGAAAGCGCAAGTGCATGCCCGCATTCGAGACGAGGACTGACTCCCCTGGGGAGACTCCAGAAGTACCCCAAGATCCATGTCAGCCCTGGAGAGGAATCCTCAGGTTCCGGCCCCGACTCCACACAAGGTCTTAGGCCCCGGCATCGACGGCAGAGGAATCCCGAGAGGCCCCCGAGGAACTCGCATGGGGACTGGCCTTTCCTGAGGCCACCAGAGCGGGTCCCTGAGGTCCCCGTCGTAAGTCGAGAGCACCTGCCGCAACTCGAGAAAATCCAGGAGGTTTTGCCCTCCAGGCGAGATGAGGCCCATTTCCACTGAGGCTTCTCGAGGCTAATCACGTCTAACCACTGGAACTTCCAAAGGGTCCTTCACACCCTTGCTGCAACTCAAGAAGTTCCCCGACATACCCGTCTCCACTCGAGAGGAAGCACGTGGGTTCCCGCACACATCCAGGGGAGCCCCGTTTCCGCCTCCTAGCTCGAGATGAGGGATCCTTTCCCTGTTTCGTAGGGAAAGAATTCCCGGCGTTCCCGTCGCATCTCAAGAGGAGGCGCTCTCCACAGGAAAGGCGAGAGGAACTCCAGGGTCGATACACCATTCCAAGAGTCCCCCAGATGTGTCAGTCCATTCCATAGGAACCTGTTTTCCCTGCACTGCCTTGACGTTCAAGCCGAGGATCGACTCCCACCACGTGTGCACGTGGGACAGCCCTGTGGGAAAGCCTCGTGGGAAAGCCTCGTGGGAAAGACTCGAGGGAAAACCATAGATCCTTTGATCCACGCGGCGGACTTCGTGACACTGCTGCTACCGCTCTGGAGGAAAGCGCAAGTGCATGCCCGCATTCGAGACGAGGACTGACTCCCCTGGGGAGACTCGAGAAGTACCCCAAGATCCATGTCAGCACTGGAGAGGAATCCTCAGGTTCCGGCCCCGACTCCACACAAGGTCTTAGGCCCCGGCATCGACGGGAGAGGAATCCCGAGAGGCCCCCGAGGAACTCGCATGGGGACTGGCCTTTCCTGAGGCCACCAGAGCGGGTCCCTGAGGTCCCCGTCGTAAGTCGAGAGCACCTGCCGCAACTCGAGAAAATCCAGGAGGTTTTGCCCTCCAGGCGAGATGAGGCCCATTTCCGCTGAGGCGTCTCAAGGCCAATCACATCTAACCACTGGAACTTCCAAAGGGTCCTTCACACCATTGCTGCAACTCAAGAAGTTCCCCGACATACCCGTCTCCACTCGAGAGGAAGCACGTGGGGTCCCGCACACATCCAGGGGAGCCCCATTTCCGCCTCCTAGCTCGAGATGAGGGATCCTTTCCCTGTTTCGTAGGGAAAGAATTCCCGGCGTTCCCGTCGCATCTCAAGAGGAGGCGCTCTCCACAGGAAAGGCGAGAGGAACTCCAGGGTCGTGACACCATTCCAAGAGTCCCCCAGATGTGTCAGTCCATTCCAGAGGAACCTGTTTTCCCTGCACTTCCTTGACGTTCAAGCCGAGGATCGACTCCCACCACGTGTGCACGTGGGACAGCCCTGTGGGAAAGCCTCGTGGGAAAGCCTCGTGGGAAAGACTCGAGGGAAAACCATAGATCCTTTGATCCACGCGGCGGACTGCGTGACACTGCTGCTACCGCTCTGGAGGAAAGCGCAAGTGCATGCCCGCATTCGAGACGAGGACTGACTCCCCTGGGGAGACTCCAGAAGTACCCCAAGATCCATGTCAGCCCTGGAGAGGAATCCTCAGGTTCCGTTCCCACTCCACACAAGGTCTTAGGCCCCGGCATCGACGGGAGAGGAATCCCGAGAGGCCCCCGAGGAAGTCGCATGGGGACTGGCCTTTCCTGAGGCCACCAGAGCGGGTCCCTAGGTCCCCGTCGTAAGTCGAGAGCACCTGCCGCAACTCGAGAAAATCCAGGAGGTTTTGCCCTCCAGGCGAGATGAGGCCATTTCCACTGAGGCTTCTCGAGGCTAATCACGTCTAACCACTGGAACTTCCAAAGGGTCCTTCACACCCTTGCTGCAACTCAAGAAGTTCCCCGACATACCCGTCTCCACTCGAGAGGAAGCACGTGGGTTCCCGCACACATCCAGGGGAGCCCCGGTTCCGCCTCCTAGCTCGAGATGAGGGATCCTTTCCCTGTTTCCTAGGGAAAGAATTCCCGGCGTTCTCGTCGCATCTCAAGAGGAGGCGCTCTCCACAGGAAAGGCGAGAGGAACTCCAGGGTCGTGCCACCATTCCAAGAGTCCCCCAGATGTGTCAGTCCATTCCAGAGGAACCTGTTTTCCCTGCACTTCCTTGACGTTCAAGCCGAGGATCGACTCCCACCACGTGTGCACGTGGGACAGCCCTGTGGGAAAGCCTCGTGGGAAAGCCTCGTGGGAAAGACTCGAGGGAAAACCATAGATCCTTTGATCCACGCGGCGGACTGCGTGACACTGCTGCTACCGCTCTGGAGGAAAGCGCAAGTGCATGCCCGCATTCGAGACGAGGACTGACTCCCCTGGGGAGACTCCAGAAGTACCCCAAGAACCATGTCAGCACTGGAGAGGAATCCTCACGTTCCGGCCCCGACTCCACACAAGGTCTTAGGCCCTGGCATGGACGGGAGAGGAATCCCGAGAGGCCCCCGAGGAACTCGCATGGGGACGGGCCTTTCCTGAGGCCACCAGAGCGGGTCCCTGAGGTCCCCGTCGTAAGTCGAGAGCACCTGCCGCAACTCGAGAAAATCCAGGAGGTTTTGCCCTCCAGGCGAGGTGAGGCCCATTTCCGCTGAGGCTTCTCGAGGCCAATCACATCTAACCACTGGAACTTCCAAAGGGTCCTTCACACCCTTGCTGCAACTCAAGAAGTTCCCTGACATACCCGTATGCACTCGAGAGGAAGCACGTGGTGTCCCGCACACATCCAGGGGAGCCCCGTTTCCGCCTCCTAGCTCGAGATGAGGGATCCTTTCCCTGTTTCGTAGGGAAAGAATTCCCGGCGTTCCCGTCGCATCTCAAGAGGAGGCGCTCTCCACAGGAAAGGCGAGAGGAACTCCAGGGTCGTGCCACCATTCCAAGAGTCCCCCAGCTGTGTCAGTCCATTCCAGAGGAACCTGTTTTCCTTGCACTGCCTTTAAGTTCATGCCGAGGATCGACTCCCACCACGTGTGCACGTGGGACAGCCCTGTGGGAAAGCCTCGTGGGAAAGTCTCGTGGGAAAGACTCGAGGGAAAACCATAGATCCTTTGATCCACGCGGCGGACTGCGTGACACTGCTGCTACCGCTCTGGAGGAAAGCGCAAGTGCATGCCCGCATTCGAGACGAGGACTGACTCCCCTGAGGAGACTCGAGAAGTAGCCCAAGATCCATGTCAGCACTGGAGAGGAATTCTCAGGTTCCGGCCCCGACTCCACACAAGGTCTTAGGCCCCGGCATCGACGGGAGAGGAATCCCGAGAGGCCCCCGAGGAACTCGCATGGGGACTGGCCTTTCCTGAGGCCACCAGAGCGGGTCCCTGAGGTCCCCGTCGTAAGTCGTGAGCACTTGCCGCAACTCGAGAAAATCCAGGAGGTTTTGCCCTCCAGGCGAGATGAGGCCCATTTCCGCTGAGGCTTCTCGAGGCCAATCACATCTAACCACTGGAACTTCCAAAGGGTCCTTCACACCCTTGCTGCAACTCAAGAAGTTCCCCGACATACCCGTATGCACTCGAGAGGAAGCACGTGGTGTCCCGCACACATCCAGGGGAGCCCCGTTTCCGCCTCCTAGCTCGAGATGAGGGATCCTTTCCCTGTTTCGTAGGGAAAGAATTCCCGGCGTTCCCGTCGCATCTCAAGAGGAGGCGCTCTCCACAGGAAAGGCGAGAGGAACTCCAGGTTCGAGACACCATTCCAAGAGTCCCCCAGATGTGTCAGTCCATTCCAGAGGAACCTGTTTTCCCTGCACTGCCTTGACGTTCAAGCCGAGGATCGACTCCCACCACGTGTGCACGTGGGACAGCCCTGTGGGAAATCCTCGTGGGAAAGCCGCGTGGGAAAGACTCGAGGGAAAACCATAGATCCTTTGATCCACGCGGCGGACTGCGTGACACTGCTGCTACCGCTCTGGAGGAAAGCGCAAGTGCATGCCCGCATTCGAGACGAGGACTGACTCCCCTGGGGAGACTCCAGAAGTACCCCAAGATCCATGTCAGCACTGGAGAGGAATCCTCAGGTTCCGGCCCCGACTCCACACAAGGTCTTAGGCCTCGGCATCGACGGGAGAGGAATCCCGAGAGGCCCCCGAGGAACTCGCATGGGGACTGGCCTTTCCTGAGGCCACCAGAGCGGGTCCCTGAGGTCCCCGTCGTAAGTCAAGAGCACCTGCCGCAACTCGAGAAAATCCAGGAGGTTTTGCCCTCCAGGCGAGATGAGGCCCATTTCCGCTGAGGCATCTCGAGGCCAATCCCATCTAACCACTGAAACTTCCAAAGTGTCCTTCACACCCTTGCTGCAACTCAAGAAGTTCCCCGACATACCCGTCTCCACTCGAGAGGAAGCACGTGGTGTCCCGCACACATCCAGGGGAGACCCGTTTCCGCCTCCTAGCTCGAGATGAGGGATCCTTTCCCTGTTTCGTAGGGAAAGAATTCCCGGCGTTCCCGTCGCATCTCAAGAGGAGGCGCTCTCCACAGGAAAGGCCAGAGGAACTCCAGGGTCATGCCACCATTCCAAGAGTCCCCCAGATGTGTCAGTCCATTCCAGAGGAACCTGTTTTCCCTGCACTGCCTTGACGTTCAAGCCGAGGATCGACTCCCACCACGTGTGCACGTGGGACAGCCCTGTGGGAAAGCCTCGTGGGAAAGCCTCGTGGGAAAGACTCGAGGGAAAACCATAGATCCTTTGATCCACGCGGCGGACTGCGTGACACTGCTGCTACCGCTCTGGAGGAAAGCGCAAGTGCATGCCCGCATTCGAGACGAGGACTGACTCCCCTGGGGAGACTCCAGAAGTACCCCAAGATCCATGTCAGCCCTGGAGAGGAATCCTCAGGTTCCGTTCCCACTCCACACAAGGTCTTAGGCCCCGGCATCGACGGGAGAGGAATCCCGAGAGGCCCCCGAGGAACTCGCATGGGGACTGGCCTTTCCTGAGGCCACCAGAGCGGGTCCCTGAGGTCCCCGTCGTAAGTCGAGAGCACCTGCCGCAACTCGAGAAAATCCAGGAGGTTTTGCCCTCCAGGCGAGATGAGGCCCATTTCCACTGAGGCTTCTCGAGGCTAATCACGTCTAACCACTGGAACTTCCAAAGGGTCCTTCACACCCTTGCTGCAACTCAAGAAGTTCCCCGACATACCCGTCTCCACTCGAGAGGAAGCACGTGGGTTCCCGCACACATCCAGGGGAGCCCCGGTTCCGCCTCCTAGCTCGAGATGAGGGATCCTTTCCCTGTTTCCTAGGGAAAGAATTCCCGGCGTTCTCGTCGCATCTCAAGAGGTGGCGCTCTCCACAGGAAAGGCGAGAGGAACTCCAGGGTCGTGCCACCATTCCAAGAGTCCCCCAGATGTGTCAGTCCATTCCAGAGGAACCTGTTTTCCCTGCACTTCCTTGACGTTCAAGCCGAGGATCGACTCCCACCACGTGTGCACGTGGGACAGCCCTGTGGGAAAGCCTCGTGGGAAAGCCTCGTGGGAAAGACTCGAGGGAAAACCATAGATCCTTTGATCCACGCGGCGGACTGCGTGACACTGCTGCTACCGCTCTGGAGGAAAGCGCAAGTGCATGCCCGCATTCGAGACGAGGACTGACTCCCCTGGGGAGACTCCAGAAGTACCCCAAGAACCATGTCAGCACTGGAGAGGAATCCTCACGTTCCGGCCCCGACTCCACACAAGGTCTTAGGCCCTGGCATGGACGGGAGAGGAATCCCGAGAGGCCCCCGAGGAACTCGCATGGGGACGGGCCTTTCCTGAGGCCACCAGAGCGGGTCCCTGAGGTCCCCGTCGTAAGTCGAGAGCACCTGCCGCAACTCGAGAAAATCCAGGAGGTTTTGCCCTCCAGGCGAGGTGAGGCCCATTTCCGCTGAGGCTTCTCGAGGCCAATCACATCTAACCACTGGAACTTCCAAAGGGTCCTTCACACCCTTGCTGCAACTCAAGAAGTTCCCTGACATACCCGTATGCACTCGAGAGGAAGCACGTGGTGTCCCGCACACATCCAGGGGAGCCCCGTTTCCGCCTCCTAGCTCGAGATGAGGGATCCTTTCCCTGTTTCGTAGGGAAAGAATTCCCGGCGTTCCCGTCGCATCTCAAGAGGAGGCGCTCTCCACAGGAAAGGCGAGAGGAACTCCAGGGTCGTGCCACCATTCCAAGAGTCCCCCAGATGTGTCAGTCCATTCCAGAGGAACCTGTTTTCCTTGCACTGCCTTTAAGTTCATGCCGAGGATCGACTCCCAACACGTGTGCACGTGGGACAGCCCTGTGGGAAAGCCTCGTGGGAAAGTCTCGTGGGAAAGACTCGAGGGAAAACCATAGATCCTTTGATCCACGCGGCGGACTGCGTGACACTGCTGCTACCGCTCTGGAGGAAAGCGCAAGTGCATGCCCGCATTCGAGACGAGGACTGACTCCCCTGAGGAGACTCGAGAAGTACCCCAAGATCCATGTCAGCACTGGAGAGGAATTCTCAGGTTCCGGCCCCGACTCCACACAAGGTCTTAGGCCCCGGCATCGACGGGAGAGGAATCCCGAGAGGCCCCCGAGGAACTCGCATGGGGACTGGCCTTTCCTGAGGCCACCAGAGCGGGTCCCTGAGGTCCCCGTCGTAAGTCGTGAGCACTTGCCGCAACTCGAGAAAATCCAGGAGGTTTTGCCCTCCAGGCGAGATGAGGCCCATTTCCGCTGAGGCTTCTCGAGGCCAATCACATCTAACCACTGGAACTTCCAAAGGGTCCTTCACACCCTTGCTGCAACTCAAGAAGTTCCCCGACATACCCGTCTCCACTCGAGAGGAAGCACGTGGTGTCCCGCACACATCCAGGGGAGCCCCGTTTCCGCCTCCTAGCTCGAGATGAGGGATCCTTTCCCTGTTTCGTAGGGAAAGAATTCCCGGCGTTCCCGTCGCATCTCAAGAGGAGGCGCTCTCCACAGGAAAGGCGAGAGGAACTCCAGGTTCGAGACACCATTCCAAGAGTCCCCCAGATGTGTCAGTCCATTCCAGAGGAACCTGTTTTCCCTGCACTGCCTTGACGTTCAAGCCGAGGATCGACTCCCACCACGTGTGCACGTGGGACAGCCCTGTGGGAAATCCTCGTGGGAAAGCCTCGTGGGAAAGACTCGAGGGAAAACCATAGATCCTTTGATCCACGCGGCGGACTGCGTGACACTGCTGCTACCGCTCTGGAGGAAAGCGCAAGTGCATGCCCGCATTCGAGACGAGGACTGACTCCCCTGGGGAGACTCCAGAAGTACCCCAAGATCCATGTCAGCCCTGGAGAGGAATCCTCAGGTTCCGGCCCCGACTCCACACAAGGTCTTAGGCCCCGGCATCGACGGGAGAGGAATCCCGAGAGGCCCCCGAGGAACTCGCATGGGGACTGGCCTTTCCTGAGGCCACCAGAACGGGTCCCTGAGGTCCCCGTCGTAAGTTGAGAGCACCTGCCGCACCTCGAGAAAATCCAGGAGGTTTTGCCCTCCAGGCGAGATGAGGCCCATTTCCACTGAGGCTTCTCGAGGCTAATCACGTCTAACAACTGGAACTTCCAAAGGGTCCTTCACACCCTTGCTGCAACTCAAGAAGTTCCCCGACATACCCGTCTCCACTCGAGAGGAAGCACGTGGGTTCCCGCACACATCCAGGGGAGCCCCGTTTCCGCCTCCTAGCTCGAGATGAGGGATCCTTTCCCTGTTTCGTAGGGAAAGAATTCCCGGCGTTCCCGTCGCATCTCAAGAGGAGGCGCTCTCCACAGGAAAGGCGAGAGGAACTCCAGGGTCGATACACCATTCCAAGAGTCCCCCAGATGTGTCAGTCCATTCCAGAGGAACCTGTTTTCCCTGCACTGCCTTGACGTTCAAGCCGAGGATCGACTCCCACCACGTGTGCACGTGGGACAGCCCTGTGGGAAAGCCTCGTGGGAAAGCCTCGTGGGAAAGACTCGAGGGAAAACCATAGATCCTTTGATCCACGCGGCGGACTGCGTGACACTGCTGCTACCGCTCTGGAGGAAAGCGCAAGTGCATGCCCGCATTCGAGACGAGGACTGACTCCCCTGGGGAGACTCGAGAAGTACCCCAAGATCCATGTCAGCACTGGAGAGGAATCCTCAGGTTCCGGCCCCGACTCCACACTAGGTCTTAGGCCCCGGCATCGACGGGAGAGGAATCCCGAGAGGCCCCCGAGGAACTCGCATGGGGACTGGCCTTTCCTGAGGCCACCAGAGCGGGTCCCTGAGGTCCCCGTCGTAAGTCGAGAGCACCTGCCGCAACTCGAGAAAATCCAGGAGGTTTTGCCCTCCAGGCGAGATGAGGCCCATTTCCGCTGAGGCTTCTCAAGGCCAATCACATCTAACCACTGGAACTTCCAAAGGGTCCTTCACACCATTGCTGCAACTCAAGAAGTTCCCCGACATACCCGTCTCCACTCGAGAGGAAGCACGTGGGGTCCCGCACACATCCAGGGGAGCCCCATTTCCGCCTCCTAGCTCGAGATGAGGGATCCTTTCCCTGTTTCGTAGGGAAAGAATTCCCGGCGTTCCCGTCGCATCTCAAGAGGAGGCGCTCTCCACAGGAAAGGCGAGAGGAACTCCAGGGTCGTGACACCATTCCAAGAGTCCCCCAGATGTGTCAGTCCATTCCAGAGGAACCTGTTTTCCCTGCACTGCCTTGACGTTCAAGCCGAGGATCGACTCCCACCACGTGTGCACGTGGGACAGCCCTGTGGGAAAGCCTCGTGGGAAAGCCTCGTGGGAAAGACTCGAGGGAAAACCATAGATCCTTTGATCCACGCGGCGGACTGCGTGACACTGCTGCTACCGCTCTGGAGGAAAGCGCAAGTGCATGCGCGCATTCGAGACGAGGACTGACTCCCCTGGGGAGACTCCAGAAGTACCCCAAGATCCATGTCAGCACTGGAGAGGAATCCTCAGGTTCCGGCCCCGACTCCACACAAGGTCTTAGGCCCCGGCATCGACGGGAGAGGAATCCCGAGACGCCCCCGAGGAACTCGCATGGGGACTGGCCTTTCCTGAGGCCACCAGAGCGGTTCCCTGAGGTCCCCGTCGTAAGTCGAGAGCACCTGCCGCGACTCGAGAAAATCAAGGAGGTTTTGCCCTCCAGGCCAGATGAGGCCCATTTCCGCTGAGGCTTCTCGAGGCCAATCACATCTAACCACTGGAACTTCCAAAGGGTCCTTCACACCATTGCTGCAACTCAAGAAGTTCCCCGAAATACCCGTCTCCACTCCAGAGGAAGCACGTGGTGTCCCGCACACATCCAGGGGAGCCCCGTTTCCGCCTCCTAGCTCGAGATGAGGGATCCTTTCCCTGTTTCGTAGGGAAAGAATTCCCGGCGTTCCCGTCGCATCTCAAGAGGTGGCGCTCTCCACAGGAAAGGCGAGAGGAACTCCAGGGTCATGCCACCATTCCAAGAGTCCCCCAGATGTGTCAGTCCATTCCAGAGGAACCTGTTTTCCCTGCACTACCTTGAAGTTCAAGCCGAGGATCGACTCCCACCACGTGTGCACGTGGGACAGCCCTGTGGGAAAGCCTCGTGGGAAAGTCTCGTGGGAAAGACTCGAGGGAAAACCATAGATCCTTTGTTCCACGCGGCGGACTGCCTGAAACTGCTGCTACCGCTCTGGAGGAAAGCGCAAGTGCATGCCCGCATTCGAGACGAGGACTGACTCCCCTGGGGAGACTCGAGAAGTACCCCAAGATCCATGTCAGCACTGGAGAGGAATCCTCAGGTTCCGGCCCCGACTCCACACAAGGTCTTAGGCCCCGGCATCGACGGGAGAGGAATCCCGAGAGGCCCCCGAGGAACTCGCATGGGGACTGGCCTTTCCTGAGGCCACCAGAGCGGGTCCCTGAGGTCCCCGTCGTAAGTCAAGAGCACCTGCCGCAACTCGAGAAAATCCAGGAGGTTTTGCCCTCCAGGCGAGATGAGGCCCATTTCCGCTGAGGCATCTCGAGGCCAATCCCATCTAACCACTGAAACTTCCAAAGTGTCCTTCACACCCTTGCTGCAACTCAAGAAGTTCCCCGACATACCCGTCTGCACTCGAGAGGAAGCACGTTGTGTCCCGCACACATCCAGGGGAGCCCCGTTTCCGCCTCCTAGCTCGAGATGAGGGATCCTTTCCCTGTTTCGTAGGGAAAGAATTCCCGGCGTTCCCGTCGCATCTCAAGAGGAGGCGCTCTCCACAGGAAAGGCCAGAGGAACTCCAGGGTCATGCCACCATTCCAAGAGTCCCCCAGATGTGTCAGTCCATTCCAGAGGAACCTGTTTTCCCTGCACTGCCTTGACGTTCAAGCCGAGGATCGACTCCCACCACGTGTGCACGTGGGACAGCCCTGTTGGAAAGCCTCGTGGGAAAGCCTCGTGGGAAAGACTCGAGGGAAAACCATAGATCCTTTGATCCACGCGGCGGACTGCGTGGCACTGCTGCTACCGCTCTGGAGGAAAGCGCAAGTGCATGCCCGCATTCGAGACGAGGACTGACTCCCCTGGGGAGACTCCAGAAGTACCCCAAGATCCATGTCAGCCCTGGAGAGGAATCCTCAGGTTCCGTTCCCACTCCACACAAGGTCTTAGGCCCCGGCATCGACGGGAGAGGAATCCCGAGAGGCCCCCGAGGAACTCGCATGGGGACTGGCCTTTCCTGAGGCCACCAGAGCGGGTCCCTGAGGTCCCCGTCGTAAGTCGAGAGCACCTGCCGCAACTCGAGAAAATCCAGGAGGTTTTGCCCTCCAGGCGAGATGAGGCCCATTTCCACTGAGGCTTCTCGAGGCTAATCACGTCTAACCACTGGAACTTCCAAAGGGTCCTTCACACCCTTGCTGCAACTCAAGAAGTTCCCCGACATACCCGTCTCCACTCGAGAGGAAGCACGTGGGTCCCGCACACATCCAGGGGAGCCCCGTTTCCGCCTCCTAGCTCGAGATGAGGGATCCTTTCCCTGTTTCGTAGGGAAAGAATTCCCGGCGTTCCCGTCGCATCTCAAGAGGAGGCGCTCTCCACAGGAAAGGCGAGAGGAACTCCAGGGTCGTGCCACCATTCCAAGAGTCCCCCAGATGTGTCAGTCCATTCCAGAGGAACCTGTTTTCCCTGCACTTCCTTGACGTTCAAGCCGAGGATCGACTCCCACCACGTGTGCACGTGGGACAGCCCTGTGGGAAAGCCTCGTGGGAAAGCCTCGTGGGAAAGACTCGAGGGAAAACCATAGATCCTTTGATCCACGCGGCGGACTGCGTGACACTGCTGCTACCGCTCTGGAGGAAAGCGCAAGTGCATGCCCGCATTCGAGACGAGGACTGACTCCCCTGGGGAGACTCCAGAAGTACCCCAAGAACCATGTCAGCACTGGAGAGGAATCCTCAGGTTCCGGCCCCGACTCCACACAAGGTCTTAGGCCCTGGCATGGACGGGAGAGGAATCCCGAGAGGCCCCCGAGGAACTCGCATGGGGACTGGCCTTTCCTGAGGCCACCAGAGCGGGTCCCTGAGGTCCCCGTCGTAAGTCGAGAGCACCTGCCGCAACTCGAGAAAATCCAGGAGGTTTTGCCCTCCAGGCGAGATGAGGCCCATTTCCGCTGAGGCTTCTCAAGGCCAATCACATCTAACCACTGGAACTTCCAAAGGGTCCTTCACACCATTGCTGCAACTCAAGAAGTTCCCCGACATACCCGTCTCCACTCGAGAGGAAGCACGTGGGGTCCCGCACACATCCAGGGGAGCCCCATTTCCGCCTCCTAGCTCGAGATGAGGGATCCTTTCCCTGTTTCGTAGGGAAAGAATTCCCGGCGTTCCCGTCGCATCTCAAGAGGAGGCGCTCTCCACAGGAAAGGCGAGAGGAACTCCAGGGTCGTGACACCATTCCAAGAGTCCCCCAGATGTGTCAGTCCATTCCAGAGGAACCTGTTTTCCCTGCACTGCCTTGACGTTCAAGCCGAGGATCGACTCCCACCACGTGTGCACGTGGGACAGCCCTGTGGGAAAGCCTCGTGGGAAAGCCTCGTGGGAAAGACTCGAGGGAAAACCATAGATCCTTTGATCCACGCGGCGGACTGCGTGACACTGCTGCTACCGCTCTGGAGGAAAGCGCAAGTGCATGCCCGCATTCGAGACGAGGACTGACTCCCCTGGGGAGACTCCAGAAGTACCCCAAGAACCATGTCAGCACTGGAGAGGAATCCTCAGGTTCCGGCCCCGACTCCACACAAGGTCTTAGGCCCTGGCATGGACGGGAGAGGAATCCCGAGAGGCCCCCGAGGAACTCGCATGGGGACGGGCCTTTCCTGAGGCCACCAGAGCGGGTCCCTGAGGTCCCCGTCGTAAGTCGAGAGCACCTGCCGCAACTCGAGAAAATCCAGGAGGTTTTGCCCTCCAGGCGAGGTGAGGCCCATTTCCGCTGAGGCTTCTCGAGGCCAATCACATCTAACCACTGGAACTTCCAAAGGGTCCTTCACACCCTTGCTGCAACTCAAGAAATTCCCTGACATACCCGTATGCACTCGAGAGGAAGCACGTGGTGTCCCGCACACATCCAGGGGAGCCCCGTTTCCGCCTCCTAGCTCGAGATGAGGGATCCTTTCCCTGTTTCGTAGGGAAAGAATTCCCGGCGTTCCCGTCGCATCTCAAGAGGAGGCGCTCTCCACAGGAAAGGCGAGAGGAACTCCAGGGTCGTGCCACCATTCCAAGAGTCCCCCAGATGTGGCAGTCCATTCCAGAGGAACCTGTTTTCCCTGCACTGCCTTGACGTTCAAGCCGAGGATCGACTCCCACCACGTGTGCACGTGGGAAAGCCCTGTGGGAAAGACTCGAGGGAAAACCATAGATCCTTTGATCCACGCGGCGGACTGCGTGACACTGCTGCTACCGCTCTGGAGGAAAGCGCAAGTGCATGCCCGCATTCGAGACGAGGACTGACTCCCCTGGGGAGACTCCAGAAGTACCCCAAGAACCATGTCAGCACTGGAGAGGAATCCTCACGTTCCGGCCCCGACTCCACACAAGGTCTTAGGCCCTGGCATGGACGGGAGAGGAATCCCGAGAGGCCCCCGAGGAACTCGCATGGGGACGGGCCTTTCCTGAGGCCACCAGAGCGGGTCCCTGAGGTCCCCGTCGTAAGTCGAGAGCACCTGCCGCAACTCGAGAAAATCCAGGAGGTTTTGCCCTCCAGGCGAGGTGAGGCCCATTTCCGCTGAGGCTTCTCGAGGCCAATCACATCTAACCACTGGAACTTCCAAAGGGTCCTTCACACCCTTGCTGCAACTCAAGAAGTTCCCTGACATACCCGTATGCACTCGAGAGGAAGCACGTGGTGTCCCGCACACATCCAGGGGAGCCCCGTTTCCGCCTCCTAGCTCGAGATGAGGGATCCTTTCCCTGTTTCGTAGGGAAAGAATTCCCGGCGTTCCCGTCGCATCTCAAGAGGAGGCGCTCTCCACAGGAAAGGCGAGAGGAACTCCAGGGTCGTGCCACCATTCCAAGAGTCCCCCAGATGTGGCAGTCCATTCCAGAGGAACCTGTTTTCCCTGCACTGCCTTGACGTTCAAGCCGAGGATCGACTCCCACCACGTGTGCACGTGGGAAAGCCTCGTGGGAAAGACTCGAGGGAAAACCATAGATCCTTTGATCCACGCGGCAGACTGCGTGACACTGCTGCTACCGCTCTGGAGGAAAGCGCAAGTGCATGCCCGCATTCGAGACGAGGACTGACTCCCCTGGGGAGACTCCAGAAGTACCCCAAGATCCATGTCAGCCCTGGAGAGGAATCCTCAGGTTCCGTTCCCACTCCACACAAGGTCTTAGGCCCCGGCATCGACGGGAGAGGAATCCCGAGAGGCCCCCGAGGAACTCGCATGGGGACTGGCCTTTCCTGAGGCCACCAGAGCGGGTCCCTGAGGTCCCCGTCGTAAGTCGAGAGCACCTGCCGCAACTCGAGAAAATCCAGGAGGTTTTGCCCTCCAGGCGAGATGAGGCCCATTTCCACTGAGGCTTCTCGAGGCTAATCACGTCTAACCACTGGAACTTCCAAAGGGTCCTTCACACCCTTGCTGCAACTCAAGAAGTTCCCCGACATACCCGTCTCCACTCGAGAGGAAGCACGTGGGTCCCGCACACATCCAGGGGAGCCCCGTTTCCGCCTCCTAGCTCGAGATGAGGGATCCTTTCCCTGTTTCGTAGGGAAAGAATTCCCGGCGTTCTCGTCGCATCTCAAGAGGAGGCGCTCTCCACAGGAAAGGCGAGAGGAACTCCAGGGTCGTGCCACCATTCCAAGAGTCCCCCAGATGTGTCAGTCCATTCCAGAGGAACCTGTTTTCCCTGCACTGCCTTGACGTTCAAGCCGAGGATCGACTCCCACCACGTGTGCACGTGGGACAGCCCTGTGGGAAAGCCTCGTGGGAAAGCCTCGTGGGAAAGACTCGAGGGAAAACCATAGATCCTTTGATCCACGCGGCGGACTGCGTGACACTGCTGCTACCGCTCTGGAGGAAAGCGCAAGTGCATGCCCGCATTCGAGACGAGGACTGACTCCCCTGGGGAGACTCCAGAAGTACCCCAAGAACCATGTCAGCACTGGAGAGGAATCCTCAGGTTCCGGCCCCGACTCCACACAAGGTCTTAGGCCCTGGCATGGACGGGAGAGGAATCCCGAGAGGCCCCCGAGGAACTCGCATGGGGACGGGCCTTTCCTGAGGCCACCAGAGCGGGTCCCTGAGGTCCCCGTCGTAAGTCGAGAGCACCTGCCGCAACTCGAGAAAATCCAGGAGGTTTTGCCCTCCAGGCGAGGTGAGGCCCATTTCCGCTGAGGCTTCTCGAGGCCAATCACATCTAACCACTGGAACTTCCAAAGGGTCCTTCACACCCTTGCTGCAACTCAAGAAGTTCCCCGACATACCCGTCTGCACTCGAGAGGAAGCACGTGGTGTCCCGCACACATCCAGGGGAGCCCCGTTTCCGCCTCCTAGCTCGAGATGAGGGATCCTTTCCCTGTTTCGTAGGGAAAGAATTCCCGGCGTTCCCGTCGCATCTCAAGAGGAGGCGCTCTCCACAGGAAAGGCGAGAGGAACTCCAGGGTCATGCCACCATTCCAAGAGTCCCCCAGATGTGTCAGTCCATTCCAGAGGAACCTGTTTTCCTTGCACTGCCTTTAAGTTCATGCCGAGGATCGACTCCCACCACGTGTGCACGTGGGACAGCCCTGTGGGAAAGCCTCGTGGGAAAGTCTCGTGGGAAAGACTCGAGGGAAAACCATAGATCCTTTGATCCACGCGGCGGACTGCGTGACACTGCTGCTACCGCTCTGGAGGAAAGCGCAAGTGCATGCCCGCATTCGAGACGAGGACTGACTCCCCTGAGGAGACTCGAGAAGTACCCCAAGATCCATGTCAGCACTGGAGAGGAATCCTCAGGTTCCGGCCACGACTCCACACAAGGTCTTAGGCCCCGGCATCGACGGGAGAGGAATCCCGAGAGGACCCCGAGGAACTCGCATGGGGACTGGCCTTTCCTGAGGCCACCAGAGCGGGTCCCTGAGGTCCCCGTCGTAAGTCGTGAGCACTTGCCGCAACTCGAGAAAATCCAGGAGGTTTTGCCCTCCAGGCGAGATGAGGCCCATTTCCGCTGAGGCTTCTCGAGGCCAATCACATCTAACCACTGGAACTTCCAAAGGGTCCTTCACACCCTTGCTGCAACTCAAGAAGTTCCCCGACATACCCGTATGCACTCGAGAGGAAGCACGTGGTGTCCCGCACACATCCAGGGGAGCCCCGTTTCCGCCTCCTAGCTCGAGATGAGGGATCCTTTCCCTGTTTCGTAGGGAAAGAATTCCCGGCGTTCCCGTCGCATCTCAAGAGGAGGCGCTCTCCACAGGAAAGGCGAGAGGAACTCCAGGTTCGAGACACCATTCCAAGAGTCCCCCAGATGTGTCAGTCCATTCCAGAGGAACCTGTTTTCCCTGCACTGCCTTGACGTTCAAGCCGAGGATCGACTCCCACCACGTGTGCACGTGGGACAGCCCTGTGGGAAATCCTCGTGGGAAAGCCTCGTGGGAAAGACTCGAGGGAAAACCATAGATCCTTTGATCCACGCGGCGGACTGCGTGACACTGCTGCTACCGCTCTGGAGGAAAGCGCAAGTGCATGCCCGCATTCGAGACGAGGACTGACTCGCCTGGGGAGACTCCAGAAGTACCCCAAGATCCATGTCAGCCCTGGAGAGGAATCCTCAGGTTCCGGCCCCGACTCCACACAAGGTCTTAGGCCCCGGCATCGACGGGAGAGGAATCCCGAGAGGCCCCCGAGGAACTCGCATGGGGACTGGCCTTTCCTGAGGCCACCAGAGCGGGTCCCTGAGGTCCCCGTCGTAAGTCGAGAGCACCTGCCGCAACTCGAGAAAATCCAGGAGGTTTTGCCCTCCAGGCGAGATGAGGCCCATTTCCACTGAGGCTTCTCGAGGCTAATCACGTCTAACCACTGGAACTTCCAAAGGGTCCTTCACACCCTTGCTGCAACTCAAGAAGTTCCCCGACATACCCGTCTCCACTCGAGAGGAAGCACGTGGGTTCCCGCACACATCCAGGGGAGACCCGTTTCCGCCTCCTAGCTCGAGATGAGGGATCCTTTCCCTGTTTCGTAGGGAAAGAATTCCCGGCGTTCCCGTCGCATCTCAAGAGGAGGCGCTCTCCACAGGAAAGGCGAGAGGAACTCCAGGGTCGATACACCATTCCAAGAGTCCCCCAGATGTGTCAGTCCATTCCATAGGAACCTGTTTTCCCTGCACTGCCTTGACGTTCAAGCCGAGGATCGACTCCCACCACGTGTGCACGTGGGACAGCCCTGTGGGAAAGCCTCGTGGGAAAGCCTCGTGGGAAAGACTCGAGGGAAAACCATAGATCCTTTGATCCACGCGGCGGACTTCGTGACACTGCTGCTACCGCTCTGGAGGAAAGCGCAAGTGCATGCCCGCATTCGAGACGAGGACTGACTCCCCTGGGGAGACTCGAGAAGTACCCCAAGATCCATGTCAGCACTGGAGAGGAATCCTCAGGTTCCGGCCCCGATTCCACACAAGGTCTTAGGCCCCGGCATCGACGGGAGAGGAATCCCGAGAGGCCCCCGAGGAACTCGCATGGGGACTGGCCTTTCCTGAGGCCACCAGAGCGGGTCCCTGAGGTCCCCGTCGTAAGTCGAGAGCACCTGCCGCAACTCGAGAAAATCCAGGAGGTTTTGCCCTCCAGGCGAGATGAGGCCCATTTCCGCTGAGGCTTCTCAAGGCCAATCACATCTAACCACTGGAACTTCCAAAGGGTCCTTCACACCATTGCTGCAACTCAAGAAGTTCCCCGACATACCCGTCTCCACTCGAGAGGAAGCACGTGGGGTCCCGCACACATCCAGGGGAGCCCCATTTCCGCCTCCTAGCTCGAGATGAGGGATCCTTTCCCTGTTTCGTAGGGAAAGAATTCCCGGCGTTCCCGTCGCATCTCAAGAGGAGGCGCTCTCCACAGGAAAGGCGAGAGGAACTCCAGGGTCGTGACACCATTCCAAGAGTCCCCCAGATGTGTCAGTCCATTCCAGAGGAACCTGTTTTCCCTGCACTACCTTGAAGTTCAAGCCGAGGATCGACTCCCACCACGTGTGCACGTGGGACAGCCCTGTGGGAAAGCCTCGTGGGAAAGTCTCGTGGGAAAGACTCGAGGGAAAACCATAGATCCTTTGTTCCACGCGGCGGACTGCGTGAAACTGCTGCTACCGCTCTGGAGGAAAGCGCAAGTGCATGCCCGCATTCGAGACGAGGACTGACTCCCCTGGGGAGACTCGAGAAGTACCCCAAGATCCATGTCAGCACTGGAGAGGAATCCTCAGGTTCCGGCCCCGACTCCACACAAGGTCTTAGGCCTCGGCATCGACGGGAGAGGAATCCCGAGAGGCCCCCGAGGAACTCGCATGGGGACTGGCCTTTCCTGAGGCCACCAGATCGGGTCCCTGAGGTCCCCGTCGTAAGTCAAGAGCACCTGCCGCAACTCGAGAAAATCCAGGAGGTTTTGCCCTCCAGGCGAGATGAGGCCCATTTCCGCTGAGGCATCTCGAGGCCAATCCCATCTAACCACTGAAACTTCCAAAGTGTCCTTCACACCCTTGCTGCAACTCAAGAAGTTCCCCGACATACCCGTCTCCACTCGAGAGGAAGCACGTGGTGTCCCGCACACATCCAGGGGAGCCCCGTTTCCGCCTCCTAGCTCGAGATGAGGGATCCTTTCCCTGTTTCGTAGGGAAAGAATTCCCGGCGTTCCCGTCGCATCTCAAGAGGAGGCGCTCTCCACAGGAAAGGCCAGAGGAACTCCAGGGTCATGCCACCATTCCAAGAGTCCCCCAGATGTGTCAGTCCATTCCAGAGGAACCTGTTTTCCCTGCACTGCCTTGACGTTCAAGCCGAGGATCGACTCCCACCACGTGTGCACGTGGGACAGCCCTGTGGGAAAGCCTCGTGGGAAAGCCTCGTGGGAAAGACTCGAGGGAAAACCATAGATCCTTTGATCCACGCGGCGGACTGCGTGACACTGCTGCTACCGCTCTGGAGGAAAGCGCAAGTGCATGCCCGCATTCGAGACGAGGACTGACTCCCCTGGGGAGACTCCAGAAGTACCCCAAGATCCATGTCAGCCCTGGAGAGGAATCCTCAGGTTCCGTTCCCACTCCACACAAGGTCTTAGGCCCCGGCATCGACGGGAGAGGAATCCCGAGAGGCCCCCGAGGAACTCGCATGGGGACTGGCCTTTCCTGAGGCCACCAGAGCGGGTCCCTGAGGTCCCCGTCGTAAGTCGAGAGCACCTGCCGCAACTCGAGAAAATCCAGGAGGTTTTGCCCTCCAGGCGAGATGAGGCCCATTTCCACTGTGCTTCTCGAGGCTAATCACGTCTAACCACTGGAACTTCCAAAGGGTCCTTCACACCCTTGCTGCAACTCAAGAAGTTCCCCGACATACCCGTCTCCACTCGAGAGGAAGCACGTGGCTCCCGCACACATCCAGGGGAGCCCCGGTTCCGCCTCCTAGCTCGAGATGAGGGATCCTTTCCCTGTTTCCTAGGGAAAGAATTCCCGGCGTTCTCGTCGCATCTCAAGAGGAGGCGCTCTCCACAGGAAAGGCGAGAGGAACTCCAGGGTCGTGCCACCATTCCAAGAGTCCCCCAGATGTGTCAGTCCATTCCAGAGGAACCTGTTTTCCCTGCACTTCCTTGACGTTCAAGCCGAGGATCGACTCCCACCACGTGTGCACGTGGGACAGCCCTGTGGGAAAGCCTCGTGGGAAAGCCTCGTGGGAAAGACTCGAGGGAAAACCATAGATCCTTTGATCCACGCGGCGGACTGCGTGACACTGCTGCTACCGCTCTGGAGGAAAGCGCAAGTGCATGCCCGCATTCGAGACGAGGACTGACTCCCCTGGGGAGACTCCAGAAGTACCCCAAGAACCATGTCAGCACTGGAGAGGAATCCTCAGGTTCCGGCCCCGACTCCACACAAGGTCTTAGGCCCTGGCATGGACCGGAGAGGAATCCCGAGAGGCCCCCGAGGAACTCGCATGGGGACGGGCCTTTCCTGAGGCCACCAGAGCGGGTCCCTGAGGTCCCCGTCGTAAGTCGAGAGCACCTGCCGCAACTCGAGAAAATCCAGGAGGTTTTGCCCTCCAGGCGAGGTGAGGCCCATTTCCGCTGAGGCTTCTCGAGGCCAATCACATCTAACCACTGGAACTTCCAAAGGGTCCTTCACACCCTTGCTGCAACTCAAGAAGTTCCCTGACATACCCGTATGCACTCGAGAGGAAGCACGTGGTGTCCCGCACACATCCAGGGGAGCCCCGTTTCCGCCTCCTAGCTCGAGATGAGGGATCCTTTCCCTGTTTCGTAGGGAAAGAATTCCCGGCGTTCCCGTCGCATCTCAAGAGGAGGCGCTCTCCACAGGAAAGGCGAGAGGAACTCCAGGGTCGTGCCACCATTCCAAGAGTCCCCCAGATGTGTCAGTCCATTCCAGAGGAACCTGTTTTCCCTGCACTGCCTTGACGTTCAAGCCGAGGATCGACTCCCACCACGTGTGCACTTGGGAAAGCCCTGTGGGAAAGACTCGAGGGAAAACCATAGATCCTTTGATCCACGCGGCGGACTGCGTGACACTGCTGCTACCGCTCTGGAGGAAAGCGCAAGTGCATGCCCGCATTCGAGACGAGGACTGACTCCCCTGGGGAGACTCCAGAAGTACCCCAAGATCCATGTCAGCACTGGAGAGGAATCCTCAGGTTTGGCCCCGACTCCACACAAGGTCTTAGGCCCCGGCATCGACGGGAGAGGAATCCCGAGACGCCCCCGAGGAACTCGCATGGGGACTGGCCTTTCCTGAGGCCACCAGAGCGGTTCCCTGAGGTCCCCGTCGTAAGTCGAGAGCACCTGCCGCAACTCGAGAAAATCCAGGAGGTTTTGCCCTCCAGGCCAGATGAGGCCCATTTCCGCTGAGGCTTCTCGAGGCCAATCACATCTAACCACTGGAACTTCCAAAGGGTCCTTCACACCATTGCTGCAACTCAAGAAGTTCCCCGAAATACCCGTCTCCACTCGAGAGGAAGCACGTGGTGTCCCGCACACATCCAGGGGAGCCCCGTTTCCGCCTCCTAGCTCGAGATGAGGGATCCTTTCCCTGTTTCGTAGGGAAAGAATTCCCGGCGTTCCCGTCGCATCTCAAGAGGAGGCGCTCTCCACAGGAAAGGCGAGAGGAACTCCAGGGTCATGCCACCATTCCAAGAGTCCCCCAGATGTGTCAGTCCATTCCAGAGGAACCTGTTTTCCCTGCACTGCCTTGAAGTTCAAGCCGAGGATCGACTCCCACCACTTGTGCACGTGGGACAGCCCTGTGGGAAAGCCTCGTGGGAAAGTCTCGTGGGAAAGACTCGAGGGAAAACCATAGATTCTTTGATCCACGCGGCGGACTGCGTGAAACTGCTGCTACCGCTCTGGAGGAAAGCGCAAGTGCATGCCCGCATTCGAGACGAGGACTGACTCCCCTGGGGAGACTCGAGAAGTACCCCAAGATCCATGTCAGCACTGGAGAGGAATCCTCAGGTTCCGGCCCCGACTCCACACAAGGTCTTAGGCCCCGGCATCGACGGGAGAGGAATCCCGAGAGGCCCCCGAGGAACTCGCATGGGGACTGGCCTTTCCTGAGGCCACCAGAGCAGGTCCCTGAGGTCCCCGTCGTAAGTCAAGAGCACCTGCCGCAACTCGAGAAAATCCAGGAGGTTTTGCCCTCCAAGCGAGATGAGGCCCATTTCCGCTGAGGCATCTCGAGGCCAATCACATCTAACCACTGAAACTTCCAAAGTGTCCTTCACACCCTTGCTGCAACTCAAGAAGTTCCCCGACATACCCGTCTGCACTCGAGAGGAAGCACGTGGTGTCCCGCAGACATCCAGGGGAGCCCCGTTTCCGCCTCCTAGCTCGAGATGAGGGATCCTTTCCCTGTTTCGTAGGGAAAGAATTCCCGGCGTTCCCGTCGCATCTCAAGAGGAGGCGCTCTCCACAGGAAAGGCGAGAGGAACTCCAGGGTCATGCCACCATTCCAAGAGTCCCCCAGATGTGTCAGTCCATTCCAGAGGAACCTGTTTTCCCTGCACTGCCTTGACGTTCAAGCCGAGGATCGACTCCCACCACGTGTGCACGTGGGACAGCCCTGTGGGAAAGCCTCGTGGGAAAGCCTCGTATGAAAGTCTCGAGGGAAAACCATAGATCCTTTGATCCACGCGGCGGACTGCGTGACACTGCTGCTACCGCTCTGGAGGAAAGCGCAAGTGCATGCCCGCATTCGAGACGAGGACTGACTCCCCTGGGGAGACTCGAGAAGTACCCCAAGATCCATGTCAGCCCTGGAGAGGAATCCTCAGGTTCCGTTCCCACTCCACACAAGGTCTTAGGCCCCGGCATCGACGGGAGAGGAATCCCGAGAGGCCCCCGAGGAACTCGCATGGGGACTGGCCTTTCCTGAGGCCACCAGAGCGGGTCCCTGAGGTCCCCGTCGTAAGTCGAGAGCACCTGCCGCAACTCGAGAAAATCCAGGAGGTTTTGCCCTCCAGGCGAGATGAGGCCCATTTCCACTGAGGCTTCTCGAGGCTAATCACGTCTAACCACTGGAACTTCCAAAGGGTCCTTCACACCCTTGCTGCAACTCAAGAAGTTCCCCGACATACCCGTCTCCACTCGAGAGGAAGCACGTGGGTCCCGCACACATCCAGGGGAGCCCCGTTTCCGCCTCCTAGCTCGAGATGAGGGATCCTTTCCCTGTTTCCTAGGGAAAGCATTCCCGGCGTTCTCGTCGCATCTCAAGAGGAGGCGCTCTCCACAGGAAAGGCGAGAGGAACTCCAGGGTCGTGCCACCATTCCAAGAGTCCCCCAGATGTGTCAGTCCATTCCAGAGGAACCTGTTTTCCCTGCACTTCCTTGACGTTCAAGCCGAGGATCGACTCCCACCACGTGTGCACGTGGGACAGCCCTGTGGGAAAGCCTCGTGGGAAAGCCTCGTGGGAAAGACTCGAGGGAAAACCATAGATCCTTTGATCCACGCGGCGGACTGCGTGACACTGCTGCTACCGCTCTGGAGGAAAGCGCAAGTGCATGCCCGCATTCGAGACGAGGACTGACTCCCCTGGGGAGACTCCAGAAGTACCCCAAGATCCATGTCAGCACTGGAGAGGAATCCTCAGGTTCCGGCCCCGACTCCACACAAGGTCTTAGGCCCCGGCATCGGCTGGAGAGGAATCCCGAGAGGCCCCCGAGGAACTCTCATGGGGACTGGCCTTTCCTGAGGCCACCAGAGCGGTTCCCTGAGGTCCCCGTCTTAAGTCGAGAGCATCTGCCGCAACTCGAGAAAATCCAGGAGGTTTTGCCCTCCAGGCGAGATGAGGCCCATTTCCACTGAGGCTTCTCGAAGCTAATCACGTATAACCACTGGAACTTCCAAAGGGTCCTTCACACCATTGCTGCAACTCAAGAAGTTCCCCGACATACCCCTCTCCACTCGAGAGGAAGCACGTGGGTCCCGCACACATCCAGGGGAGCCCCGTTTCCGCCTCCTAGCTCGAGATGAGGGATCCTTTCCCTGTTTCATAGGGAAAGAATTCCCGGCGTTCCCGTCGCATCTCAAGAGGAGGCGCTCTCCACAGGAAAGGCGAGAGGAACACCAGGGTCGAGACACCATTCCAAGAGTCCCCCAGATGTGTCAGTCCATTCCAGAGGAACCTGTTTTCCCTGCACTGCCTTGACGTTCAAGCCGAGGATCGACTCCCACCACGTGTGCACGTGGGACAGCCCTGTGGGAAAGCCTCGTGGGAAAGCCTCGTGGGAAAGACTCGAGGGAAAACCATAGATCCTTTGATCCACGCGGCGGACTGCGTGACACTGCTGCTACCGCTCTGGAGGAAAGCGCAAGTGCATGCCCGCATTCGAGACGAGGACTGACTCCCCTGGGGGACTCCAGAATACCCCAAGATCCATGTCAGCACTGGAGAGGAAACCTCAGGTTCCGGCCCCGACTCCACACAAGGTCTTAGGCCCCGGCATCGACGGGAGAGGAATCCCGAGAGGCCCCCGAGGAACTCGCATGGGGACTGGCCTTTCCTGAGGCCACCAGAGCGGGTCCCGGAGGTCCCCGTCGTAAGTCGAGAGCACCTGCCGCAACTCGAGAAAATCCAGGAGGTTTTGCGCTCCAGGCGAGATGAGGCCCATTTCCGCTGAGGCTTCTCGAGGCCAATCACGTCTAACCACTGGAACTTCCAAAGGGTCCTTCACACCCTTGCTGCAACTCAAGAAGTTCCCCGACCTACCCGTCTCCACTCGAGAGGAAGCACGTGGTGTCCCGCACACATCCAGGGGAGCCCCGGTTCCGCCTCCTAGCTCGAGATGAGGGATCCTTTCCCTGTTTCGTAGGGAAAGAATTCACGGCGTTCCCGTCGCATCTCAAGAGGAGGCGCTCTCCACAGGAAAGGCGAGAGGAACTCCAGGGTCGTGCCACCATTCCAAGAGTCCCCCAGATGTGTCAGTCCATTCCAGAGGAACCTGTTTTCCCTGCACTGCCTTGACGTTCAAGCCGAGGATCGACTCCCACCACGTGTGCACGTGGGACAGCCCTGAGGGAAAGCCTCGTGGGAAATCTTCGTGAGAAAGACTCGAGGGAAAACCATAGATCCTTTGATCCATTGGGCGGACTGCGTGACACTGCTGCTACCGCTCTGGAGGAAAGCGCAAGTGCATGCCCGCATTCGAGACGAGGACTGACTCCCCTGGGGAGACTCCAGAATTACCCCAAGATCCATGTCAGCACTGGAGAGGAATCCTCAGGTTCCGGCCCCGACTCCACACAAGGTCTTATGCCCCGGCATTGAAGGGAGAGGAATCCCGAGAGGACCCCGAGGAACTCGCATGGGGACTGGCCTTTCCTGTGGCCACCAGAGCGGGTCCCTGAGGTCCCCGTCGTAAGTCGAGAGCACCTGGGGCAACTCGAGACAATCCAGGAGGTTTGCCCTCCAGGCGAGATGAGGCCCATTTCCACTGAGGCTTCTCGAGGCTAATCACACCTAACCTCTGGAACTTCCAAAAGGTCCTTCACAACCTTGCTGGAACTCAAGAAGTTCCTCGACATCCTGGTCTCCACTGTAGAGGAAGCACGAGGGTCCCGCCCACATTCAGAGGAACAACGTTTCTGCTTCGTTGCTCGAGATGTGGGATCCTTTCCCTGCTTCGTCGGGCAAGAATTCCCGGCGTTCCCTTCGCATCTCAAGAGGAGGCGCTCTCCATAGGGAAGGCGAGAGGAACTCCAGCGTCGTGCCACCATTCCAAGAGTCGGCTAGATGTCTTAGTCCATTCCAGAGGAATCTGTTTTCCCTGCACTGCCTCGACATTCAAGCCGAGGATCGACTCACAACTCGGTGGCACGTGGGACAGCCCTGTGGGAAGGACTGGTGGGAACACCTCGTGGGAAATCCTCAAGGGAAAGGCACAGATCACTTGATGTAGGCGATGGGAAGAATGACACTGCTGCTACAGCTGTTGAGGAAAGCGCACGTGCATGCCCCCATTCGGGACGAGGACTTACTCCAATGGGGAGACTCCAGACGTACCCGAAAATCCATGTCAGCACTGCAGAGGAATCCTCAGGTTCTGGGCCCGACTCCACACAAGGACTTAGGCCCCGGCATCGACGGGAAAGTAATCCAGAGAGGCCCCCGAGCAACTCGATTGGGGACTGGCCAGTCCTGAGGCCACCAGAGCAGGTCCCTGATGTCCCCGCCTTAAGTCGAGAGCACCTGCCACAACTCGAGAAAATCCAAGCGGTTTTGCCCTCCAGGCGAGATGAGGCCCATTTCCGCTGAGGCTTCTCGAGGCTAATCACACCTAACCTCTGGAACTTCCAAAAGGTACTTCACACCCTTGCTGCAACTCAAGAAGTTCCCCGACATCTCCGTCTCCACTGTAGAGGAAGCACGAGGGTCCCGCCCACATCCAGAGGAGCCCCCGTTTACGCCTTGTAGCTCGAGATGAGGGATCCTTCCCATGCTTCCTCGGGAAAGAATTCCCGGGGTTCCCATCGCATCTCAAGAGGAGGCGCTCTCGACAGCAAAAGCGAGGGGAAATCGAGGGCCGTGCCGCTATCCCAAAGTCCCCCAGATATCTCAGTCCATTTAAGAGGAACATGTTTTCCTTGCACTGCCACGACTTTCACGCTGAGGATCTACTCACACAATGGTGGCACGGGGGACAGCCCTGTTGGATAGCCTCGTGAGAACACCTCGGGGGAAAGCCTCGAGGGAAAGATACAGATCCCTTGATCCAGGCGATGGGAAGCGTGACACTGCTGGTACAGTCTTGAGGAAAGCGCTCGTGCATGCCGCCATTCGAGACGAGGACTTACTCCCCTGGGGAGACTCCAGACATACTCGAAGATCCATGTCAGCACAGGAGAGGAATCCTAAGGTTCCGGGCCCGACACCACACAAGGACTTAGGCCGCGTCATCGAAAGGAGAGGAATCCCGAGAGGCCCCCGAGCAACTCGCATTTGGACTGGCCTTTCCTGAGGCCACCAGAGCGGGTCCCTGAGGTCCCCGTCGTAAGTCGAGAGCACCTGCCACAACTCGAGAAAATCTAGGAGGTTTTGCCCTCCAGGCGAGATGAGGCCCATTTCCACTGAGGCTTCTCGAGGCTAATCACACCTAACCTCTGGAACTTCCGAAAGGTCCTTCACACCCTTGCTGCAACTCAAGATGTTCCCTGACATACCCGTCTCCAATCTAGAGGAAGCACGAGGGTCCCGGCCACATTCAGAGAAGCCCGGTTTCCGCCTCGTACCTCGAGATGAGTGATCCTTTCGCGGCTTGGACGGGAAAGAATTCTTGGCATTCCCGTCGCTTCTCAAGAGGAGCCGCTCTCCACAGGAAAGGCGAGAGGAACTCCAGCGTCGTGCCACCATTCCAAGAGTCCCCCAGAATTCTAGGTCCATTCCAGAGGAAACTGTTTTCCCTGCACTGCCTCGACTTTCTCGCCGAGGTACGACTCCACCACGGTGGCACGTGGGACAGCCCTGTGGGAAAGCCTCGTGGGAAAGCCTCGTGGGAAAGCCTCGAGGGAAAGCCACAGATCCCTTGAACCACGGAACGGGAAGCGTGACATTGCTGCTACCGCTCGGGAGGAAAGGGCACGTTCATGCCCCCATTCGAGACGAGGACTTACTCCCCTGGGGAGACTCCAGAAGTACCCCAAGATCCATGTCAGCACTGGAGAGGAATCCTCAGGTTCCAGCCCCAACTCCACACAATGTCTTAGGCCCCGTTATAGAAGGTAGAGGAATCATGAGAGGTCCCCTTTCAACTCGCATGGGGACTGGCCTTTCCTGAGGCCACCAGAGCGGGTCCCTGAGGTCCCCGTCGTAAGTCGAGAGCACCTGCCGCAACTCGAGAAAATCCAGGAGGTTTTGCCCTCCAGGCGAGATGAGGATCATTTCCGCTGAGGCTTCTCGAGGCCAATCACATCTAACCACTGGACCTTCCAAAGGGTCCTTCACACCCTTGCTGCAACTCAAGAAGTTCCCCGACATACCCGTCTCCACTCGAGAGGAAGCACGTGGTGTCCCGCACACGTCCAGGGGAGCCCCGTTTCCGCCTCCTAGCACGAGATGACGGATCCTTTCCCTGTTTCGTAGGGAAAGAATTCCCGGCGTTCCCGTCGCATCTCTAGAGGAGGCGCTCTCCACAGGAAAGGCGAGAGGAACTCCAGGGCCATGCCACCATTCCAAGAGGCCCCCAGATGTGTCAGTCCATTCCAGAGGAACCTGTTTTCCCTGCACTGCCTTGACGTTCAAGCCGAGGATCGACTCCCACCACGTGTGCACGTGGGACAGCCCTGTGGGAAAGCCTCGTGGGAAAGCCGCGTGGGAAAGACTCGAGGGAAAATCATAGATACTTTGATGCACGCGGCGGACTGCGTGACACTGCTGCTACCGCTCTGGAGGAAAGCGCAAGTGCATGCCCGCATTCGAGACGAGGACTGACTCCCCTGGGGAGACTCCAGAAGTACCCCAAGATCCATGTCAGCACTGGAGAGGAATCCTCAGGTTCCGGCCCCGACTCCACACAAGGTCTTAGGCCCCGGCATCGACGGGAGACTAATCCCGAGAGGCCCCCGAGGAACTCGCATGGGGACTGGCCTCTCCTGAGGCCACCAGAGCGGGTCCCTGAGGTCCCCGTCGTAAGTCGAGAGCACCTGACGTAACTCGAGAAAATCCAGGAGGTTTTGCCCTCCAGGCGAGATGAGGCCCATTTCCGCTGAGGCTTCTCGAGGCCAATCACGTCTAACCACTAGAACTTCCAAAGGGTCCTTCACACCCTTGCTGCAACTCAAGAAGTTCCCCGACATACCCGTCTCCACTCGAGAGGAAGCACGTGGGTCCCGCACACATCCAGGGGAGCCCCGTTTCCGCCTCCAAGCTCGAGATGAGGGATCCTTTCCCTGTTTCGTAGGGAAAGAATTCCCTGCGTTCCCGTCACATCTCAAGAGGAGGCGCTCTCCACAGGAAAGGCGAGAGGAACTCCAGGGTCGTGCCACCATTCCAAGAGTCCCCCAGATGTGTCAGTCCATTCCAGAGGAACCTGTTTTCCCTGCACTGCCTTGACGTTCAAGCCGAGGATCGACTCCCAGCAACGTGTGCACCTGGGATAGCCCTGTGGGAAAGACTCGTGGGAAAGCCTCGTGGGAAAGACTCGAGGGAAAACCATAGATCCTTTGATCCACGCGGCGGACTGCGTGACACTGCTGCTACCGCTCTGGAGGAAAGCGCAAGTGCATGCCCGCATTCGAGACGAGGACTGACTCCCCTGGGGAGACTCCAGAAGTACCCCAAGATCAATGTCAGCACTGGAGAGGAATCCTCAGGTTTCGGCCCCGACTCCACACAAGGTCTTAGGCCCCGGCAACGACGGGAGAGGAATCCCGAGAGGCCCACGAGGAACTCGCATGGGGACTGGCCTTTCCTGAGGCCACCAGAGCGGGTCCCTGAGGTCCCCGTCGTAAGTCGAGAGCACCTGCCGCAACTCGAGAAAATCCAGGAGGTTTTGCACTCCAGGCGAGATGAGGCCCATTTCCGCTGAGGCTTCTCGAGGCCAATCACATCTAACCACTGGACCTTCCAAAGGGTCCTTCACACCCTTGCTGCAACTCAAGAAGTTCCCCGACATACCCGTCTCCACTCGAGAGGAAGCACGTGGTGTCCCGCACACGTCCAGGGGAGCCCCGTTTCCGCCTCCTAGCACGAGATGACGGATCCTTTCCCTGTTTCGTAGGGAAAGAATTCCCGGCGTTCCCGTCGCATCTCTAGAGGAGGCGCTCTCCACAGGAAAGGCGAGAGGAACTCCAGGGTCATGCCACCATTCCAAGAGTCCCCCAGTTGTGTCAGTCCATTCCAGAGGAACCTGTTTTCCCTGCACTGCCTTGACGTTCAAGCCGAGGATCGACTCCCACCACGTGTGCACGTGGGACAGCCCTGTGGGAAAGCCTCGTGGGAAAGCCTCGTGGGAAAGACTCGAGGGAAAACCATAGATCCTTTGATCCACGCGGCGGACTGCGTGACACTGCTGCTACCGCTCTGGAGGAAAGCGCAAGTGCATGCCCGCATTCGAGACGAGGACTGACTCCCCTGGGGAGACTCCAGAAGTACCCCAAGATCCATGTCAGCACTGGAGAGGAATCCTCAGGTTCCGGCCCCGACTCCACACAAGGTCTTAGGCCCCGGCATCGACGGGAGAGGAATCCCGAGACGCCCCCGAGGAACTCGCATGGGGACTGGCCATTCCTGAGGCCACCAGAGCGGTTCCCTGAGGTCCCCGTCGTAAGGCGAGAGCACCTGCCGCAACTCGAGGAAATCCAGGAGGTTTTGCCCTCCAGGCGAGATGAGGCCCATTTCCGCTGAGGCTTCTCGAGGCCAATCACATCTAACCACTGGAACTTCCATATGGTCCTTCACATCATGCTGCAACTCAAGAAGTTCCCCGACATACCCGTCTCCACTCGAGAGGAAGCACGTGGGGTCCCGCACACATCCAGGGGAGCCCCGTTTCCGCCTCCTAGCTCGAGATGAGGGATCCTTTCCCTGTTTCGTAGGGAAAGAATTCCCGGCGTTCCCGTCGCATCTCAAGAGGAGGCGCTCTCCACAGGAAAGGCGAGAGGAACTCCAGGGTCGTGACACCATTCCAAGAGTCCCCAAGATGTGTCAGTCCATTCCAGAGGAACCTGTTTTCCCTGCACTGCCTTGACGTTCAAGCCGAGGATCGACTCCCACCACGTGTGCACGTGGAACAGCCCTGTGGGAAAGCCTCGTGGGAAAGCCTCGTGGGAAAGACTCGAGGGAAAACCATAGATCCTTTGATCCACGCGGCGGACTGCGTGACACTGCTGCTACCGCTCTGGAGGAAAGCGCAAGTGCATGCCCGCATTCGAGACGAGGACTGACTCCCCTTGGGAGACTCCAGAATACCCCAAGATCCATGTCAGCACTGGAGAGGAATCCTCAGGTTCAGGCCCCGACTCCACACAAGGTCTTAGGCCGCGGCATCGACGGGAGAGGAATCCCGAGAGGCCCCCGAGGAACTCGCATGGGGACTGGCCTTTCCTGAGGCCACCAGAGCGGGTCCCTGAGGTCCCCGTCGTAAGTCGAGAGCACCTGCCGCAACTCGAGAAAATCCAGGAGGTTTTGCCCTCCAGGCGAGATGAGGCCCATTTCCGCTGAGGCTTCTCGAGGCCAATCACGTCTAACCACTGGAACTTCCAAAGGGTCCTTCACACCCTTGCTGCAACTCAAGAAGTTCCCCGACATACCCGTCTCCACTCGTGAGGAAGCACGTGGGGTCCCGCACACATCCAGGGGAGCCCCGTTTCCGCCTCCTAGCTCGAGATGAGGGATCCTTTCCCTGTTTCGTAGGGAAAGAATTCCCGGCGTTCCCGTCGCATCTTAAGAGGAGGCGCTCTCTACAGGAAAGGCGAGAGGAACTCCAGGGTCGTGACACCATTCCAAGAGTCCCCCAGATGTGTCAATCCATTCCAGAGGAACCTGTTTTCCCTGCACTGCCTTGACGTTCAAGCCGAGGATCGACTCCCACCACGTGTGCACGTGGGACAGCCCTGTGGGAAAGCCTCGTGGGAAAGCCTCGTGGGAAAGACTCGAGGGAAAACCATAGATCCTTTGATCCACGCGGCAGACTGCGTGACACTGCTGCTACCGCTCTGGAGGAAAGCGCAAGTGCATGCCCGCATTCGAGACGAGGACTGACTCCCCTGGGGAGACTCCAGAAGTACCCCAAGATCCATGTCAGCACTGGAGAGGAATCCTCAGGTTCCGGCCCCGACTCCACACAAGGTCTTAGGCCCCGGCATCGACGGGAGAGGAATCCCGAGAGGCCCCCGAGGAACTCGCATGGGGACTGGCCTTTCCTGAGGACACCAGAGCGGGTTCCTGAGGTCCCCGTCGTAAGTCGAGAGCACCTGCCGCAACTCGAGAAAATCCAGGAGGTTTTGCCCTCCAGGCGAGATGAGGCCCATTTCCGCTGAGGCTTCTCGAGGCCAATCACATCTAACCACTGGAACTTCCAAAGGGTCCTTCACACCCTTGCTGCAACTCAAGAAGTTCCCCGACATACCCGTCTCCACTGGAGAGGAAGCACGTGGTGTCCCGCACACATCCAGGGGAGCCCCGTTTCCGCCTCCTAGCTCGAGATGAGGGATCCTTTCCCTGTTTCGTAGGGAAAGAATTCCCGGCGTTCCCGTCGCATCTCAAGAGGAGGCGCTCTCCACAGGAAAGGCGAGAGGAACTCCAGGGTCGTGCCACCATTCCAAGAGTCCCCCAGATGTGTCAGTCCATTCCAGAGGAACCTGTTTTCCCTGCACTGCCTTGACGTTCAAGCCGAGGATCGACTCCCACCACGTGTGCACGTGGGACAGCCCTGTGGGAAAGCCTCGTGGGAAAGCCTCGTGGGAAAGACTCGAGGGAAAACCATAGATCCTTTGATCCACGCGGCGGACTGCGTGACACTGCTGCTACCGCTCTGGAGGAAAGCGCAAGTGCATGCCCGCATTCGAGACGAGGACTGACTCCCCTGGGGAGACTCCAGAAGTACCCCAAGATCCATGTCAGCACTGGAGAGGAATCCTCAGGTTCCGGCCCCGACTCCACACAAGGTCTTAGGCCCCGGCATCGACGGGAGAGGAATCCCGAGAGGCCCCCGAGGAACTCGCATGGGGACTGGCCTTTCCTGAGGCCACCAGAGCGGGTCCCTGAGGTCCCCGTCATAAGTCGAGATCACCTGCCGCAACTCGAGAAAATCCAGGAGGTTTTGCCCTCCAGGCGAGATGAGGCCCATTTCCGATGAGGCTTCTCGAGGCCAATCACATCTAACCACTGGAACTTCCAAAGGGTCCTTCACACCATTGCTGCAACTCAAGACGTTCCCCGACATACCCGTCTCCACTCGAGAGGAAGCACGTGGGGTCCCGCACACATCCAGGGGAGCCCCGTTTCCGCCTCCTAGCTCGAGATGAGGGATCCTTTCCCTGTTTCGTAGGGAAAGAATTCCCGGCGTTCCCGTCGCATCTCAAGAGGAGGCGCTCTCCACAGGAAAGGCGAGAGGAACTCCAGGGTCGTGACACCATTCCAAGAGTCCCCCAGATGTGTCAGTCCATTCCAGAGGTACCTGTTTTCCCTGCACTGCCTTGACGTTCAAGCCGAGGATCGACTCCCACCACGTGTGCACGTGGGACAGCCCTGTGGGAGAGCCTCGTGGGAAAACCTCGTGGGAAAGACTCGAGGGAAAACCATAGATCCTTTGATCCACGCGGCGGACTGCGTGACACAGCTGCTACCGCTCTGGAGTAAAGCGCAAGTGCATGCCCGCATTCGAGACGAGGACTGACTCCCCTGGGGAGACTCCAGAAGTACCCCAAGATCCATGTCAGCACTGGAGAGGAATCCTCAGGTTCCGGCCCCGACTCCACACAAGGTCTTAGGCCCCGGCATCGACGGGAGAGGAATCCCGAGAGGCCCCCGAGGAACTCGCATGGGGACTGGCCTTTCCTGAGGCCACCAGAGCGGGTCCCTGAGGTCCCCGTCGTAAGTCGAGAGCACCTGCCGCAACTCGAGAAAATCCAGGAGGTTTTGCCCTCCAGGCGAGATGAGGCCCATTTCCGCTGAGGCTTCTCGAGGCCAATCACATCTAACCACTGGAACTTCCAAAGGGTCCTTCACACCATTGCTGCAACTCAAGAAGTTCCCCGACATACCCGTCTCCACTCGAGAGGAAGCACGTGCGATCCCGCACACATCCAGGGGAGCCCCGTTTCCGCCTCCTAGCTCGAGATGAGGGATCCTTTCCCTGTTTCGTAGGGAAAGAATTCCCGGCGTTCCCGTCGCATCTCAAGAGGAGGCGCTCTCCACAGGAAAGGCGAAAGGAACTCCAGGGTCATGCCACCATTCCAAGAGTCCCCCAGATGTGTCAGTCCATTCCAGAGGAACCTGTTTTCCCTGCACTGCCTTGACGTTCAAGCCGAGGATTGACTCCCAACACGTGTGCACGTGGGACAGCCCTGTGGGAAAGCCTCGTGGGAAAGCCTCGTGGGAAAGGCTCCAGGGAAAAACATACATCCTTTGATCCACGCGGCGGACTGCGTGACACTGCTGCTACCGCTCTGGAGGAAAGCGCAAGTGCATGCCCGCATTCGAGACGAGGACTGACTCCCCTGGGGAGACTCCAGAAGTACCCCAAGATCCATGTCAGCACTGGAGAGGAATCCACAGGTTCCGGCCCCGACTCCACACAAGGTCTTAGGCCCCGTAATCGACGGGAGAGGAATCCCGAGACGCCCCCGAGGAACTCGCATGGGGACTGGCCTTTCCTGAGGCCACCAGAGCGGGTCCCTGAGGTCCCCGTCGTAAGTCGAGAGCACCTGCCGCAACTCGAGAAAATCCAGGAGGTTTTGCCCTCCAGGCGCGATGAGGCCCATTTCCGCTGAGGCTTCTCGAGGCTAATCACGTCTAACCACTGGAACTTCCCAAGGGTCCTTCACACCCTTGCTGCAACTCAAGAAGTTCCCCGACATACCTGTCTCCACTCAAGAGGAAGCACGTGGGTCCCGCACACATCCAGGGGAGCCCCGTTTCCGCCTCCTAGCTCGAGATGAGGGATCCTTTCCCTGTTTCGTAGGGAAAGAATTCCCGGCGTTCCCGTCGCATCTCAAGAGGAGGCGCTCTCCACAGGAAAGGGGAGAGGAACTCCAGGGTCGTGCCACCATTCCAAGAGTCCCCCAGATGTGTCAGTCCATTCCAGAGGAACCTGTTTTCCCTGCACTGCCTTGACGTTCAAGCCGAGGATCGACTCCCACCACGTGTGCACGTGGGACAGCCCTGTGGGAAAGCCTCGTGGGAAAGCCTCGTGGGAAAGACTCGAGGGAAAACCATAGATCCTTTGATCCACGCGGCGGACTGCGTGACACTGCTGCTACCGCTCTGGAGGAAAGCGCAAGTGCATGCGCGCATTCGAGACGAGGACTGACTCCCCTGGGGAGACTCCAGAAGTACCCCAAGATCCATGTCAGCACTGGAGAGGAATCCTCAGGTTCCGGCCCCGACTCCAAACAAGGTCTTAGGCCCCGGCATCGACGGGAGAGGAATCCCAAGAGGCCCCCGAGGAACTCGCATGGGGACTGGCCTTTCCTGAGGCCACCAGAGCGGTTCCCTGATGTCCCCGTCGTAAGTCGAGAGCACCTGCCGCAACTCGAGAAAATCCAGGAGGTTTTGCCCTCCAGGCGAGATGAGGCCCATTTCCGCTGAGGCTTCTCGAGGCCAATCACATCTAACCACTGGAACTTCCAAAGGGTCCTTCACACCCTTGCTGCAACTCAAGAAGTTCCCCGACATACCCGTCTCCACTCGAGAGGAAGCACGTGGTGTCCCGCACACATCCAGGGGAGCCCCGTTTCCGCCTCCTAGCTCGAGATGAGGGATCCTTTCCCTGTTTCGTAGGGAAAGAATTCCCGGCGTTCCCGTCGCATCTCAAGAGGAGGCGCTCTCCACAGGAAAGGCGAGAGGAACTCCAGGGTCGTGCCACCATTCCAAGAGTCCCCCAGATGTGTCAGTCCATTCCAGAGGAACCTGTTTTCCCTGCACTGCCTTGACGTTCAAGCCGAGGATCGACTCCCACCATGTGTGCACGTGGGACAGCCCTGTGGGAAAGCCTCCTGGGAAAGCCTCGTGGGAAAGACTCGAGGAAAAACCATAGATCCTGTGATCCACGCGGCGGACTGCGTGACACTGCTGCTACCGCTCTGGAGGAAAGCGCAAGTGCATGCCCGCATTCGAGACGAGGACTGACTCCCCTGGGGAGACTCCAGAAGTACCCCAAGATCCATGTCAGCACTGGAGAGGAATCCTCAGGTTCCGGCCCCGACTCCACACAAGGTCTTAGGCCCCGGCATCGACCGGAGAGGAATCCCGAGAGGCCCCCGAGGAACTCGCATATGGACTGGCCTTTCCTGAGGCCACCAGAGCGGGTCCCTGAGGTCCCCGTCGTAAGTCGAGAGCACCTGCCGCAACTCGAGAAAATCCAGGAGGTTTTGCCCTCCAGGCGAGATGAGGCCCATTTCCGCTGAGTCTTCTCGAGGCTAATCACGTCTAACCACTGGAACTTCCAAAGGGTCCTTCACACCCATGCTGCAACTCAAGAAGTTCCCCGACATACCCTTCTGCACTCGAGAGGAAGCACGTGGTGTCCCGCACACATGCAGGGGAGCCCCGTTTCCGCCTCCTAGCTCGAGATGAGGGATCCTTTCCCTGTTTCGTAGGGAAAGAATTCCCGGCGTTCCCGTCGCATCTCAAGAGGAGGCGCTCTCCACAGGAAAGGCGAGAGGAACTCCAGGGTCGTGCCACCATTCCAAGAGTCCCCCAGATGTGTCAGTCCATTCCAGAGGAACCTGTTTTCCCTGCACTGCCTTGACGTTCAAGCCGAGGATCGACTCCCACCACGTGTGCACGTGGGACAGCCCTGTGGGAAAGCCTCGTGGGAAAGCCTCGTGGGAAAGACTCGAGGGAAAACCATAGATCCTTTGATCCACGCGGCAGACAGCGTGACACTGCTGCTACCGCTCTGGAGGAAAGCGCAAGTGCATGCCCGCATTCGAGACGAGGACTGACTCCCCTGGGGAGACTCCAGAAGTACCCCAAGATCCATGTCAGCACTGGAGAGGAATCCTCAGGTTCCGGCCCCGACACCACACAAGGTCTTAGGCCCCGGCATCGGCGGGAGAGGAATCCCGAGAGGCCCCCGAGGAACTCGCATGGGGACTGGCCTTTCCTGAGGCCACCAGAGCGGGTCCCTGAGGTCTCTGTCGTAAGTCGAGAGCACCTGCCGCAACTCGAGAAAATCTAGGAGGTTTTGCCCTCCAGGCGAGATGAGGCCCATTTCCCCTAAGGCTTCTCGAGGCTAATCACATCTAACCACTGGAACTTCCAAAGGGTCCTTCACACCCTTGCTGCAACTCAAGAAGTTCCCCGACATATCCGTCTCCACTCGAGAGGAAGCACGTGGGTCCCGCACACATCCAGGGGAGCCCCGTTTCCGCCTCCTAGCTCGAGATGAGGGATCCTTTCCCTGTTTCGTAGGGAAAGAATTCCCGGCGTTCCCGTCGCATCTCAAGAGGAGGCGCTCTCCACTGGAAAGGCGAGAGGAACTCCAGGGTCGTGCCACCATTCCAAGAGTCCCCCAGATGTGTCAGTCCATTCCAGAGGAACCTGTTTTCCCTGCACTGCCTTGACGTTCAAGCCGAGGATCGACTCCCACCACGTGTGCACGTGGGACAACCCTGTGGGAAAGCCTCGTGGGAAAGCCTCTTGGGAAAGACTCGAGGAAAAACCATAGATCCTTTGATCCACGCGGCAGACTGCGTGACACTGCTGCTACCGCTATGGAGTAAAGCGCAAGTGCATGCCCGCATTCGAGACGAGGACTGACTCCCCTGGGGAGACTCCAGAAGTACCCCAAGATCCATGTCAGCACTGGAGAGGAATCCTCAGGTTCCGGCCCCGACTCCACACAAGGTCTTAGGCCCCGGCATCGACGGGAGAGGAATCCCGAGAGGCCCCGGAGGAACTCGCATGGGGACTGGCCTTTCCTGAGGCCACCAGAACGGGTCCCTGAGGTCCCTGTCGTAAGTCGAGAGCACCTGACGCAACTCGAGAAAATCCAGGCGGTTTTGCCCTCCAGGCGAGATGAGGCCCATTTCAGCTGAGGCTTCTTGAGGCTAATCACGTCTAACCACTGGAACTTCCAAAGGGTCCTTCACACCCTTGCTGCAACTCAAGAAGTTCCCCGACATACCCGTCTCCACTCGAGAGGAAGCACGTGGGTTCACGCACACATTCAGGGGAGCCCCGTTTCCGCCTGCTAGCTCGAGATGACGGATCCTTTCCCTGTTTCGTAGGGAAAGAATTCCCGGCGTTCCCGTCGCATCTCAAGAGGAGGCGCTCTCCACAGGAAAGGCGAGAGGAACTCCAGGGTCATGCCACCATTCCAAGAGTCCTCCAGATGTGTCAGTCCATTCCAGAGGAACCTGTTTTCCCTGCACTGCCTTGACGTTCAAGCCGAGGATCGACTCCCACCACGTGTGCACGTGGGACAGCCCTGTGGGAAAGCCTCGTGGGAAAGCCTCGTGGGAAAGACTCGAGGGAAAACCATAGATCCTTTGATCCACGCGGCGGACTGCGTGACACTGCTGCTACCGCTCTGGAGGAAAGCGCAAGTGCATGCGCGCATTCGAGACGAGGACTGACTCCCCTGGGGAGACTCCAGAAGTACCCCAAGATCCATGTCAGCACTGGAGAGGAATCCTCAGGTTCCGGCCCCGATTCCAAACAAGGTCTTAGGCGCCGGGATCGACGGGAGAGGAATCCCGAGAGGCCCCCGAGGAACTCGCATGGGGACTGGCCTTTCCTGAGGCCACCAGAGCGGGTCCCTGAGGTCCCCGTCGTAAGTCGAGAGCACCTGCCGCAACTCGAGAAAATGCAGGAGGTTTTGCCCTCCAGGCGAGATGAGGCCCATTTCCGCTGAGGCTTCTCGAGGCTAATCACGTCTAACCACTGGAACTTCCAAAGGGTCCTTCACACCCTTGCTGCAACTCAAGAAGTTCCCCGACATACCCGTCTGCACTCGAGAGGAAGCACGTGGGTCCCGCACACATCCAGGGGAGCCCCGTTTCCGCCTCCTAGCTCGAGATGAGGGATCCTTTCCCTGTTTCGTAGGGAAAGAATTCCCGGCGTTCCCGTCGCATCTCAAGAGGAGGCGCTCTCCACAGGAAAGGCGAGAGGAACTCCAGGGTCGTGCCACCATTCCAAGAGTCCCCCAGATGTGTCAGTCCATTCCAGAGGAACCTGTTTTCCCTCCACTGCCTTGACGTTCAAGCCGAGGATTGACTCCCACCACGTGTGCACGTGGGACAGACCTGTGGGAAAGCCTCGTGGGAAAGCCTCGTGGGAAAGACTCGAGGGAAAACCATAGATCCTTTGATCCACGCGGCAGACTGCGTGACACTGCTGCTACCGCTCTGGAGGAAAGCGCAATGCATGCCATTCGAGACGAGGACTGACTCCCCTGCGGAGACTCCAGAAGTACCCCAAGATCCATGTCAGCACTGGAGAGGAATACTCAGGTTCCGGCCCCGACTCCACACAAGGTCTTAGGCCCCGGCATCGACGGGAGAGGAATCCCGAGAGGCCCCCAGGAACTCGCATGGGGACTGGCCTTTCCTGAGGCCACCAGAGCGGGTCCCTGAGGTCCCCGTCGTAAGTCGAGAGCACCTGCCGCAACTCGAGAAAATCCAGGAGGTTTTGCCCTCCAGGCGAGATGAGGCCCATTTCCACTGAGGCTTCTCGAGGCCAATCACATCTAACCACTGGAACTTCCAAAGGGTCCTTCACACCCTTGCTGCAACTCAAGAAGTTCCCCGACATACCCGTCTCCACTCGAGAGGAAGCACGTGGTGTCTCGCACACATGCAGGGGAGCCCCGTTTCCGCCTCCTAGCTCGAGATGAGGGATCCTTTCCGTTTCGTAGGGAAAGAATTCCCGGCGTTCCCGTCGCATCTCAAGAGGAGGCGCTTTCCACAGGAAAGGCGAGAGGAACTCCAGGGTCGTGCCACCATTCCAAGAGTCCCCCAGATGTGTCAGTCCATTTAAGAGGAACCTGTTTTCCCTGCACTACCTTGACGTTCAAGCCGAGGATCGACTCCCACCACGTGTGCACGTGGGACAGCCCTGTGGGAAAGCCTCGTGGGAAAGCCTCGTGGGAAAGACTCGAGGGAAAACCATAGATCCTTTGATCCACGCGGCGGACTGCGTGACACTGCTGCTACCGCTCTGGAGGAAAGCGCAATGCATGCCCGCATTCGAGACGAGGACTGACTCCCCTGGGGAGACTCCAGAAGTACCCCAAGATCCATGTCAGCACTGGAGAGGAATCCTCAGGTTCCGGCCCCGACTCCACACAAGGTCTTAGGCCCCGGCATCGACGGGAGAGGAATCCCGAGACGCCCCCGAGGAACTCGCATGGGGACTGGCCTTTCCTGAGGCCACCAGAGCGGGTCCCTGAGGTCCCCGTCGTAAGTCGAGAGCACCTGCCGCAACTCGAGAAAATCCAGGAGGTTTTGCCCTCCAGGCGAGATGAGGCCCATTTCCGCTGAGGCTTCTCGAGGCTAATCACGTCTAACCACTGGAACTTCCAAAGGGTCCTTCACACCCTTGCTGCAACTCAAGAAGTTCCCCGACATACCCATCTGCACTCGAGAGGAAGCACGTGGGTCCCGCACACATCCAGGGGAGCCCCGTTTCCGCCTCCTAGCTCGAGATGAGGGATCCTTTCCCTGTTTCGTAGGGAAAGAATTCCCGGCGTTCCCGTCGCATCTCAAGAGGAGGCGCTCTCCACAGGAAAGGCGAGAGGAACTCCAGGGTCGTGCCACCATTCCAAGAGTCCCCCAGATGTGTCAGTCCATTCCAGAGGAACCAGTTTTCCCTGCACTGCCTTGACGTTCAAGCCGAGGATTGACTCCCACCACGTGTGCACGTGGGACAGCCCTGTGGGAAAGCCTCGTGGGAAAGCCTCGTGGGAAAGACTCGAGGGAAAACCATAGATCCTTTGATCCACGCGGCAGACTGCGTGACACTGCTGATACCGCTCTGGAGGAAAGCGCAATGCATGCCCGCATTCGAGACGAGGACTGACTCCCCTGCGGAGACTCCAGAAGTACCCCAAGATCCATGTCAGCACTGGAGAGGAATCCTCAGGTTCCGGCCCCGACTCCACACAAGGTCTTAGGCCCCGGCATCGACGGGAGAGGAATCCCGAGAGGCCCCCAGGAACTCGCATGGGGACTGGCCTTTCCTGAGGCCACCAGAGCGGGTCCCTGAGGTCCCCGTCGTAAGTCGAGAGCACCTGCCGCAACTCGAGAAAATCCAGGAGGTTTTGCCCTCCAGGCGAGATGAGGCCCATTTCCGCTGAGGCTTCTCGAGGCCAATCACATCTAACCACTGGAACTTCCAAAGGGTCCTTCACACCCTTGCTGCAACTCAAGAAGTTCCCCGACATACCGGTCTCCACTCGAGAGGAAGCACGTGGTGTCTCGCACACATGCAGGGGAGCCCCGTTTCCGCCTCCTAGCTCGAGATGAGGGATCCTTTCCGTTTCGTAGGGAAAGAATTCCCGGCGTTCCCGTCGCATCTCAAGAGGAGGCGCTTTCCACTGGAAAGGCGAGAGGAACTCCAGGGTCGTGCCACCATTCCAAGAGTCCCCCAGATGTGTCAGTCCATTCCAGAGGAACCTGTTTTCCCTGCACTACCTTGACGTTCAAGCCGAGGATCGACTCCCACCACGTGTGCACGTGGGACAGCCCTGTGGGAAAGCCTCGTGGGAAAGCCTCGTGGGAAAGACTCGAGGGAAAACCATAGATCCTTTGATCCACGCGGCGGACTGCGTGACACTGCTGCTACCGCTCTGGAGGAAAGCGCAATGCATGCCCGCATTCGAGACGAGGACTGACTCCCCTGCGGAGACTCCAGAAGTACCCCAAGATCCATGTCAGCACTGGAGAGGAATCCTCAGGTTCCGGCCCCGACTCCACACAAGGTCTTAGGCCCCGGCATCGACGGGAGAGGAATCCCGAGAGGCCCCCAGGAACTCGCATGGGGACTGGCCTTTCCTGAGGCCACCAGAGCGGGTCCCTGAGGTCCCCGTCGTAAGTCGAGAGCACCTGCCGCAACTCGAGAATATCCAGGAGGTTTTGCCCTCCAGGCGAGATGAGGCCCATTTCCGCTGAGGCTTCTCGAGGCCAATCACATCTAACCACTGGAACTTCCAAAGGGTCCTTCACACCCTTGCTGCAACTCAAGAAGTTCCCCGACATACCCGTCTCCACTCGAGAGGAAGCACGTGGTGTCTCGCACACATGCAGGGGAGCCCCGTTTCCGCCTCCTAGCTCGAGATGAGAGATCCTTTCCGTTTCGTAGGGAAAGAATTCCCGGCGTTCCCGTCGCATCTCAAGAGGAGGCGCTTTCCACAGGAAAGGCGAGAGGAACTCCAGGGTCGTGCCACCATTCCAAGAGTCCCCCACATGTGTCAGTCCATTTAAGAGGAACCTGTTTTCCCTGCACTACCTTGACGTTCAAGCCGAGGATCGACTCCCACCACGTGTGCACGTGGGACAGCCCTGTGGGAAAGCCTCGTGGGAAAGCCTCGTGGGAAAGACTCGAGGGAAAACCATAGATCCTTTGATCCACGCGGCGGACTGCGTGACACTGCTGCTACTGCTCTGGAGGAAAGCGCAATGCATGCCCGCATTCGAGACGAGGACTGACTCCCCTGGGGAGACTCCAGAAGTACCCCAAGATCCATGTCAGCACTGGAGAGGAATACTCAGGTTCCGGCCCCGACTCCACACAAGGTCTTAGGCCCCGGCATCGACGGGAGAGGAATCCCGAGAGGCCCCCGAGGAACTCGCATGGGGACTGGCCTTTCCTGAGGCCACCAGAGCGGGTCCCTGAGGTCCCCGTCGTAAGTCGAGAGCACCTGCCGCAACTCGAGAAAATCCAGGAGGTTTTGCCCTCCAGGCGAGATGAGGCCCATTTCCGCTGAGGCTTCTTGAGGCCAATCACATCTAACCACTGGAACTTCCAAAGGGTCCTTCACACCCTTGCTGCAACACAAGAAGTTCCCCGACATACCCGTCTGCACTCGAGAGGAAGCACGTGGTGTCCCGCACACATCCAGGGGAGCCCCGTTTCCGCCTCCTAGCTCGAGATGAGGGATCCTTTCCCTGTTTCGTAGGGAAAGAATTCCCGGCGTTCCCGTCGCATCTCAAGAGGAGGCGCTCTCCACAGGAAAGGCGAGAGGAACTCCAGGGTCATGCCACCATTCCAAGAGTCCTCCAGATGTGTCAGTCCATTCCAGAGGAAGCTGTTTTCCCTGCACTGCCTTGACGTTCAAGCCGAGGATCGACTCCCACCACGTGTGCACGTGGGACAGCCCTGTGGGAAAGCCTCGTGGGAAAGACTCGAGGGAAAACCATAGATCCTTTGATCCACGCGGCGGACTGCGTGACACTGCTGCTACCGCTCTGGAGGAAAGCGCAAGTGCATGCCCGCATTCGAGACGAGGACTGACTCCCCTGGGGAGACTCCAGAAGTACCCCAAGATCCATGTCAGCACTGGAGAGGAATCCTCAGGTTCCGGCCCCGATTCCAAACAAGGTCTTAGGCGCCGGGATCGACGGGAGAGGAATCCCGAGAGGCCCCCGAGGAACTCGCATGGGGACTGGCCTTTCCTGAGGCCACCAGAGCGGTTCCCTGAGGTCCCCGTCGTAAGTCGAGAGCACCTGCCGAAACTCGAGAATATCCAGGAGGTTTTGCCCTACAGGCGAGATGAGGTCCATTTCCGCTGAGGCTTCTCGAGGCTAATCACGTCTAACCACTGGAACTTCCAACGGGTCCTTCACACCCTTGCTGCAACTCAAGAAGTTCCCCGACATACCCGTCTCCACTCGAGAGGAAGCACGTGGGTCCCGCACACATCCAGGGGAGCCCCGTTTCCGCCTCCTAGCTCGAGATGAGGGATCCTTTCCCTGTTTCGTAGGGAAAGAATTCCCGGCGTTCCCGTCGCATCTCAAGAGGAGGCGCTCTCCACAGGAAAGGCGAGAGGAACTCCAGGGTCGTGACACCATTCCAAGAGTCCCCCAGATGTGTCAGTCCATTCCAGAGGAACCTGTTTTCCCTGCACTGCGTTGACGTTCAAGCCGAGGATCGACTCCCACCACGTGTGCACGTGGGACAGCCTTGTGGGAAAGCCTCGTGGGAAAGTATCGTGGGAAAGACTCGAGGGAAAACCATAGATCCTTTGATCCACGCGGCAGACTGCGTGACACTGCTGCTACCGCTCTGGAGGAAAGCGCAAGTGCATGCCCGCATTCGAGACGAGGACTGACTCCCCTGGGGAGACTCCAGAAGTACCCCAAGATCCATGTCAGCACTGGAGACGAATCCTCAGGTTCCGGCCCCAACTCCACACAAGGTCTTAGGCCCCGGCATCGAAGGGAGAGGAATCCCGAGAGGCCCCCGAGGAACTCGCATGGGGACTGGCCTTTCCTGAGGCCACCAGAGCGGTTCCCTGAGGTCCCCGTCGTAAGTCGAGAGCACCTGCCGCAACTCGAGAAAATCCAGGAGGTTTTGCCCTCCAGGCGAGATGAGGCCCATTTCCGCTAAGGCTTCTCGAGGCCAATCACATCTAACCACTGGAACTTCCAAAGGGACCTTCACACCCTTGCTGCAACTCAAGAAGTTCCCCGACATACCCGTCTCCACTCGAGAGGAAGCACGTGGGTCCCGCACACATCCAGGGGAGCCCCGTTTCCGCCTCCTAGCTCGAGATGAGGGATCCTTTCCCTGTTTCGTAGGGAAAGAATTCCCGGCGTTCCCGTCGCATCTCAAGAGGAGGCGCTCACCACAAGAAAGACGAGAGGAACTCCAGGGTCGTGACACCATTCCAAGAGTCCCCCAGATGTGTCAGTCCATTCAAGAGGAACCTGTTTTCCCTGCACTGCCTTGACGTTCAAGCCGAGGATCGACTCGCACCACGTGTGCACGTGGGACAGCCCTGTGGGAAAGCCTCGTGGGAAAGCCTCGTGGGAAAGACTCGAGGGAAAACCATAGATCCTTTGATCCACGCGGCGGACTGCATGACCCTGCTGCTACAGCTCTGGAGGAAAGCGCAAGTGCATGCCCGCATTCGAGACGAGGACTGACTCCCCTGGGGAGACTCCAGAAGTACCCCAAGATCCATGTCAGCACTGGAGAGGAATCCTCAGGTTCCGGCCCCGACTCCACACAAGGTCTTAGGCCCCGGCATTGACGGGAGAGGAATCCCGAGATGCCCCCGAGGAACTCGCATGGGGACTGGCCTTTCCTGAGGCCACCAGAGCGGTTCCCTGAGGTCCCCGTCGTAAGTCGAGAGCACCTGCCGCAACTCGAGAAAATCCAGGAGGTTTTGCCCTCCAGGCGAGATGAGGCCCATTTCCGCTGAGGCTTCTCGAGGCTAATCACGTCTAACCACTGGAACTTCCAAAGGGTCCTTCACACCCTTGCTGCAACTCAAGAAGTTCCCCGACATACCCGTCTCCACTCGAGAGGAAGCACGTGGGTCACGCACAAATCCAGGGGAGCCCCGTTTCCGCCTCCTAGCTCGAGATGAGGGATCCTTTCCCTGTTTCGTAGGGAAAGAATTCCCGGCGTTCCCGTCGCATCTCAAGAGGAGGCGGTCTCCACAGGAAAGGCGAGAGGAACTCCAGGGTCGTGCCACCATTCCAAGAGTCCCCCAGATGTGTCAGTCCATTCCAGAGGAACCTGTTTTCCCTGCACTGCCTTGACGTTCAAGCCTAGGATCGACTCCCACCACGTGTGCACGTGGGACAGCCCTGTGGGAAAGCCTCGTGGGAAAGCCACGTGGGAAAGACTCGAGGGAAAACCATAGATCCTTTGATCCACGCGGCGGACTGCGTGACACTGCTGCTACCGCTCTGGAGGAAAGCGCAAGTGCATGCCCGCATTCGAGACGAGGACTGACTCCCCTGGGGAGACTCCAGAAGTACCCCAAGATCCATGTCAGCACTGGAGAGGAATCCTCAGGTTCCGGCCCCGACTCCACACAAGGTCTTAGGCCCCGGCATCGACGGGAGAGGTATCCCGAGACGCCCCCGAGGAACTCGCATGGGGACTAGCCTTTCCTGAGGCCACCAGAGCGGGTCCCTGAGGTCCCCGTCGTAAGTCGAGAGCACCTGCCGCAACTCGAGAAAATCCAGGAGGTTTTGCCCTCCAGGCGAGATGAGGCCCATTTCCGCTGAGGCTTCTCGAGGCCAATCACATCTAACCACTGGAACTTCCAAAGGGTCCTTCACACCCTTGCTGCAACTCAAGAAGTTCCCCGACATACCCGTCTGCACTCGAGAGGAAGAACGTGGTGTCCCGCACACATCCAGGGGATCCCCGTTTCCGCCTCCTAGCTCGAGATGAGGGATCCTTTCCCTGTTTCGTAGGGAAAGAATTCCCGGCGTTCCCGTCGCATCTCAAGAGGAGGCGCTCTCCACAGGAAAGGCGAGAGGAACTCCAGGGTCGTGACACCATTCCAAGAGTCCCCCAGATGTGTCAGTCCATTCCAGAGGAACCTGTTTTCCCTGCACTGCCTTGACGTTCAAGCCGAGGATCGACTCCCACCACGTGTGCACGTGGGACAGCCCTGTGGGAAAGCCTCGTGGGAAAGCCTCGTGGGAAAGACTCGAGGGAAAACCATAGATCCTTTGATCCACGCGGCAGACTGCGTGACACTGCTGCTACCGCTCTGGAGGAAAGCGCAAGTGCATGCCCGCATTCGAGACGAGGACTGATTCCCCTGGGGAGACTCCAGAAGTACCCCAAGATCCATGTCAGCACTGGAGAGGAATCCTCAGGTTCCGGCCCCGACTCCACACAAGGTCTTAGGCCCCGGCATCGACGGGAGAGGAATCCCGAGAGGCCCCCGAGGAACTCGCATGGGGACTGGCCTTTCCTGAGGCCACCAGAGCGGTTCCCTGAGGTCCCCGTCGTAAGTCAAGAGCACCTGCCGAAACTCGAGAATATCCAGGAGGTTTTGCCCTACAGGCGAGATGAGGCCCATTTCCGCTGAGGCTTCTCGAGGCTAATCACGTCTAACCACTGGAACTTCCAAAGGGTCCTTCACACCCTTGCTGCAACTCAAGAAGTTCCCCGACATACCCGTCTCCACTCGAGAGAAAGCACGTGGGTCCCGCACACATCCAGGGGAGCCCCGTTTCCGCCTCCTAGCTCGAGATGAGGGATCCTTTCCCTGTTTCGTAGGGAAAAAATTCCCGGCGTTCCCGTCGCATCTCAAGAAGAGGCGGTCTCCACAGGAAAGGCGAGAGGAACTCCAGGGTCGTGCCACCATTCCAAGAGTCCCCCAGATGTGTCAGTCCATTCCAGAGGAACCTGTTTTCCCTGCACTGCCTTGACGTTCAAGCCGAGGATCGACTCCCACCACGTGTGCACGTGGGACAGCCCTGTGGGAAAGCCTCGTGGGAAAGCCTCGTGGGAAAGACTCGAGGGAAAACCATAGATCCTTTGATCCACGCGGCGGACTGCGTGACACTGCTGCTACCGCTCTGGAGGAAAGCGCAAGTGCATGCCCGCATTCGAGACGAGGACTGACTCCCCTGGGGAGACTCCAGAAGTACCCCAAGATCCATGTCAGCACTGGAGAGGAATCCTCAGGTTCCGGCCCCGACTCCACACAAGGTCTTAGGCCCCGGCATCGACGGGAGAGGTATCCCGAGACGCCCCCGAGGAACTCGCATGGGGACTAGCCTTTCCTGAGGCCACCAGAGCGGGTCCCTGAGGTCCCCGTCGTAAGTCGAGAGCACCTGCCGCAACCTGAGAAAATCCAGGAGGTTTTGCCCTCCAGGCGAGATGAGGCCCATTTCCGCTGAGGCTTCTCGAGCCCAATCACATCTAACCACTGGAACTTCCAAAGGGTCCTTCACACCCTTGCTGCAACTCAAGAAGTTCCCCGACATACCCGTCTGCACTCGAGAGGAAAAACGTGGTGTCCCGCACACATCCAGGGGATCCCCGTTTCCGCCTCCTAGCTCGAGATGAGGGATCCTTTCCCTGTTTCGTAGGGAAAGAATTCCCGGCGTTCCCGTCGCATCTCAAGAGGAGGCGCTCTCCACAGGAAAGGCGAGAGGAACTCCAGGGTCGTGACACCATTCCAAGAGTCCCCCAGATGTGTCAGTCCATTCCAGAGGAACCTGTTTTCCCTGCACTGCCTTGACGTTCAAGCCGAGGATCGACTCCCACCACGTGTGCACGTGGGACAGCCCTGTGTGAAAGCCTCGTGGGAAAGCCTCGTGGGAAAGACTCGAGGGAAAACCATAGATCCTTTGATCCACGCGGCAGACTGCGTGACACTGCTGCTACCGCTCTGGAGGAAAGCGCAATGCATGCCCGCATTCGAGACGAGGACTGATTCCCCTGGGGAGACTCCAGAAGTACCCCAAGATCCATGTCAGCACTGGAGAGGAATCCTCAGGTTCCGGCCCCGACTCCACACAAGGTCTTAGGCCCCGGCATCGACGGGAGAGGAATCCCGAGAGGCCCCCGAGGAACTCGCATGGGGACTGGCCTTTCCTGAGGCCACCAGAGCGGTTCCCTGAGGTCCCCGTCGTAAGTCGAGAGCACCTGCCGAAACTCGAGAATATCCAGGAGGTTTTGCCCTACAGGCGAGATGAGGCCCATTTCCGCTGAGGCTTCTCGAGGCTAATCACGTCTAACCACTGGAACTTCCAAAGGGTCCTTCACACCCTTGCTGCAACTCAAGAAGTTCCCCGACATACCCGTCTCCACTCGAGAGGAAGCACGTGGCTCCCGCACACATCCAGGGGAGCCCCGTTTCCGCCTCCTAGCTCGAGATGAGGGATCCTTTCCCTGTTTCGTAGGGAAAGAATTCCCGGCGTTCCCGTCGCATCTCAAGAGGAGGCGCTCTCCACAGGAAATGCGAGAGGAACTCCAGGGTCGTGACACCATTCCAAGAGTCCCCCAGATGTGTCAGTCCATTCCAGAGGAACCTGTTTTCCCTGCATTGCCTTGACGTTCAAGCCGAGGATCGACTCCCACCACGTGTGCACGTGGGACAGCCCTGTGGGAAAGCCTCGTGGGAAAGCCTCGTGGGAAAGACTCGAGGGAAAACCATAGATCCTTTGATCCACGCGGCGGACTGCGTGACACTGCTGCTACCGCTCTGGAGGAAAGCGCAAGTGCATGCCCGCATTCGAGACGAGGACTGACTCCCCTGGGGAGACTCCAGAGGTACCCCAAGATCCATGTCAGCACTGGAGAGGAATCCTCAGGTTCCGGCCCCGACTCCACACAACGTCTTAGGCCCCGGCATCGACGGGAGAGGAATCCCGAGAGGCCCCCGAGGAACTCGCATGGGGACTGGCCTTTCCTGAGGCCACCAGAGCGGGTCCCTGAGGTCCCCGTCGTAAGTCGAGAGCACCTGCCGCAACTCGAGAAAATCCAGGCGGTTTTGCCCTACAGGCGAGATGAGGCCCATTTCCGCTGAGGCTTCTCAAGGCTAATCACGTCTAACCACTGGACCTTCCAAAGGGTCCTTCACACCCTTGCTGCAACTCAAGAAGTTCCCCGACATGCCCGTCTCCACTCGAGAGGAAGCACGTGGGTCCCGCACACATCCAGGGGAGCCCCGTTTCCGCCTCCTAGCTCGAGATGAGGGATCCTTTCCCTGTTTCGTAGGGAAAGAATTCCCGGCGTTCCCGTCGCATCTCAAGAGGAGGCGCTCTCCACAGGAAAGGAGAGAGGAACTCCAGGGTCGTGCCACCATTCCAAGAGTCCCCCAGATGTGTCAGTCCATTCCAGAGGAACCTGTTTTCCCTGCACTGCCTTGACGTTCAAGCCGAGGATCGACTCCCACCACGTGTGCACGTGGGACAGCCCTGTGTGAAAGCCTCGTGGGAAAGCCTCGTGGGAAAGACTCGAGGGAAAACCATAGATCCTTTGATCCACGCGGCGGACTGCGTGACACTGCTGCTACCGCTCTGGAGGAAAGCGCAAGTGCATGCCCGCATTCGACACGAGGACTGACTCCCCTGGGGAGACTCCAGAAGTACCCAAAGATCCATGTCAGCACTGGAGAGGAATCCTCAGGTTCCGGCCCCGACTCCACACAAGGTCTTAGGCCCCGGCATCGACGGGTGAGGAATCCCAAGAGGCCCCCGAGGAACTCGCATGGGGACTGGCCTTTCCTGAGGCCACCAGAGCGGTTCCTTGAGGTCCCCGACGTAAGTCGAGAGCACCTGCCGCAACTCGAGAAAATCCAGGAGGTTTTGCCCTCCAGGCGAGATAAGGCCCATTTCCGCTGAGGCTTCTCGAGCCCAATCACATCTAACCACTGGAACTTCCAAAGGGTCCTTCACACCATTGCTGCAACTCAAGAAGTTCCCCGACATACCCGTCTCCACTCGAGAGGAAGCACGTGGGGTCCCGCACACATCCGGGGGAGCCCCGTTTCCGCCTCCTAGCTCGACATGAGGGATCCTTTCCCTGTTTCGTAGGGAAAGAATTCCCGGCGTTCCCGTCGCATCTCAAGAGGAGGCGCTCTCCACAGGAAAGGCGAGAGGAACTCCAGGGTCGTGACACCATTCCAAGAGTCCCCCAGATGTGTCAGTCCATTCCAGAGGAACCTGTTTTCCCTGCACTGCCTTGACGTTCAAGCCGAGGATCGACTCCCAACACGTGTGCACGTGGGACAGCCCTGTGGGAAAGCCTCGTGGGAAAGCCTCGTGGGAAAGACTCGAGGGAAAACCATAGATCCTTTGATCCACGCGGCAGACTGCGTGACACTGCTGCTACCGCTCTGGAGGAAAGCGCAAGTGCATGCCCGCATTCGAGACGAGGACTGATTCCCCTGGGGAGACTCCAGAAGTACCCCAAGATCCATGTCAGCACTGGAGAGGAATCCTCAGGTTCCGGCCCCGACTCCACACAAGGTCTTAGGCCCCGGCATCGACGGGAGAGGAATCCCGAGAGGCCCCCGAGGAACTCGCATGGGGACTGGCCTTTCCTGAGGCCACCAGAGCGGTTCCCTGAGGTCCCCGTCGTAAGTCGAGAGCACCTGCCGAAACTCGAGAATATCCAGGAGGTTTTGCCCTACAGGCGAGATGAGGCCCATTTCCGCTGAGGCTTCTCGAGGCTAATCACGTCTAACCACTGGAACTTCCAAAGGGTCCTTCACACCCTTGCTGCAACTCAAGAAGTTCCCCGACATACCCGTCTCCACTCGAGAGGAAGCACGTGGGTCCCGCACACATCCAGGGGAGCCCCGTTTCCGCCTCCTAGCTCGAGATGAGGGATCCTTTCCCTGTTTCGTAGGGAAAGAATTCCCGGCGTTCCCGTCGCATCTCAAGAGGAGGCGCTCTCCACAGGAAATGCGAGAGGAACTCCAGGGTCGTGACACCATTCCAAGAGTCCCCCAGATGTGTCAGTCCATTCCAGAGGAACCTGTTTTCCCTGCATTGCCTTGACGTTCAAGCCGAGGATCGACTCCCACCACGTGTGCACGTGGGACAGCCCTGTGGGAAAGCCTCGTGGGAAAGCCTCGTGGGAAAGACTCGAGGGAAAACCATAGATCCTTTGATCCACGCGGCGGACTGCGTGACACTGCTGCTACCGCTCTGGAGGAAAGCGCAAGTGCATGCCCGCATTCGAGACGAGGACTGACTCCCCTGGGGAGACTCCAGAAGTACCCCAAGATCCATGTCAGCACTGGAGAGGAATCCTCAGGTTCCGGCCCCGACTCCACACAAGGTCTTAGGCCCCGGCATCGACGGGAGAGGAATCCTGAGACGCCCCCGAGGAACTCGCATGGGGACTGGCCTTTCCTGAGGCCACCAGAGCGGGTCCCTGAGGTCCCCGTCGTAAGTCGAGAGCACCTGCCGCAACACGAGAAAATCCAGGAGGTTTTGCCCTCCATGCGAGATGAGGCCCATTTCCGCTGAGGCTTCTCGAGGCTAATCACATCTAACCACTGGAACTTCCAAAGGGTCCTTCACACCCTTGCTGCAACTCAAGAAGTTCCCCGACATACCCGTCTCCACTCGAGAGGAAGCACGTGGGTTCCCGCACACATCCAGGGGAGCCCCGTTTCTGCCTCCTAGCTCGAGATGAGGGATCCTTTCCCTGTTTCGTAGGGAAAGAATTCCCGGCGTTCCCGTCGCATCTCAAGAGGAGGCGCTCTCCACAGGAAAGGCGAGAGGAACTCCAGGGTCGTGCCACCATTCCAAGAGTCCCCCAGATGTGTCAGTCCATTCCAGAGGAACCTGTTTTCCCTGCACTGCGTTGACGTTCAAGCCGAGGATCGACTCCCACCACGTGTGCACGTGGGACAGCCTTGTGGGAAAGCCTCGTGGGAAAGTATCGTGGGAAAGACTCAAGGGAAAACCATAGATCCTTTGATCCACGCGGCAGACTGCGTGACACTGCTGCTACCGCTCTGGAGGAAAGCGCAAGTGCATGCCCGCATTCGAGACGAGGACTGACTCCCCTGGGGAGACTCCAGAAGTACCCCAAGATCCATGTCAGCACTGGAGACGAATCCTCAGGTTCCGGCCCCAACTCCACACAAGGTCTTAGGCCCCGGCATCGAAGGGAGAGGAATCCCGAGAGGCCCCCGAGGAACTCGCATGGGGACTGGCCTTTCCTGAGGCCACCAGAGCGGTTCCCTGAGGTCCCCGTCGTAAGTCGAGAGCACCTGCCGCAACTCGAGAAAATCCAGGAGGTTTTGCCCTCCAGGCGAGATGAGGCCCATTTCCGCTAAGGCTTCTCGAGGCCAATCACGTCTAACCACTGGAACTTCCAAAGGGTCCTTCACACCCTTGCTGCAACTCAAGAAGTTCCCCGACATACCCGTCTCCACTCGAGAGGAAGCACGTGGGTCCCGCACACATCCAGGGGAGCCCCGTTTCCGCCTCCTAGCTCGAGATGAGGGATCCTTTCCCTGTTTCGTAGGGAAAGAATTCCCGGCGTTCCCATCACATCTCAAGAGGAGGCGCTCTCCACAGGAAAGGCGAGAGGAACTCCAGGGTCGTGCCACCATTCCAAGAGTCCCCCAGATGTGTCAGTCCATTCCAGAGGAACCTGTTTTCCCTGCACTGCCTTGACGTTCAAGCCGAGGATCGACTCCCAGCAACGTGTGCACGTGGGATAGCCCTGTGGGAAAGACTCGTGGGAAAGCCTCGTGGGAAAGACTCGAGGGAAAACCATAGATCCTTTGATCCACGCGGCGGACTGCGTGACACTGATGCTACCGCACTGGAGGAAAGCGCAAGTGCATGCCCGCATTCGAGACGAGGACTGACTCCCCTGGGGAGACTCCAGAAGTACCCCAAGATCAATGTCAGCACTGGAGAGGAATCCTCAGGTTCCGGCCCCGACTCCACACAAGGTCTTAGGCCCCGGCATTGACGGGAGAGGAATCCCGAGATGCCCGCGAGGAACTCGCATGGGGACTGGCCTTTCCTGAGGCCACCAGAGCGGGTCCCTGAGGTCCCCGTCGTAAGTCGAGAGCACCTGCCGCAACTCGAGAAAATCCAGGAGGTTTTGCCCTCCAGGCGAGATGAGGCCCATTTCCGCTGAGGCTTCTCGAGGCCAATCACATCTAACCACTGGACCTTCCAAAGGGTCCTTCACACCCTTGCTGCAACTCAAGAAGTTCCCCGACATACCCGTCTCCACTCGAGAGGAAGCACGTGGTGTCCCGCACACGTCCAGGGGAGCCCCGTTTCCGCCTCCTAGCACGAGATGAGGGATCCTTTCCCTGTTTCGTAGGGAAAGAATTCCCGGCGTTCCCGTCGCATCTCAAGAGGAGGCGCTCTCCACAGGAAAGGCGAGAGGAACTCCAGGGTCATGCCACCATTCCAAGAGTCCCCCAGATGTGTCAGTCCATTCCAGAGGAACCTGTTTTCCCTGCACTGCCTTGACGTTCAAGCCGAGGATCGACTCCCACCACGTGTGCACGTGGGACAGCCCTGTGGGAAAGCCTCGTGGGAAAGCCGCGTGGGAAAGACTCGAGGGAAAATCATAGATCCTTTGATGCACGCGGCGGACTGCGTGACACTGCTGCTACCGCTCTGGAGGAAAGCGCAAGTGCATGCCCGCATTCGAGACGAGGACTGACTCCCCTGGGGAGACTCCAGAAGTACCCCAAGATCCATGTCAGCACTGGAGAGGAATCCTCAGGTTCCGGGCCCGACTCCACACAAGGTCTTAGGCCCCGGCATCGACGGGAGAGGAATCCCGAGACGCCCCCGAGGAACTCGCATGGGGACTGGCCTTTCCTGAGGCCACCAGAGCGGTTCCCTGAGGTCCCCGTCGTAAGTCGAGAGCACCTGCCGCAACTCGAGAAAATCCAGGAGGTTTTGCCCTCCAGGCGAGATGAGGCCCATTTCCGCTGTGGCTTCTCGAGGCCAATCACATCTAACCACTGGAACTTCCATAGGGTCCTTCACACCATTGCGGCAACTCAAGAAGTTCCCCGACATACCCGTCTCCACTCGAGAGGAAGCACGTGGGGTCCCGCACACATCCAGGGGAGCCCTGTTTCCGCCTCCTAGCTCGAGATGAGGGATCCTTTCCCTGTTTCGTAAGGAAAGAATTCCCGGCGTTCCCGTCGCATCTCAAGAGGAGGCGCTTTCCAAAGGAAAGGCGAGAGGAACTCCAGGGTCGTGCCACCATTCCAAGAGTCCCCCAGATGTGTCAGTCCATTCCAGAGGAACCTGTTTTCCGTGCACTGCCTTGACGTTCAAGCCGAGGATCGACTCCCACCACGTGTGCACGTGGGACAGCCCTGTGGGAAAGCCTCGTGGGAAAGCCTCGTGGGAAAGACTCGAGGGAAAACCATAGATCCTTTGATCCACGCGCCGGACTGCGTGACACTGCTGCTACCGCTCTGGAGGAAAGCGCAAGTGCATGCCCGCATTCGAGACGAGGACTGACTCCCCTGGGGAGACTCCAGAGGTACCCCAAGATCCATGTCAGCACTGGAGAGGAATCCTCAGGTTCCGGCCCGACTCCACACAAGGTCTTAGGCCGCGGCATCGACGGGAGAGGAATCCCGAGAGGCCCCCGAGGAACTCGCATGGGGACTGGCCTTTCCTGAGGCCACCAGAGCGGGTCCCTGAGGTCCCCGTCGTAAGTCGAGAACACCTGCCTCAACTCGAGAAAATCCAGGAGGTTTTGCCCTCCAGGCGAGATGAGGCCCATTTCCGCTGAGGCTTCTCGAGGCCAATCACATCTAACCACTGGAACTTCCAAAGGGTCCTTCACACCCTTGCTGCAACTCAAGAAGTTCCCCGACATTCCCGTCTCCACTCGAGAGGAAGCACGTGGTGTCCCGCACACATCCAGGGGAGCCCCGTTTCCTCCTCCTAGCTCGAGATGAGGGATCCTTTCCCTGTTTCGTAGGGAAAGAATTCCCGGCGTTCCCGTCGCATCTCAAGAGGAGGCGCTCTCCACAGGAAAGGCGAGAGGAACTCCAGGGTCGTGCCACCATTCCAAGAGTCCCCCAGATGTGTCAGTCCATTCCAGAGGAACCTGTTTTCCCTGCACTGCCTTGACGTTCAAGCCGAGGATCGACTCCCACCACGTGTGCACGTGGGACAGCCCTGTGGGAAAGCCTCGTGGGAAAGCCTCGTGGGAAAGACTCGAGGGAAAACCATAGATCCTTTGATCCACGCGGCGGACTGCGTGACACTGCTGCTACCGCTCTGGAGGAAAGCGCAAGTGCATGCCCGCATTCGAGACGAGGACTGACTCCCCTGGGGAGACTCCAGAAGTACCCCAAGATCCATGTCAGCACTGGAGAGGAATCCTCAGGTTCAGGCCCCGACTACACACAAGGTCTTAGGCCGCGGCATCGACGGGAGAGGAATCCCGAGAGGCCCCCGAGGAACTCGCATGGGGACTGGCCTTTCCTGAGGCCACCAGAGCGGGTCCCTGAGGTCCCCGTCGTAAGTCGAGAGCACCTGCCGCAACTCGAGAATATCCAGGAGGTTTTTCCCTCCAGGCGCGATGAGGCCCATTTCCGCTGAGGCTTCTCGAGGCCAATCACGTCTAACCACTGGAACTTCCAAAGGGTCCTTCACACCCTTGCTGCAACTCAAGAAGTTCCCCGACATACCCGTCTCCACTCGAGAGGAAGCACGTGGGGTCCCGCACACATCCAGGGGAGCCCCGTTTCCTCCTCCTAGCTCGAGATGAGGGATCCTTTCCCTGTTTCGTAGGGAAAGAATTCCCGGCGTTCCCGTCGCATCTTAAGAGGAGGCGCTCTCCACAGGAATGGCGAGAGGAACTCCAGGGTCGTGACACCATTCCAATAGTCCCCCAGATGTGTCAGTCCATTCCAGAGGAACCTGTTTTCCCTGCACTGCCTTGACGTTCAAGCCGAGGATCGACTCCCACCACGTGTGCACGTGGGACAGCCCTGTGGGAAAGCCTCGTGGGAAAGCCTCGTGGGAAAGACTCGAGGGAAAACCATAGATCCTTTGATCCACGCGGCGGACTGCGTGACACTGCTGCTACCGCTCTGGAGGAAAGCGCAAGTGCATGCCCGCATTCGAGACGAGGACTGACTCCCCTGGGGAGACTCCAGAAGTACCCCAAGATCCATGTCAGCACTGGAGAGGAATCCTCAGGTTCCTGCCCCGACTCCACACAAGGTCTTAGGCCCCGGCATCGACGGGAGAGGAATCCCGAGACGCCCCCGAGGAACTCGCATGGGGCCTGGCCTTTCCTGAGGCCACCAGAGCGGGTCCCTGAGGTCCCCGTCGTACGTCGAGAGCACCTGCCGCAACTCGAGAAAATCCAGGAGGTTTTGCCCTCCAGGCGAGATGAGGCCCATTTCCGCTGAGGCTTCTGGAGGCCAATCACGTCTAACCACTGGAACATCCAAAGGGTCCTTCACACCCTTTCTGCAACTCAAGAAGTTCCCCGACATACCCGTCTCCACTCGAGAGGAAGCACGTGGGGTCCCGCACACATCCAGGGGAGCCCCGTTTCCGCCTCCTAGCTCGAGATGAGGGATCCTTTCCCTGTTTCGTAGGGAAAGAATTCCCGGCGTTCCCGTCGCATCTCAAGAGGAGGCGCTCTCCACAGGAAAGGCGAGAGGAACTCCAGGGTCATGCCACCATTCCAAGAGTCCCCCAGATGTGTCAGTCCATTCCAGAGGAACCTGTTTTCCCTGCACTGCCTTGACGTTCAAGCCGAGGATCGACTCCCACCACGTGTGCACGTGGGACAGCCCTGTGGGAAAGCCTCGTGGGAAAGCCTCGTGGGAAAGACTCGAGGGAAAACCATAGATCCTTTGATCCACGCGGCGGACTGCGTGACACTGCTGCTACCGCTCTGGAGGAAAGCGCAAGTGCATGCCCGCATTCGAGACGAGGACTGACTCCCCTGGGGAGACTCCAGAGGTACCCCAAGATCCATGTCAGCACTGGAGAGGAATCCTCAGGTTCCGGCCCCGACTCCACACAAGGTCTTAGGCCGCGGCATCGACGGGAGAGGAATCCCGAGAGGCCCCCGAGTAACTCGCATGGGGACTGGCCTTTCCTGAGGCCACCAGAGCGGGTCCCTGAGGTCCCCGTCGTAAGTCGAGAGCACCTGCCGCAACTCGAGAATATCCAGGAGGTTTTGCCCTCCAGGCGCAATGAGGCCCATTTCCGCTGAGGCTTCTCGAGGCCAATCACGTCTAACCACTGGAACTTCCAAAGGGTCCTTCACACCCTTGCTGGAACTCAAGAAGTTCCCCGACATACCCGTCTCCACTCGAGAGGAAGCACGTGGGGTCCCGCACACATCCAGGGGAGCCCCGTTACCGCATCCTAGCTCGAGATGAGGGATCCTTTCCCTGTTTCGTAGGGAAAGAATTCCCGGCGTTCCCGTCGCATTTTAAGAGGAGGCGCTCTCCACAGGAAAGGCGAGAGGAACTCCAGGGTGGTGACACCATTCCAATAGTCCCCCAGATGTGTCAGTCCATTCCAGAGGAACCTGTTTTCCCTGCACTGCCTTGATGTTCAAGCCGAGGATCGACTCCCACCACGTGTGCACGTGGGACAGCCCTGTGGGAAAGCCTCGTGGGAAAGCCTCGTGGGAAAGACTCGAGGGAAAACCATAGATCCTTTGATCCACGCGGCGGACTGCGTGACACTGCTGCTACCGCTCTGGAGGAAAGCGCAAGTGCATGCCCGCATTCGGGACGAGGACTGACTCCCCTGGGGAGACTCCAGAAGTACCCCAAGATCCATGTCAGCACTGGAGAGGAATCCTCAGGTTCCTGCCCCGACTCCACACAAGGTCTTAGGCCCCGGCATCGACGGGAGAGGAATCCCGAGAGGCCCCCGAGGAACTCGCATGGGGACTGGCCTTTCCTGAGGCCACCAGAGCGGGTCCCTGAGGTCCCCGTCGTAAGTCGAGAGCACCTGCCGCAACTCGAGAAAATCCAGGAGGTTTTGCCCTCCAGGCGAGATGAGGCCCATTTCCGCTGAGGCTTCTCGAGGCCAATCACGTCTAACCACTGGAACTTCCAAAGGGTCCTTCACACCCTTGCTGCAACTCAAGAAGTTCCCCGACATACCCGTCTCCACTCGAGAGGAAGCACGTGGGGTCCCGCACACATCCAGGGGAGCCCCGTTTCCGCCTCCTAGCTCGAGATGAGGGATCCTTTCCCTGTTTCGTAGGGAAAGAATTCCCGGCGTTCCCGTCGCATCTCAAGAGGAGGCGCTCTCCACAGGAAAGGCGAGAGGAACTCCAGGGTCATGCCACCATTCCAAGAGTCCCCCAGATGTGTCAGTCCATTCCAGAGGAACCTGTTTTCCCTGCACTGCCTTGACGTTCAAGCCGAGGATCGACTCCCACCACGTGTGCACGTGGGACAGCCATGTGGGAAAGCCTCGTGGGAAAGCCTCGTGGGAAAGACTCGAGGGAAAACCATAGATCCTTTGATCCACGCGGCGGACTGCGTGACACTGCTGCTACCGCTCTGGAGGAAAGCGCAAGTGCATGCCCGCATTCGAGACGAGGACTGACTCCCCTGGGGAGACTCCAGAAGTACCCCAAGATCCATGTCAGCACTGGAGAGGAATCCTCAGTTTCCGGCCCCGACTCCACACAAGGTCTTAGGCCCCGGCATCGACGGGAGAGGAATCCCGAGACGCCCCCGAGGAACTCGCATGGGGCCTGGCCTTTCCTGAGGCCACCAGAGCGGGTCCCTGAGGTCCCCGTCGTACGTCGAGAGCACCTGCCGCAACTCGAGAAAATCCAGGAGGTTTTGCCCTCCAGGCGAGATGAGGCCCATTTCCGCTGAGGCTTCTCGAGGCCAATCACGTCTAACCACTGAAACATCCAAAGGGTCCTTCACACCCTTGCTGCAACTCAAGAAGTTCCCCGACATACCCGTCTCCACTCGAGAGGAAGCACGTGGGGTCCCGCACACATCCAGGGGAACCCCGTTTCCGCCTCCTAGCTCGAGATGAGGGATCCTTTCCCTGTTTCGTAGGGAAAGAATTCCCGGCGTTCCCGTCGCATCTCAAGAGGAGGCGCTCTCCACAGGAAAGGCGAGAGGAACTCCAGGGTCATGCCACCATTCCAAGAGTCCCCCAGATGTGTCAGTCCATTCCAGAGGAACCTGTTTTCCCTGCACTGCCTTGACGTTCAAGCCGAGGATCGACTCCCACCACGTGTGCACGTGGGACAGCCCTGTGGGAAAGCCTCGTGGGAAAGCCTCGTGGGAAAGACTCGAGGGAAAACCATAGATCCTTTGATCCACGCGGCGGACTGCGTGACACTGCTGCTACCGCTCTGGAGGAAAGCGCAAGTGCATGCCCGCATTCGAGACGAGGACTGACTCCCCTGGGGAGACTCCAGAGGTACCCCAAGATCCATGTCAGCACTGGAGAGGAATCCTCAGGTTCCGGCCCCGACTCCACACAAGGTCTTAGGCCGCGGCATCGACGGGAGAGGAATCCCGAGAGGCCCCCGAGGAACTCGCATGGGGACAGGCCTTTCCTGAGGCCACCAGAGCGGGTCCCTGAGGTCCCCGTCGTAAGTCGAGAGCACCTGCCACAACTCGAGAATATCCAGGAGGTTTTGCCCTCCAGGCGCAATGAGGCCCATTTCCGCTGAGGCTTCTCGAGGCCAATCACGTCTAACCACTGGAACTTGCAAAGGGTCCTTCACACCCTTGCTGCAACTCAAGAAGTTCCCCGACATACCCGTCTCCACTCGAGAGGAAGCACGTGGGGTCCCGCACACATCCAGGGGAGCCCCGTTACCGCATCCTAGCTCGAGATGAGGGATCCTTTCCCTGTTTCGTAGGGAAAGAATTCCCGGCGTTCCCGTCGCATTTTAAGAGGAGGCGCTCTCCACAGGAAAGGCGAGAGGAACTCCAGGGTGGTGACACCATTCCAATAGTCCCCCAGATGTGTCAGTCCATTCCAGAGGAACCTGTTTTCCCTGCACTGCCTTGATGTTCAAGCCGAGGATCGACTCCCACCACGTGTGCACGTGGGACAGCCCTGTGGGAAAGCCTCGTGGGAAAGCCTCGTGGGAAAGACTCGAGGGAAAACCATAGATCCTTTGATCCACGCGGCGGACTGCGTGACACTGCTGCTACCGCTCTGGAGGAAAGCGCAAGTGCATGCCCGCATTCGGGACGAGGACTGACTCCCCTGGGGAGACTCCAGAAGTACCCCAAGATCCATGTCAGCACTGGAGAGGAATCCTCAGGTTCCTGCCCCGACTCCACACAAGGTCTTAGGCCCCGGCATCGACAGGAGAGGAATCCCGAGAGGCCCCCGAGGAACTCGCATGGGGACTGGCCTTTCCTGAGGCCACCAGAGCGGGTCCCTGAGGTCCCCGTCGTAAGTCGAGAGCACCTGCCGCAACTCGAGAAAATCCAGGAGGTTTTGCCCTCCAGGCGAGATGAGGCCCATTTCCGCTGAGGCTTCTCGAGGCCAATCACGTCTAACCACTGGAACTTCCAAAGGGTCCTTCACACCCTTGCTGCAACTCAAGAAGTTCCCCGACATACCCGTCTCCACTCGAGAGGAAGCACGTGGGGTCCCGCACACATCCAGGGGAGCCCCGTTTCCGCCTCCTAGCTCGAGATGAGGGATCCTTTCCCTGTTTCGTAGGGAAAGAATTCCCGGCGTTCCCGTCGCATCTCAAGAGGAGGCGGTCTCCACAGGAAAGGCGAGAGGAACTCCAGGGTCGGGCCACCATTCCAAGAGTCCCCCAGATGTGTCAGTCCATTCCAGAGGAACCTGTTTTCCCTGCACTGCCTTGACGTTCAAGCCGAGGATCGACTCCCACCACGTGTGCACGTGGGACAGCCCTGTGGGAAAGCCTCGTGGGAAAGCCTCGTGGGAAAGACTCGAGGGAAAACCATAGATCCTTTGATCCACGCGGCGGACTGCGTGACACTGCTGCTACCGCTCTGGAGGAAAGCGCAAGTGCATGCCCGCATTCGAGACGAGGACTGACTCCCCTGGGGAGACTCCAGAAGTACCCCAAGATCCATGTCAGCACTGGAGAGGAATCCTCAGGTTCCGGCCCCGACTCCACACAAGGTCTTAGGCCCCGGCATCGACGGGAGAGGAATCCCGAGAGGCCCCCGAGGAACTCGCATGGGGACTGGCCTTTCCTGAGGCCACCAGAGCGGGTCCCTGAGGTCCCCGTCGTAAGTCGAGAACACCTGCCTCAACTCGAGAAAATCCAGGAGGTTTTGCCCTCCAGGCGAGATGAGGCCCATTTCCGCTGAGGCTTCTCGAGGCCAATCACATCTAACCACTGGAACTTCCAAAGGGTCCTTCACACCCTTGCTGCAACTCAAGAAGTTCCCCGACATTCCCGTCTCCACTCGAGAGGAAGCACGTGGTGTCCCGCACACATCCAGGGGAGCCCCGTTTCCTCCTCCTAGCTCGAGATGAGGGATCCTTTCCCTGTTTCGTAGGGAAAGAATTCCCGGCGTTCCCGTCGCATCTCAAGAGGAGGCGCTCTCCACAGGAAAGGCGAGAGGAACTCCAGGGTCGTGCCACCATTCCAAGAGTCCCCCAGATGTGTCAGTCCATTCCAGAGGAACCTGTTTTCCCTGCACTGCCTTGACGTTCAAGCCGAGGATCGACTCCCACCACGTGTGCACGTGGGACAGCCCTGTGGGAAAGCCTCGTGGGAAAGCCTCGTGGGAAAGACTCGAGGGAAAACCATAGATCCTTTGATCCACGCGGCGGACTGCGTGACACTGCTGCTACCGCTCTGGAGGAAAGCGCAAGTGCATGCCCGCATTCGAGACGAGGACTGACTCCCCTGGGGAGACTCCAGAAGTACCCCAAGATCCATGTCAGCACTGGAGAGGAATCCTCAGGTTCAGGCCCCGACTACACACAAGGTCTTAGGCCGCGGCATCGACGGGAGAGGAATCCCGAGAGGCCCCCGAGGAACTCGCATGGGGACGGGCCTTTCCTGAGGCCACCAGAGCGGGTCCCTGAGGTCCCCGTCGTAAGTCGAGAGCACCTGCCGCAACTCGAGAATATCCAGGAGGTTTTTCCCTCCAGGCGCGATGAGGCCCATTTCCGCTGAGGCTTCTCGAGGCCAATCACGTCTAACCACTGGAACTTCCAAAGGGTCCTTCACACCCTTGCTGCAACTCAAGAAGTTCCCCGACATACCCGTCTCCACTCGAGAGGAAGCACGTGGGGTCCCGCACACATCCAGGGGAGCCCCGTTTCCTCCTCCTAGCTCGAGATGAGGGATCCTTTCCCTGTTTCGTAGGGAAAGAATTCCCGGCGTTCCCGTCGCATCTTAAGAGGAGGCGCTCTCCACAGGAATGGCGAGAGGAACTCCAGGGTCGTGACACCATTCCAATAGTCCCCCAGATGTGTCAGTCCATTCCAGAGGAACCTGTTTTCCCTGCACTGCCTTGACGTTCAAGCCGAGGATCGACTCCCACCACGTGTGCACGTGGGACAGCCCTGTGGGAAAGCCTCGTGGGAAAGCCTCGTGGGAAAGACTCGAGGGAAAACCATAGATCCTTTGATCCACGCGGCGGACTGCGTGACACTGCTGCTACCGCTCTGGAGGAAAGCGCAAGTGCATGCCCGCATTCGAGACGAGGACTGACTCCCCTGGGGAGACTCCAGAAGTACCCCAAGATCCATGTCAGCACTGGAGAGGAATCCTCAGGTTCCTGCCCCGACTCCACACAAGGTCTTAGGCCCCGGCATCGACGGGAGAGGAATCCCGAGACGCCCCCGAGGAACTCGCATGGGGCCTGGCCTTTCCTGAGGCCACCAGAGCGGGTCCCTGAGGTCCCCGTCGTACGTCGAGAGCACCTGCCGCAACTCGAGAAAATCCAGGAGGTTTTGCCCTCCAGGCGAGATGAGGCCCATTTCCGCTGAGGCTTCTGGAGGCCAATCACGTCTAACCACTGGAACATCCAATGGGTCCTTCACACCCTTGCTGCAACTCAAGAAGTTCCCCGACATACCCGTCTCCACTCGAGAGGAAGCACGTGGGGTCCCGCACACATCCAGGGGAGCCCCGTTTCCGCCTCCTAGCTCGAGATGAGGGATCCTTTCCCTGTTTCGTAGGGAAAGAATTCCCGGCGTTCCCGTCGCATCTCAAGAGGAGGCGCTCTCCACAGGAAAGGCGAGAGGAACTCCAGGGTCATGCCACCATTCCAAGAGTCCCCCAGATGTGTCAGTCCATTCCAGAGGAACCTGTTTTCCCTGCACTGCCTTGACGTTCAAGCCGAGGATCGACTCCCACCACGTGTGCACGTGGGACAGCCCTGTGGGAAAGCCTCGTGGGAAAGCCTCGTGGGAAAGACTCGAGGGAAAACCATAGATCCTTTGATCCACGCGGCGGACTGCGTGACACTGCTGCTACCGCTCTGGAGGAAAGCGCAAGTGCATGCCCGCATTCGAGACGAGGACTGACTCCCCTGGGGAGACTCCAGAGGTACCCCAAGATCCATGTCAGCACTGGAGAGGTTCCTCAGGTTCCGGCCCCGACTCCACACAAGGTCTTAGGCCGCGGCATCGACGGGAGAGGAATCCCGAGAGGCCCCCGAGTAACTCGCATGGGGACTGGCCTTTCCTGAGGCCACCAGAGCGGGTCCCTGAGGTCCCCGTCGTAAGTCGAGAGCACCTGCCGCAACTCGAGAATATCCAGGAGGTTTTGCCCTCCAGGCGCAATGAGGCCCATTTCCGCTGAGGCTTCTCGAGGCCAATCACGTCTAACCACTGGAACTTCCAAAGGGTCCTTCACACCCTTGCTGCAACTCAAGAAGTTCCCCGACATCCCCGTCTCCACTCGAGAGGAAGCACGTGGGGTCCCGCACACATCCAGGGGAGCCCCGTTACCGCATCCTAGCTCGAGATGAGGGATCCTTTCCCTGTTTCGTAGGGAAAGAATTCCCGGCGTTCCCGTCGCATTTTAAGAGGAGGCGCTCTCCACAGGAAAGGCGAGAGGAACTCCAGGGTGGTGACACCATTCCAATAGTCCCCCAGATGTGTCAGTCCATTCCAGAGGAACCTGTTTTCCCTGCACTGCCTTGATGTTCAAGCCGAGGATCGACTCCCACCACGTGTGCACGTGGGACAGCCCTGTGGGAAAGCCTCGTGGGAAAGCCTCGTGGGAAAGACTCGAGGGAAAACCATAGATCCTTTGATCCACGCGGCGGACTGCGTGACACTGCTGCTACCGCTCTGGAGGAAAGCGCAAGTGCATGCCCGCATTCGGGACGAGGACTGACTCCCCTGGGGAGACTCCAGAAGTACCCCAAGATCCATGTCAGCACTGGAGAGGAATCCTCAGGTTCCTGCCCCGACTCCACACAAGGTCTTAGGCCCCGGCATCGACGGGAGAGGAATCCCGAGAGGCCCCCGAGGAACTCGCATGGGGACTGGCCTTTCCTGAGGCCACCAGAGCGGGTCCCTGAGGTCCCCGTCGTAAGTCGAGAGCACCTGCCGCAACTCGAGAAAATCCAGGAGGTTTTGCCCTCCAGGCGAGATGAGGCCCATTTCCGCTGAGGCTTCTCGAGGCCAATCACGTCTAACCACTGGAACTTCCAAAGGGTCCTTCACACCCTTGCTGCAACTCAAGAAGTTCCCCGACATACCCGTCTCCACTCGAGAGGAAGCACGTGGGGTCCCGCACACATCCAGGGGAGCCCCGTTTCCGCCTCCTACTCGAGATGAGGGATCCTTTCCCTGTTTCGTAGGGAAAGAATTCCCGGCGTTCCCGTCGCATCTCAAGAGGAGGCGCTCTCCACAGGAAAGGCGAGAGGAACTCCAGGGTCATGCCACCATTCCAAGAGTCCCCCAGATGTGTCAGTCCATTCCAGAGGAACCTGTTTTCCCTGCACTGCCTTGACGTTCAAGCCGAGGATCGACTCCCACCACGTGTGCACGTGGGACAGCCCTGTGGGAAAGCCTCGTGGGAAAGCCTCGTGGGAAAGACTCGAGGGAAAACCATAGATCCTTTGATCCACGCGGCGGACTGCGTGACACTGCTGCTACCGCTCTGGAGGAAAGCGCAAGTGCATGCCCGCATTCGAGACGAGGACTGACTCCCCTGGGGAGACTCCAGAAGTACCCCAAGATCCATGTCAGCACTGGAGAGGAATCCTCAGGTTCCGGCCCCGACTCCACACAAGGTCTTAGGCCCCGGCATCGACGGGAGAGGAATCCCGAGAGGCCCCCGAGGAACTCGCATGGGGACTGGCCTTTCCTGAGGCCACCAGAGCGGGTCCCTGAGGTCCCCGTCGTAAGTCGAGAACACCTGCCTCAACTCGAGAAAATCCAGGAGGTTTTGCCCTCCAGGCGAGATGAGGCCCATTTCCGCTGAGGCTTCTCGAGGCCAATCACATCTAACCACTGGAACTTCCAAAGGGTCCTTCACACCCTTGCTGCAACTCAAGAAGTTCCCCGACATTCCCGTCTCCACTCGAGAGGAAGCACGTGGTGTCCCGCACACATCCAGGGGAGCCCCGTTTCCTCCTCCTAGCTCGAGATGAGGGATCCTTTCCCTGTTTCGTAGGGAAAGAATTCCCGGCGTTCCCGTCGCATCTCAAGAGGAGGCGCTCTCCACAGGAAAGGCGAGAGGAACTCCAGGGTCGTGCCACCATTCCAAGAGTCCCCCAGATGTGTCAGTCCATTCCAGAGGAACCTGTTTTCCCTGCACTGCCTTGACGTTCAAGCCGAGGATCGACTCCCACCACGTGTGCACGTGGGACAGCCCTGTGGGAAAGCCTCGTGGGAAAGCCTCGTGGGAAAGACTCGAGGGAAAACCATAGATCCTTTGATCCACGCGGCGGACTGCGTGACACTGCTGCTACCGCTCTGGAGGAAAGCGCAAGTGCATGCCCGCATTCGAGACGAGGACTGACTCCCCTGGGGAGACTCCAGAAGTACCCCAAGATCCATGTCAGCACTGGAGAGGAATCCTCATGTTCCGGCCCCGACTACACACAAGGTCTTAGGCCGCGGCATCGACGGGAGAGGAATCCCGAGAGGCCCCCGAGGAACTCGCATGGGGACGGGCCTTTCCTGAGGCCACCAGAGCGGGTCCCTGAGGTCCCCGTCGTAAGTCGAGAGCACCTGCCGCAACTCGAGAATATCCAGGAGGTTTTTCCCTCCAGGCGCGATGAGGCCCATTTCCGCTGAGGCTTCTCGAGGCCAATCACGTCTAACCACTGGAACTTCCAAAGGGTCCTTCACACCCTTGCTGCAACTCAAGAAGTTCCCCGACATACCCGTCTCCACTCGAGAGGAAGCACGTGGGGTCCCGCACACATCCAGGGGAGCCCCGTTTCCTCCTCCTAGCTCGAGATGAGGGATCCTTTCCCTGTTTCGTAGGGAAAGAATTCCCGGCGTTCCCGTCGCATCTTAAGAGGAGGCGCTCTCCACAGGAATGGCGAGAGGAACTCCAGGGTCGTGACACCATTCCAATAGTCCCCCAGATGTGTCAGTCCATTCCAGAGGAACCTGTTTTCCCTGCACTGCCTTGACGTTCAAGCCGAGGATCGACTCCCACCACGTGTGCACGTGGGACAGCCCTGTGGGAAAGCCTCGTGGGAAAGCCTCGTGGGAAAGACTCGAGGGAAAACCATAGATCCTTTGATCCACGCGGCGGACTGCGTGACACTGCTGCTACCGCTCTGGAGGAAAGCGCAAGTGCATGCCCGCATTCGAGACGAGGACTGACTCCCCTGGGGAGACTCCAGAAGTACCCCAAGATCCATGTCAGCACTGGAGAGGAATCCTCAGGTTCCTGCCCCGACTCCACACAAGGTCTTAGGCCCCGGCATCGACGGGAGAGGAATCCCGAGACGCCCCCGAGGAACTCGCATGGGGCCTGGCCTTTCCTGAGGCCACCAGAGCGGGTCCCTGAGGTCCCCGTCGTACGTCGAGAGCACCTGCCGCAACTCGAGAAAATCCAGGAGGTTTTGCCCTCCAGGCGAGATGAGGCCCATTTCCGCTGAGGCTTCTGGAGGCCAATCACGTCTAACCACTGGAACATCCAAAGGGTCCTTCACACCCTTGCTGCAACTCAAGAAGTTCCCCGACATACCCGTCTCCACTCGAGAGGAAGCACGTGGGGTCCCGCACACATCCAGGGGAGCCCCGTTTCCGCCTCCTAGCTCGAGATGAGGGATCCTTTCCCTGTTTCGTAGGGAAAGAATTCCCGGCGTTCCCGTCGCATCTCAAGAGGAGGCGCTCTCCACAGGAAAGGCGAGAGGAACTCCAGGGTCATGCCACCATTCCAAGAGTCCCCCAGATGTGTCAGTCCATTCCAGAGGAACCTGTTTTCCCTGCACTGCCTTGACGTTCAAGCCGAGGATCGACTCCCACCACGTGTGCACGTGGGACAGCCCTGTGGGAAAGCCTCGTGGGAAAGCCTCGTGGGAAAGACTCGAGGGAAAACCATAGATCCTTTGATCCACGCGGCGGACTGCGTGACACTGCTGCTACCGCTCTGGAGGAAAGCGCAAGTGCATGCCCGCATTCGAGACGAGGACTGACTCCCCTGGGGAGACTCCAGAGGTACCCCAAGATCCATGTCAGCACTGGAGAGGTTCCTCAGGTTCCGGCCCCGACTCCACACAAGGTCTTAGGCCGCGGCATCGACGGGAGAGGAATCCCGAGAGGCCCCCGAGTAACTCGCATGGGGACTGGCCTTTCCTGAGGCCACCAGAGCGGGTCCCTGAGGTCCCCGTCGTAAGTCGAGAGCACCTGCCGCAACTCGAGAATATCCAGGAGGTTTTGCCCTCCAGGCGCAATGAGGCCCATTTCCGCTGAGGCTTCTCGAGGCCAATCACGTCTAACCACTGGAACTTCCAAAGGGTCCTTCACACCCTTGCTGCAACTCAAGAAGTTCCCCGACATCCCCGTCTCCACTCGAGAGGAAGCACGTGGGGTCCCGCACACATCCAGGGGAGCCCCGTTACCGCATCCTAGCTCGAGATGAGGGATCCTTTCCCTGTTTCGTAGGGAAAGAATTCCCGGCGTTCCCGTCGCATTTTAAGAGGAGGCGCTCTCCACAGGAAAGGCGAGAGGAACTCCAGGGTGGTGACACCATTCCAATAGTCCCCCAGATGTGTCAGTCCATTCCAGAGGAACCTGTTTTCCCTGCACTGCCTTGATGTTCAAGCCGAGGATCGACTCCCACCACGTGTGCACGTGGGACAGCCCTGTGGGAAAGCCTCGTGGGAAAGCCTCGTGGGAAAGACTCGAGGGAAAACCATAGATCCTTTGATCCACGCGGCGGACTGCGTGACACTGCTGCTACCGCTCTGGAGGAAAGCGCAAGTGCATGCCCGCATTCGGGACGAGGACTGACTCCCCTGGGGAGACTCCAGAAGTACCCCAAGATCCATGTCAGCACTGGAGAGGAATCCTCAGGTTCCTGCCCCGACTCCACACAAGGTCTTAGGCCCCGGCATCGACGGGAGAGGAATCCCGAGAGGCCCCCGAGGAACTCGCATGGGGACTGGCCTTTCCTGAGGCCACCAGAGCGGGTCCCTGAGGTCCCCGTCGTAAGTCGAGAGCACCTGCCGCAACTCGAGAAAATCCAGGACGTTTTGCCCTCCAGGCGAGATGAGGCCCATTTCCGCTGAGGCTTCTCGAGGCCAATCACGTCTAACCACTGGAACTTCCAAAGGGTCCTTCACACCCTTGCTGCAACTCAAGAAGTTCCCCGACATACCCGTCTCCACTCGAGAGGAAGCACGTGGGGTCCCGCACACATCCAGGGGAGCCCCGTTTCCGCCTCCTACTCGAGATGAGGGATCCTTTCCCTGTTTCGTAGGGAAAGAATTCCCGGCGTTCCCGTCGCATCTCAAGAGGAGGCGCTCTCCACAGGAAAGGCGAGAGGAACTCCAGGGTCATGCCACCATTCCAAGAGTCCCCCAGATGTGTCAGTCCATTCCAGAGGAACCTGTTTTCCCTGCACTGCCTTGACGTTCAAGCCGAGGATCGACTCCCACCACGTGTGCACGTGGGACAGCCCTGTGGGAAAGCCTCGTGGGAAAGCCTCGTGGGAAAGACTCGAGGGAAAACCATAGATCCTTTGATCCACGCGGCGGACTGCGTGACACTGCTGCTACCGCTCTGGAGGAAAGCGCAAGTGCATGCCCGCATTCGAGACGAGGACTGACTCCCCTGGGGAGACTCCAGAAGTACCCCAAGATCCATGTCAGCACTGGAGAGGAATCCTCAGGTTCCGGCCCCGACTCCACACAAGGTCTTAGGCCCCGGCATCGACGGGAGAGGAATCCCGAGACACCCCCGAGGAACTCACATGGGGACTGGCCTTTCCTGAGGCCACCAGAGCGGTTCCCTGAGGTCCCCGTCGTAAGTCGAGAGCACCTGCCGCAACTCGAGAAAATCCAGGAGGTTTTGCCCTCCAGGCGAGATGAGGCCCATTTCCGCTGAGGCTTCTCGAGGCCAATCACATCTAACCACTGGAACTTCCAAAGGGTCCTTCACACCATGGCTGCAACTCAAGAAGTTCCCCGACATACCCGTCTGCACTCGAGAGGAAGCACGTGGTGTCCCGCACACATGCAGGGGAGCCCCGTTTCCGCCTCCTAGCTCGAGATGAGGGATCCTTTCCCTGTTTCGTAGGGAAAGAATTCCCGGCGTTCCCGTCGCATCTCAAGAGGAGGCGCTCTCCACAGGAAAGGCGAGAGGAACTCCAGGGTCGTGCCACCATTCCAAGAGTCCCCCAGATGTGTCAGTCCATTCCAGAGGAACCTGTTTTCCCTGCACTGCCTTGACGTTCAATCCCAGGATCGACTCCACCACGTGTGCACGTGGGACAGCCTCGTGGGAAAGCCTCGTGGGAAAGACTCGAGGGAAAACCATTGATCCTTTGATCCACGCGGCGGACTGCGTGACACTGCTGCTACCGCTCTGGAGGAAAGCGCAATGCATGCCCGCATTCGAGACGAGGACTGACTCCCCTGGGGAGACTCCAGAAGTACCCCAAGATCCATGTCAGCACTGGAGAGGAATCCTCAGGTTCCGGCGTCGACTCCACACAAGGTCTTAGGCCCCGGCATCGACGGGAGAGGAATCCCGAGACGCCCCCGAGGAACTCGCATGGGGACTGGCCTTTCCTGAGGCCACCAGAGCGGTTCCCTGAGGTCCCCGTCGTAAGTCGAGAGCACCTGCCGCAACTCTAGAAAATACAGGAGGTTTTGCACTCCAGGTGAGATGAGGCCCATTTCCGCTGAGGCTTCTCGAGGCCAATCACATCTAACCACTTGAACTTCCAAAGGGTCCTTCACACCATTGCTGCAACTCAAGAAGTTCCCCGACATACCCGTCTGCACTCGAGAGGAAGCACGTGGTGTCCCGCACACTTCCAGGGGAGCCCCGTTTCCACCTCCTAGCTCGAGATGAGGGATCCTTTCCCTGTTTCGTAGGGAAAGTATTCCCGGCGTTCCCGTCGCATCTCAAGAGGAGGCGCTCTCCACAGGAAAGGCGAGAGGAACTCCAGGGTCGTGCCACCATTCCAAGAGTCCCCCAGATGTGTCAGTCCATTCCAGAGGAACCTGTTTTCCCTGAACTGCCTTGACGTTCAAGCCGAGGATCGACTCCCACCACGTATGCACGTGGGACAGCCCTGTGGGAAAGCCTCGTGGGAAAGCCTCGTGGGAAAGACTCGAGGGAAAACCATAGATCCTTTGATCCACGCGGCGGACTGCGTGACACTGCTGCTACCGCTCTGGTGGAAAGCGCAAGTGCCTGCCCGCATTCGAGACGAGGACTGACTCCCCTGGGGAGACTCCAGAAGTACCCCAAGATCCATGTCAGCACTGGAGAGGAATCCTCAGGTTCCGGCCCCGACTCCACACAAGGTCTTAGGCCCCGGCATCGACGGGAGAGGAATCCCGAGACGCCCCCGAGGAACTCGCATGGGGACTGGCCTTTCCTGAGGCCAACAGAGCGGTTCCCTGAGGTCCCCGTCGTAAGGCGAGAGCACCTGCCGCAACTCGAGAAAATCCAGGAGGTTTTGCCCTCCAGGCGAGATGAGGCCCATTTCCGCTGAGGCTTCTCGAGGCCAATCACATCTAACCACTGGAACTTCCAAAGGGTGCTTCACACCCTTGCTGCAACTCAAGAAGTTCCCCGACATACCCGTCTGCACTCGAGAGGAAGCACGTGGGTCCCGCACACATCCAGGGGAGCCCCGTTTCAGCCTCCTAGCTCGAGATGAGGGATCCTTTCCCTGTTTCATAGGGAAAGAATTCCCGGCGTTCCCGTCGCATCTCAAGAGGAGGCGCTCTCCACAGGAAAGGCGAGAGGAACTCCAGGGTCGTGCCACCATTCCAAGAGTCCCCCAGATGTGTCAGTCCATTCCAGAGGAACCTGTTTTCCCTGCACTGCCTTGACGTTCAATCCGAGGATCGACTCCACCACGTGTGCACGTGGGACAGCCTCGTGGGAAAGCCTCGTGGGAAAGACTCGAGGGAAAACCATTGATCCTTTGATCCACGCGGCGGACTGCGTGACACTGCTGCTACCGCTCTGGAGGAAAGCGCAATGCATGCCCGCATTCGAGACGAGGACTGACTCCCCTGGGGAGACTCCATAAGGACCCCAAGATCCATGTCAGCACTGGAGAGGAATCCTCAGGTTCCGGCGTCGACTCCACACAAGGTCTTAGGCCCCGGCATCGACGGGAGAGGAATCCCGAGACGCCCCCGAGGAACTCGCATGGGGACTGGCCTTTCCTGATGCCACCAGAGCGGTTCCCTGAGGTCCCCGTCGTAAGTCGAGAGCACCTGCCGCAACTCTAGAAAATACAGGAGGTTTTGCACTCCAGGTGAGATGAGGCCCATTTCCGCTGAGGCTTCTCGAGGCCAATCACATCTAACCACTTGAACTTCCAAAGGGTCCTTCACACCCTTGCTGCAACTCAAGAAGTTTCCCAACATACCCGTTTGCACTCGAGAGGAAGCACGTGGGTCCCGCACACATCCAGGGGAGCCCCGTTTCCGCCTCCTAGCTCGAGATGAGGGATCCTTTCCCTGTTTCGTAGGGAAAGAATTCCCGGCGTTCCCGTCGCATCTCAAGAGGAGGCGCTCACCACAGGAAAGGCGAGAGGAACTCCAGGGTCATGCCACCATTCCAAGAGTGCCCCAGATGTGTCAGTCCATTCAAGAGGAACCTGTTTTCCCTGCACTGCCTTGACGTTCAAGCCGAGGATCGACTCGCACCACGTGTGCACGTGGGACAGCCCTGTGGGAAAGCCTCGTGGGAAAGCCTCGTGGGAAAGACTCGAGGGAAAACCATAGATCCTTTGATCCACGCGGCGGACTGCATGACCCTGCTGCTACAGCTCTGGAGGAAAGCGCAAGTGCATGCCCGCATTCGAGACGAGGACTGACTCCCCTGGGGAGACTCCAGAAGTACCCCAAGATCCATGTCATCACTGGAGAGGAATCCTCAGGTTCCGGCCCCGACTCCACACAAGGTCTTAGGCCCCGGCATTGACGGGAGAGGAATCCCGAGACGCCCCGAGGAACTCGCATGGGGACTGGCCTTTCCTGAGGCCACCAGAGCGGGTCCCTGAGGTCACGTCGTAAGTCGAGAGCACCTGCCGCAACTCGAGAAAATCCAGGAGGTTTTGCCCTCCAGGCGAGATGAGGCCCATTTCCGCTGAGGCTTCTCGAGGCCAATCACATCTAACCACTGGAACTTCCAAAGGGTGCTTCACACCCTTGCTGCAACTCAAGAAGTTCCCCGACATACCCGTCTGCACTCGAGAGGAAGCACGTGGGTCCCGCACACATCCAGGGGAGCCCCGTTTCCGCCTCCTAGCTCGAGATGAGGGATCCTTTCCCTGTTTCATAGGGAAAGAATTCCCGGCGTTCCCGTCGCATCTCAAGAGGAGGCGCTCTCCACAGGAAAGGCGAGAGGAACTCCAGGGTCGTGCCACCATTCCAAGAGTCCCCCAGATGTGTCAGTCCATTCCAGAGGAACCTGTTTTCCCTGCACTGCCTTGACGTTCAATCCGAGGATCGACTCCACCACGTGTGCACGTGGGACAGCCTCGTGGGAAAGCCTCGTGGGAAAGACTCGAGGGAAAACCATTGATCCTTTGATCCACGCGGCGGACTGCGTGACACTGCTGCTACCGCTCTGGAGGAAAGCGCAATGCATGCCCGCATTCGAGACGAGGACTGACTCCCCTGGGGAGACTCCAGAAGTACCCCAAGATCCATGTCAGCACTGGAGAGGAATCCTCAGGTTCCAGCGTCGACTCCACACAAGGTCTTAGGCCCCGGCATCGACGGGAGAGGAATCCCGAGACGCCCCCTAGGAACTCGCATGGGGACTGGCCTTTCCTGAGGCCACCAGAGCGGTTCCCTGAGGTCCCCGTCGTAAGTCGAGAGCACCTGCCGCAACTCTAGAAAATACAGGAGGTTTTGCACTCCAGGTGAGATGAGGCCCATTTCCGCTGAGGCTTCTCGAGGCCAATCACATCTAACCACTTGAACTTCCAAAGGGTCCTTCACACCATTGCTGCAACTCAAGAAGTTCCCCGACATACCCGTCTGCACTCGAGAGGAAGCACGTGGGTCCCGCACACATCCAGGGGAGCCCCGTTTCCGCCTCCTAGCTCGAGATGACGGATCCATTCCCTGTTTCATAGGGAAAGAATTCCCGGCGTTCCCGTCGCATCTTAAGAGGAGGCGCTCTCCACAGGAAAGGCGAGAGGAACTCCAGGGTCGTGACACCATTCCAAGAGCCCCCCAGATGTGTCAGTCCATTCCAGAGGAACCTGTTTTCCCTGCACTGCCTTGACGTTCAAGCCGAGGATCGACTCCCACCACGTGTGCACGTGGGACAGCCCTGTGGGAAAGCCTCGTGGGAAAGCCTCGTGGGAAAGACTCGAGGGAAAACCATAGATCCTTTGATCCACGCGGCGGACTGCGTGACACTGCTGCTACCGCTCTGGAGGAAAGCGCAATGCATGCCCGCATTCGAGACGAGGACTGACTCCCCTGGGGAGACTCCAGAAGTACCCCAAGATCCATGTCAGCACTGGAGAGGAATCCTCAGGTTCCGGCCCCGACTCCACACAAGGTCTTAGGCCCCGGCATCAACGGGAGAGGATTCCCGCGAGGCCCCCGAGGAACTCGCATGGGGACTGGCCTTTCCTGAGGCCACCAGAGCGGGTCCCTGAGGTCCCCGTCGTAAGTCCAGAGCACCTGCCGCAACTCGAGAAAATCCAGGAGGTTTTGCCCTCCAGGCGAGATGAGGCCCATTTCCGCTGAGGCTTCTAGAGGCTAATCACGTCTAAACACTGGAACTTCCAAAGGGTGCTTCACACCCTTGCTGCAACTCAAGAAGTTCCCCGACATACCCGTCTCCACTCGAGAGGAAGCACGTGGGTCCCGCACACATCCAGGGGAGCCCCGTTTCCGCCTCCTAGCTCGAGATGAGGGATCCTTTCCCTGTTTCGTAGGGAAAGAATTCCCGGCGTTCCCGTCGCATCTCAAGAGGAGGCGCTCTCCACAGGAAATGCGAGAGGAACTCCAGGGTCGTGACACCATTCCAAGAGTCCCCCAGATGTGTCAGTCCATTCCAGAGGAACCTGTTTTCCCTGCACTGCCTTGACGTTCAAGCCGAGGATCGACTCCCACCACGTGCGCACGTGGGACAGCCCTGTGGGAAAGCCTCGTGGGAAAGCCTCGTGGGAAAGACTCGAGGGAAAACGATAGATCCTTTGATCCACGCGGCGGACTGCGTGACACTGCTGCTACCGCTCTGGAGGAAAGCGCAAGTGCATGCCCGCATTCGAGACGAGGACTGACTCCCCTGGGGAGACTCCAGAAGTACCCCAAGATCCATGTCAGCACTGGAGACGAATCCTCAGGTTCCGGCCCCAACTCCACACAAGGTCTTAGGCCCCGGCATCGAAGGGAGAGGAATCCCGAGAGGCCCCCGAGGAACTCGCATGGGGACTGGCCTTTCCTGAGGCCACCAGAGCGGTTCCCTGAGGTCCCCGTCGTAAGGCGAGAGCACCTGCCGCAACTCGAGAAAATCCAGGAGGTTTTGCCCTCCAGGCGAGATGAGGCCCATTTCCGCTGAGGCTTCTCGAGGCCAATCACATCTAACCACTGGAACTGCCAAAGTGTCCTTCACACCATTGCTGCAACTCAAGAAGTTCCCCGACATACCCGTCTCCACTCGAGAGGAAGCACGTGGGGTCCCGCACACATCCAGGGGAGCCCCGTTTCGCCTCCTAGCTCGAGATGAGGGATCCTTTCCCTGTTTCGTAGGGAAAGAATTCCCGGCGTTCCCGTCGCATCTCAAGAGGAGGCGCTCTCCACAGGAAAGGCGAGAGGAACTCCAGGGTCGTGCCACCATTCCAAGAGTCCCCCAGATGTGTCAGTCCATTCCAGAGGACCTGTTTTCCCTGCACTGCCTTGACGTTCAAGCCGAGGATCGACTCCCACCACGTGTGCACGTGGGACAGCCCTGTGGGAAAGCCTCGTGGGAAAGCCTCGTGGGAAAGACTCGAGGGAAAACCATAGATCCTTTGATCCACGCGGCGGACTGCGTGACACTGCTGCTACCGCTCTGGAGGAAAGCGCAAGTGCATGCCCGCATTCGAGACGAGGACTGACTCCCCTGGGGAGACTCCAGAAGTACCCCAAGATCCATGTCAGCACTGGAGAGGAATCCTCAGGTTCCGGCCCCGACTCCACACAAGGTCTTAGGCCCCGGCATCGACGGGAGAGGAATCCCGAGACGCCCCCGAGGAACTCGCATGGGGACTGGCCTTTCCTGAGGCCACCAGAGCGGGTCCCTGAGGTCCCCGTCGTAAATCGAGAGCACCTGCCGCAACGCGAGAAAATCCAGGCGGTTTTGCCCTCCAGGTGAGATGAGGCCCATTTCCGCTGAGGCTTCTCGAGGCTAATCACGTCTAACCACTGGAACTTCCAAAGGGTCCTTCACACCCTTGCTGCAACTCAAGAAGTTCCCCGACATACCCGTCTCCACTCGAGAGGAAGCACGTGGGTCCCGCACACATCCAGGGGAGCCCCGTTTCCGCCTCCTAGCTCGAGATGAGGGATCCTTTCCCTGTTTCGTAGGGAAAGAATTCCCGGCATTCCTGTCGCATCTCAAGAGGAGGCGCTCTCCACAGGAAAGGCAAGAGGAACTCCAGGGTCGTGCCACCATTCCAAGAGTCCCCCAGATGTGTCAGTCCATTCCAGAGGAAGCTGTTTTCCCTGCACTGCCTTGACGTTCAAGCCGAGGATCGACTCCCACCACGTGTGCACGTGGGACAGCCCTGTGGGAAAGCCTCGTGGGAAAGCCTCGTGGGAAAGACTCGAGGGAAAACCATAGATCCTTTGATCCACGCGGCGGACTGCGTGACACTGCTGCTACTGCTCTGGAGGAAAGCGCAAGGGCATGCCCGCATTCGAGACGAGGACTGACTCCCCTGGGGAGACTCCAGAAATACTCCAAGATCCATGTCAGCACTGGAGAGAAATCCTCAGGTTCTGGCCCCGACTCCACACAAGGTCTTAGGCCCCGGCATCGACGGGTGAGGAATCCCAAGAGGCCCCCGAGGAACTCGCATGGGGACTGGACTTTCCTGAGGCCACCAGAGCGGTTCCCTGAGGTTCCCGTCGTGAGGCGAGAGCACCTGCCGCAACTCGAGAAAATCCAGGAGGTTTTGCCCTCCAGGCGAGATGAGGCCCATTTCCGCTGAGGCTTCTAGAGGCTAATCACGTCTAAACACTGGAACTTCCAAAGGGTGCTTCACACCCTTGCTGCAACTCAAGAAGTTCCCCGACATACCCGTCTAAACTCGAGAGGAAGCACGTGGGTCCCGCACACATCCAGGGGAGCCCCGTTTCCGCCTCCTAGCTCGAGATGAGGGATCCTTTCCCTGTTTCGTAGGGAAAGAATTCCCGGCGTTCCCGTCGCATCTCAAGAGGAGGCGCTCTCCACAGGAAATGCGAGAGGAACTCCAGGGTCGTGACACCATTCCAAGAGTCCCCCAGATGTGTCAGTCCATTCCAGAGGAACCTGTTTTCCCTGCACTGCCTTGACGTTCAAGCCGAGGATCGACTCCCACCACGTGCGCACGTGGGACAGCCCTGTGGGAAAGCCTCGTGGGAAAGCCTCGTGGGAAAGACTCGAGGGAAAACGATAGATCCTTTGATCCACGCGGCGGACTGCGTGACACTGCTGCTACCGCTCTGGAGGAAAGCGCAAGTGCATGCCCGCATTCGAGACGAGGACTGACTCCTCTGGGGAGACTCCAGAAGTACCCCAAGATCCATGTCAGCACTGGAGAGGAATCCTCAGGTTCCGGCCCCGACTCCACACAAGGTCTTAGGCCCCGGCATCGACGGGAGAGGAACCCCGAGACGCCCCCGAGGAACTCGCATGGGGACTGGCCTTTCCTGAGGCCACCAGAGCGGTTCCCTGAGGTCCCCGTCGTAAGTCGAGAGCACCTGCCGCAACTCGAGAAAATCCAGGAGGTTTTGCCCTTCAGGTGAGATGAGGCCCATTTCCGCTGAGGCTTCTCGAGGCTAATCACGTCTAACCACTGGAACTTCCAAAGGGTCCTTCACACCCTTGCTGCAACTCAAGAAGTTCCCCGACATACCCGTCTCCACTCGAGAGGAAGCACGTGGGGTCCCTCACACATCCAGGGGAGCCCCGTTTCCGCCTCCTAGCTCGAGATGAGGGATCCTTATCCTGTTTCGTAGGGAAAGAATTCCCGGCGTTCCCGTCGCATCTCAAGAGGAGGCGCTCTCCACAGGAAAGGCGAGAGGAACTCCAGGGTCGTGCCACCATTCCATGAGTCCCCCAGATGTGTCAGTCCATTCCAGACGAACCTGTTTTCCCTGCACTGCCTTGACGTTCAAGCCGAGGATCGACTCCCACCACGTGTGCACGTGGGACAGCCCTGTGGGAAAGCCTCGTGGGAAAGCCTCGTGGGAAAGACTCGAGGGAAAACCATAGATCCTTGGATCCACGCGGAGGACTGCGTGACACTGCTGCTACCGCTCTGGAGGAAAGCGCAAGTGCATGCCCGCATTCGAGACGAGGACTGACTCCCCTGGGGAGACTCCAGAAGTACCCCAAGATCCATGTCAGCACTGGAGAGGAATCCTCAGGTTCCGGCCCCAACTCCACACAAGGTCTTAGGCCCCGGCATCGAAGGGAGAGGAATCCCGAGAGGCGCCCGAGGAACTCGCATGGGGACTGGCCTTTCCTGAGGCCACCAGAGCGGTTCCCTGAGGTCCCCGTCGTAAGTCGAGAGCACCTGCCACAACTCGAGAAAATCCAGGAGGTTTTGCCCTCCAGGCGGGATGAGGCCCATTTCCGCTGAGGCTTCTCGAGGCTAATCACGTCTAACCACTGGAACTTCCAAAGGGTCCTTCACACCCGTGCTGCAACTCAAGAAGTTCCCCGACATACACGTCTCCACTCGAGAGGAAGCCCGTGGGTCCCGCACACATCCAGGGGAGCCCCGTTTCCGCCTCCTAGCTCGAAATGAGGGATCCTTTCCCTGTTTCGTAGGGAAAGAATTCCCGGCGTTCCCGTCGCATCTCAAGAGGAGGCGCTCTCCACAGGAAAGGCGAGAGGAACTCCAGGGTCATGCCACCATTCCAAGAGTCCCCCAGATGTGTCAGTCCATTCCAGAGGAACCTGTTTTCCCTGCACTGCGTTGACGTTCAAGCCGAGGATCGACTCCCACCACGTGTGCACGTGGGACAGCCCTGTGGGAAAGCCTCGTGGGAAAGCCTCGTGGGAAAGACTCGAGGGAAAAGCATAGATCCTTGGATCCACGCGGAGAACTGCGTGACACTGCTGCTACCGCTCTGGAGGAAAGCGCAAGTGCATGCCCGCATTCGACACGAGGACTGACTCCCCTGGGAAGACTCCAGAAGTACCCCAAGATCCATGTCAGCACTGGAGAGGAATCCTCAGGTTCCGGCCCCAACTCCACACAAGGTCTTAGGCCCCGGCATCGACGGGAGAGGAATCCCGAGACGCCCCCGAGGAACTCGCATGGGGACTGGCCTTTCCTGAGGCCACCAGAACGGTTCCCTGAGGTCCCCGTCGTAAGTCGAGAGCACCTGCCGCAACTCGAGAAAATCCAGGAGGTTTTGCCCTCCAGGCGAGATGAGGCCCATTTCTGCTGAGGCTTCTCGAGGCTAATCACGTCTAACCACTGGAACTTCCAAAGGGTCCTTCACACCCTTACTGCAACTCAAGAAGTTCCCCGACATACACGTCTCCACTCGAGAGGAAGCCCGTGGGTCCCGCACACATCCAGGGGAGCCCCGTTTCCGCCTCCTAGCTCGAAATGAGGGATCCTTTCCCTGTTTCGTAGGGAAAGAATTCCCGGCGTTCCCGTCGCATCTCAAGAGGAGGCGCTCTCCACAGGAAAGGCGAGAGGAACTCCAGGGTCATGCCACCATTCCAAGAGTCCCCCAGATGTGTCAGTCCATTCCAGAGGAACCTGTTTTCCCTGCACTGCGTTGACGTTCAAGCCGAGGATCGACTCCCACCACGTGTGCACGTGGGACAGCCCTGTGGGAAGGCCTCGTGGGAAAGCCTCGTGGGAAAGACTCGAGGGAAAACCATAGATCCTTGGATCCACGCGGAGGACTGCGTGACACTGCTGCTACCGCTCTGGAGGAAAGCGCAAGTGCATGCCCGCATTCGACACGAGGACTGACTCCCCTGGGGAGACTCCAGAAGTACCCCAAGATCCATGTCAGCACTGGAGAGGAATCCTCAGGTTCCGGCCCCAACTCCACACAAGGTCTTAGGCCCCGGCATCGACGGGAGAGGAATCCCGAGACGCCCCCGAGGAACTCGCATGGGGACTGGCCTTTCCTGAGGCCACCAGAGCGGTTCCCTGAGGTCCCCGTCGTAAGTCGAGAGCACCTGCCGCAACTCGAGAAAATCCAGGAGGTTTTGCCCTCCAGGCGAGATGAGGCCCATTTCCGCTGAGGCTTCTCGAGGCCAATCACATCTAACCACTGGATCTTCCAAAGTGTCCTTCACACCATTGCTGCAACTCAAGAAGTTCCCCGACATACCCGTCAGCACTCGAGAGGAAGCACGTGGTGTCCCGCACACATCCAGGGGAGCCCCGTTTCGCCTCCTAGCTCGAGATGAGGGATCCTTTCCCTGTTTCGTAGGGAAAGAATTCCCGGCGTTCCCGTAGCATCTCAAGAGGAGGCGCTCTCCACAGGAAAGGCGAGAGGAACTCCAGGGTCGTGCCACCATTCCAAGAGTCCCCCATATGTGTCAGTCCATTCCAGAGGAACCTGTTTTCCCTGCACTGCCTTGACGTTCAAGCCGAGGATCGACTCCCACCACGTGTGCACGTGGGACAGCCCTGTGAGAAAGCCTCGTGGGAAAGCCTCGTGGGAAAGACTCGAGGGAAAACCATAGATCCTTTGATCCACGCGGCGGACTGCGTGACACTGCTGCTACCGCTCTGGAGGAAAGCGCAAGTGCATGCCCGCATTCGAGACGAGGACTGACTCCCCTGGGGAGACTCCAGAAGTACCCCAAGATCCATGTCAGCACTGGAGAGGAATCCTCAGGTTCCGGCCCCGACTCCACACAAGGTCTTAGGCCCCGGCATCGACGGGAGAGGAATCCCGAGACGCCCCCGAGGAACTCTCATGGGGACTGGCCTTTCCTGAGGCCACCAGAGCGGGTCCCTGAGGTCCCCGTCGTAAGTCGAGAGCACCTGCCGCAACACGAGAAAATCCAGGAGGTTTTGCCCTCCAGGCGAGATGAGGCCCATTTCCGCTGAGGCTTCTCGAGGCTAATCACATCTAACCACTGGAACTTCCAAAGGGTCCTTCACACCCTTGCTGCAACTCAAGAAGTTCCCCGACATACCCGTCTCCACTCGAGAGGAAGCACGTGGGGTCCCGCACACATCCAGGGGAGCCCCGTTTCTGCCTCCTAGCTCGAGATGAGGGATCCTTTCTCTGTTTCGTAGGGAAAGAATTCCCGGCGTTCCCGTCGCATCTCAAGAGGAGGCGCTCTCCACAGGAAAGGCGAGAGGAACTCCAGGGTCATGCCGCCATTCCAAGAGTCCCCCAGATGTGTCAGTCCATTCCAGAGGAACCTGTTTTCCCTGCACTGCGTTGACGTTCAAGCCGAGGATCGACTCCCACCACGTGTGCACGTGGGACAGCCCTGTGGGAAAGCCTCGTGGGAAAGCCTCGTGGGAAAGACTCGAGGGAAAACCATAGATCCTTTGATCCACGCGGCGGACTGCGTGACACTGCTGCTACCACTCTGGAGGAAAGCGCAAGTGCATGCCCGCATTCGAGACGAGGACTGACTCCCCTGGGGAGACTCCAGAAGTACCCCAAGATCCATGTCAGCACTGGAGAGGAATCCTCAGGTTCCGGCCCCGACTCCACACAAGGTCTTAGGCCCCGGCATCGAAGGGAGAGGAATCCCGAGAGGCGCCCGAGGAACTCGCATGGGGACTGGCCTTTCCTGAGGCCACCAGAGCGGTTCCCTGAGGTCCCCGTCGTAAGTCGAGAGCACCTGCCGCAACTCGAGAAAATCCAGGAGGTTTTGCCCTCCAGGCGAGATGAGGCCCATTTCCGCTGAGGCTTCTCGAGGCTAATCACGTCTAACCACTGGAACTTCCAAAGGGTCCTTCACACCCGTGCTGCAACTCAAGAAGTTCCCCGACATACACGTCTCCACTCGAGAGGAAGCCCGTGGGTCCCGCACACATCCAGGGGAGCCCCGTTTCCGCCTCCTAGCTCGAAATGAGGGATCCTTTCCCTGTTTCGTAGGGAAAGAATTCCCGGCGTTCCCGTCGCATCTCAAGAGGAGGCGCTCTCCACAGGAAAGGCGAGAGGAACTCCAGGGTCATGCCACCATTCCAAGAGTCCCCCAGATGTGTCAGTCCATTCCAGAGGAACCTGTTTTCCCTGCACTGCGTTGACGTTCAAGCCGAGGATCGACTCCCACCACGTGTGCACGTGGGACAGCCCTGTGGGAAAGCCTCGTGGGAAAGCCTCGTGGGAAAGACTCGAGGGAAAAGCATAGATCCTTGGATCCACGCGGAGAACTGCGTGACACTGCTGCTACCGCTCTGGAGGAAAGCGCAAGTGCATGCCCGCATTCGACACGAGGACTGACTCCCCTGGGAAGACTCCAGAAGTACCCCAAGATCCATGTCAGCACTGGAGAGGAATCCTCAGGTTCCGGCCCCAACTCCACACAAGGTCTTAGGCCCCGGCATCGACGGGAGAGGAATCCCGAGACGCCCCCGAGGAACTCGCATGGGGACTGGCCTTTCCTGAGGCCACCAGAACGGTTCCCTGAGGTCCCCGTCGTAAGTCGAGAGCACCTGCCGCAACTCGAGAAAATCCAGGAGGTTTTGCCCTCCAGGCGAGATGAGGCCCATTTCTGCTGAGGCTTCTCGAGGCTAATCACGTCTAACCACTGGAACTTCCAAAGGGTCCTTCACACCCTTACTGCAACTCAAGAAGTTCCCCGACATACACGTCTCCACTCGAGAGGAAGCCCGTGGGTCCCGCACACATCCAGGGGAGCCCCGTTTCCGCCTCCTAGCTCGAAATGAGGGATCCTTTCCCTGTTTCGTAGGGAAAGAATTCCCGGCGTTCCCGTCGCATCTCAAGAGGAGGCGCTCTCCACAGGAAAGGCGAGAGGAACTCCAGGGTCATGCCACCATTCCAAGAGTCCCCCAGATGTGTCAGTCCATTCCAGAGGAACCTGTTTTCCCTGCACTGCGTTGACGTTCAAGCCGAGGATCGACTCCCACCACGTGTGCACGTGGGACAGCCCTGTGGGAAGGCCTCGTGGGAAAGCCTCGTGGGAAAGACTCGAGGGAAAACCATAGATCCTTGGATCCACGCGGAGGACTGCGTGACACTGCTGCTACCGCTCTGGAGGAAAGCGCAAGTGCATGCCCGCATTCGACACGAGGACTGACTCCCCTGGGGAGACTCCAGAAGTACCCCAAGATCCATGTCAGCACTGGAGAGGAATCCTCAGGTTCCGGCCCCAACTCCACACAAGGTCTTAGGCCCCGGCATCGACGGGAGAGGAATCCCGAGACGCCCCCGAGGAACTCGCATGGGGACTGGCCTTTCCTGAGGCCACCAGAGCGGTTCCCTGAGGTCCCCGTCGTAAGTCGAGAGCACCTGCCGCAACTCGAGAAAATCCAGGAGGTTTTGCCCTCCAGGCGAGATGAGGCCCATTTCCGCTGAGGCTTCTCGAGGCCAATCACATCTAACCACTGGATCTTCCAAAGTGTCCTTCACACCATTGCTGCAACTCAAGAAGTTCCCCGACATACCCGTCAGCACTCGAGAGGAAGCACGTGGTGTCCCGCACACATCCAGGGGAGCCCCGTTTCGCCTCCTAGCTCGAGATGAGGGATCCTTTCCCTGTTTCGTAGGGAAAGAATTCCCGGCGTTCCCGTAGCATCTCAAGAGGAGGCGCTCTCCACAGGAAAGGCGAGAGGAACTCCAGGGTCGTGCCACCATTCCAAGAGTCCCCCATATGTGTCAGTCCATTCCAGAGGAACCTGTTTTCCCTGCACTGCCTTGACGTTCAAGCCGAGGATCGACTCCCACCACGTGTGCACGTGGGACAGCCCTGTGAGAAAGCCTCGTGGGAAAGCCTCGTGGGAAAGACTCGAGGGAAAACCATAGATCCTTTGATCCACGCGGCGGACTGCGTGACACTGCTGCTACCGCTCTGGAGGAAAGCGCAAGTGCATGCCCGCATTCGAGACGAGGACTGACTCCCCTGGGGAGACTCCAGAAGTACCCCAAGATCCATGTCAGCACTGGAGAGGAATCCTCAGGTTCCGGCCCCGACTCCACACAAGGTCTTAGGCCCCGGCATCGACGGGAGAGGAATCCCGAGACGCCCCCGAGGAACTCTCATGGGGACTGGCCTTTCCTGAGGCCACCAGAGCGGGTCCCTGAGGTCCCCGTCGTAAGTCGAGAGCACCTGCCGCAACACGAGAAAATCCAGGATGTTTTGCCCTCCAGGCGAGATGAGGCCCATTTCCGCTGAGGCTTCTCGAGGCTAATCACATCTAACCACTGGAACTTCCAAAGGGTCCTTCACACCCTTGCTGCAACTCAAGAAGTTCCCCGACATACCCGTCTCCACTCGAGAGGAAGCACGTGGGGTCCCGCACACATCCAGGGGAGCCCCGTTTCTGCCTCCTAGCTCGAGATGAGGGATCCTTTCTCTGTTTCGTAGGGAAAGAATTCCCGGCGTTCCCGTCGCATCTCAAGAGGAGGCGCTCTCCACAGGAAAGGCGAGAGGAACTCCAGGGTCATGCCGCCATTCCAAGAGTCCCCCAGATGTGTCAGTCCATTCCAGAGGAACCTGTTTTCCCTGCACTGCGTTGACGTTCAAGCCGAGGATCGACTCCCACCACGTGTGCACGTGGGACAGCCCTGTGGGAAAGCCTCGTGGGAAAGCCTCGTGGGAAAGACTCGAGGGAAAACCATAGATCCTTTGATCCACGCGGCGGACTGCGTGACACTGCTGCTACCACTCTGGAGGAAAGCGCAAGTGCATGCCCGCATTCGAGACGAGGACTGACTCCCCTGGGGAGACTCCAGAAGTACCCCAAGATCCATGTCAGCACTGGAGAGGAATCCTCAGGTTCCGGCCCCGACTCCACACAAGGTCTTAGGCCCCGGCATCGAAGGGAGAGGAATCCCGAGAGGCCCCCGAGGAACTCGCATGGGGACTGGCCTTTCCTGAGGCCACCAGAGCGGGTCCCTGAGGTCCCCGTCGTAAGTCGAGAGCACCTGCCGCAACTCGAGAAAATCCAGGAGGTTTTGCCCTTCAGGAGAGATGAGGCCCATTTCCGCTGAGGCTTCTCGAGGCTAATCACGTCTAAACACTGGAACTTCCAAAGGGTCCTTCACACCGTTGCTGCAACTCAAGAAGTGCCCCGACATACCCGTCTCCACTCGAGAGGAAGCACGTGGGTCCCGCACACATCCAGGGGAGCCCCGTTTCCGCCTCCAAGCTCGAGATGAGGGATCCTTTCCCTGTTTCGTAGGGAAAGAATTCCCGGCGTTCCCGTCGCATCTCAAGAGTAGGCGCTCTCCACAGGAAAGGCGAGAGGAACTCCAGGGTCGTGCCACCATTCCAAGAGTCCCCCAGATGTGTCAGTCCATTCAAGAGGAAACTGTTTTCCCTGCACTGCCTTGACGTTCAAGCCGAGGATCGACTCCCACCACGTTTGCACGTGGGACAGCCTTGTGGGAAAGCCTCGTGGGAAAGCATCGTGGGAAAGACTCGAGGGAAAACCATAGATCCTTTGATCCACGCGGCAGACTGCGTGACACTGCTGCTACCGCTCTGGAGGAAAGCGCAAGTGCATGCCCGCATTCGAGACGAGGACTGACTCCACTGGGGAGACTCCAGAAGTACCCCAAGATCCATGTCAGCACTGGAGACGAATCCTCATGTTCCGGCCCCAACTCCACACAAGGTCTTAGGCCCCGGCATCGAAGGGAGAGGAATCCCGAGAGGCCCCCGAGGAACTCGCATGGTGACTGGCCTTTCCTGAGGCCACCAGAGCGGTTCCCTGAGGTCCCCGTCGTAAGTCGAGAGCACCTGCCGCAACTCGAGAAAATCCAGGAGGTTTTGCCCTCCAGGCGAGATGAGGCCCATTTCCGCTGAGGCTTCTCGAGGCCAATCACATCTAACCACTGGAACTTCCAAAGGGTCCTTCACACCCTTGCTGCAACTCAAGAAGTTCCCCGACATACCCGTCTCCACTCGAGAGGAAGCACGTGGGGTCCCTCACACATCCAGGGGAGCCCCGTTTCCGCCTCCTAGCTCGAGATGAGGGATCCTTATCCTGTTTCGTAGGGAAAGAATTCCCGGCGTTCCCGTCGCATCTCAAGAGGAGGCGCTCTCCACAGGAAAGGCGAGAGGAACTCCAGGGTCATGCCACCATTCCAAGAGTCCCCCAGATGTGTCAGTCCATTCCAGAGGAACCTGTTTTCCCTGCACTGCGTTGACGTTCAAGCCGAGGATCGACTCCCACCACGTGTGCACGTGGGACAGCCCTGTGGGAAAGCCTCGTGGGAAAGCCTCGTGGGAAAGACTCGAGGGAAAAGCATAGATCCTTGGATCCACGCGGAGAACTGCGTGACACTGCTGCTACCGCTCTGGAGGAAAGCGCAAGTGCATGCCCGCATTCGACACGAGGACTGACTCCCCTGGGAAGACTCCAGAAGTACCCCAAGATCCATGTCAGCACTGGAGAGGAATCCTCAGGTTCCGGCCCCAACTCCACACAAGGTCTTAGGCCCCGGCATCGACGGGAGAGGAATCCCGAGACGCCCCCGAGGAACTCGCATGGGGACTGGCCTTTCCTGAGGCCACCAGAACGGTTCCCTGAGGTCCCCGTCGTAAGTCGAGAGCACCTGCCGCAACTCGAGAAAATCCAGGAGGTTTTGCCCTCCAGGCGAGATGAGGCCCATTTCTGCTGAGGCTTCTCGAGGCTAATCACGTCTAACCACTGGAACTTCCAAAGGGTCCTTCACACCCTTACTGCAACTCAAGAAGTTCCCCGACATACACGTCTCCACTCGAGAGGAAGCCCGTGGGTCCCGCACACATCCAGGGGAGCCCCGTTTCCGCCTCCTAGCTCGAAATGAGGGATCCTTTCCCTGTTTCGTAGGGAAAGAATTCCCGGCGTTCCCGTCGCATCTCAAGAGGAGGCGCTCTCCACAGGAAAGGCGAGAGGAACTCCAGGGTCATGCCACCATTCCAAGAGTCCCCCAGATGTGTCAGTCCATTCCAGAGGAACCTGTTTTCCCTGCACTGCGTTGACGTTCAAGCCGAGGATCGACTCCCACCACGTGTGCACGTGGGACAGCCCTGTGGGAAGGCCTCGTGGGAAAGCCTCGTGGGAAAGACTCGAGGGAAAACCATAGATCCTTGGATCCACGCGGAGGACTGCGTGACACTGCTGCTACCGCTCTGGAGGAAAGCGCAAGTGCATGCCCGCATTCGACACGAGGACTGACTCCCCTGGGGAGACTCCAGAAGTACCCCAAGATCCATGTCAGCACTGGAGAGGAATCCTCAGGTTCCGGCCCCAACTCCACACAAGGTCTTAGGCCCCGGCATCGACGGGAGAGGAATCCCGAGACGCCCCCGAGGAACTCGCATGGGGACTGGCCTTTCCTGAGGCCACCAGAGCGGTTCCCTGAGGTCCCCGTCGTAAGTCGAGAGCACCTGCCGCAACTCGAGAAAATCCAGGAGGTTTTGCCCTCCAGGCGAGATGAGGCCCATTTCCGCTGAGGCTTCTCGAGGCCAATCACATCTAACCACTGGATCTTCCAAAGTGTCCTTCACACCATTGCTGCAACTCAAGAAGTTCCCCGACATACCCGTCAGCACTCGAGAGGAAGCACGTGGTGTCCCGCACACATCCAGGGGAGCCCCGTTTCGCCTCCTAGCTCGAGATGAGGGATCCTTTCCCTGTTTCGTAGGGAAAGAATTCCCGGCGTTCCCGTAGCATCTCAAGAGGAGGCGCTCTCCACAGGAAAGGCGAGAGGAACTCCAGGGTCGTGCCACCATTCCAAGAGTCCCCCATATGTGTCAGTCCATTCCAGAGGAACCTGTTTTCCCTGCACTGCCTTGACGTTCAAGCCGAGGATCGACTCCCACCACGTGTGCACGTGGGACAGCCCTGTGAGAAAGCCTCGTGGGAAAGCCTCGTGGGAAAGACTCGAGGGAAAACCATAGATCCTTTGATCCACGCGGCGGACTGCGTGACACTGCTGCTACCGCTCTGGAGGAAAGCGCAAGTGCATGCCCGCATTCGAGACGAGGACTGACTCCCCTGGGGAGACTCCAGAAGTACCCCAAGATCCATGTCAGCACTGGAGAGGAATCCTCAGGTTCCGGCCCCGACTCCACACAAGGTCTTAGGCCCCGGCATCGACGGGAGAGGAATCCCGAGACGCCCCCGAGGAACTCTCATGGGGACTGGCCTTTCCTGAGGCCACCAGAGCGGGTCCCTGAGGTCCCCGTCGTAAGTCGAGAGCACCTGCCGCAACACGAGAAAATCCAGGAGGTTTTGCCCTCCAGGCGAGATGAGGCCCATTTCCGCTGAGGCTTCTCGAGGCTAATCACATCTAACCACTGGAACTTCCAAAGGGTCCTTCACACCCTTGCTGCAACTCAAGAAGTTCCCCGACATACCCGTCTCCACTCGAGAGGAAGCACGTGGGGTCCCGCACACATCCAGGGGAGCCCCGTTTCTGCCTCCTAGCTCGAGATGAGGGATCCTTTCTCTGTTTCGTAGGGAAAGAATTCCCGGCGTTCCCGTCGCATCTCAAGAGGAGGCGCTCTCCACAGGAAAGGCGAGAGGAACTCCAGGGTCATGCCGCCATTCCAAGAGTCCCCCAGATGTGTCAGTCCATTCCAGAGGAACCTGTTTTCCCTGCACTGCGTTGACGTTCAAGCCGAGGATCGACTCCCACCACGTGTGCACGTGGGACAGCCCTGTGGGAAAGCCTCGTGGGAAAGCCTCGTGGGAAAGACTCGAGGGAAAACCATAGATCCTTTGATCCACGCGGCGGACTGCGTGACACTGCTGCTACCACTCTGGAGGAAAGCGCAAGTGCATGCCCGCATTCGAGACGAGGACTGACTCCCCTGGGGAGACTCCAGAAGTACCCCAAGATCCATGTCAGCACTGGAGAGGAATCCTCAGGTTCCGGCCCCGACTCCACACAAGGTCTTAGGCCCCGGCATCGAAGGGAGAGGAATCCCGAGAGGCCCCCGAGGAACTCGCATGGGGACTGGCCTTTCCTGAGGCCACCAGAGCGGGTCCCTGAGGTCCCCGTCGTAAGTCGAGAGCACCTGCCGCAACTCGAGAAAATCCAGGAGGTTTTGCCCTTCAGGAGAGATGAGGCCCATTTCCGCTGAGGCTTCTCGAGGCTAATCACGTCTAAACACTGGAACTTCCAAAGGGTCCTTCACACCGTTGCTGCAACTCAAGAAGTGCCCCGACATACCCGTCTCCACTCGAGAGGAAGCACGTGGGTCCCGCACACATCCAGGGGAGCCCCGTTTCCGCCTCCAAGCTCGAGATGAGGGATCCTTTCCCTGTTTCGTAGGGAAAGAATTCCCGGCGTTCCCGTCGCATCTCAAGAGTAGGCGCTCTCCACAGGAAAGGCGAGAGGAACTCCAGGGTCGTGCCACCATTCCAAGAGTCCCCCAGATGTGTCAGTCCATTCAAGAGGAAACTGTTTTCCCTGCACTGCCTTGACGTTCAAGCCGAGGATCGACTCCCACCACGTTTGCACGTGGGACAGCCTTGTGGGAAAGCCTCGTGGGAAAGCATCGTGGGAAAGACTCGAGGGAAAACCATAGATCCTTTGATCCACGCGGCAGACTGCGTGACACTGCTGCTACCGCTCTGGAGGAAAGCGCAAGTGCATGCCCGCATTCGAGACGAGGACTGACTCCACTGGGGAGACTCCAGAAGTACCCCAAGATCCATGTCAGCACTGGAGACGAATCCTCATGTTCCGGCCCCAACTCCACACAAGGTCTTAGGCCCCGGCATCGAAGGGAGAGGAATCCCGAGAGGCCCCCGAGGAACTCGCATGGTGACTGGCCTTTCCTGAGGCCACCAGAGCGGTTCCCTGAGGTCCCCGTCGTAAGTCGAGAGCACCTGCCGCAACTCGAGAAAATCCAGGAGGTTTTGCCCTCCAGGCGAGATGAGGCCCATTTCCGCTGAGGCTTCTCGAGGCCAATCACATCTAACCACTGGAACTTCCAAAGGGTCCTTCACACCCTTGCTGCAACTCAAGAAGTTCCCCGACATACCCGTCTCCACTCGAGAGGAAGCACGTGGGGTCCCTCACACATCCAGGGGAGCCCCGTTTCCGCCTCCTAGCTCGAGATGAGGGATCCTTATCCTGTTTCGTAGGGAAAGAATTCCCGGCGTTCCCGTCGCATCTCAAGAGGAGGCGCTCTCCACAGGAAAGGCGAGAGGAACTCCAGGGTCGTGCCACCATTCCATGAGTCCCCCAGATGTGTCAGTCCATTCCAGAGGAAACTGTTTTCCCTACACTGCCTTGACGTTCAAGCCGAGGATCGACTCCTACCACGTGTGCACGTGGGACAGCCCTGTGGGAAAGCCTCGTGGGAAAGCCTCGTGGGAAAGACTCGAGGGAAAACCATAGATCCTTTGATCCACGCGGAGGACTGCGAGACACTGCTGCTACCGCTCTGGAGGAAAGCGCAAGTGCATGCCCGCATTCGAGACGAGGACTGACTCCCCTGGGGAGACTGCAGAAGTACCCCAAGATCCATGTTAGCACTGGAGAGGAATCCTCAGGTTCCGGCCCCAACTCCACACAAGGTCTTAGGCCCCGGCATCGAAGGGAGAGGAATCCCGAGAGGCCCCCGAGGAACTCGCATGGGGACTGGCCTTTCCTGAGGCCACCAGAGCGTTTCCCTGAGGTCCCCGTCGTAAGTCGAGAGCACCTGCCGCAACTCGAGAAAATCCAGGAGGTTTTGCCCTCCAGGCGAGATGAGGCCCATTTCCGCTGAGGCTTCTCGAGGCTAATCACGTCTAACCACTGGAACTTCCAAAGGGTCCTTCACACCCTTACTGCAACTCAAGAAGTTCCCCGACATACACGTCTCCACTCGAGAGGAAGCCCGTGAGTCCCGCACACATCCAGGGGAGCCCCGTTTCCGCCTCCTAGCTCGAGATGAGGGATCCTTTCCCTGTTTCGTAGGGAAAGAATTCCCGGCGTTCCCGTCGCATCTCAAGAGGAGGCGCTCTCCACAGGAAAGGCGATAGGAACTCCAGGGTCGTGCCACCATTCCAAGAGTCCCCCAGATGTGTCAGTTCTTTCCAGAGGAACCTGTTTTCCCTGCACTGCCTTGACGTTCAAGCCGAGGATCGACTCCCACCACGTGTGCACGTGGGACAGCCCTGTGGGAAAGCCTCGTGGGAAAGACTCGAGGGAAAACCATAGATCCTTTGATCCACGCGGCAGACTGCGTGACACTGCTGCTACCGCTCTGGAGGAAAGCGCAAGTGCATGCCCGCATTCGAGACGAGGACTGACTCCCCTGGGGAGACTCCAGAAGTACCCCAAGATCCATGTCAGCACAGGAGAGGAATCCTCATGTTCCGGCCCCGACTCCACACAAGGTCTTAGGCCCCGGCATCGACGGGAGAGGAATCCCGAGACGCCCCCGAGGAACTCGCATGGGGACTGGCCTTTCCTGAGGCCACCAGAGCGGTTCCCTGAGGTCCCCGTCATAAGTCGAGAGCACCTGCCGCAACTCGAGAAAATCCAGGAGGTTTTGCCCTCCAGGCGAGATGAGGCCCATTTCCGCTGAGGCTTCTCGAGGCCAATCACATCTAACCACTGGAACTTCCAAAGGGTCCTTCACACCCTTGCTGCAACTCAAGAAGTTCCCCGACATACCCGTCTGCACTCGAGAGAAAGCACGTGGTGTCCCGCACACATCCAGGGGAGCCCCGTTTCGCCTCCTAGCTCGAGATGAGGGATCCTTTCTCTGTTTCGTAGGGAAAGAATTCCCGGCGTTCCCGTCTCATCTCAAGAGGAGGCGCTCTCCACAGGAAAGGCGAGAGGAACTCCAGGGTCGTGCCACCATTCCAAGAGTCCCCCAGATGTGTCAGTCCATTCCAGAGGACCTGTTTTCCCTGCACTGCCTTGACGTTCAAGCCGAGGATCGACTCCCACCACGTGTGCACGTGGGACAGCCCTGTGGGAAAGCCTCGTGGGAAAGCCTCGTGGGAAAGACTCGAGGGAAAACCATAGATCCTTTGATCCACGCGGCGGACTGCGTGACACTGCTGCTACCGCTCTGGAGGAAAGCGCAAGTGCATGCCAGCATTCGAGACGAGGACTGACTCCCCTGGGGAGACTCCAGAAGTACCCCAAGATCCATGTCAGCACTGGAGAGGAATCCTCAGGTTCCGGCCCCGACTCCACACAAGGTCTTAGGCCCCGGCATCGACGGGAGACGAATCCCGAGACGCCCCCGAGGAACTCGCATGGGGCCTGGCCTTTCCTGAGGCCACCAGAGCGGTTCCATGAGGTCCCCGTCGTAAGTCGAGAGCACCTGCCGCAACTCGAGAAAATCCAGGAGGTTTTGCCGTCCAGGTGAGATGAGGCCCATTTCCGCTGAGGCTTCTCGAGGCCAATCACATCTAACCACTGGAACTTCCAAAGGGTCCTTCACACCATTGCTGCAACTCAAGAAGTTCCCCGACATACCCGTCTCCACTCGAGAGGAAGCACGTGGGGTCCCGCACACATCCAGGGGAGCCCCGTTTCCGCCTCCTAGCTCGAGATGAGGGATCCATTCCCTTTTTCGTAGGGAAAGAATTCCCGGCGTTCCCGTCGCATCTCAAGAGGAGGCGCTCTCCACAGGAAAGGCGAGAGGAACTCCAGGGTCGTGACACCATTCCAAGAGCCCCCCAGATGTGTCAGTCCATTCCAGAGGAAACTGTTTTCCCTGCACTGCCTTGACGTTCAAGCCGAGGATCGACTCCCACCACGTGTGCACGTGGGACAGCCCTGTGGGAAAGCCTCGTGGGAAAGCCTCGTGGGAAAGACTCGAGGGAAAACCATAGATCCTTTGATCCACGCGGCGGACTGCGTGACACTGCTGCTACCGCTCTGGAGGAAAGCGCAATGCATGCCCGCATTCGAGACGAGGACTGACTCCCCTGGGGAGACTCCAGAAGTACCCCAAGATCCATGTCAGCACTGGAGAGGAATCCTCAGGTTCCGGCCCCGACGCCACACAAGGACTTAGGCCCCGGCATCAATGGGAGAGGATTCCCGCGAGGCCCCCGAGGAACTCGCATGGGGACTGGCCTTTCCTGAGGCCACCAGAGCGGGTCCCTGAGGTCACCGTCGTAAGTCGAGAGCACCTGCCGCAACTCGAGAAAATCCAGGAGGTTTTGCCCTCCAGGTGAGATGAGGCCCATTTCCGCTGAGGCTTCTCGAGGCTAATCACGTCTAACCACTGGAACTTCCAAAGGGTCCTTCACACCCTTGCTGCAACTCAAGAAGTTCCCCGACATACCCGTCTCCACTCGAGAGGAAGCACGTGGGTCCCGCACACATCCAGGGGAGCCCCGTTTCCGCCTCCTAGCTCGAGATGAGGGATCCTTTCCCTGTTTCGTAGGGAAAGAATTCCCGGCGTTCCCGTCGCATCTCAAGAGTAGGCGCTCTCCACAGGAAAGGCGAGAGGAACTCCAGGGTCGTGCCACCATTCCAAGAGTCCCCCAGATGTGTCAGTCCATTCAAGAGGAACCTGTTTTCCCTGCACTGCCTTGACGTTCAAGCCGAGGATCGACTCCCACCACGTGTGCACGTGGGACAGCCTTGTGGGAAAGCCTCGTGGGAAAGCATCGTGGGAAAGACTCGAGGGAAAACCATAGATCCTTTGATCCACGCGGCAGACTGCGTGACACTGCTGCTACCGCTCTGGAGGAAAGCGCAAGTGCATGCCCGCATTCGAGACGAGGACTGACTCCCCTGGGGAGACTCCAGAAGTACCCCAAGATCCATGTCAGCACTGGAGACGAATCCTCAGGTTCCGGCCCCAACTCCACACAAGGTCTTAGGCCCCGGCATCGAAGGGAGAGGAATCCCGAGAGGCCCCCGAGGAACTCGCATGGGGACTGGCCTTTCCTGAGGCCACCAGAGCGGTTCCCTGAGGTCCCCGTCGTAAGTCGAGAGCACCTGCCGCAACTCGAGAAAATCCAGGAGGTTTTGCCCTCCAGGCGAGATGAGGCCCATTTCCGCTGAGGCTTCTCGAGGCCAATCACATCTAACCACTGGAACTTCCAAAGGGTCATTCACACCCTTGCTGCAACTCAAGAAGTTCCCCGACATACCCGTCTCCACTCGAGAGGAAGCACGTGGGGTCCCTCACACATCCAGGGGAGCCCCGTTTCCGCCTCCTAGTTCGAGATGAGGGATCCTTATCCTGTTTCGTAGGGAAAGAATTCCCGGCGTTCCCGTCGCATCTCAAGAGGAGGCGCTCTCCACAGGAAAGGCGAGAGGAACTCCAGGGTCGTGCCACCATTCCATGAGTCCCTCAGATGTGTCAGTCCATTCCAGAGGAAACTGTTTTCCCTGCACTGCCTTGACGTTCAAGCCGAGGATCGACTCCTACCACGTGTGCACGTGGGACAGCCCTGTGGGAAAGCCTCGTGGGAAAGCCTCGTGGGAAAGACTCGAGGGAAAACCATAGATCCTTTGATCCACGCGGAGGACTGCGAGACACTGCTGCTACCGCTCTGGAGGAAAGCGCAAGTGCATGCCCGCATTCGAGACGAGGACTGACTCCCCTGGGGAGACTCCAGAAGTACCCCAAGATCCATGTTAGCACTGGAGAGGAATCCTCAGGTTCCGGCCCCAACTCCACACAAGGTCTTAGGCCCCGGCATCGAAGGGAGAGGAATCCCGAGAGGCCCCCGAGGAACTCGCATGGGGACTGGCCTTTCCTGAGGCCACCAGAGCGGTTCCCTGAGGTCCCCGTCGTAAGGCGAGAGCACCTGCCGCAACTCGAGAAAATCCAGGAGGTTTTGCCCTCCAGGCGAGATGAGGCCCATTTCCGCTGAGGCTTCTCGAGGCTAATCACGTCTAACCACTGGAACTTCCAAAGGGTCCTTCACACCCTTACTGCAACTCAAGAAGTTCCCCGACATACACGTCTCCACTCGAGAGGAAGCCCGTGAGTCCCGCACACATCCAGGGGAGCCCCGTTTCCGCCTCCTAGCTCGAGATGAGGGATCCTTTCCCTGTTTCGTAGGGAAAGAATTCCCGGCGTTCCCGTCGCATCTCAAGAGGAGGCGCTCTCCACAGGAAAGGCGAGAGGAACTCCAGGGTCGTGCCACCATTCCAAGAGTCCCCCTGATATGTCAGTTCTTTCCAGAGGAACCTGTTTTCCCTGCACTGCCTTGACGTTCAAGCCGAGGATCGACTCCCACCACGTGTGCACGTGGGACAGCCCTGTGGGAAAGCCTCGTGGGAAAGACTCGAGGGAAAACCATAGATCCTTTGATCCACGCGGCGGACTGCGTGACACTGCTGCTACCGCTCTGGAGGAAAGCGCAAGTGCATGCCCGCATTCGAGACGAGGACTGACTCCCCTGGGGAGACTCCAGAAGTACCCCAAGATCCATGTCAGCACTCGAGAGGAATCCTCAGGTTCCGGCCCCGACTCCACACAAGGTCTTAGGCCCCGGCATCGACGGGAGAGGAATCCCGAGACGCCCCCGAGGAACTCGCATGGGGACTGGCCTTTCCTGAGGCCACCAGAACGGTTCCCTGAGGTCCCCGTCGTAAGTCGAGAGCACCTGCCGCAACTCGAGAAAATCCAGGAGGTTTTGCCCTCCAGGCGAGATGAGGCCCATTTCCGCTGAGGCTTCTCGAGGCCAATCACATCTAACCACTGGAACTGCCAAAGGGTCCTTCACACCATTGCTGCAACTCAAGAAGTTCCCCGACATACCCGTCTGCACTCGAGAGAAAGCACGTGGTGTCCCGCACACATCCAGGGGAGCCCCGTTTCGCCTCCTAGCTCGAGATGAGGGATCCTTTCTCTGTTTCGTAGGGAAAGAATTCCCGGCGTTCCCGTCGCATCTCAAGAGGAGGCGCTCTCCACAGGAAAGGCGAGAGGAACTCCAGGGTCGTGCCACCATTCCAAGAGTCCCCCAGATGTGTCAGTCCATTCCAGAGGACCTGTTTTCCCTGCACTGCCTTGACGTTCAAGCCGAGGATCGACTCCCACCACGTGTGCACGTGGGACAGCCCTGTGGGAAAGCCTCGTGGGAAAGCCTCGTGGGAAAGACTCGAGGGAAAACCATAGATCCTTTGATCCACGCGGCGGACTGCGTGACACTGCTGCTACCGCTCTGGAGGAAAGCGCAAGTGCATGCCCGCATTCGAGACGAGGACTGACTCCCCTGGGGAGACTCCAGAAGTACCCCAAGATCCATGTCAGCACTGGAGAGGAATCCTCAGGTTCCGGCCCCGACTCCACACAAGGTCTTAGGCCCCGGCTTCGACGGGAGACGAATCCCGAGACGCCCCCGAGGAACTCGCATGGGGACTGGCCTTTCCTGAGGCCACCAGAGCGGTTCCCTGAGGTCCCCGTCGTAAGTCGAGAGCACCTGCCGCAACTCGAGAAAATCCAGGAGGTTTTGCCGTCCAGGTGAGATGAGGCCCATTTCCGCTGAGGCTTCTCGAGGCCAATCACATCTAACCACTGGAACTTCCAAAGGGTCCTTCACACCATTGCTGCAACTCAAGAAGTTCCCCGACATACCCGTCTCCACTCGAGAGGAAGCACGTGGGGTCCCGCACACATCCAGGGGAGCCCCGTTTCCGCCTCCTAGCTCGAGATGAGGGATCCATTCCCTTTTTCGTAGGGAAAGAATTCCCGGCGTTCCCGTCGCATCTCAAGAGGAGGCGCTCTCCACAGGAAAGGCGAGAGGAACTCCAGGGTCGTGACACCATTCCAAGAGCCCCCCAGATGTGTCAGTCCATTCCAGAGGAACCTGTTTTCCCTGCACTGCCTTGACGTTCAAGCCGAGGATCGACTCCCACCACGTGTGCACGTGGGACAGCCCTGTGGGAAAGCCTCGTGGGAAAGCCTCGTGGGAAAGACTCGAGGGAAAACCATAGATCCTTTGATCCACGCAGCGGACTGCGTGACACTGCTGCTACCGCTCTGGAGGAAAGCGCAATGCATGCCCGCATTCGAGACGAGGACTGACTCCCCTGGGGAGACTCCAGAAGTACCCCAAGATCCATGTCAGCACTGGAGAGGAATCCTCAGGTTCCGGCCCCGACTCCACACAAGGACTTAGGCCCAGGCATCAATGGGAGAGGATTCCCGCGAGGCCCCCGAGGAACTCGCATGGGGACTGGCCTTTCCTGAGGCCACCAGAGCGGGTCCCTGAGGTCACCGTCGTAAGTCGAGAGCACCTGCCGCAACTCGAGAAAATCCAGGAGGTTTTGCCCTCCAGGTGAGATGAGGCCCATTTCCGCTGAGGCTTCTCGAGGCTAATCACGTCTAACCACTGGAACTTCCAAAGGGTCCTTCACACCCTTGCTGCAACTCAAGAAGTTCCCCGACATACCCGTCTCCACTCGAGAGGAAGCACGTGGGTCCCGCACACATCCAGGGGAGCCCCGTTTCCGCCTCCTAGCTCGAGATGAGGGATCCTTTCCCTGTTTCGTAGGGAAAGAATTCCCGGCGTTCCCGTCGCATCTCAAGAGGAGGCATTCTCCACAGGAAAGGCGAGAGGAACTCCAGGGTCGTGCCACCATTCCAAGAGTCCCCCAGATGTGTCAGTCCATTCAAGAGGAACCTGTTTTCCCTGCACTGCCTTGACGTTCAAGCCGAGGATCGACTCCCACCACGTGTGCACGTGGGACAGCCTTGTGGGAAAGCCTCGTGGGAAAGCCTCGTGGGAAAGACTCGAGGGAAAACCATAGATCCTTTGATCCACGCGGCAGACTGCGTGACACTGCTGCTACGGCTCTGGAGGAAAGCGCAAGTGCATGCCCGCATTCGAGACGAGGACTGACTCCCCTGGGGAGACTCCAGAATTACCCCAAGATCCATGTCAGCACTGGAGAGGAATCCTCAGGTTCCGGCCCCGACTCCACACAAGGTCTTAGGCCCCGGCATCGACGGGAGAGGAATCCCGAGACGCCCCCGAGGAACTCGCATGGGGACTGGCCTTTCCTGAGGCCACCAGAGAGGTTCCCTGAGGTACCCGTCGTAAGTCGAGAGCACCTGCCGCAACTCGAGAAAATCCAGGAGGTTTTGCCCTCCAGGCAAGATGAGGCCCATTTCCGCTGAGGCTTCTCGAGGCCAATCACATCTAACCACTGGATCTTCCAAAGTGTCCTTCACACCATTGCTGCAACTCAAGAAGTTCCCCGACATACCCGTCTGCACTCGAGAGGAAGCACGCGGTGTCCCGCACACATCCAGGGGAGCCCCGTTTCGCCTCCTAGCTCGAGATGAGGGATCCTTTCCCTGTTTCGTAGGGAAAGAATTCCCGGCGTTCCCGTCGCATCTCAAGAGGAGTCGCTCTCCACAGGAAAGGCGAGAGGAACTCCAGGGTCGTGCCACCATTCCAAGAGTCCCCCAGATGTGTCAGTCCATTCCAGAGGACCTGTTTTCCCTGCACTGCCTTGACGTTCAAGCCGAGGATCGACTCCCACCACGTGTGCACGTGGGACAGCCCTGTGGGAAAGCCTCGTGGGAAAGCCTCGTGGGAAAGACTCGAGGGAAAACCATAGATCCTTTGATCCACGCGGCGGACTGCGAGACACTGCTGCTACCACTCTGGAGGAAAGCGCAAGTGCATGCCCGCATTCGAGACGAGGACTGACTCCCCTGGGGAGACTCCAGAAGTACTCCAAGATCCATGTCAGCACTGGAGAGAAATCCTCAGGTTCCGGCCCCGAATCCACACAAGGTCTTAGGCCCCGACATCGACGGGTGAGGAATCCCAAGAGGCCCCCGAGGAACTCGCATGGGGACTGGCCTTTCCTGAGGCCACCAGAGCGGTTCCCTGAGGTCCCCGTCGTAAGGCGAGAGCACCTGCCGCAACTCGAGAAAATCCAGGAGGTTTTGCCCTCCAGGCGAGATGAGGCCCATTTCCGCTGAGGCTTCTCGAGGCTAATCACGTCTAACCACTGGAACTTCCAAAGGGTGCTTCACACCCTTGCTGCAACTCAAGAAGTTCCCCGACATACCCGTCTCCACTCGAGAGGAAGCACGTGGGTCCCGCACACATCCAGGGGAGCCCCGTTTCCGCCTCCTAGCTCGAGATGAGGGATCCTTTCCCTGTTTCGTAGGGAAAGAATTCCCGGCGTTCCCGTCGCATCTCAAGAGGAGGCGCTCTCCACAGGAAAGGCGAGGGGAACTCCAGGGTCGTGCCACCATTCCAAGAGTCCCCCAGATGTGTCAGTCCATTCCAGAGGAACCTGTTTTCCCTGCACTGCCTTGACGTTCAATCCGAGGATCGACTCCCACCACGTGTGCACGTGGGACAGCCTCGTGGGAAAGCCTCGTGGGAAAGACTCGAGGGAAAACCATAGATCCTTTGATCCACGCGGCGGACTGCGTGACACTGCTGCTACCGCTCTGGAGGAAAGCGCAAGTGTATGCCCGCATTCGAGACGAGGACTGACTCCCCTGGGCAGACTCCAGAAGTACCTCAAGATCCATGTCAGCACTGGAGAGGAATCCTCAGGTTCCGGCCCCGACTCCACACAAGGTATTAGGCCCCGGCATCGACGGGAGAGGAATCCCGAGAGGCCCCCGAGGAACTCGCATGGGGACTGGCCTTTCCTGAGGCCACCAGAGCGTTTCCCTGAGGTCCCCGTCGTAAGTCGAGAGCACCTGCCGCAACTCGAGAAAATCCAGGAGGTTTTGCCCTCCAGGCGAGATGAGGCCCATTTCCGCTGAGGCTTCTCGAGGCCAATCACATCTAACCACTGGAACTTCCAAAGGGTCCTTCACACCATTGCTGCAACTCAAGAAGTTCCCCGACATACCCGTCTGCACTCGAGAGGAAGCACGTGGTGTCCTGCACACATGCAGGGGAGCCCCGTTTCTGCCTCCTAGTTCGAGACGAGGGATCCTTTCCCTGTTTCGTAGGGAAAGAATTCCCGGCGTTCCCGTCGCATCTCAAGAGGAGGCGCTCTCCACAGGAAAGGCGAGAGGAACTCCAGGGTCGTGCCACCATTTCAAGAGTCCCCCAGATGTGTCAGTCCATTCCAGAGGAACCTGTTTTCCCTGCACTGCCTGGACGTTCAAGCCGAGGATCGACTTCCACCACGTGTGCAGGTGGGACAGCCCTGTGGGAAAGCCTCGTGGGAAAGCCTCGTGGGAAAGACTCGAGGGAAAACCATAGATCCTTTGATCCACGCGGCGGACTGCGTGACACTGCTGCTACCGCTCTGGAGGAAAGCGCAAGTGCATGCCCGCATTCGAGACGAGGACTGACTCCCCTGGGGAGACTCCAGAAGTACCCCAAGATCCATGTCAGCACTCGAGAGGAATCCTCAGGTTCCGGCCCCGACTCCACACAAGGTCTTAGGCCCCGGCATCGACGGGAGAGGAATCCCGAGACGCCCCCGAGGAACTCGCATGGGGACTGGCCTTTCCTGAGGCCACCAGAGCGGTTCCCTGAGGTCCCCGTCGTAAGGCGAGAGCACCTGCCGCAACTCGAGAAAATCTAGGAGGTTTTGCCCTCCAGGCGAGATGAGGCCCATTTCCGCTGAGGCTTCTCGAGGCTAATCACATCTGACCACTGGAACTTCCAAAGGGTGCTTCACACCCTTGCTGCAACTCAAGAAGTTCCCCGACATACCCGTCTCCACTCGAGAGGAAGCACGTGGTGTCCCGCACACATCCAGGGGAGCCCCGTTTCCGCCTCCTAGCTCGAGATGAGGGATCCTTTCCCTGTTTCGTAGGGAAAGAATTCCCGGCGTTCCCGTCGCATCTCAAGAGGAGGCGCTCTCCACAGGAAAGGCGAGAGGAACCCCAGGGTCGTGCCACCATTCCAAGAGTCCCCCAGATGTGTCAGTCCATTCCAGAGGAACCTGTTTTCCCTGCACTGCCTTGACGTTCAAGCCGAGGATCGACTCCCACCACGTGTGCACGTGGGACAGCCCTGTGGGAAAGCCTCGTGGGAAAGCCTCGTGGGAAAGACTCGAGGGAAAACCATAGATCCTTTGATCCACGCGGCGGACTGCGTGACACTGCTGCTACCGCTCTGGAGGAAAGCGCAATGCATGCCCGCATTCGAGACGAGGACTGACTCCCCTGGGGAGACTCCAGAAGTACCCCAAGATCCATGTCAGCACTGGAGAGGAATCCTCAGGTTCCGGCCCCGACTCCACACAAGGACTTAGGCCCCGGCATCAATGGGAGAGGAATCCCGAGAGGCCCCCGAGGAACTCGCATGGGGACTGGCCTTTCCTGAGGCCACCAGAGCGGGTCCCTGAGGTCCCCGTCGTAAGTCGAGAGCACCTGCCGCAACTCGAGAAAATCCAGGAGGTTTTGCCCTCCAGGTGAGATGAGGCCCATTTCCGCTGAGGCTTCTCGAGGCTAATCACATCTAACCACTGGAACTTCCAAAGGGTCCTTCACACCCTTGCTGCAACTCAAGAAGTTCCCCGACATACCAGTCTCCACTGGAGAGGAAGCACGTGGGTCCCGCACACATCCAGGGGAGCCCCGTTTCCGCCTGCTAGCTCGAGATGAGGGATCCTTTCCCTGTTTCGTAGGGAAAGAATTCCCGGCGTTCCCGTCGCATCTCAAGAGGAGGCGTTCTCCACAGGAAAGGCGAGAGGAACTCCAGGGTCGTGCCACCATTCCAAGAGTCCCCCAGATGTGTCAGTCCATTCAAGAGGAACCTGTTTTCCCTGCACTGCCTTGACGTTCAAGCCGAGGATCGACTCCCACCACGTGTGCACGTGGGACAGCCTTGTGGGAAAGCCTCGTGGGAAAGCCTCGTGGGAAAGACTCGAGGGAAAACCATTGATCCTTTGATCCACGCGGCAGACTGCGTGACACTGCTGCTACGGCTCTGGAGGAAAGCGCAAGTGCATGCCCGCATTCGAGACGAGGACTGACTCCCCTGGGGAGACTCCAGAAGTACCCCAAGATCCATGTCAGCACTGGAGACGAATCCTCAGGTTCCGGCCCCAACTCCACACAAGGTCTTAGGCCCCGGCATCGAAGGGAGAGGAATCCCGAGAGGCCCCCGAGGAACTCGCATGGGGGCTGGCCTTTCCTGAGGCCACCAGAGCGGTTCCCTGAGGTCCCCGTCGTAAGTCGAGAGCACCTGCCGCAACTCGAGAAAATCCAGGAGGTTTTGCCCTCCAGGCGAGATGAGGCCCATTTCCGCTGAGGCTTCTGGAGGCCAATCACATCTAACCACTGGATCTTCCAAAGTGTCCTTCACACCATTGCTGCAACTCAAGAAGTTCCCCGACATACCCGTCTGCACTCGAGAGGAAGCACGTGGTGTCCCGCACACATCCAGGGGAGCCCCGTTTCGCCTCCTAGCTCGAGATGAGGGATCCTTTCCCTGTTTCGTAGGGAAAGAATTCCCGGCGTTCCCGTCGCATCTCAAGAGGAGGCGCTCTCCACAGGAAAGGCGAGAGGAACTCCAGGGTCGTGCCACCATTCCAAGAGTCCCCCAGATGTGTCAGTCCATTCCAGAGGACCTGTTTTCCCTGCACTGCCTTGACGTTCAAGCCGAGGATCGACTCCCACCACGTGTGCACGTGGGACAGCCCTGTGGGAAAGCCTCGTGGGAAAGCCTCGTGGGAAAGACTCGAGGGAAAATCATAGATCCTTTGATCCACGCGGCGGACTGCGTGACACTGCTGCTACCGCTCTGGAGGAAAGCGCAAGTGCATGCCCGCATTCGAGACGAGGACTGACTCCCCTGGGGAGACCCCAGAAGTACCCCAAGATCCATGTCAGCACTGGAGAGGTATCCTCAGGTTCCGGCCCCGACTCCACACAAGGTCTTAGGCCCCGGCATCGACGGGAGAGGAATCCCGAGACGCCCCCGAGGAACTCGCATGGGGACTGGCCTTTCCTGAGGCCACCAGAGCGGGTCCCTGAGGTCCCCGTCGTAAGTCGAGAGCACCTGCCGCAACGCGAGAATATCCAGGCGTTTTTGCCCTCCAGGCGAGATGAGGCCCATTTCAGCTGAGGCTTCTCGAGGCTAATCACGTCTAACCACTGGAACTTCCAAAGGGTGCTTCACACCCTTGCTGCAACTCAAGAAGTTCCCCGACATACCCGTCTCCACTCGAGAGGAAGCACGTGGGTCCCGCACACATCCAGGGGAGCCCCGTTTCCGCCTCCTAGCTCGAGATGAGGGATCCTTTCCCTGTTTCGTAGGGAAAGAATTCCCGGAGTTCCCGTCGCATCTCAAGAGGAGGCGCTCTCCACAGGAAAGGCGAGAGGAACTCCAGGGTGGTGCCACCATTCCAAGAGTCCCCCAGATGTGTCAGTCCATTCCAGAGGAACCTGTTTTCCCTGCACTGCCTTGACGTTCAATCCGAGGATCGACTCCCACCACGTGTGCACGTGGGACAGCCTCGTGGGAAAGCCTCGTGGGAAAGACTCGAGGGAAAACCATAGATCCTTTGATCCACGCGGCGGACTGCGTGACACTGCTGCTACCGCTCTGGAGGAAAGTGCAATGCATGCCCGCATTCGAGACGAGGACTGACTCCCCTGGGGAGACTCCAAACGTACCCCAAGATCCATGTCAGCACTGGAGAGGAATCCTCAGGTTCCGGCCCCGACTCCACACAAGGTCTTAGGCCCCGGCATCGACGGGAGAGGAATCCCAAGAGGCCCCCGAGGAACTCGCATGGGGACTGGCCTTTCCTGAGGCCACCAGAGCGGGTCCCTGAGGTCCCCGTCGTAAGTCGAGAGCACCTTCCGCAACTAGAGAAAATCCAGGAGGTTTTGCCCTCCAGGCGAGATGAGGCCCGTTTCCTCTGAGGCTTCTCGAGGCCAATCACATCTAACCACTGGAACTTCCAAAGGGTCCTTCACACCCTTGCTGCAACTCAAGAAGTTCCCCGACATACCCGTCTCCACTCGAGAGGAAGCACGTGGTGTCCCGCACACATGCAGGGGAGCCCCGTTTCCGCCTCCTAGCTCGAGATGAGGGATCCTTTCCCTGTTTCGTAGGGAAAGAATTCCCGGCGTTCCCGTCGCATCTCAAGAGGAGGCGCTCTCCACAGGAAAGGCGAGAGGAACTCCAGGGTCGTGCCACCATTGCAAGAGTCCCCCAGATGTGTCAGTCCATTCCAGAGGAACCTGTTTTCCCTGCACTGCCTTGACGTTCAAGCCGAGGATCGACTCCCACCACGTGTGCACGTGGGACAGCCCTGTGGGAAAGCCTCGTGGGAAAGCCTCGTGGGAAAGACTCGAGGGAAAACCATAGATCCTTTGATCCACGCGGCAGAATGCGTGACACTGCTGCTACCGCTCTGGAGGAAAGCGCAATGCATGCCCGCATTCGAGACGAGGACTGATTCCCCTGGGGAGACTCCAGAAGTACCCCAAGATCCATGTCCGCACTGCGGAGGAATCCTCAGGTTCCGGCCCCGACTCCACACAAGGTCTTAGGCCCGGCATCGACGGGAGAGGAATCCCGAGACGCCCCCGAGGAACTCGCATGGGGACTGGCCTTTCCTGAGGCCACCAGAGCGGTTCCCTGAGGTCCCCGTCGTAAGTCGAGAGCACCTGCCGCAACTCGAGAAAATCCAGGAGGTTTTGCCCTCCAGGTGAGATGAGGCCCATTTCCGCTGAGGCTTCTCGAGGCCAATCACATCTAACCACTGGAACTTCCAAAGGGTCCTTCACACCATTGCTGCAACTCAAGAAGTTCCACGACATACACGTCTCCACTCGAGAGGAAGCCCGTGGGTCCCGCACACATCCAGGGGAGCCCCGTTTCCGCCTGCTAGCTCGAGATGAGGGATCCTTTCCCTGTTTCGTAGGGAAAGAATTCCCGGCGTTCCCGTCGCATCTCAAGAGGAGGCGCTCTCCACAGGAAAGGCGAGAGGAACTCCAGGGTCGTGCCACCATTCCAAGAGTCCCCCAGATGTGTCAGTCCATTCCAGAGGAAACTGTTTTCCCTGCACTGCCTTGACGTTCAAGCCGAGGATCGACTCCCACCACGTGTGCACGTGGGACAGCCCTGTGGGAAAGCCTCGTGGGAAAGCCTCGTGGGAAAGACTCGAGGGAAAACCATAGATCCTTTGATCCACGCGGCGGACTGCGTGACACTGCTGCTACCGCTCTGGAGGAAAGTGCAAGTGCATGCCCGCATTCGAGACGAGGACTGACTCCCCTGGGGAGACTCCAGAAGTACCCCAAGATCCATGTCAGCACTGGAGAGGAATCCTCAGGTTCCGGCCCTGACTCCACACAAGGTCTTAGGCCCCGGCATCGACGGGAGAGGAATCCCGAGACGCCCCCGAGGAACTCGCATGGGGACAGGCCTTTCCTGAGGCCACCAGAGCGGTTCCCTGAGGTCCCCGTCGTAAGTCGAGAGCACCTGCCGCAACTTGAGAAAATCCAGGAGGTTTTGCCCTACAGGCGAGATGAGGCCCATTTCCGCTGAGGCTTCTCGAGGCTAATCACGTCTAAACACTGGAACTTCCAAAGGGTCCTTCACACCCTTGCTGCAACTCAAGAAGTTCCCCGACTTATCCGTCTGCACTCGAGAGGAAGCACGTGGTGTCCCGCACACATCCAGGGGAGCCCCGTTTCCGCCTCCTAGCTCGAGATGAGGGATCCTTTCCCTGTTTCGTAGGGAAAGAATTCCCGGCGTTCCTGTCGCATTTCAAGAGGAGGCGCTTTCCACAGGAAAGGCGAGAGGAACTCCAGGGTCGTGCCAAGATTCCAAGAGTCCCCCAGATGTGTCAGTCCATTCCAGAGGAACCTGTTTTCCCTGCACTGCCTTGACGTTCAAGCCGAGGATCGACTCCCACCACGTGTGCACGTGGGACAGCCCTGTGGGAAAGCCTCGTGGGAAAGCCTCGTGGGAAAGACTCGAGGGAAAATCATAGATCCTTTGATCCATGCGGCAGACTGCGTGACACTGCTACTACCGCTCTGGAGGAAAGCACAAGTGCATGCCCGCATTCGAGACGAGGACTGACTCCCCTGGGGAGACTCCAGAAGTACCCCAAGATCCATGTCCGCACTGGAGAGGAATCCTCATGTTCCGGCCCCGACTCCACACAAGATCTTAGGCCCCGGCATTGACGGGAGAGGAATCCCGAGAGGCCCCCGAGGAACTCGCATGGGGAATGGCCTTTCCTGAGGCCACCAGAGCGGGTCCCTGAGGTCCCCGTCGTAAGTCGAGAGCACCTGCCGCAACTCGAGAAAATCCAGGAGGTTTTGCCCTTCAGGCGAAATGAGGCTCATTTCCGCTGAGGCTTCTCGAGGCTAATCACATCTAACCACTGGAACTTCCAAAGGGTCCTTCACACCCTTGCTGCAACTCAAGAAGTTCCCCGACATACACGTCTCCACTCGAGAGGAAGCACGAGGGTCCTGCACACATCCAGGGGAACCCGTTTCCGCCTCCTAGCTCCAGATGAGGGATCCTTTCCCTGTTTCGTAGGGAAAGAATTCCTGCCGTTCCCGTCGCATCTCAAGTGGAGGCGCTCTCCACAGGAAAGGCGAGAGGAACTCCAGGGTCGTGCCACCATTCGAAGAGCCCCCAGATGTGTCAGTCCATTCCAGAGGAACCTGTTTTCCCTGCACTGCCTTGACGTTGAAGCCGAGGATCGACTCCCACCACGTGTGCACGTGGGACAGCCCTGAGGGAAAGCCTCGTGGGAAAGCCTCGTGGGAAATACTCGAGGAAAAACCTCGCGGGAAAGCCACAGATCTCATGATCCATGCCCCTGGAACCAGAGACTGCTGCTACCGTTTTGGAGGAAAGCGCACGTGCATGACCCCCTCTCGAGACGAGGACTTACTCCCCTGGGGAGACTCCAGAAGTTCCCCCAAGATCCATGTCAGCACTGAAGAGGAATCCTCATGTTCCGCCCCGACGCCACACAAGGTCTCAGGCCCCGGCATCGAAGCGAGAGGAAATCCGAGAGGCACCCGAGCAACTCGCATGAGGACTGGCATTGCCTGAGGCCAGCAGAGCGAGTCCCTGAGGTCCCCGTCGTAAATCGAGAGCACCTGCCGCAACTCGAAAAAATCTAGGAGGTATGGCCCTCCAGGCTAGAAGAGCCCATTTCGGCTGAGGCTTCTCGAAGCTAATCAAACCTAACCTCTGGAACTTCCAAAAGTTCCTTCACACCCTTGCTGTAACTCAAGAAGTTGCCTGACATACCCGTCTCCACTCTAGAGGAAGCACAAGGGTCCCGGCCACATCCAGAGGAGACCCGTTTCCGCCTCGTAGCTTGAGATGAGGGACATTTCGCTGCTTTTTCGGGAAAGAATTCCCGGCGTTCCACTCTCACCTCAAGAGGAGGTGCTCTCCACAGGAAAGGCGAGAGGAACTCCAGCGTCGTGCCACCATTCCAAGAGTTCCCCAGAAGTCTCAGTCCATTCCAGCGGAACCTGTTTTCCCTGCACTGCCTCGACTTTCACGCCGAGGATTGACTCCCACCACAGTGGCACGTGTGACAGCCCTGTGGGAAAGCCTCGTTGGAACGCCTCGAGGGAAAGCCACAGATCCCTTGTTCCAGGCGATGGAAAGCATGACACTGCTGCTACTGTTCTGGAGGAAAGCACACGTGCATGCCCCCATTTGAGACGAGGACTTACTCCCCTAGGGAGACTCCAGAATTACCCCATTATCCATGTCAGCACTGGAGAGGAATCCTCCGGTTCCAGCCCCGCCTCCACACAAGGTATTAGGCGCAGGCATCGAAGGGAGAGGTATCCCGAGAGGCCCACGTGCAACTCGCATGGGGACCGGCCTTTCCTGAGGCCACCAGAGCGGGTCCCAGAGGTCCCCGTCGTATGTCGAGAGCACCTGCCGCAACTCGAGAAAATCCAGGAGGATTTGCCCTCCAGGCGAGATGAGGCCCATTTCCGCTGAGGCTTCTCAAGGCTAATCACACCTAAGCTCTGGAACTTCCAAAGGGTCCTTGATACCCTTGCTGCAACTCAAGAAGTTCCCCGAGATACCCCTCTCCACTCGAGAGGAAGCACGTGGGTCCCACCCACATCCAAAAGAGCTCCATTTCCGCCTCGTAGGTCGAGATGAGGAATCCTTTCGCTGCTTGTTCAGGAGAGATTTCTGGGCGTTCCCGTCACATCTCAAGAGTAGGGGCTCTCCACAGGAAAGCTGAGAGCAACTCCAGTGTCGTGCCACCATTCCAAGAGTCCCCCAGATGTCTCAGAACATTCCTGAGGAAACTGTTTTCCCTGCACTGCCTTGACTTTCACGAGGAGGATCGACTCCCACCACGGTCTCACGTGGGACAGCCCTGTGGGAAAGCCTCGTGGGAAACCCTCGAGGGAAAGCCACAGATCCCTTGATCCACGCGACAGGAATCGTGACGCTGGTGCTACAGCTCGGAGGAAAGCACACGTGCATGCCCCCATTCGAGACGAGGACTTACTCCCTTGGGGAGACTCCAAAAGTACTCCAAGATCCATGTCAGTACTGGAGAGGAATCCTCATGTTCCGGCCCCGACTCCACACAAGGACTTAGGCCCCGGCATCTACGGAAGAGGAAACCCGAGAGGACCCGGAGCAATTCGGATGGGGACGGGCCAGTCTTGAGGCCACCAGAGCGGGTCCCTAAAGTCCCCATCGTAAGTCGAGAGCACCTGCGGCAACTCGAGAAAATCAAGGAGGTTTGGCACTCCAGGCGAGATGACGCCCATTTCCGCTGAGGCTTCTGGAAGGTAATCACATCTAACCTCTGGAACTTCTAAAAGGTCCTTCACAGCCTTGCTGCAACTCAGAAGTTCCCTAAAATACCCATCTCCACTCGAGAGGAAGCACGACGGTCCCGCCTACATCCAGAGGAGCCCCGTGTCCGCCTCGTAGCTCAAGATGAGGGATCCTTTCGCAGCTTTTTCGGGAAATAATTCTGGGAGTTCCTGTTGCATCTCAAGTGGAGGCGCTCCCCACAGGAAAGGCGAGAGGAACTCCAGCGTCGTGCCACCATTCCCAGAGTCCCCCAGATATCTCAGTCCATTCCAGAGGAACCTGTTTTCCGTGCATTGCCTCGAGTTTCACACCGAGCATCGACTCACACCACGGTGGCACTTGGGACAGCCCTGTGGGAAAGCCTCGTGGGCAAGACTCGAGGGAAAGCCATCGATCCTTTGATCCACGCGGCGGACTGCGTGACACTGCTGCTACCGCTCTGGAGGAATGTGCAAGTGCATGCCCGCATTCGAGACGAGGACTGACTCCCCTGGGGAGACTCCAGAAGTACCCCAAGATCCATGTCAGCACTGGAGAGGAATCCTCAGTTTCCGGCCCCGAATCCACACAAGGTCTTAGGCCCCGGCATCGACGGGAGAGGAATCCCGAGAGGCCCCCGAGCAACTCGCATGGGGACTGGCCTTTCCTGAGGTCACCAGAGCGGGTCCCTGAGGTCCCCATCGTAAGTCGAGAGCACCTGCCCCAACTCGAGAAAATTCAGGAGGTTTTGCCCTCCAGGCGAGATGAGGCCCATTTCCTCTGAGGCTTCTCAAGGCTAATCACACCTAATTTGTGGAAATTCTAAAAGGTCCTTCACACACTTGCTGCAACTCAAGAAGGACCCCGACATACCTGTCTCCACTCTAGAGGGAGCACGAGGCTCCCTCGCACATCCAGGGGAGCCCCGTTTCTGCCTCATAGCTCGAGATGAGGGATCCTTTCCCTGCTTGGTTGGGAAAGAATTCCCGTCGTTCCCGTTGCATCTAAAGAGGAGGCCGTCTCCACAGGAAAGGCAAGAGGAACTCCAGGGCCGCGCCACCATTCCGAGTCCCCCAGATTTCTCAGTTCATTTCAGAGGAACCTGTTTTCCCTGCACTGCCTCGACTTTCTCGCCGAGGATCGACAGCCACAACGGTGGCACGTGAAGCAGCCCTGTGGGAAAGCCTAGTGGAAAGCCTCGTGGGAAAGCCTCGAGGGAAAGCCACAGATCCCTTGATCCACGCGACGGGAAGCGTGACACTGCAGCTACAGCTCTGGAGGAAAGCGCACGTGCATACCCCCATTCGAGACGAGGACTTACTCCCCTGGGAAGACCCCAGAAGTACCCCAAGATCCATGTGAGCACTGGAGAGGAATCCTCAGGTTCTGGCCCCGCTTCTACACAAGTCTTAGCCCTAGCATCAAAGGGAAAGGAATCCAGAGAGGCCCCCGAGCCACTCGCATTGGGACTGGCCTTTCCTGAGGCCACAAGAGCGGGTCCCTGAGGTCTCCGTCGTAAGTCAAGAGCACCTGCCGTAACTCGAGAAAATCCAGTAGGTTTTGCCCTCCAGTCGTGATGAGGCCCATTTCCGCTGAGGCTTCTCAAGGCTAATCACATCTAACCTCTGGAACTTCCAAAAGGTCCTTCACACCCTTGCTGGAACTCAAGAAGTTCCCCGACATACCCGTCTCCACTCTAGAGGAAGCACGAGGGTCCCACCCACATCCAGAGGAGCTCCGTTTCTGCCTCGTAGCTCGAGATGAGGGATCCTTTCGCTGCTTGGTCGGGAAAGAATTCCCGGGGTTCCCTTCGCACCTCAGAGGAGGCGCTCTCCACAGCAAAGGCGAGAGGAACTCCAGCGTCTTGCCACCATTCCAAGAGTCCCCCAGATGTCTTAGTCCATTCTAGAGGAACCTGTTTTCCCTGAACTGCCTCGACTTTCACGCCGAGGAGAGACTCCCACCACGGTGGCACGTGGGACATCCCTGTGGGAAAGCCTCGTGGGAAAGCCTAGCAGGAAAGACTTAGATCCCTTGATCCAGGCGATGGGAAGCGTGACACTGCTGCTACAGCTCTGGAGGAAAGCGCACGTGCATGCCCCCATTAGAGACGAGGACTTACTCCCCTGGGGAGACTCCAGAAGTACCCCAAGATCCATGTCAGCATTGAAGAGGAATCCTCAGGTTCAGGGCCCGACACCACACAAGGTCTTAGGCCCTGGCATCGAACGGAGAGGAATCCCGAGAGGTCCCCGAGCAACTCGCAGGGGAATGGCCTTTACTGAGGCCACAAGAGCGGGTCCCTGAGGTCTCCATTGTAAGTCGAGAGCACTTGCCGCAACTCAAGAAAATCCAGGAGGTTTTGCTCTCCAGGCGAGATGAGGCCCATTTCCATGAGGCTTCTCGAGGCTAATCACACCTAAACTCTGGAACTTCCAAAAGGTCCTTCACACCCTTGCTGCAACTCAAGAAGTTCCCCGACATCCTCGTCTCCACTCTAGAGGAAGCACGAGAGTCCCGGCACCATCCAGAGGAGCCCCGTTTCCGCCTTGTAGATCGAGATGAGGGATCCTTTCCCTGCTTGGTCGGGAAAGAATTCCCGGTATTCCCGTCGCACCTCAGAGGAGGCGCTCTCCACAGGAAAGGCGAGAGGAACTCCATCGTCGTTCCACCATTCCAAGAGTCCCCTTGATGTCTCAGTCCATTCTAGAGGAACCTGTTTCTCTGCACTGCCTCGAATTTCACGCCGAGGATCGACTCCCACCACAGTCTCACGTGGGACAGCCCTGTGGGAAAGCCTCGTAGGAAAGCCTCAGGGAAAGCCACAGATCCCTAGATCCACGCGACGGGAAGCCGGACACTGCTGCTACAGGTTGGAAGGAAAGCGCACGTGCATGCCCCCTCTTGAGACGAGGACTCACTCCCCTGGGGAGACTCCAGAAGTGACCCAAGATCCATTTCAACACTAGAGAGGAATCCTCATGTTCCGGGCCTGACTCCACACAAGGTCTTAGGCCCCGGCATCAAAGGGAGAGTAATCCCCACAAGCCCCCGAACAGCTCGAATGGGGACTGACAGTCCTGAGGCCACCAGAGTCAGTCCCTTTCGTCACCGTCATAAGACGAGAGCATCAGCCACAACTTGAGAAAATCCAGGACGTTCTCACCTAAAGGATAGATGAGGCCCATTTCAACTGAGGCATCTCTAGGATAATCACATCTAACCCTGGAGAGTAGAAAGGGTAATTCACAGCCTTGCTGCAACTCAAGAAGTTCCCCGACATACCCGTCTCCACTCGAGAGGAAGCAGGAGGGTCCTGGCCACATCCAGAGGAGCCCAGTTCCCGACTCGTAGCTCGAGATGAGGGATAATTTCGCTGCTTGTTCGGGAAAGAATTCTGGGAATTCCCGGCGCGTCTCAAGAGGAAGTGCTCTCCACAGGAAAGGCGAAAACTCCAGCGTCGTGCAACCATTCCCAGAGACCCCTAGATGTCTCAGTCCATTCCAGAGGAAGCTGTTTTCCCTGCACTGCCTTGACTTTCACGCCGAGGATCGACTCCCACCACTGTCTCACGTGGGACAGCCCTGCGGGAAAGCCTCGTGGGAAAGCCTCGTGGGAAAGCATCGAAGGAAAGCCACAGATCCCTTGATCCACGCGACGGGAAGCATGGCACTACTTCTACTGCTCTGGAGGAAAGCGCACGTGCATGCCCCCATTCGAGACGAGGACTTACTCCCCTGGGAGACTCCAGAAGTACCCCAAGATCCATGTCAGCACTGGAGAGGAATCCTCAGGTCCCGGTCTCGACTCCACACAAGGTCTTAGGCCCCGGCATCGAAGGGAGAAGAATCCCGAGAGGCCCCCGAGCAACTCGCATGGGAACTAGCCTTTCCTGAGGCCACCAGAGCGGGTCCCTGAGGTCCCCGTCATAAGTCGAGAGCACCTGCCCCAACTCGAGAAAATCCAGAAGGTTTTGCCCTCCAGGCGAGATGAGACCCATTTCCGCTGAGCCTTCTCAATGCTAATCACACCTAACTTCTCGAAATTCCAAAAGGTCCTTCACACACTTGCTTCAACTAAAGAAGTTTCCCGACATACAGGTCTCCATTCTAGAGGAAGAACGAGGGTCCCGCCCACATCCAGAGGAGCCCCGTTTCCGCCTCGTATCCGAGATGAGGGATCCTTTACCTGCTTGGTTGGGAAAGCATTCCCAGCGTTCACATCGCATCTGAAGAGGAGGCGCTCTCCACAGGAAAGGCGAGAGTAACTCCAGGGTCGTGTCCACATTCCAAGAGTCCCGCAGATGTCTCAGTCCATTCCAGAGGAAACTGTTTTGCTCCACTGCCTCGACTTTCATGCCGAGGATGGACTCCCACCACGGTGGCACGTGGGACAGCCCTGTGGGAAAGCCTCCTGGGAAAGCCTCGGGGGAAAGCCTCGAGGGAAAGACACAGATCCCATGATCGACCCGACGGGAAGCGTGATATTTCTGCTCCAGCGCGGGAGGAAAGCCCATTTGCATGTCCCCTCTAGAGGCGAGGACTGACTCCCCTGGGGAGACTCCAGAAGTACCCAAAGTTCCATGTCAGCACTGGAGAGGAATCCTTAGGATCCGGCCCTGACTCCACACAAGGTCTTAGGCCCGGCATCGACGGGAGAGGAATCCCGAGAGGCTCCCGAGCCACTGGAATGGGTACTGGCCAGTCCTGAGGCCACCAGAGCGGGTCCCTTAGGTCACCGTCGTAAGACGAGAGCACCTGCCGCAACTCGAGTAAATCCAGGAGGTTTTTCCCTCCAGGCGAGATGAGGCCCATTTCCGCTGAGGCTTCTCCAGGCTAATCACTTCTAGCCTCTGGAACTTCCAAAAGGTCCTTCACACCCTTGCGGCAACTCAAGAAGTTGCCTGACATGCGCGTCTCCACTCTAGAGGAAGCACGAGTCTCCCATCCACATCCAGAGGAGCCCCGTTTCTGCCTCGTAGCTCGAGATGAGGGACATTTCGCTGCTTTGTCCGGAAAGAATTCCCGGCGTTCCCCTCTCACCACAAGAGGAGGCGCTCTCCACAGGAAAGGCGAGAGGAACTCCAGCGTCGTGCCACCATTCCAAGAGTCCCCGAGATGTCTCAGTCCATTCCAGAGGAACCTTTTTGCCCTGCACTGCCTCGGCTTTCACGCCGAGGATCGACTCCCACGCAGAGGATCGACTCCCACCACGCTGGCACGTGTGACAGCCCAGTGGTAAAGCCACGTGGAAAAGCCTCGTGGGAAAGCCTCTAGGGAAAGCCACAGATATCTTGATCCAGGAGATGGGAAGCGTGACACTGCTGCTGCCGCTATGGAGGAAAGCGCACGTGCATGCCCCCATTTGAGACGAGGACTTACTCCCCTGGGGAGACTCCAGAAGTACCCCAAGATCCAAGTCAGCACTGGAGAGGAATCTTCAGGTTCCAGCCCCGCCTCCACACAAGGTCTTAGGCCCCGGCATCAAAGGGAGAGAAATCCCGAGAGGCCCCCGAGCAACTTGCATTGGGACTGGCCTTTCCTGAGGCCACAAGAGCGGGTCCCTGAGGTCCCCGTCGTAAGTCGACGGCACCTGCCACAACTCGAGAAAATCCAGGAGGTTTTGCCCTCCAGGCGAGATTAGGCCCATTTCCACTGAGGCTTCGCAAGGCTAATCACATCTAAGCCCTGGAACTTCCAAAAGGTCCTTCAAACCCTTGCTGCAACTCAAGACGTTCCCCGACTTCCCTGTCTGCACTCTAGAGGAAGCATGAGGGTCCCGAACACATCCAGAGGAGCCCCGTTTCTTCCTCGTAGCTCAAGATGAGGGACACTTTCCCTGCTTGGTCGGGAAAGAATTCTGGGCATTCCTGTCGCATTTCAAGAGGAGGCGCTCTCCACAGCAAAGGCGAGCGGAACTCCAGCATCGTGCCACCATTCCAAGAGTCCCCCAAATATCTCAGTCCATTTCAGAGGAACCTGTTTTCCCTGCACTGCCTCGACTTTCACTCCAAGGATAGACTCAAACCAAGGTGGCACGTGGGACCCCTGTGGGGAAGCCTCGTGAGAAAGCCTCCTGGGAAAGCCTGGAGTGAAAGTCACAGATCCCTTGATCCAGGCGATGGAAAGCGTGACACTGCTGCTAGAGCTCTGGAGGAAAGCGCAGGTGCATGTCCCCATTCGAGATGAGGACTTACTCCCCTGAGGAGACTCCAAAAGTACCCCAAGATCCATGTCAGCACAGGAGAGGAATCCTCAGGTTCCGGCCCCGCATCCACACACGCCTTACGCCCCGGCATCGAAGGGAGAGGAATCCCCAAAGGCACCCGAGCAACTCGCAGGGGACTGGCCTTTCCTGAGGCCACCAGAGCGGGTCCCTGAGGTCCCCGACGTAAGTCGAGAGCACCTGCCGCAACTCGAGAAAATCCAGGAGGTTTTGCCCTCCAGGCGAGATGGGGTCCATTTCCGCTGAGGCGTCTCAAGGCTAATCACACCTAACATCTGGGACTTTCAAAAGGTCCTTCACACCCTTGCTGCAACTCAAGAAGTTCCCCGACATACCCGTCTCCACTCGAGAGGAGGCACGAGGGTCCCGCCCACATCCAGAGGAGCCCCGTTTCCGCCTCCTAGCTCGACATGAGGGATCCTTTGGCTGCTTGATCGGGAAAGAATTCTGGGCATTCCCGTTCCATCTCAAGAGGATGCGTTTTACACAGGAAAGGCGAAAGGAACACCATCGTCGTGTCACCAAACCAAGAGTCCCCCATTGTCTCAGTCCATTTCAGAGGAACCTGTTTTCCATGCACTGCCTCGACTTTCACGCCGAGGATCGACTCCCACCACGGTGGCACATGGGAGAGCCCTGTGGGAAAGCCTCGTGGGAAAGCCTGGTGGGAAAGTCTCCAGGGAAAGCCACAGATCCCTTGATAAACGCGACCGGAAGCGTGACACTGCTGCTACCGATCGGGAGGAAAGCGCACGTGCATGACCCCATTCGAGACGAGGACTTACTTCCCTGGGGAGACTCCAGAAGTAGCCCAAGATCCATGTCAGCACTGGAGAGGAATCCTCAGGTTCCGGCCCCGACTCCACACAAGGTCTTAGGCCCTGGCATCGATGGGAGAGGAATCCCGAGAGGCTCCCTATCAACTCGCATGCGGACTGGCCTTTCCTGAGGCCACCAGAGCCGGTCCCGGAGGACCCCATTGTAAGTCTTGAGCACCTGCCGAAACTCGAGAAAATCCAGGAGGTTTTGGCCTCCATGCGAGATGAGGACCATTTCCAGTGAGGCTTCTCGAGGCTAATCACACCTAACCTCTGGAACTTCCAAAAGGTCCTTCACACCCGTGCTGCAACTCAAGAAGTTCCCCGACATCCCCGTCTCCACTCGAGAGGAAGCACGAGGGTCCCGCCCACCTCCAGAGGAGCCCGTTTCCGCCTTGTAGCTCGAGATGAGGGATCCTTTCCCTGCTTGGTCGGGAAAGAATTCCCGGCGTTCCCGTCGCATCTCAAGAGGAGGCGCTCTCCACAGGAAAGGCGAGAAGAACAAGAGCGTCGTGCCACCATTCCAAGAGTCCCCCATATGTCTCCGCCCATTCCAGAGGAACCTGTTTTCCCTGCACTGACTGGACTTTCACGCCAAGGATCGACTCCAACCACGGGGGCACATGGGACAGACCTGTGGGAAAGCCTCTTGGGAAAGCCTCGTGGGAAAACCTCGAGGTATAGCCACAGATCCCTTGATCCACGCGACGGGAAGCGTGACGCTGCTGCTGCCGCTCTGGAGGAAAGCGCACGTGCATGCCCCCATTCGAGACGAGGACTTACTCCGCTGAGGAGACTCCAGAAGTACCCCAAGATCCGTGTCAGCACTGGAGAGGAATCCTCAGGTTCCGGCCCCGACTCCACACAAGGTCTTAGGATCCGGCATCCAACGGTGAGGAATCCCCAGAGGCCCGCGAGCAACTCGCATGGGGACTGGCCTTTCCTGAGGCCACCAGAGCGGATCCCTGAGGTCCCCGACGTAAGTCGACAGCACCTGCCGCAACTCGAGAAAATCCAGGAGGTTTTGCCCTGCAGGCGAGATGAGGCCCATTTTCGCTGAGGAGTCTCGTGGCTAATCACACCTAAACTCTGGAACTTCCAAAAGGTCCTTCACACCCTTGCTGCAACTCAAGTAGTTCCCCAACATACCCCTCTCCACTCTAGAGGAAGCACGAGGGTCCCGCCCACATCCAGAGGAGCCCCATTTCCGCCTCGCCCCTTGAGATGAGGGATCCTTTCCCTGCTTGGTCGGGAAAGAATTCTGGGCATTCCCGTCGCATCTCAAGAGGAGGCACTCTCCACAGAAAAGGCGAGAGGAACTCCAACGTCGTGCCGCCATTCCAAGAGTCCCCCAAATATCTCAGTCCATTCTAGAGGAACCTGTTTTCCCTGCACTGCCTCGACTTTCACGCCGAGGATCGACTACCACCACGGTGGCACGTGGGACAGCCCTGTGGGAAAGCCTCGTGGGAAAGCTTCGAGGGAAAGCCACAGATCCCTTGATCCACGCGACGGTAGCGTGACACTGCTGCTACCACTCTGGAGGAAAGCGCACGTGCATGCCCCCATTGGAGACGAGGACTTACTCCCCTGGGAAGACTCCAGAAGTACCCCACGATCCATGTCAGCACTGGAGAGGAATCCTCAGGTTCCGGCCCGGATTCCACACAAGGTTTTAGGCCCTGGCATCGAAGGGAGAGGAATCCTGTGAGGCCCCCGAGAAACTCGCATGGGGACTTGCCTTTCCTGAGGCCACCAGAGCGGGTCCCTGAGGTCCCCGTCGTAAGTCGAGAGCACCTCCCGCAACTCGAGAAAATCCACGAGGTTTTGCCCTCCAGGTGAGATGAGGCCCATTTCCGCTGAGGCGTTTCGAGGCTAATCACACCTAACATCTGGGACTTTCAAAAGGTCCTTCACACCCTTGCTGCAACTGAAGAAGTTCCCCGACATACCTGTCTCCACTCGAGAGGAAGCACGAAGGTCCCGCCCACATCCAGAGGAGCCCCGTTTCCGCCTCCCAGCTTGACATGAGGGATCCTTTCCCTGCTTGGTCGGGAAAGAATTCTGGGCATTCCCGTCCCATCTCAAGAGGATGCGTTCTCCACAGGAAACGCGAAAGGAACACCAGGGTCGTGTCACCAAACCAAGAGTCCCCCATTGTCTCAGTCCATTCCAGAGGACCTGTTTTCCCTGTGCTGCCTCTACTTTCACGCCGAGGATCGACTCCGACCACGGTGGCACGTTGGACAGCTCTGTACGAAATCCTCGTCTGAAAGCCTCGAGGGAAATCCTCGAGGGAAAGCCACAGATCCCATGATCAACGTGATGGCAAGCGTCACACTGCTGCTACAGCTCGGGAGGAAAGCGCACGTGCATGTCCCTTAGAGCGGAGGGCTGACTTCCCTGGGGAGACTCCAGAATTACCCCAATATCCATTTCAGCACTGGAGAGGAATACTCAGGTTCCGGCCCCGACTCCACACAACACCTTAGGCCCTGGCATCGACGGGAGTGTAATCCCAGGAGGCCACCGAACAAGTCGTATTGGGACTGGCCAGTCCTGAGGTCACCAGAGCGGGTTCCTTAGGTCACCGTGGTAAGACGAGACCACCTGTCAAAACTCGAGAAAATCCAGGAAGTTCTCCCATCCAGGCTCGATGAGGCCCATTTCCGCTGAGGCGTCTCGAGGCTAATCACATCTAACCTCTGGAACTTCCAAAGGGTCCTTCACACCCTTGTTGCAACTCAAGAAGTTCCCCGACATACCCCTCTCCACTCGAGAGAAAGCACGTGGGTCCCGCCCACATCCAGAAGAGCTCCGTTTCCGCCTCGTAGGTGAAGATGAGGGATCCTTTCGCTGATTGTTCAGGAGAGAATCCTGGGCGTTCCCGTCGCATCGCAAGAGGAGGTGCTCTCCACAGGAAAGGTGAGAGCAACTCCAGTGTCGTGCCACCATTCCAAGAGTCCCCCAGATGTCTCAGTCCATTCCGGAGGAACCTGTTTTCCCTGCACTGCCTCGACTTTCACGCCGAGGATCGACTCCCACCACAGTCTCACGTGGGACAGCCCTGTGGGAAAGCCTCGTGGGAAAGCCTCGAGTGAAAGCCACAGATCCCTTGATCCACGCGACGGGAAGCGTGACACTGCTGCTACAGGTCGGAAGGAAAGCGCACGTGCATGCCCCCTCTCGAGACGAGGACTCACTCCCCTGGGGAGACTCCAGAAGTGACCCAAGATCCATTTCAACACTGGAGAGGAATCCTCATGTTCCGGGCCCAACTCCACACAAGGTCTTAGGCCCCGGCATCAAAGTGAGAGGAATCCCAAGATGCCCGCGAGAAACCTGCATGGGGACTGGCCTTTCCTGAGGCCACCAGATCGTGTCCCTGAGGTCCCCGTGGTAAGTCGAGAGCACCAGCCGCAACTCGAAGAAATCCAGGAGGTTTTGCCCTCCAGGCGAGAAGAGTCCCATTTCCACTGATGCTTCTCGAGGCTAATCACCCCTAACCTCTGGAACTTCCAAAAGGTCCTTCACTCCCTTGCTGCCACTCGAGAAGTTCCCCGACTTACCCGTCTCCACTCTAGAGGAAGCACGAGGGTCCTGGGCACATCCAGAGGAGCCTCGTTTCCGCCTAGTGGCTCGAGATGAGGCATCCTTTCGCTTCTTGGTCGGGGAAGAATTCTCGGCGTTCCCGCTGCATTTCAAGAGGAGGCGGTCGCAATAGGAAAGGCGAGAGGAACTCCAGCGTCGTGCCACCATTCCGAGAGGCCCCAGATGTCTCAGTCCATTCCAGAGGAACCTATTTTCCATGCACTGCCTCGACTTTCACGCCGAGGATCGACTCCCACCACGGTGGCAGGTGGGACAGCCCTGTGTTAAAGCCTCGTGGGAAAGCCACGTGGGAAAGCCTCGTGGGAAAGCCACGTGGGAAAACCTCGTGGGAAAGCCTCGAGGGAAAGCCACAGATCCCTTGATCCACGCGACGGGAAGCGTGACATTGCTGCTGCAACTCTGGAGGAAAGCGCACGTGCCTGCCCCCATTCGAGATGAGGACTTACTCCCCTGGGGAGACTCCAGAAGTATCCCCAAGGTCCATGTCAGCACTGGAGAGGAATCCTCAGGTTCCAGTCCCGCCTGCACACAAGGTCTTAGGCCCCGGCATCAAAGGGAGAAGAATCCCAAGAGGCCCCCGAGCAACTCGCCTGGGGACTGGCCTTTCCTGAGACCACCAGAGCGGGTCTCTGAGGGCCCCGTCATAAGTCGAGAGCACCTGCCACAACTCGAGATAATCCACGAGGTTTTACCCTCCAGGCGGGATGAGGCCCATTTCCGCTGAGGCTTCTCGAGGCTAATCACACCTAACATCTGGAACTTCCAAAAGGTCCTTCACACCCTTGCTGCAACTCAAGAAGTTCCCCGACATCCCTGTCTCCGCTTTAGAGGAAGCACGAGGGTCCCGCCCACATCCAAAGTAGCGCCGTTTCCGCCTCGTAGCTCAAGATGAGGATTCCTTTCGCTGCTTTGTCGGGAAAGAATTCTGGGCATTCCCGTCCCAACTCAAGAGAAGCCGCTCTCGACAGGAAAGTGGAGAGGAACTCAGGCGTCATGCCACCATGCCAAGAGTCCCCCAGATATCTCACTCTATTCCAAAAGAACCTGTTTTCCCTGCACTGTCTCGACTTTCGCGCAGAGGATCCACTCCCATCAAGGTGGCACGTGGGACAGCCCTGTGGGAAAGCCGCGTGGGAAAGCCGCGAGGGAAAGCCACAGATCCCTTGATCCACGCGACAGGAAGTGTGACACTGCTGCTACAGATTGGGAGGAAAGTGCACGTGCATGCCCCCATTCGAGACGAGGACTGACTCCCCTGGGGAGACTCCAGAAGTGCCCCAAGATCCATTTCAACACTGGAGAGGAAACCTCATGTTCCGGGCCCGACTCCACACAAGGTCTTAGGCCCCGGCATCAAAGGGAGAGGCATTCCCAGAAGCCCCCGAACAACTCGAATGGGGACTGACCAGTCCTGAGGCCACCCGAGTCGGTCCCTTTCGTCACCGTTATAAGACGAGAGCACCTGCCACAACTTGAGAAAATCCAGGACGTTCTCACCTCCAGGATAGATGAGGCCCATTTCCGCTGAGGCGTCTCGAGGATAATCACATCTAACCTCTGGATCTTCCAAAAGGCCCTTCACACCCTTGCTGCAACTCAAGAAGTTCCCCGACATACCCGTCTCCACTCGAGAGGAAGCAAGAGGGTCCCGCCCACATCCAGAGGAGCCCAGTTTCCGACTTGTAACTGGACATGGGGGGTCCTTTCCCTGCTTGGTCGGGAAATAATTCCTGGGTTTCCCGGCGTATCTCAAGAGGAGGCACTCTCCACAGGAAAGGCGACAGGAACTCCAAGGTCGTGCCACCATTCCCAGAGTCCCCCAGATGTCTCAGTCCATTCCAGAGGAACCTGTTTTCCCTGCACTGCCTTTACTTTCACGCCGAGGATCGACTCCCACGCCGAGGATCGACTCCCACCACGCTGGCAAGTGGGACAGCCCTGTGGGAAACCCTGGTGGGAAAGCCTCGAGGGGAAGCCACAGATCCCTTGATTCAGGCGATGGGAAGCGTGACACGGCTGCTACCGCTCTGGAGGAAAGCTCACGTGCATGCCCCCATTCGAGACGAGGACTTACTCCCCTGGGGAGACTCCAGAAGTACCCCAAGATTCATGTCAGCACTGGAGAGGAATCCTGAGGTTCCGGCCTCGACACCACACAAGGTCTTAGGCACCGGCTTCGAAGGGAAAGGAATTCTGAGAGACCCCGGGCAATTCGCATAGGGACTGGCCTTTCCTGAGCCAACCAGAGCGGGTCCATGAAGTCCCCGTCGGAAGTTGAGAGCACCTGCCACAACTCGACAGAATCCAGGAGATTTTGCCCTCCAGGCGAGATGAGGACCATTTCCACTGAGGCTTTCCGAAGCTAATCACACCTAACCTCTGGAATTTCCAAAAGTTCCTTCACACCCTTGCTGCAACTCAAGAAGTTGCCTGACATACCCGTCTCCCAACTAGAGGAAACACGATGGTCCCGGCCACATCCAGAGGAGCCCCGTTTCCGCTACGTAGCTCAAGATGAGGGATCCTTTCGCTGCATGTTCGTGAAAGAATTCTGTGCATTCCTGTCGCATCTCAATTAGGAGGTGCTCTCCACAGGAAAGGCTAGAACTCCAGCGTCGTGCCACCATTCCCAGAAACCCCCAGATGTTTCATTCCATTCTAGAGGAACCTGTTTTCCCTGCACTGCCTCGACTTTCACGCCGAGGATCGACTCCCACCATGGTGGCACGTGTGACAGCCCTGTGGGAAAGCCTCGTGGAAAAGCCTCGTGGGAAAGCCTCTAGGGAAAGCGACAGATCCCTTGATCCAGGCGATGGGAAGCGTGAAACTGCTGCTACCGCTCTGGAGGAAAGCGCACATGCATGCCCCCATTCGAGACGAGGACTTACTCCCCTGGGAAGTCTCCAGAAGTACCCCAAGATCCATGTCAGCACTGGAGAGGAATCCTCACGTTCCAGCCCCGCCTCCACACAAGGTCTTAGGCCCCGGCATCAAAGGGAGAGGAATCCCGAGAGGCCCTCGAGCAACTCGCATTGGGAATGGCCTTTCCTGAAGCCACAAGAGCGGGTCCCTGAGGTCCCTGTCATAAGTCGACAGCACCTGCCGCAACTCGAGAAAATCCAGGAGGTTTTGCCCTCCAGGCGAGATGAGGCCCATTTCCGCTGAGGCTTCTCAAGGCTAATCACATCTAAGCCCTGGAACTTCCAAAAGGTCCTTCACACCCTTGCTGCAACTCAAGAAGTTCCCCGAAATACCCGTCTCCACTCGAGAGGAAGCACGAGGGTCCCGCCCACATCCAGAGGAGCCCCGTTTCTTCCTCAGTGCTCAAGATGAGGGATACTTTCCCTGCTTGGTCGGGAAAGAATTCTAGGCATTCCTGTCGCATTTCAAGAGGAGGCGCTCTCCACACGAAAGGGGAGAGGAACTCCAGCATTGTGCCGCCATTCCAAGAGTCCCCCAAATATTTCAGTCAATTTCAGAGGAACCTGTTTTCCCTGCACTGCCTCGACTTTCACGCCAAGGATCGACTCAAACCAAGGTGGCACGTGGGACCCCTGTGGGGAAGCCTCGTGGGAAAGCCTCCTGGGAAAGCCTGGAGTGAAAGCCACAGATCCCTTGATCTAGGCGATGGAAAGCGTGACACTGCTGCTACAGCTCTGGAGGAAAGCGCAGGTGCATGTCCCCATTCGAGATGAGGACTTACTCCCCTGGGGAGACACCAGAAGTACCCCAAGATACATGTCAACACAGGAGAGGAATACTCAGGTTCCGGCCCCGCTTCCTCACAAGGTCTTAGGCCCCGGCATCGAAGGGAGAGGAATCCCCAGAGGCCCGCGAGAAACTCGCATGGGGACTGGCCTTTCCTGAGGCCACCAGAGCAGGTCCCTGAGGTTCCCGCCGTAAGTCGAGAGCACCTGCCGCAACCTGAGAAAATCCAAAAGGTTTTGCCTCCAGGCGAGATGAGGCCCATTTCCGCTGAGGCTTCTGAAGGCTAATCACATCTAACCCCTGGAACTTCCAAAAGGTCCTTCACACCCTTGCTGGAACTCAAGAAGTTCCCCGATATCCCCGTCTCCAGTCTAGAGGAAGCACGAGGGTCCCGCACACATCCAGAGGAGCCCCGTTTCCGCCTCATATCTCGAGATGAGGGATCCTTTCCCTGTTTGGTCGGGAAAGAATTCTCGGCTTTCCCGTCGCATCTCAAGAGGAGGCACTCTCCACAGCAAAGGCGAGAGGAACTCCAGCATCGTGCCGCTATTCACAGAGTCCCCCAAATATCTCAGTCCATTCTAGAGAAACCTGTTTTCCCTGCACTGCCTCGATTTTCACGCCCAGGATCGACTCCCACCACGGTGGCACGTGGGACAGCCCTGTGGGAAAGCCTCGAGGGAAAGCTGCGAGGGAAAGCCACAGATCCCTTGATCCACGTGACGGGAAGCGTGACACTGCTGCTACCACTCTGGAGGAAAGCGTACGTGCATGCCCCCATTGGAGACGAGGACTTACTCCCCTGGGAAGACTTCAGAAGTACCCCACAATCCATGTCAGCAGTGGAGAGGAATCCTCAGGTTCCGGACCCACTTCCACACAAGGTCTTCGGCCCCGGCAATGAAGGGAGAGGAATCACTAGAGGCCCGCGAGCTTCTCGCATTAGGACTGGCCTTCATAAGACTCACGGTCATAAGACAAGAGCACCTGCCACAACTTGAGAAAATCCAGGACGTTCTCACCTCCAGGATAGATGAGGCCCATTTCCACTGAGGAGTCTCTAGGATAATCACATCTAACCCTGGAAAGTACAAAGGGTCCTTCACAGCGTTGCTGCAACTCAAGAAGTTCCCCGAAATACCCGTCTCCACTCGAGAGGAAGCACGAGGGTCCCGGACACATCCGGAGGAGCCCAGTTTCCGCCTCGTTGCTCGAGATGAGGGATACTTTCGCTGCTTGTTCGGGAAAGAATTCTGGGCATTCCCGTCACGTCTCAAGAGGAGGTGCTCTCCACAGGAAAGGCGAGAACTCCAGCGTCGTGCAACCATTCCCAGGGACCCCTAGATGTCTCAGTCCATTCCAGAGGAACCTGTTTTCCCTGCACTGCCTCGACTTTCTCGCCGAGGATCGACACCCACCACGGTGGCACGTGAAGCAGCCCTGTGGGAAAGCCTCGTGGGAAAGCCTCGAGGGAAAGCCACAGATCCCTTGATCCACGCGACGGGAAGCGTGGCACTACTGCTACTGCTCTGGAGGAAAGCCCACGTGCATGCCCCCATTCGAGACGAGGACTTGCTCCCCTGGGGAGACTCCAGAAGTACCCCAAGATCCATGTCAGCACTGGAGAGGAATCCTCAGTTTCCGGCCCCGACTCCACACAAGGTCTTAGGCCCCGGCATCAAAGGGAGAAGAATCCCGAGAGGCCGCCGAGCAACTCGCATGGGGACTAGCCTTTCCTGAGGCCACCAGAGCGGGTCCCTGAGGTCCCCGTCGAAAGTCGAGAGCACCTGCCCCAACTCAAGGAAATCCAGGAGGTTTTGCCCTCCAGGTGAGATAAGACCCATTTCCGCTGAGCCTTCTCAATGCTAACCACACCTAACTTCTGGAACTTAAAAAAGGTCCTTCACACCCTTTTACAACTCAAGAAGTTTCCCGACATACAGACCTACATTCTAGAGGAAGAACGAGAGTCCCGCCTACATCCAGAGGAGCTCCGATTCCGCCTCGTAGCTCGAGATAAGGGATCCTTTCCCTGCTTGGTCGGGAAAGCATTCCCGGCGTTCCCCTCGCATCTGAAGTGGAGGTGCTCTCCACAGGAAAGTCGAGAGTAACTCCAGGGTCGTGTCCCCATTCCAAGAGTCCCGCAGATGGCTCAGACCATTCCAGAGGAACCTGTTTTGCTCCACTGCCTCGACTTTCACGCCGAGGATGGACTCCCACCACGGTGGCACGTGGGACAGCCCTGTGGGAAATCCTCGTGGGAAAGCCTAGGGGGAAAGCCTCGAGGGAAACCCACACATCCCATGATCGACTCGACGGGAAGCGTGACATAGCTGCTCCAGTGCGGGAGGAAAGCCCATTTGCATGTCCCCTCTGGAGACGAGGACTGAATCCCCTGAGGAGACTCCAGAAGTACGCAAATTTCCATGTCAGCACTGGAGAGGAATCCTCAGGTTCCGACCCCGACTCCACACAAGGTCTTAGGCCCCGGCATCGACGGGAAAGGAATCCCGAGACGCCGCCGAGGAATTCGCATGGGGACTGGCCTTTCCTGAGGCCACCTGAGCGGGTCCCTGAGGGCGCCGTCGTAAGTCGAGAGCACCTGCCGCAACTCGAGAAAATCCAGGAGGGTTTGCCCTCCAGGCGAGAAGATGCCCATTTCCGCTGAGGCTTCTCGAGGCTAATCACATCTAACCACTGGAACTTCCAAAGGGTCCTTCACACCCTTGCTGCAACTCAAGAAGTTCCCCGACATACCCGTCTCCACTAGAGAGGAAGCACGAGGGTCCCGCACAGATCCAGGGGAGCCCCGTTTCTGTCTCCTAGCTCGAGATGAGGGATCCTTTCCCTGTTTCGTAGGGAAAGAATTCCCGGCGTTCCCGTCAAATCTCAAGAGGTGGCGCTCTTCACAGGAAAGGCGAGAGGACCTCCAGGGTCGTGCCACCATTCCAAGAGTCCCCCAGATGTGTCAGTCCATTCCAGAGGAACCTGTTTTCCCTGCACTGCCTTGACGTTCAAGCCGAGGATCCACTCCCAACACGTGTGCACGTGGGACAGCCCTGTGGGAAAGCCTCGTGGGAAAGCCTCGTGGGAAAGACTCGAGGGAAAACCATAGATGCTTTGATCCACACGGCGGACTGCGTGACACTGCTGCTACCGCTCTGGAGGAAAGCGCAAGTGCATGCCCGCATTCAAGACGAGGACTGACTCCCCTGGGGAGACTCCAGAAGTACCCCAAGATCCATGTCAGCACTGGAGAGGAATCCTCAGGTTCCGGCCCCGACTCCACACAAGGTCTTAGGCCCCGGCATCGACGGGAGAGGAATCCTGAGAGGCCGCCGTGGAACTCGCATGGGGACCGGCCTTTCCTGAGGCCACCTGAGCGGGTCCTTGAGGGCCCCGTCGTAAGTCGAGAGCACCTGCCGCAACTGGAGAAAATCCAGGAGGGTTTGCCCTCCAGGCGAGATGAGGCCCATTTCCGCTGAGGCTTCTCGAGGCTAATCACATCTAACCACTGGAACTTCCAAAGGGTCCTTCACACCCTTGTTGCAAGTCAAAAAGTTCCCCGACATACCCGTCTCCACTCGAGAGGAAGCACGCGGGCCCGCACACATCCAGGGGAGCCCTGTTTCCGCCTCCTAGCTCGAGATGAGGGATCCTTTCCCTGTTTCGTAGGGAAAGAATTCCCGACGTTCCCGTCGCATCTCAAGAGGAGGCGCTCTCCACAGGAAAGGCGAGAGGAACTCCAGGGTCGAACCACCATTCCAAGAGTCCCCCAGATGTGTCAGTCCTTTGCAGAGGAACCTGTTTTCCCTGCACTGCCTTGACGTTCAAGCCGAGGATCGACTCCCACCACGTGTGCACGTGGGACAGCCCTGTGGGAAAGCCTCGTGGAAAAGCCTCCTGGGAAAGACTCGAGGGAAGACCATAGATCCTTTGATCCACGCGGCGGAATGCGTGACACTGCTGCTACCGCTCTGGAGGAAAGCGCAAGTGCATGCCCGCATTCGAGACGAGGACTGACTCCCCTGGGGAGACTCCAGAAGTACCCCAAGATCCATGTCAGCACTGGAGAGGAATCCTCAGGTTCCGGCCCCGATTCCACACAAGGTCTTAGGCCCCGGCATCGACGGGAGAAGAATCCCAAGAGGCCCCCGAGGTACTCGCATGGTGACTGGCCTTTCCTGAGGGCACCAGAGCGGGTCCCTGAGGTCCCTGAAGTAAGTCGAGAGCACATGCCGCAACTTGAGAAAATCCAGGAGATTTTGCCCTCCAGGCGAGACGAGGTCCATTTCCGCTGAGGCTTCTCGAGCCTAATCACATCTAAGCACTGGAACTTCCAAAGGGTCCTTCACACCCTTGCTGCAACTCAAGAAGTTCCCCGACATACCCGTCTCCACTCGAGAGGAAGCACGAGGGTCCCGCACACATCCAGGGGAGCCCCGTTTCCGCCTCCTAGCTCGAGATGAGGAATCCTTTCCCTGTTTCCTAGGGAAAGAATTCCCGGCGTTCCCGTCGCATCTCAAGAGGAGGCGCTCTCCACAGGAAAGGCGAGAGGAACTCCAGGGTCGTGCCAAAATTCCAAGAGTCCCCCAGATGTGTCAGTCCATTCCAGAGGAACCTGTTTTCCCTGCACTGCCTTGACGTTCAAGCCGAGGATCGACTCCCACCACGTGTGCACATGGGACAGCCCTGTGGGAAAGCCTCGTGGGAAAGATTCGAGGGAAAACCATAGATCCGTTCATCGACGCGGCGGACTGCGTTACACTGCTGTTACCGCTCTGGAGGAAAGCGCAAGTGCATGCCCGCATTCGAGACGAGGACTAACTCCCCTGGGGAGACTCCAGAAGTACCCCAACATCCATGTCAGCACTGGAGAGGAATCCTCAGGTTCGGGCCCCGACTGCACACAAGGTCTTAGCCCCCGGCATCGCCGGGAGAGGAATCCCGAGAGGCCCCCGAGGAACTCGCATGGGGACTGGCCTCTCCTGAGGCCACCAGAGCGGGTCCCTGAGTTCCACGTCGTAAGTCGAGAGCACTTGCCGCAACTCGAGAAAATCCAGGAGGTTTTGCCCTCCAGGCGAGATGAGGCCCATTTCCGCTGAGGCTTCTCGAGACTAATCACATCTAACCACAGGAACTTCCAAAGGGTCCTTCACACCCTTGCTGCAACTCAAGAAGTTCCCCGACATACCCATCTCCACTCGAGAGGAAGCACGAGGGACCCGCACACATCCAGGGGAGCCCCGTTTCCGCCTCCTAGCTCGAGATGAGGGATCCTTTCCCTGTTTCGTAGGGAAAGAACTCCCGGCGTTCCCGTCGCATCTCAAGAGGAGGCGCTCTGCACAGGAAAGGTGAGAGGAACTCCAGGGTCATGCCACCATTCCAAGAGTCCCCCAGACGTGTCAGTCCATTCCAGAGGAACCTGTTTTCCCTGCACTGCCTTGACGTTCAAGCCGAGGATCGACTCCCACCACGTGTGCACGTGGGAGAGCCCTGTGGGAAAGCCTCGTGGGAAAGAATCGAGTGAAAACCATAGATCCTTTGATCCAGGAAGCGGACAGCGTGACACTGCTGCTACCGCTGGAGGAAAGCGCAAGTGCATGTCCGCATTCTAGACGAGGACGGACACCCCTGGGGAGACTGCAGAAGTACCCCAAGATCCATGTCAGCACTGGAGAGGAAACCTCAGGTTCCGGCCCGGACTCCACACAAGGTCTTAGGCGCCGGCATCGACGGGAGAGGAATCCGGAGAGGCGCCCGAGGAACTCGCATGGGGACTGGCCTTTCCTGAGGCCACCAGAGAGGGTCCCTGAGGTCCCCGTCGTAAGTCGAGAGCACATGCCGCAACTCGAGAAAATCCAGGAGGTTTTGCCCTCCAGGCGAGATGAGGCCCATTTCCGCTGAGGCTTCTCGAGGCTAATCACATCTAACCACTGGAACTTCCAAAGAGTCCTTCACACCCTTGCTGCAACTCAAGAAGTTCCCCGACATACCCGTCTCCACTCGAGAGGAAGCACGAGGGTCCCGCACACATCCAGGGGAGCCGCGTATTCGCCTCCTAGCTCGAGATGAGGGATCCTTTCCCTGTTTCGTAGGGAAAGAATTCCCGGCGTTCCCGTCGCATCTCAAGAGGAGGCGCTCTCCACAGGAAAGGCGAGAGGAACTCCAGGGTCGTGCCACCAGTCCAAGAGTCCCCCCGATGTGTCAGTCCATTCCTGAGGAACCTGTTTTCCCTGCACTGCCTTGACGTTCAAGCGAAGGATCGACTCCCACCACGTGTGCACGTGGGACAGCCTTCTGGAGAAGCCTGGTGGGAAAGCCTCGTGGGAAAGACTCGAGGGAAAACTATAGATCCTTTGATCCACGCGGCGGACTGCGTGACACTGCTGCTACCGCCCTGGAGGAATGCACAAGTGCATGCCCGCATTCGAGACGAGGACTGACTCCCCTGGGGAGACTCCAGAAGTACCCCAAGATTCATGTCAGCACTGGAGAGGAATCCTCAGGTTCGGGCCCCGACTCCACACAAGGTCTTAGGCCCCGGCATCGATGGGAGAGGAATCCTTAGAGGCCCCGAGGAACGCCCATGGGGACTGGCCTTTCCTGAGGCCACCAGAGCGGGTCCCTGAGGTCCCGGTCGTAAGTCGAGAGCACCTGCCGCAACTCGAGAAAATCCAGGAGGTTTTGCCCTCCAGGCGAGATGAGGCCCATTTTCGCTGAGGCTTCTCGAGGCTAATCACATCTAACCACTGGAACGTCCAAAGGGTCCTTCACACCCTTGCTGCAACTCAAGAAGTTCCCCGACATACCCGTCTCCACTCGAGAGGAAGCACGACGGTCCCGCACACATCCAGGGGAGCCGCGTGTTCGCCTCCTAGCTCGAGATGAGGGATCCTTTCCCTGTTTCGTAGGGAAAGAATTCCCGGCGTTCCCGTCGCATCTCAAGAGGAGGCGCTCTCCACAGGAAAGGCGAGAGGAACTCCAGGGTCGTGCCACCATTCCAAGAGTCCCCCAGATGTGTCAGTCCATTGCAGAGGAACCTGTTTTCCCTGCACTGCCTTGACGTTCAAGCTGAGGATCGACTCCCACCACGTGTGCACGTGGGACAGGCCTGTGGGAAAGCCTCGTGGGCAAGCCTCGTGGGCAAGACTCGAGGGAAAGCCATCGATCCTTTGATCCACGCGGCGGAATGCGTGACACTGATGCTACCGCTCTGGAGGAATGCACAAGTGCATGCCCGCATTCGAGACGAGGACTGACTCCCCTGGGGAGACTCCAGAATTACCCCAAGATCCATGTCAGCACTGGCGAGGAATCCTCAGGTTCCGACCCCAACTCCACACAAGGTCTTAGGCCCCGGAATCGACGGGACAGGAATCCCGAGAGGCCCCCGAGGAACTCGCATGGGGACTGGCCTTTCCTGAGGCCGCCAGAGCGGGTCCCTGAGGTCCCCGTCATAAGTCGAGAGCACCTGCCGCAACTCGAGAAAATCCAGGATGTTTTCCCCTCCATGCGAGATGAGGCCCATTTCCGCTGAGGCTTCTTGAGGCTAATCACATCTAACAACTGGAATTTCCAAAGCGTCCTTGACACCCTTGCTGCAACTCAAGAAGTTCCCCGACATACCCGTCTCCACTCGAGAGGATGCACGAGGGTCCCACACACATCCAGGGGAGCCCCGTTTCCACCTCCTAGCTCGAGATGATGGATCCTTTCCCTCTTTCGTAGGGAAAGAATTCCCGGCGTTCCAGTCGCATCTCAAGAGGAGGCGCTCTCCACAGGAAAGGCGAGAGGAACTCCAGGGTCGTGCCACCATTCCAAGAGTCCCCCAGATATGTCAGTCCATTCCAGAGGAACCTTTTTTCCCTGCACTGCCTTGACGTTCAAGCCGAGGATCGACTCCCACCACGTGTGCACGTGGGACAGCCCTGTGGGAAAGCCTCGTGGGAAAGCCTCGTGGGAAAGACTCGAGGGAAAGACTCGAGGGAAAACCATAGATCATTTGATCCAGGAAGCGGACTGCGTGACACTGCTGCTTCCGCTCTGGAGGAAAGCCCACGTGCATGCCCCCATTCGAGACGAGGACTGACTCCCCGGGGGAGACTCCAGAAGTTCCCCAAGATCCATGTCAGCACTGGAGAGGAATCCTCTGGTTCCGTTCCCGACTCCACACAAGGTCTTAGGACCCGGCATCGACGGGAGAGGAATCCCGAGAGGCCCCCGAGGAACACGAATGGGGATTGGCCTTTCCTGAGGCCACCAGAGCGGGTCCCTGAGTTCCCCGTCGTAAGTCGAGAGCACCTGCCGCAACTCGAGAAAATCCAGGAGGTTTTGCCCTCCAGGCGAGATGAGGCCCTTTTCCGCTGTGGCTTCTCCAGGCTAATCACATCTAACCACTGGAACTTCCAAAGGGTCCTTCACACCCTTGCTGCAACTCAAGAAGTTCCCCGACATACCCGTGTCCACTCGAGAGGAAGCACGAAGGTCCCGCACACATTCAGGGGAGCCCCGTTTCCGCCTCCTAGCTCGAGATGAGGGATCCTTTCCCTGTTTCGTAGGGAAAGAATTCCCGGCGTTCCCGTCGCATCTGAAGTGGAGGCGCTCTCCACAGGAAAGGCGAGAGGAACTCCAGGGTCGTGCCACCATTCCAAGAGTCCCCCAGATGTGTCAGTCCATTGCAGAGGAACCTGTTTTCCCTGCACTGCCTTGACGTTCAAGCCGAGGATCGACTCCCACCACGTGTGCACGTGGGACAGGCCTGTGGGAAAGCCTCGTGGGCAAGCCTCGTGGGCAAGACTCGAGGGAAAACCGCAGATCCTTTGATCCTCGCGCGGTAATGCGTGAAACTGCTGTTACCGCTCTGGAAGAAAGCAAAAGTGCATGCCCGCATTCGAGACGAGGACTGACTTCCCTGGGGAGACTCCAGAAGTACCCCAAGATACATGTCAGCACAGGAGAGGAATCCTCAAGTTCCGGCCCCGACTCCACACAAGGTTTTAGGCCCCGGAATCGACGGGACAGGAATCCCGAGAGGCCCCCGAGGAACTCGCATGGGGACTGGCCTTTCCTGAGGCCACCAGAGCGGGTCCCTGAGGGCCCCGTCGTAAGTCGAGAGCACCTGCCGCAACTCGAGAAAATCCAGGAGGTTTTGCCCTCCAGGCGAAATGAGGCCCATTTCCGCTGAGGCTTCTCGAGGCTAATCACATCTAACCACTGGAAATTCCAAAGGGTCCTTCACACCCTTGCTGCAACTCAAGAAGTTCCCCGACATACCCGTCTCCACTCGAGAGGAAGCACGAGGTTCCCGCACACATCGAGGGGAGCCCCGTTTCCGCGTTCTAGGGCGAGATCAGGGATCCTTTCCCTCTTTCGTAGGGAAAAAACTTCCGGCGTTCCCGTCGCATCTCAAGAGGAGGCGCTCTCCACAGGAAAGGCGAGAGGAACTCCAGGGTCGTGCCACCATTCCAAGAGTCCCCCAGATGTGTCAGTCCATTCCAGAGGAACCTGTTTTCCCTGCACTGCCTTGACGTTCAAGCCGAGGATCGACTCCCACCACCTGTGCACGTGGGACAGCCCTGTGGGAAAGCCTCATGGGAAAGCCTCGTGGGAAAGACTCGTGGGAAAGACTCGAGGGAAAGACTCGAGGGAAAACCATAGATCATTTGATCCAGGAAGCGGACTGCGTGACACTGCTGCTTCCGCTCTGGAGGAAAGCCCACGTGCATGCCCCCATTCGAGACGAGGACTGACTCCCCGGGGGAGACTCCAGAAGTTCCCCAAGATCCATGTCAGCACTGGAGAGGAATCCTCTGGTTCCGTTCCCGACTCCACACAAGGTCTTAGGACCCGGCATCGACGGGAGAGGAATCCCGAGAGGCCCCCGAGGAACACGAATGGGGATTGGCCTTTCCTGAGGCCACCAGAGCGGGTCCCTGAGGTCCCCGTCGTAAGTCGAGAGCACATGCCGCAACTCGAGAAAATCCAGGAGGTTTTGCCCTCCAGGCGAGATGAGGCCCATTTCCGCTGAGGCTTCTCGAGGCTAATCACATCTAACCACTGGAACTTCCAAAGAGTCCTTCACACCCTTGCTGCAACTCAAGAAGTTCCCCGACATACCCGTCTCCACTCGAGAGGAAGCACGAGGGTCCCGCACACATCCAGGGGAGCCGCGTATTCGCCTCCTAGCTCGAGATGAGGGATCCTTTCCCTGTTTCGTAGGGAAAGAATTCCCGGCGTTCCCGTCGCATCTCAAGAGGAGGCGCTCTCCACAGGAAAGGCGAGAGGAACTCCAGGGTCGTGCCACCATTCCAAGAGTCCCCCAGATGTGTCAGTCCATTCCTGAGGAACCTGTTTTCCCTGCACTGCCTTGACGTTCAAGCGAAGGATCGACTCCCACCACGTGTGCACGTGGGACAGCCTTCTGGAGAAGCCTGGTGGGAAAGCCTCGTGGGAAAGACTCGAGGGAAAACTATAGATCCTTTGATCCACGCGGCGGACTGCGTGACACTGCTGCTACCGCCCTGGAGGAATGCACAAGTGCATGCCCGCATTCGAGACGAGGACTGACTCCCCTGGGGAGACTCCAGAAGTACCCCAAGATTCATGTCAGCACTGGAGAGGAATCCTCAGGTTCGGGCCCCGACTCCACACAAGGTCTTAGGCCCCGGCATCGATGGGAGAGGAATCCTTAGAGGCCCCGAGGAACGCCCATGGGGACTGGCCTTTCCTGAGGCCACCAGAGCGGGTCCCTGAGGTCCCGGTCGTAAGTCGAGAGCACCTGCCGCAACTCGAGAAAATCCAGGAGGTTTTGCCCTCCAGGCGAGATGAGGCCCATTTTCGCTGAGGCTTCTCGAGGCTAATCACATCTAACCACTGGAACGTCCAAAGGGTCCTTCACACCCTTGCTGCAACTCAAGAAGTTCCCCGACATACCCGTCTCCACTCGAGAGGAAGCACGACGGTCCCGCACACATCCAGGGGAGCCGCGTGTTCGCCTCCTAGCTCGAGATGAGGGATCCTTTCCCTGTTTCGTAGGGAAAGAATTCCCGGCGTTCCCGTCGCATCTCAAGAGGAGGCGCTCTCCACAGGAAAGGCGAGAGGAACTCCAGGGTCGTGCCACCATTCCAAGAGTCCCCCAGATGTGTCAGTCCATTGCAGAGGAACCTGTTTTCCCTGCACTGCCTTGACGTTCAAGCCGAGGATCGACTCCCACCACGTGTGCACGTGGGACAGGCCTGTGGGAAAGCCTCGTGGGCAAGCCTCGTGGGCAAGACTCGAGGGAAAGCCATCGATCCTTTGATCCACGCGGCGGAATGCGTGACACTGATGCTACCGCTCTGGAGGAATGCACAAGTGCATGCCCGCATTCGAGACGAGGACTGACTCCCCTGGGGAGACTCCAGAATTACCCCAAGATCCATGTCAGCACTGGCGAGGAATCCTCAGGTTCCGACCCCAACTCCACACAAGGTCTTAGGCCCCGGAATCGACGGGACAGGAATCCCGAGAGGCCCCCGAGGAACTCGCATGGGGACTGGCCTTTTCTGAGGCCGCCAGAGCGGGTCCCTGAGGTCCCCGTCATAAGTCGAGAGCACCTGCCGCAACTCGAGAAAATCCAGGATGTTTTCCCCTCCATGCGAGATGAGGCCCATTTCCGCTGAGGCTTCTTGAGGCTAATCACATCTAACAACTGGAATTTCCAAAGCGTCCTTGACACCCTTGCTGCAACTCAAGAAGTTCCCCGACATACCCGTCTCCACTCGAGAGGATGCACGAGGGTCCCACACACATCCAGGGGAGCCCCGTTTCCACCTCCTAGCTCGAGATGATGGATCCTTTCCCTCTTTCGTAGGGAAAGAATTCCCGGCGTTCCAGTCGCATCTCAAGAGGAGGCGCTCTCCACAGGAAAGGCGAGAGGAACTCCAGGGTCGTGCCACCATTCCAAGAGTCCCCCAGATATGTCAGTCCATTCCAGAGGAACCTTTTTTCCCTGCACTGCCTTGACGTTCAAGCCGAGGATCGACTCCCACCACGTGTGCACGTGGGACAGCCCTGTGGGAAAGCCTCGTGGGAAAGCCTCGTGGGAAAGACTCGAGGGAAAGACTCGAGGGAAAACCATAGATCATTTGATCCAGGAAGCGGACTGCGTGACACTGCTGCTTCCGCTCTGGAGGAAAGCCCACGTGCATGCCCCCATTCGAGACGAGGACTGACTCCCCGGGGGAGACTCCAGAAGTTCCCCAAGATCCATGTCAGCACTGGAGAGGAATCCTCTGGTTCCGTTCCCGACTCCACACAAGGTCTTAGGACCCGGCATCGACGGGAGAGGAATCCCGAGAGGCCCCCGAGGAACACGAATGGGGATTGGCCTTTCCTGAGGCCACCAGAGCGGGTCCCTGAGTTCCCCGTCGTAAGTCGAGAGCACCTGCCGCAACTCGAGAAAATCCAGGAGGTTTTGCCCTCCAGGCGAGATGAGGCCCTTTTCCGCTGTGGCTTCTCCAGGCTAATCACATCTAACCACTGGAACTTCCAAAGGGTCCTTCACACCCTTGCTGCAACTCAAGAAGTTCCCCGACATACCCGTGTCCACTCGAGAGGAAGCACGAAGGTCCCGCACACATTCAGGGGAGCCCCGTTTCCGCCTCCTAGCTCGAGATGAGGGATCCTTTCCCTGTTTCGTAGGGAAAGAATTCCCGGCGTTCCCGTCGCATCTGAAGTGGAGGCGCTCTCCACAGGAAAGGCGAGAGGAACTCCAGGGTCGTGCCACCATTCCAAGAGTCCCCCAGATGTGTCAGTCCATTGCAGAGGAACCTGTTTTCCCTGCACTGCCTTGACGTTCAAGCCGAGGATCGACTCCCACCACGTGTGCACGTGGGACAGGCCTGTGGGAAAGCCTCGTGGGCAAGCCTCGTGGGCAAGACTCGAGGGAAAACCGCAGATCCTTTGATCCTCGCGCGGTAATGCGTGAAACTGCTGTTACCGCTCTGGAAGAAAGCAAAAGTGCATGCCCGCATTCGAGACGAGGACTGACTTCCCTGGGGAGACTCCAGAAGTACCCCAAGATACATGTCAGCACAGGAGAGGAATCCTCAAGTTCCGGCCCCGACTCCACACAAGGTTTTAGGCCCCGGAATCGACGGGACAGGAATCCCGAGAGGCCCCCGAGGAACTCGCATGGGGACTGGCCTTTCCTGAGGCCACCAGAGCGGGTCCCTGAGGTCCCCGTCGTAAGTCGAGAGCACCTGCCGCAACTCGAGAAAATCCAGGAGGTTTTGCCCTCCAGGCGAAATGAGGCCCATTTCCGCTGAGGCTTCTCGAGGCTAATCACATCTAACCACTGGAAAGTCCAAAGGGTCCTTCACACCCTTGCTGCAACTCAAGAAGTTCCCCGACATACCCGTCTCCACTCGAGAGGAAGCACGAGGTTCCCGCACACATCGAGGGGAGCCCCGTTTCCGCGTTCTAGGGCGAGATCAGGGATCCTTTCCCTCTTTCGTAGGGAAAAAACTTCCGGCGTTCCCGTCGCATCTCAAGAGGAGGCGCTCTCCACAGGAAAGGCGAGAGGAACTCCAGGGTCGTGCCACCATTCCAAGAGTCCCCCAGATGTGTCAGTCCATTCCAGAGGAACCTGTTTTCCCTGCACTGCCTTGACGTTCAAGCCGAGGATCGACTCCCACCACCTGTGCACGTGGGACAGCCCTGTGGGAAAGCCTCATGGGAAAGCCTCGTGGGAAAGACTCGTGGGAAAGACTCGAGGGAAAGACTCGAGGGAAAACCATAGATCATTTGATCCAGGAAGCGGACTGCGTGACACTGCTGCTTCCGCTCTGGAGGAAAGCCCACGTGCATGCCCCCATTCGAGACGAGGACTGACTCCCCGGGGGAGACTCCAGAAGTTCCCCAAGATCCATGTCAGCACTGGAGAGGAATCCTCTGGTTCCGTTCCCGACTCCACACAAGGTCTTAGGACCCGGCATCGACGGGAGAGGAATCCCGAGAGGCCCCCGAGGAACACGAATGGGGATTGGCCTTTCCTGAGGCCACCAGAGCGGGTCCCTGAGGTCCCCGTCGTAAGTCGAGAGCACATGCCGCAACTCGAGAAAATCCAGGAGGTTTTGCCCTCCAGGCGAGATGAGGCCCATTTCCGCTGAGGCTTCTCGAGGCTAATCACATCTAACCACTGGAACTTCCAAAGAGTCCTTCACACCCTTGCTGCAACTCAAGAAGTTCCCCGACATACCCGTCTCCACTCGAGAGGAAGCACGAGGGTCCCGCACACATCCAGGGGAGCCGCGTATTCGCCTCCTAGCTCGAGATGAGGGATCCTTTCCCTGTTTCGTAGGGAAAGAATTCCCGGCGTTCCCGTCGCATCTCAAGAGGAGGCGCTCTCCACAGGAAAGGCGAGAGGAACTCCAGGGTCGTGCCACCATTCCAAGAGTCCCCCAGATGTGTCAGTCCATTCCTGAGGAACCTGTTTTCCCTGCACTGCCTTGACGTTCAAGCGAAGGATCGACTCCCACCACGTGTGCACGTGGGACAGCCTTCTGGAGAAGCCTGGTGGGAAAGCCTCGTGGGAAAGACTCGAGGGAAAACTATAGATCCTTTGATCCACGCGGCGGACTGCGTGACACTGCTGCTACCGCCCTGGAGGAATGCACAAGTGCATGCCCGCATTCGAGACGAGGACTGACTCCCCTGGGGAGACTCCAGAAGTACCCCAAGATTCATGTCAGCACTGGAGAGGAATCCTCAGGTTCGGGCCCCGACTCCACACAAGGTCTTAGGCCCCGGCATCGATGGGAGAGGAATCCTTAGAGGCCCCGAGGAACGCCCATGGGGACTGGCCTTTCCTGAGGCCACCAGAGCGGGTCCCTGAGGTCCCGGTCGTAAGTCGAGAGCACCTGCCGCAACTCGAGAAAATCCAGGAGGTTTTGCCCTCCAGGCGAGATGAGGCCCATTTTCGCTGAGGCTTCTCGAGGCTAATCACATCTAACCACTGGAACGTCCAAAGGGTCCTTCACACCCTTGCTGCAACTCAAGAAGTTCCCCGACATACCCGTCTCCACTCGAGAGGAAGCACGACGGTCCCGCACACATCCAGGGGAGCCGCGTGTTCGCCTCCTAGCTCGAGATGAGGGATCCTTTCCCTGTTTCGTAGGGAAAGAATTCCCGGCGTTCCCGTCGCATCTCAAGAGGAGGCGCTCTCCACAGGAAAGGCGAGAGGAACTCCAGGGTCGTGCCACCATTCCAAGAGTCCCCCAGATGTGTCAGTCCATTGCAGAGGAACCTGTTTTCCCTGCACTGCCTTGACGTTCAAGCTGAGGATCGACTCCCACCACGTGTGCACGTGGGACAGGCCTGTGGGAAAGCCTCGTGGGCAAGCCTCGTGGGCAAGACTCGAGGGAAAGCCATCGATCCTTTGATCCACGCGGCGGAATGCGTGACACTGATGCTACCGCTCTGGAGGAATGCACAAGTGCATGCCCGCATTCGAGACGAGGACTGACTCCCCTGGGGAGACTCCAGAATTACCCCAAGATCCATGTCAGCACTGGCGAGGAATCCTCAGGTTCCGACCCCAACTCCACACAAGGTCTTAGGCCCCGGAATCGACGGGACAGGAATCCCGAGAGGCCCCCGAGGAACTCGCATGGGGACTGGCCTTTCCTGAGGCCGCCAGAGCGGGTCCCTGAGGTCCCCGTCATAAGTCGAGAGCACCTGCCGCAACTCGAGAAAATCCAGGATGTTTTCCCCTCCATGCGAGATGAGGCCCATTTCCGCTGAGGCTTCTTGAGGCTAATCACATCTAACAACTGGAATTTCCAAAGCGTCCTTGACACCCTTGCTGCAACTCAAGAAGTTCCCCGACATACCCGTCTCCACTCGAGAGGATGCACGAGGGTCCCACACACATCCAGGGGAGCCCCGTTTCCACCTCCTAGCTCGAGATGATGGATCCTTTCCCTCTTTCGTAGGGAAAGAATTCCCGGCGTTCCAGTCGCATCTCAAGAGGAGGCGCTCTCCACAGGAAAGGCGAGAGGAACTCCAGGGTCGTGCCACCATTCCAAGAGTCCCCCAGATATGTCAGTCCATTCCAGAGGAACCTTTTTTCCCTGCACTGCCTTGACGTTCAAGCCGAGGATCGACTCCCACCACGTGTGCACGTGGGACAGCCCTGTGGGAAAGCCTCGTGGGAAAGCCTCGTGGGAAAGACTCGAGGGAAAGACTCGAGGGAAAACCATAGATCATTTGATCCAGGAAGCGGACTGCGTGACACTGCTGCTTCCGCTCTGGAGGAAAGCCCACGTGCATGCCCCCATTCGAGACGAGGACTGACTCCCCGGGGGAGACTCCAGAAGTTCCCCAAGATCCATGTCAGCACTGGAGAGGAATCCTCTGGTTCCGTTCCCGACTCCACACAAGGTCTTAGGACCCGGCATCGACGGGAGAGGAATCCCGAGAGGCCCCCGAGGAACACGAATGGGGATTGGCCTTTCCTGAGGCCACCAGAGCGGGTCCCTGAGTTCCCCGTCGTAAGTCGAGAGCACCTGCCGCAACTCGAGAAAATCCAGGAGGTTTTGCCCTCCAGGCGAGATGAGGCCCTTTTCCGCTGTGGCTTCTCCAGGCTAATCACATCTAACCACTGGAACTTCCAAAGGGTCCTTCACACCCTTGCTGCAACTCAAGAAGTTCCCCGACATACCCGTGTCCACTCGAGAGGAAGCACGAAGGTCCCGCACACATTCAGGGGAGCCCCGTTTCCGCCTCCTAGCTCGAGATGAGGGATCCTTTCCCTGTTTCGTAGGGAAAGAATTCCCGGCGTTCCCGTCGCATCTGAAGTGGAGGCGCTCTCCACAGGAAAGGCGAGAGGAACTCCAGGGTCGTGCCACCATTCCAAGAGTCCCCCAGATGTGTCAGTCCATTGCAGAGGAACCTGTTTTCCCTGCACTGCCTTGACGTTCAAGCCGAGGATCGACTCCCACCACGTGTGCACGTGGGACAGGCCTGTGGGAAAGCCTCGTGGGCAAGCCTCGTGGGCAAGACTCGAGGGAAAACCGCAGATCCTTTGATCCTCGCGCGGTAATGCGTGAAACTGCTGTTACCGCTCTGGAAGAAAGCAAAAGTGCATGCCCGCATTCGAGACGAGGACTGACTTCCCTGGGGAGACTCCAGAAGTACCCCAAGATACATGTCAGCACAGGAGAGGAATCCTCAAGTTCCGGCCCCGACTCCACACAAGGTTTTAGGCCCCGGAATCGACGGGACAGGAATCCCGAGAGGCCCCCGAGGAACTCGCATGGGGACTGGCCTTTCCTGAGGCCACCAGAGCGGGTCCCTGAGGGCCCCGTCGTAAGTCGAGAGCACCTGCCGCAACTCGAGAAAATCCAGGAGGTTTTGCCCTCCAGGCGAAATGAGGCCCATTTCCGCTGAGGCTTCTCGAGGCTAATCACATCTAACCACTGGAAATTCCACAGGGTCCTTCACACCCTTGCTGCAACTCAAGAAGTTCCCCGACATACCCGTCTCCACTCGAGAGGAAGCACGAGGTTCCCGCACACATCGAGGGGAGCCCCGTTTCCGCGTTCTAGGGCGAGATCAGGGATCCTTTCCCTCTTTCGTAGGGAAAAAACTTCCGGCGTTCCCGTCGCATCTCAAGAGGAGGCGCTCTCCACAGGAAAGGCGAGAGGAACTCCAGGGTCGTGCCACCATTCCAAGAGTCCCCCAGATGTGTCAGTCCATTCCAGAGGAACCTGTTTTCCCTGCACTGCCTTGACGTTCAAGCCGAGGATCGACTCCCACCACCTGTGCACGTGGGACAGCCCTGTGGGAAAGCCTCATGGGAAAGCCTCGTGGGAAAGACTCGTGGGAAAGACTCGAGGGAAAGACTCGAGGGAAAACCATAGATCATTTGATCCAGGAAGCGGACTGCGTGACACTGCTGCTTCCGCTCTGGAGGAAAGCCCACGTGCATGCCCCCATTCGAGACGAGGACTGACTCCCCGGGGGAGACTCCAGAAGTTCCCCAAGATCCATGTCAGCACTGGAGAGGAATCCTCTGGTTCCGTTCCCGACTCCACACAAGGTCTTAGGACCCGGCATCGACGGGAGAGGAATCCCGAGAGGCCCCCGAGGAACACGAATGGGGATTGGCCTTTCCTGAGGCCACCAGAGCGGGTCCCTGAGGTCCCCGTCGTAAGTCGAGAGCACCTGCCGCAACTCGAGAAAATCCAGGAGGTTTTGCCCTCCAGGCGAGATGAGGCCCATTTCCGCTGAGGCTTCTCGAGGCCAATCACATCTAACCACTGGACCTTCCAAAGGGTCCTTCACACCCTTGCTGCAACTCAAGAAGTTCCCCGACATACCCGTCTCCACTCGAGAGGAAGCACGTGGTGTCCCGCACACGTCCAGGGGAGCCCCGTTTCCGCCTCCTAGCACGAGATGACGGATCCTTTCCCTGTTTCGTAGGGAAAGAATTCCCGGCATTCCCGTCGCATCTCTAGAGGAGGCGCTCTCCACAGGAAAGGCGAGAGGAACTCCAGGGTCATGCCACCATTCCAAGAGTCCCCCAGATGTGTCAGTCCATTCCAGAGGAACCTGTTTTCCCTGCACTGCCTTTACTTTCACGCCGAGGATCGACTCCCACGCCGAGGATCGACTCCCACCACGCTGGCAAGTGGGACAGCCCTGTGGGAAACCCTGGTGGGAAAGCCTCGAGGGGAAGCCACAGATCCCTTGATTCAGGCGATGGGAAGCGTGACACGGCTGCTACCGCTCTGGAGGAAAGCTCACGTGCATGCCCCCATTCGAGACGAGGACTTACTCCCCTGGGGAGACTCCAGAAGTACCCCAAGATTCATGTCAGCACTGGAGAGGAATCCTGAGGTTCCGGCCTCGACACCACACAAGGTCTTAGGCACCGGCTTCGAAGGGAAAGGAATTCTGAGAGACCCCGGGCAATTCGCATAGGGACTGGCCTTTCCTGAGCCAACCAGAGCGGGTCCATGAAGTCCCCGTCGGAAGTTGAGAGCACCTGCCACAACTCGACAGAATCCAGGAGATTTTGCCCTCCAGGCGAGATGAGGACCATTTCCACTGAGGCTTTCCGAAGCTAATCACACCTAACCTCTGGAATTTCCAAAAGTTCCTTCACACCCTTGCTGCAACTCAAGAAGTTGCCTGACATACCCGTCTCCCAACTAGAGGAAACACGATGGTCCCGGCCACATCCAGAGGAGCCCCGTTTCCGCTACGTAGCTCAAGATGAGGGATCCTTTCGCTGCATGTTCGTGAAAGAATTCTGTGCATTCCTGTCGCATCTCAATTAGGAGGTGCTCTCCACAGGAAAGGCTAGAACTCCAGCGTCGTGCCACCATTCCCAGAAACCCCCAGATGTTTCATTCCATTCTAGAGGAACCTGTTTTCCCTGCACTGCCTCGACTTTCACGCCGAGGATCGACTCCCACCATGGTGGCACGTGTGACAGCCCTGTGGGAAAGCCTCGTGGAAAAGCCTCGTGGGAAAGCCTCTAGGGAAAGCGACAGATCCCTTGATCCAGGCGATGGGAAGCGTGAAACTGCTGCTACCGCTCTGGAGGAAAGCGCACATGCATGCCCCCATTCGAGACGAGGACTTACTCCCCTGGGAAGTCTCCAGAAGTACCCCAAGATCCATGTCAGCACTGGAGAGGAATCCTCACGTTCCAGCCCCGCCTCCACACAAGGTCTTAGGCCCCGGCATCAAAGGGAGAGGAATCCCGAGAGGCCCTCGAGCAACTCGCATTGGGAATGGCCTTTCCTGAAGCCACAAGAGCGGGTCCCTGAGGTCCCTGTCATAAGTCGACAGCACCTGCCGCAACTCGAGAAAATCCAGGGGGTTTTGCCCTCCAGGCGAGATGAGGCCCATTTCCGCTGAGGCTTCTCAAGGCTAATCACATCTAAGCCCTGGAACTTCCAAAAGGTCCTTCACACCCTTGCTGCAACTCAAGAAGTTCCCCGAAATACCCGTCTCCACTCGAGAGGAAGCACGAGGGTCCCGCCCACATCCAGAGGAGCCCCGTTTCTTCCTCAGTGCTCAAGATGAGGGATACTTTCCCTGCTTGGTCGGGAAAGAATTCTAGGCATTCCTGTCGCATTTCAAGAGGAGGCGCTCTCCACACGAAAGGGGAGAGGAACTCCAGCATTGTGCCGCCATTCCAAGAGTCCCCCAAATATTTCAGTCAATTTCAGAGGAACCTGTTTTCCCTGCACTGCCTCGACTTTCACGCCAAGGATCGACTCAAACCAAGGTGGCACGTGGGACCCCTGTGGGGAAGCCTCGTGGGAAAGCCTCCTGGGAAAGCCTGGAGTGAAAGCCACAGATCCCTTGATCTAGGCGATGGAAAGCGTGACACTGCTGCTACAGCTCTGGAGGAAAGCGCAGGTGCATGTCCCCATTCGAGATGAGGACTTACTCCCCTGGGGAGACACCAGAAGTACCCCAAGATACATGTCAACACAGGAGAGGAATACTCAGGTTCCGGCCCCGCTTCCTCACAAGGTCTTAGGCCCCGGCATCGAAGGGAGAGGAATCCCCAGAGGCCCGCGAGAAACTCGCATGGGGACTGGCCTTTCCTGAGGCCACCAGAGCGGGTCCCTGAGGTTCCCGCCGTAAGTCGAGAGCACCTGCCGCAACCTGAGAAAATCCAAAAGGTTTTGCCTCCAGGCGAGATGAGGCCCATTTCCGCTGAGGCTTCTGAAGGCTAATCACATCTAACCCCTGGAACTTCCAAAAGGTCCTTCACACCCTTGCTGGAACTCAAGAAGTTCCCCGATATCCCCGTCTCCAGTCTAGAGGAAGCACGAGGGTCCCGCACACATCCAGAGGAGCCCCGTTTCCGCCTCATATCTCGAGATGAGGGATCCTTTCCCTGTTTGGTCGGGAAAGAATTCTCGGCTTTCCCGTCGCATCTCAAGAGGAGGCACTCTCCACAGCAAAGGCGAGAGGAACTCCAGCATCGTGCCGCTATTCACAGAGTCCCCCAAATATCTCAGTCCATTCTAGAGAAACCTGTTTTCCCTGCACTGCCTCGATTTTCACGCCCAGGATCGACTCCCACCACGGTGGCACGTGGGACAGCCCTGTGGGAAAGCCTCGAGGGAAAGCTGCGAGGGAAAGCCACAGATCCCTTGATCCACGTGACGGGAAGCGTGACACTGCTGCTACCACTCTGGAGGAAAGCGTACGTGCATGCCCCCATTGGAGACGAGGACTTACTCCCCTGGGAAGACTTCAGAAGTACCCCACAATCCATGTCAGCAGTGGAGAGGAATCCTCAGGTTCCGGACCCACTTCCACACAAGGTCTTCGGCCCCGGCAATGAAGGGAGAGGAATCACTAGAGGCCCGCGAGCTTCTCGCATTAGGACTGGCCTTCATAAGACTCACGGTCATAAGACAAGAGCACCTGCCACAACTTGAGAAAATCCAGGACGTTCTCACCTCCAGGATAGATGAGGCCCATTTCCACTGAGGAGTCTCTAGGATAATCACATCTAACCCTGGAAAGTACAAAGGGTCCTTCACAGCGTTGCTGCAACTCAAGAAGTTCCCCGAAATACCCGTCTCCACTCGAGAGGAAGCACGAGGGTCCCGGACACATCCGGAGGAGCCCAGTTTCCGCCTCGTTGCTCGAGATGAGGGATACTTTCGCTGCTTGTTCGGGAAAGAATTCTGGGCATTCCCGTCACGTCTCAAGAGGAGGTGCTCTCCACAGGAAAGGCGAGAACTCCAGCGTCGTGCAACCATTCCCAGGGACCCCTAGATGTCTCAGTCCATTCCAGAGGAACCTGTTTTCCCTGCACTGCCTCGACTTTCTCGCCGAGGATCGACACCCACCACGGTGGCACGTGAAGCAGCCCTGTGGGAAAGCCTCGTGGGAAAGCCTCGAGGGAAAGCGACAGATCCCTTGATCCACGCGACGGGAAGCGTGGCACTACTGCTACCGCTCTGGAGGAAAGCCCACGTGCATGCCCCCATTCGAGACGAGGACTTACTCCCCTGGGAAGTCTCCAGAAGTACCCCAAGATCCATGTCAGCACTGGAGAGGAATCCTCACGTTCCAGCCCCGCCTCCACACAAGGTCTTAGGCCCCGGCATCAAAGGGAGAGGAATCCCGAGAGGCCCTCGAGCAACTCGCATTGGGAATGGCCTTTCCTGAAGCCACAAGAGCGGGTCCCTGAGGTCCCTGTCATAAGTCGACAGCACCTGCCGCAACTCGAGAAAATCCAGGAGGTTTTGCCCTCCAGGCGAGATGAGGCCCATTTCCGCTGAGGCTTCTCAAGGCTAATCACATCTAAGCCCTGGAACTTCCAAAAGGTCCTTCACACCCTTGCTGCAACTCAAGAAGTTCCCCGAAATACCCGTCTCCACTCGAGAGGAAGCACGAGGGTCCCGCCCACATACAGAGGAGCCCCGTTTCTTCCTCAGTGCTCAAGATGAGGGATACTTTCCCTGCTTGGTCGGGAAAGAATTCTAGGCATTCCTGTCGCATTTCAAGAGGAGGCGCTCTCCACACGAAAGGGGAGAGGAACTCCAGCATTGTGCCGCCATTCCAAGAGTCCCCCAAATATTTCAGTCAATTTCAGAGGAACCTGTTTTCCCTGCACTGCCTCGACTTTCACGCCAAGGATCGACTCAAACCAAGGTGGCACGTGGGACCCCTGTGGGGAAGCCTCGTGGGAAAGCCTCCTGGGAAAGCCTGGAGTGAAAGCCACAGATCCCTTGATCTAGGCGATGGAAAGCGTGACACTGCTGCTACAGCTCTGGAGGAAAGCGCAGGTGCATGTCCCCATTCGAGATGAGGACTTACTCCCCTGGGGAGACACCAGAAGTACCCCAAGATACATGTCAACACAGGAGAGGAATACTCAGGTTCCGGCCCCGCTTCCTCACAAGGTCTTAGGCCCCGGCATCGAAGGGAGAGGAATCCCCAGAGGCCCGCGAGAAACTCGCATGGGGACTGGCCTTTCCTGAGGCCACCAGAGCGGGTCCCTGAGGTTCCCGCCGTAAGTCGAGAGCACCTGCCGCAACCTGAGAAAATCCAAAAGGTTTTGCCTCCAGGCGAGATGAGGCCCATTTCCGCTGAGGCTTCTGAAGGCTAATCACATCTAACCCCTGGAACTTCCAAAAGGTCCTTCACACCCTTGCTGGAACTCAAGAAGTTCCCCGATATCCCCGTCTCCAGTCTAGAGGAAGCACGAGGGTCCCGCACACATCCAGAGGAGCCCCGTTTCCGCCTCATATCTCGAGATGAGGGATCCTTTCCCTGTTTGGTCGGGAAAGAATTCTCGGCTTTCCCGTCGCATCTCAAGAGGAGGCACTCTCCACAGCAAAGGCGAGAGGAACTCCAGCATCGTGCCGCTATTCACAGAGTCCCCCAAATATCTCAGTCCATTCTAGAGAAACCTGTTTTCCCTGCACTGCCTCGATTTTCACGCCCAGGATCGACTCCCACCACGGTGGCACGTGGGACAGCCCTGTGGGAAAGCCTCGAGGGAAAGCTGCGAGGGAAAGCCACAGATCCCTTGATCCACGTGACGGGAAGCGTGACACTGCTGCTACCACTCTGGAGGAAAGCGTACGTGCATGCCCCCATTGGAGACGAGGACTTACTCCCCTGGGAAGACTTCAGAAGTACCCCACAATCCATGTCAGCAGTGGAGAGGAATCCTCAGGTTCCGGACCCACTTCCACACAAGGTCTTCGGCCCCGGCAATGAAGGGAGAGGAATCACTAGAGGCCCGCGAGCTTCTCGCATTAGGACTGGCCTTCATAAGACTCACGGTCATAAGACAAGAGCACCTGCCACAACTTGAGAAAATCCAGGACGTTCTCACCTCCAGGATAGATGAGGCCCATTTCCACTGAGGAGTCTCTAGGATAATCACATCTAACCCTGGAAAGTACAAAGGGTCCTTCACAGCGTTGCTGCAACTCAAGAAGTTCCCCGAAATACCCGTCTCCACTCGAGAGGAAGCACGAGGGTCCCGGACACATCCGGAGGAGCCCAGTTTCCGCCTCGTTGCTCGAGATGAGGGATACTTTCGCTGCTTGTTCGGGAAAGAATTCTGGGCATTCCCGTCACGTCTCAAGAGGAGGTGCTCTCCACAGGAAAGGCGAGAACTCCAGCGTCGTGCAACCATTCCCAGGGACCCCTAGATGTCTCAGTCCATTCCAGAGGAACCTGTTTTCCCTGCACTGCCTCGACTTTCTCGCCGAGGATCGACACCCACCACGGTGGCACGTGAAGCAGCCCTGTGGGAAAGCCTCGTGGGAAAGCCTCGAGGGAAAGCCACAGATCCCTTGATCCACGCGACGGGAAGCGTGGCACTACTGCTACTGCTCTGGAGGAAAGCCCACGTGCATGCCCCCATTCGAGACGAGGACTTGCTCCCCTGGGGAGACTCCAGAAGTACCCCAAGATCCATGTCAGCACTGGAGAGGAATCCTCAGTTTCCGGCCCCGACTCCACACAAGGTCTTAGGCCCCGGCATCAAAGGGAGAAGAATCCCGAGAGGCCGCCGAGCAACTCGCATGGGGACTAGCCTTTCCTGAGGCCACCAGAGCGGGTCCCTGAGGTCCCCGTCGAAAGTCGAGAGCACCTGCCCCAACTCAAGGAAATCCAGGAGGTTTTGCCCTCCAGGTGAGATAAGACCCATTTCCGCTGAGCCTTCTCAATGCTAACCACACCTAACTTCTGGAACTTAAAAAAGGTCCTTCACACCCTTTTACAACTCAAGAAGTTTCCCGACATACAGACCTACATTCTAGAGGAAGAACGAGAGTCCCGCCTACATCCAGAGGAGCTCCGATTCCGCCTCGTAGCTCGAGATAAGGGATCCTTTCCCTGCTTGGTCGGGAAAGCATTCCCGGCGTTCCCCTCGCATCTGAAGTGGAGGTGCTCTCCACAGGAAAGTCGAGAGTAACTCCAGGGTCGTGTCCCCATTCCAAGAGTCCCGCAGATGGCTCAGACCATTCCAGAGGAACCTGTTTTGCTCCACTGCCTCGACTTTCACGCCGAGGATGGACTCCCACCACGGTGGCACGTGGGACAGCCCTGTGGGAAATCCTCGTGGGAAAGCCTAGGGGGAAAGCCTCGAGGGAAACCCACACATCCCATGATCGACTCGACGGGAAGCGTGACATAGCTGCTCCAGTGCGGGAGGAAAGCCCATTTGCATGTCCCCTCTGGAGACGAGGACTGAATCCCCTGAGGAGACTCCAGAAGTACGCAAATTTCCATGTCAGCACTGGAGAGGAATCCTCAGGTTCCGGCCCCGACTCCACACAAGGTCTTAGGCCCCGGCATCGACGGGAGAGGAATCCTTAGAGGCCCCGAGGAACGCCCATGGGGACTGGTCATTCCTGAGGCCACCAGAGCGGGTCCCTGAGGTCCCGGTCGTAAGTCGAGAGCACCTGCCGCAACTCGAGAAAATCCAGGAGGTTTTGCCCTCCAGGCGAGATGAGGCCCATTTTCGCTGAGGCTTCTCGAGGCTAATCACATCTAACCACTGGAACGTCCAAAGGGTCCTTCACACCCTTGCTGCAACTCAAGAAGTTCCCCGACATACCCGTCTCCACTCGAGAGGAAGCACGAGGGTCCCGCACTCATCCAGGGGAGCCGCGTGTTCGCCTCCTAGCTCGAGATGAGGGATCCTTTCCCTGTTTCGTAGGGAAAGAATTCCCGGCGTTCCCGTCGCATCTCAAGCGGAGGCGCTCTCCACAGGAAAGGCGAGAGGAACTCCAGGGTCGTGCCACCATTCCAAGAGTCCCCCAGATGTGTCAGTCCATTGCAGAGGAACCTGTTTTCCCTGCACTGCCTTGACGTTCAAGCCGAGGATCGACTCCCACCACGTGTGCACGTGGGACAGGCCTGTGGGAAAGCCTCGTGGGCAAGCCTCGTGGGCAAGACTCGAGGGAAAACCGCAGATCCTTTGATCCTCGCGCGGGAATGCGTGAAACTGCTGTTACCGCTCTGGAGGAAAGCAAAAGTGCATGCCCGCATTCGAGACGAGGACTGACTTCCCTGGGGAGACTCCAGAAGTACCCCAAGATACATGTCAGCACAGGAGAGGAATCCTCAAGTTCCGGCCCCGACTCCACACAAGGTTTTAGGCCCCGGAATCGACGGGACAGGAATCCCGAGAGGCCCCCGAGGAACTCGCATGGGGACTGGCCTTTCCTGAGGCCACCAGAGCGGGTCCCTGAGGGCCCCGTCGTAAGTCGAGAGCACCTGCCGCAACTCGAGAAAATCCAGGAGGTTTTGCCCTCCAGGCGAGATGAGGCCCATTTCGGCTGAGGCTTCTTGAGGCAAATCACATCTAACAACTGGAACTTCCAAAGGGTTCTTGACACCCTTCCTGCAACTCAAGAAGTTCCCCGACATACCCGTCTCCACTCGAGAGGAAGCACGAGGGTCCCACACAAATCCAGGGGAGCCCCGTTTCCACCTCCTAGCTCGAGATGAGGGATCCTTTCCCTCTTTCGTAGGGAAAGAATTCCCGGCTTTCCCGTCGCATCTCAAGAGGAGGCGCTCTCCATAGGAAAGGCGAGAGGAACTCCAGGGTCGTGCCACCATTCCAAGAGACCCCCAGATATGTCAGTCCTTCCAGACGAACCTTTTTTCCCTGCACTGCCTTGACGTTCAAGCCGAGGATCGACTCCCACCACGTGTGCACGTGGGACAGCCCTGTGGGAAAGCCTCGTGGGAAAGCCTCGTGGGAAAGACTCGAGGGAAGACCATAGATCCTTTGATCCACGCGGCGAAATGCGTGACACTGCTGCTACCGCTCTGGAGGAAAGCGCCAGTGCATGAACGCATTCGAGACGAGGACTGACTCCCCTGGGGAGACTCCAGAAGTACCCCAAGATCCATGTCAGCACTGGCGAGGAATCCTCAGGTTCCGACCCCTACTCCACACAAGGTCTTAGGCCCCGGAATCGACGGGACAGGAATCCCGAGAGGCCCCCGAGGACTCGCATGAGGACTGGCCTTTCCTGAGGCCGCCAGAGCGGGTCCCTGAGGTCCCCGTCGTAAGTCGAGAGCACCTGCCGAAACTCGAGAAAATCCAGGATGTTTTCCCCTCCATGCGAGATGAGGTCCATTTCCGCTGAGGCTTCTTGAGGCTAATCACATCTAACAACTGGAACTTCCAAAGCGTCCTTGACACCCTTGCTGCAACTCAAGAAGTTCCCCGACATACCCGTCTCCACTCGAGAGAATGCACGAGGGTCCCACACACATCCAGGGGAGCCCCGTTTCCACCTCCTAGCTCGAGATGATGGATCCTTTCCCTCTTTCGTAGGGAAAGAATTCCCGGCGTTCCAGTCGCATCTCAAGAGGAGGCGCTCTCCACAGGAAAGGCGAGAGGAACTCCAGGGTCGTGCCACCATTCCAAGAGTCCCCCAGATATGTAAGTCCATTCCAGAGGAACCTGTTTTCCCTGCACTGCCTTGACGTTCAAGCCGAGGATCGACTCCCACCACGTGTGCACGTGGGACAGCCCTGTGGGAAAGCCTCGTGGGAAAGCCTCGTGGGAAAGACTCAAGGGAAAGACTCGAGGGAAAACCATAGATCATTTGATCCAGGAAGCGGACTGCGTGACACTGCTGCTTCCGCTCTGGAAGAAAGCCCACGTGCATGCCCCCATTCGAGACGAGGACTGACTCCCCGGGGGAGACTCCAGAAGTTCCCCAAGATCCATGTCAGCACTGGAGAGGAATCCTCTGGTTCCGTTCCCGACTCCACACAAGGTCTTAGGACCCGGCATCGACGGGAGAGGAATCCCGAGAGGCCCCCGAGGAACACGAATGGGGACTGGCCTTTCCTGAGGCCACCAGAGCGGGTCCCTGAGGTCCCCGTCGTAAGTCGAGAGCACCTGCCGCAACTCGAGAAAATCCAGGAGGTTTTGCCCTCCAGGCGAGATGAGGCCCATTTCCGCTGTGGCTTCTCCAGGCTAATCACATCTAACCACTGGAACTTCCAAAGGGTCCTTCACACCCTTGCTGCAACTCAAGAAGTTCCCCGACATACCCGTGTCCACTCGAGAGGAAGCACGAGGGTCCCGCACACATCCAGGGGAGCCGCGTGTTGGCCTCCTAGCTCGAGATGAGGGATCCTTTCCCTGTTTCGTAGGGAAAGAAATCCCGGCGTTCCCGTCGCATCTCAAGAGGAGGCGCTCTCCACAGGAAAGGCGAGAGGGACTCCAGTGTCGTGCCACCATTTCAAGAGTCCCCCAGATGTGTCAGTCCATTCCAGAGGAACCTGTTTTCCCTGCACTGCCTTGACGTTCAAGCCGAGGATCGACTCCCACCACGTGTGCACGTGGGACAGCCCTGTGGGAAAGCCTCGTGGGAAAGCCTCGTGGGAAAGACTCGAGGGAAAACCGCAGATCCTTTGATTCTCGCGCGGGAATGCGTGAAACTGCTGTTACCGCTCTGGAGGAAAGCACAAGTGCATGCCCGCATTCGAGACGAGGACTGACTTCCCTGGGGAGACTCCAGAAGTACCCCAAGATCCATGTCAGCACAGGAGAGGAATCCTCAAGTTCCGGCCCCGACTCCACACAAGGTTTTAGGCCCCGGAATCGAAGGGACAGGAATCCCGAGAGGCCCCCGAGGAACTCGCAGGGGGACTGGCCTTTCCTGAGGCCACCAGAGCGGGTCCCTGAGGCCCCCATCGTAAGTCGAGAGCACCTGCTGCAACTCGAGAAAATCCAGGAGGTTTTGCCCTCCAGGCGAGATGAGGCCCATTTCCGCTGAGGCTTCTCGAGGCTAATCACATCTAACCACTGGAACTTCCAAAGGGTCCTTCACACCCTTGCTGCAACACAAAAAGTTCCCCGACATACCCGTCTCCACTAGAGAGGAAGCACGAAGGTCCCGCACACATCCAGGGGAGCCGCGTGTTCGCGTCCTAGCTCGAGATGAGGGATCCTTTCCCTGTTTCGTAGGGAAAGAATTCCCGGCGTTCCCGTCGCATCTCAAGAGGAGGCGCTCTCCACAGAAAGGCGAGAGGAACTCCAGTGTCGTGCCACCATTCCAAGAATCCCCAAGTTGGGTCAGTCCATTCCAGAGGAAACTGTTTTCCCTGCCTGCCTTGACGTTCAAGCCGAGGATCGACTCCCACCACGTGTGCACGTGGGACAGCCCTGTGGGAAAGCCTCGTGGGAAAGCCTCGTGGGAAAGACTCGAGGGAAGACCATAGATCCTTTGATCCACGCGGCGAAACGCGTGACACTGCTGCTACCGCTCTGGAGGAAAGCGCCAGTGCATGAACGCATTCGAGACGAGGACTGACTCCCCTGGAGAGACTCCAGAAGTACCCCAAGATCCATGTCAGCACTGGCGAGGAATCCTCAGGTTCCGACCCCAACTCCACACAAGGTCTTAGGCCCCGGAATCGACGGGACAGGAATCCCGAGAGGCCCCCGAGGAACTCGCATGGGGACGGGCCTTTCCTGAGGCCACCAGAGCGGGTCCCTGAGGTCCCCGTCGTAAGTCGAGAGCACCTGCCGCAACTCGAGAAAATCCAGTAGGTTTTGCCCTCCAGGCGAGATGAGGCCCATTTCCGCTGAGGCTTCTTGAGCCTACTCACATCTAACCACTGGAACTTCCAAAGGGTCCATGACACCCTTGCTGCAACTCAAGAAGTTCCCCGACATACCCGTCTCCACTCGAGAGGATGCACGAGGGTCCCACACACATCCAGGGGAGCCCCGTTTCCACCTCCTAGCTCGAGATGATGGATCCTTTCCCTCTTTCGTAGGGAAAGAATTCCCGGCGTTCCCGTCGCATCTCAAGAGGAGGCGCTCTCCACAGGAAAGGCGAGAGGAACTCCAGGGTCGTGCCACCATTCCAAGAGTCCCCCAGATGTGTAAGTCCATTCTAGACGAACCTTTTTTCCCTGCACTGCCTTGACGTTCAAGCCGAGGATCGACTCCCACCACATGTGCACGTGGGACAGCCCTGTGGGAAAGCTCGTCGGAAAGACGCAGGGGAAAGACTCGAGGGAAAACCATAGATCCTTTGACCACGTGGCGGACTAGGTGACACTGCTGCTACCGCTCTGGAGGAAAGCGCAAGTGCATGCCCGCATTCGAGACGAGGACTGACTCCCCTGTGGAGACTCCAGAAGTACCCCAAAATCCATGTCAGCACTGGAGAGGAATCCTCAGGTTCCGGCCCCGACTGCACACAAGGTCTTAGGCCCCGGCATCGATGGGAGAGGAATCCCGAGAGGCCCCCGAGGAACTCGCATGGGGACTGGCCTTTCCTGAGGCCACCAGAGCGGGTCCCTGAGGGCCCCGTCGTAAGTCAAGAGCACCTGCCGCAACTCTAGAAAATCCAGGAGGTTTTGCCCTCCAGGCGAGATGAGGCCCATTTCCGCTGAGGCTGCTCCAGGCTAATCACATCTAACCACTGGAACTTCCAAAGGGTCCTTCACACCCTTGCTGCAACTCAAGAAGTTCCCCGACATACCCATCTCCACTCGAGAGGAAGAACGAGGGTCCCGCACACATCCAGGGGAGCCCCGTTTCCGCCTCCTAGCTCGACATGAGGGATCCTTTCCCTGTTTCGTAGGGAAAGAACTCCCGGCGTTCCTGTCGCATCTCAAGAGGAGGCGCTCTCCACAGGAAAGGCGAGAGGAACTCCAGGGTCTTGCCACCATTCCAAGAGTCCCCCAGATGTGTCAGTCCATCCAGAGGAACCTGTTTTCCCTGCACTGCCTTGACGTTCAAGCCGAGGATCGACTCCCACCACGTGTGCACGTGGGAGAGCCCTGTGGGAAAGCCTCGTGGGAAAGAATCGAGTGAAAATCATAGATCCTTTGATCCACGAAGCGGACTGCGTGACACTGCTGCTACCGCTGGAGGAAAGCGCAAGTGCATGCCCGCATTCTAGACGAGGACGGACACCCCTGGGGAGACTGCAGAAGTACCCCAAGATCCATGTCAGCACTGGAGAGGAATCCTCAGGTTCCGGCCCCGACTCCACACAAGGTCTTAGGACCCGGCATCGAAGAGAGAGGAATCCCGACAGGCCCCCGAGGAACTCGCATGGGGAATGGCCTTTCCTGAGGCCACCAGAGCGTGTCCCTGAGGTCCCCGTCGTAAGTCGAGAACACCTGCCCCAACTCGAGAGAATCCAGGAGGTTTTGCCCTCCAGGCTAGATGAGGCCCATTTCCGCTGAGGCTTCTCGAGGCTAATCACATCTAAACACTGGAACTTCCAAAGGGTCCTTCACACCCTTGCTGCAACTCAAGAAGTTCCCCGACATACCCGTCTCCACTCGAGAGGAAGCACGAGGGTCCCGCACACATCCAGGGGAGCCCCGTTTCCGCCTCCTAGCTCGAGATGAGGGATCCTTTCCCTGTTTCGTAGGGAAAGAATTCCCGGCGTTCCCGTCGCATCTCAAGAGGAGGCGCTCTCCACAGGAAAGGCGAGAGGAACTCCAGGGTCGTGCCACCATTCCAAGAGTCCCCCAGATATGTCAGTCCATTCCAGAGGAACCTGTTTTCCCTGCACTGCCTTGACGTTCAAGCCGAGGATCGACTCCCCCCACGTGTGCACGTGGGACAGCCCTGTGGGAAAGCCTCGTGGGAAAGACTGGAGGGAAAGCCATAGATCCTTTGATCTATGCGATGGACTGCGTGACACTGCTGCTACCACTCTAGAGGAAAGCGCAAGTGCATGCCCGCATTCGAGACGAGGACTGACTCCCCTGGGGAGACTCCAGAAGTACCCCAAGATCCATGTCAGCACTGGAGAGGAATCCTCAGGTTCCGGCCCCGACTCCACACAAGGTCTTAGGCCCCGGCATCAACGGGAGAGAAATCCTGAGAGGCCCCCGAGGAACTCGCATGGGGACTATCCTTTCCTGAGGCCACCAGAGCGGGGCCCTGAGGTCCCCGTCGTAAGTCCAGAGCACCTGCCGCGAACTGAGAAAATCCAGGAGGTTTTGCCCTCCAGGCGAGATGAGGCCTATTTCCGCTGAGGCTTCTCGAGGCTAATCACACCTAACCTCTGGAACTTCAAAAAGGTCCTTCACACCCTTGCTGCAACTCAAGTAGTTCCCCGACATACCCCTCTCCAATCTAGAGGAAGCACGAGGGCCCCGCCCACATCCAGAGGAGCCCCATTTCCGCCTCGCCCCTTGAGATACGGGGTCCTTTCCCTGCTTGGTCGGGAAAGAATTCTGGGCATTCCCGTCACATCTCAAGAGGAGGCACTCTAAACAGGAAAGGCGAGAGGAACTCCAGCGTCGTGCCACCATTCCAAGAGTCCCCCAGAAGTCTCTGTCAATTCCAAAGGAACCTGTTTTCCCTGCACTGCCTGGACTTTCACGCCGAGGATCGACTCCCACCACTGTGGCACGTGGGGCAGCCCTGTGGGAAAGCCTCCTGGGAAAGCCTCGAGGGAAAGCCTAGATGTAAAGCCACATATCCCTTGTTCCAGGCGATGGGAAGTCTGCCACTGCTGCTACAGCTCTGGAGGAAAGTGCACGTGCATTCCCCCATTCGAGACGAGGACTTACTCTAGTGGGGTGAGTCCAGAAGTACCCCAAGATCCATGTCAGCACTGGAGAGGAATCCTCAGGTTCCGGCCCCGACTCCACACAAGGTCTTAGACACTGTCATCAAACGGAGAGGAACCCCTAGAGGCCCCTGAGCAACTCGCATGGGGACTGGCCTTTCCTGAGGCCACCAGAGCGGGTCCCTAAGGTCCCCGTCGTAAGTCGAGAGCACCTGCCGCAACTCGAGAAAATCTTGGAGGTTTTGCCCTCCAGGCGAGATGAGGCCCATTTCCGCTGAGGCTTCTCAAGGCTAATCACATCTAACCACTGGAACTTCCAAAGGGTCCTTCACACCCTTGCTGCAACTCAAGGAGTTCCCCGACATACCCGTCTCCACTCGAGAGGAAACACGAGGTTCCCGCACAGATCCAGGGGATCCCAGTTTCCGCCTCCTAGCTCGAGATGAGGGATCCTTTCCCTGATTCGTAGGGAAAGAATTCCCGGCGTTCCCGTCGCATCTCAAGAGGAGGCGCTCTCCACAGGAAAGGAGAGAGGAACTCCAGGGTCGTGCCACCATTCCAAGAGTCCCCCAGATGTGTCAGTCCATTGCAGAGGAACCTGTTTTCCCTGCACTGCCTTGACGTTCAAGCCGAGGATCGACTCCCACCACGTGTGCACGTGGGACAGGCCTGTGGGAAAGCCTCGTGGGCAAGCCTCGTGGGCAAGACTCCAGGGAAAGCCATCGATCCTTTGATTCACGCGACGGAATGCGTGACACTGCTGCTACCGCTCTGGAGGAATGCACAAGTGCATGCCCGCATTCGAGACGAGGACTGACTCCCCTGGGGAGACTCCAGATGTACCCCTAGATCCATGTCAGCACGGGAGAGGAATCCTCAGGTTCCGGCCCCGACTCCACACAAGGTCTTAGGCGCCGGCATCGACGGGAGAGGAATCCCGAGAGGCCCCCGAGGAACTCGCATGGGAACTGGTCTTTCCTGAGGCCACCAGAGCGGGTCCCTGAGGTCCCCGTCGTAAGTCGAGAGCACCTGCCGCAACTCGAGAAAATCCAGGAGGGTTTGACCTCCAGGCGAGATGAGGCCCATTTTTGCTGAGGCTTCTCAAGGCTAATCACATTTAACCACTGGAACTTCCAAAGGGTCCTTCACACCCTTGCTGCAACTCAAGAAGTTCCCCGACATACCCGTCTCCACTCGAGAGGAAGCACGAGGGTCCCGCACACATCCAGGGGAGCCGCGTGTTGGCCTCCTAGCTCGAGATGAGGGATCCTTTCCCTGTTTCGTAGGGAAAGAAATCCCGGCGTTCCCGTCGCATCTCGAGAGGAGGCGCTCTCCACAGGAAAGGCGAGAGGAACTCCAGGGTCGTGCCACCATTCCAAGAGTCCCCCAGATGTGTCAGTCCATTCCAGAGGAACCTGTTTGCCCTGCACTGCCTGGACATTCAAGCCGAGGATCGACTCCCACCACGTGTGCACGTGGGACAGCCCTGTGGGAAAGCCTCGTGGGAAAGCCTCGTGGGAAAGACTCGAGGGAAAACCATAGATCCTTTGATCCACGCGGCGGACTGCGTGACACTGCTGCTACCGTTCTGGAGGAAAGCGCAAGTGCATGCCCGCATTGGAGACGAGGACTGACTCCCCTGGGGAGACTCCAGAAGTACCCCAAGATCCATGTCAGCACTCGAGAGGAATCCTCAGGTTCCGGCCCCGACTCCACACAAGGTCTTAGGCCCCGGCATCGACGGGAGAGGAATCCCGAGACGCCCCCGAGGAACTCGCATGGGGACTGGCCTTTCCTGAGGCCACCAGAGCGGTTCCTTGAGGTCCCCGTCGTAAGGTGAGAGCACCTGCCGCAACTCGAGAAAATCCAGGAAGTTTTGCCCTCCAGGCGAGATGAGGCCCATTTCCGCTGAGGCTTCTCGAGGCTAATCACATCTAACCACTGGAACTTCCAAAGGGTGCTTCACACCCTTGCTGCAACTCAAGAAGTTCCCCGACATACCCGTCTCCACTCGAGAGGAAGCACGTGGTGTCCCGCACACATCCAGGGGAGCCCCGTTTCCGCCTCCTAGCTCGAGATGAGGGATCCTTTCCCTGTTTCGTAGGGAAAGAATTCCCGGAGTTCCCGTCGCATCTCAAGAGAAGGCGCTCTCCACAGGAAATGCGAGAGGAACCCCAGGGTCGTGCCACCATTCCAAGAGTCCCCCAGATGTGTCAGTCCATTCCAGAGGAACCTGTTTTCCCTGCACTGCCTTGACGTTCAATCCGAGGATCGACTCCCACCACGTGTGCACGTGGGACAGCCTCGTGGGAAAGCCTCGTGGGAAAGACTCGAGGGAAAACCATAGATCCTTTGATCCACGCGGCAGACTGCGTGACACTGCTGCTACTGCTCTGGAGGAAAGCACAAGTGCATGCCCGCATTCGAGACGAGGACTGACTCCCCTGGGGAGACTCCAGAAGTACCCCAAGATCCATGTCAGCACTGGAGAGGAATCCTCAGGTTCCGGCCCCGACTCCACACAAGGTCTTAAGACCCGGCATCGACGGGAGAGGAATCCCGAGAGGCCCCCAAGGAACTCGCATGGGGACTGGCCTTTCCTGAGGCCACCAGAGCGGTTCCCTGAGGTCCCCGTCGTAAGTCGAGAGCACCTGCCGCAACTCGAGAAAATCCAGGAGGTTTTGCCCTCCAGGCGAGATGAGGCCCATTTCCGCTGAGGCTTCTCGAGGCTAATCACGTCTAACCACTGGAACTTCCAAAGGGTGCTTCACACCCTTGCTGCAACTCAAGGAGTTCCCCGACATACCCGTCTGCACTCGAGAGGAAGCACGTGGGGTCCCGCACACATGCAGGGGAGCCCCGTTTCCGCCTCCTAGCTCGAGATGAGTGATCCTTTCCCTGTTTCGTAGGGAAAGAATTCCCGGCGTTCCCGTCGCATCTCAAGAGGAGGCGCTCTCCACAGGAAATGCGAGAGGAACTCCAGGGTCGTGCCACCATTCCAAGAGTCCCCCAGATGTGTCAGTCCATTCCAGAGGAACCTGTTTTCCCTGCACTGCCTTGACGTTCAATCCGAGGATCGACTCCCACCACGTGTGCACGTGGGACAGCCTCGTGGGAAAGCCTCGTGGGAAAGACTCGAGGGAAAACCATAGATCCTTTGATCCACGCGGCGGACTGCGTGACACTGCTGCTACCGCTCTGGAGGAAAGCGCAAGTGCATGCCCGCATTCGAGACGAGGACTGACTCCCCTGGGGAGACTCCAGAAATACCCCAAGATCCATGTCAGCACTGGAGAGGAATCCTCAGGTTCCGGCCCCGACTCCACACAAGGTCTTAGGCCCCGGCATCGACGGGAGAGGAATCCCGAGAGGCCCCCGAGGAACTCGCATGGGGACTGGCCTTTCCTGAGGCCACCAGAGCGTTTCCCTGAGGTCCCCGTCGTAAGTCGAGAGCACCTGCCGCAACTCGAGAAAATCCAGGAGGTTTTGCCCTCCAGGCCAGATGAGGCCCATTTCCGCTGAGGCTTCTCGAGGCCAATCACATCTAACCACTAGAACTTCCAAAGGGTCCTTCACACCATTGCTGCAACTCAAGAAGTTCCCCGACATACCCGTCTGCACTCGAGAGGAAGCACGTGGTGTCCCGCACACATGCAGGGGAGCCCCGTTTCCGCCTACTAGCTCGAGATGAGGGATCCTTTCCCTGTTTCGTAGGGAAAGAATTCCCGGCGTTCCCGTCGCATCTCAAGAGGAGGCGCTTTCCACAGGAAAGGCGAGAGGAACTCCAGGGTCGTGCCACCATTCCAAGAGTCCCCCAGATGTGTCAGTCCATTCCAGAGGAACCTGTTTTCCCTGCACTGCCTTGACGTTCAAGCCGAGGATCGACTCCCACCACGTGTGCACGTGGGACAGCCTCGTGGGAAAGCCTCGTGGGAAAGACTCGAGGGAAAAACATAGATCCTTTGATCCACGCGGCGGACTGCGTGACACTGCTGCTACCGCTCTGGAGGAAAGCGCAAGTGCATGCCCGCATTCGAGACGAGGACTGACTCCCCTGGGGAGACTCCAGAAGTACCCCAAGATCCATGTCATCACTGGAGAGGAATCCTCAGTTTCCGGCCCCGACTCCACACAAGGTCTTAGGCCCCGGCATCGACGGGAGAGGAATCCCGAGACGCCCCCGAGGAACTCGCATGGGGACTGGCCTTTCCTGAGGCCACCAGAGCGGTTCCCTGAGGTCCCCGTCGTAAGTCGAGAGCACCTGCCGCAACTCGAGAAAATCCAGGAGGTTTTGCCCTCCAGGCGAGATGAGGCCCATTTCCGCTGAGGCTTCTCGAGGCCAATCACATCTAACCACTGGAACTTCCAAAGGGTCCTTCACACCATTGCTGCAACTCAAGAAGTTCCCCGACATACCCGTCTGCACTCGAGAGGAAGCACGTGGTGTCCCGCACACATGCAGGGGAGCCCCGTTTCCGCCTCCTAGCTCGAGATGATGGATCCTTTCCCTGTTTCGTAGGGAAAGAATTCCCGGCGTTCCCGTCGCATCTCAAGAGGAGGCGCTCTCCACAGGAAAGGCGAGAGGAACTCCAGGGTCGTGCCACCATTCCAAGAGTCCCCCAGATGTGTCAGTCCATTCCAGAGAAACCTGTTTTCCCTGCACTGCCTTGACGTTCAAGCCGAGGATCGACTCCCACCACGTGTGCACGTCGGACAGCCCTGTGGGAAAGCCTCGTGGGAAAGAGTCGAGGGAAAACCATAGATCCTTTGATCCACGCGGCGGACTGCGTGACACTGCTGCTACCGCTCTGGAGGAAAGTGCAATGCATGCCCGCATTCGAGACGAGGACTGACTCCCCTGGGGAGACTCCAGAATTACCCCAAGATCCATGTCAGCACTGGAGAGGAATCCTCAGGTTCCGGCCCCGACTCCACACAAGGTCTTAGGCCCCGGCATCGACGGGAGAGGAATCCCGAGAGGCCCCCGAGGAACTCGCATGGGGACTGGCCTTTCCTGAGGCCACCAGAGCGGGTCCCTGAGGTCCCCGTCGTAAGTCGAGAGCACCTTCCGCAACTAGAGAAAATCCAGGAGGTTTTGCCCTCCAGGCGAGATGAGGCCCATTTCCGCTGAGGCTTCTCGAGGCCAATCACATCTAACCACTGGAACTTCCAAAGGGTCCTTCACACCCTTGCTGCAACTCAAGAAGTTCCCCGACATACCCGTCTCCACTCGAGAGGAAGCACGTGGTGTCCCGCACACATGCAGGGGAGCCCCGTTTCCGCCTCCTAGCTCGAGATGAGGGATCCTTTCCCTGTTTCGTAGGGAAAGAATTCCCGGCGTTCCCGTCGCATCTCAAGAGGAGGCGCTCTCCACAGGAAAGGCGAGAGGAACTCCAGGGTCGTGCCACCATTGCAAGAGTCCCCCAGATGTGTCAGTCCATTCCAGAGGAACCTGTTTTCCCTGCACTGCCTTGACGTTCAAGCCGAGGATCGACTCCCACCACGTGTGCACGTGGGACAGCCCTGTGGGAAAGCCTCGTGGGAAAGCCTCGTGGGAAAGACTCGAGGGAAAACCATAGATCCTTTGATCCACGCGGCAGAATGCGTGACACTGCTGCTACCGCTCTGGAGGAAAGCGCAATGCATGCCCGCATTCGAGACGAGGACTGACTCCCCTGGGGAGACTCCAGAAGTACCCCAAGATCCATGTCAGCACTGCGGAGGAATCCTCAGGTTCCGGCCCCGACTCCACACAAGGTCTTAGGCCCCGGCATCGACGGGAGAGGAATCCGGAGACGCCCCCGAGGAACTCGCATGGGGACTGGCCTTTCCTGAGGCCACCAGAGCGGTTCCCTGAGGTCCCCGTCGTAAGTCGAGAGCACCTGCCGCAACTCGAGAAAATCCAGGAGGTTTTGCCCTCCAGGTGAGATGAGGCCCATTTCCGCTGAGGCTTCTCGAGGCCAATCACATCTAACCACTGGAACTTCCAAAGGGTCCTTCACACCATTGCTGCAACTCAAGAAGTTCCCCGACATACCCGTCTGCACTCGAGAGGAAGCACGTGGTGTCCCGCACACATCCAGGGGAGCCCCGTTTCCGCCTCCTAGCTCGAGATGAGGGATCCTTTCCCTGTTTCGTAGGGAAAGAATTCCCGGCGTTCCCGTCGCATCTCAAGAGGAGGCGCTCTCCACAGGAAAGGCGAGAGGAACTCCAGGGTCGTGCCACCATTCCAAGAGTCCCCCAGATGAGTCAGTCCATTCCAGAGGAACCTGTTTTCCCTGGACTGCCTTGACGTTCAAGCCGAGGATCGACTCCCATCACGAGTGCACGTGGGACATCCCTGTGGGAAAGCTTCGTGGGAAAGCCTCGTGGGAAAGACTCCAGGGAAAATCATAGATCCTTTGATCCACGCGGCGGACTGTGTGACACTGCTGCTACCGCTCTGGAGGAAAACGCAATGCATGCCCGCATTCGAGACGAGGACTGACTCCCCTGGGGAGACTCCAGAAGTACCCCCAAGATCCATGTCATCACTGGAGAGGAATCCTCAGTTTCCGGCCCCGACTCCACACAAGGTCTTAGGCCCCGGCATCGACGGGAGAGGAATCCCGAGAGGCCCCCGAGGAACTCGCATGGGGACTGGCCTTTCCTGAGGCCACCAGAGCGGGTCCCTGAGGTCCCCGTCGTAAGTCGAGAGCACCTGCCGCAACTCGAGAAAATCCAGGAGGTTTTGCCCTCCAGGCGAGATGAGGCCCATTTCCGCTGAGGCTTCTCGAGGCTAATCATGTCTAACCACTGGAACTTCCAAAGGGTCCTTCACACCCTTGCTGCAACTCAAGAAGTTCCCCGACATACCCGTCTCCACTCGAGAGGCAGCACGTGGGTCCCGCACACATCCAGGGGAGCCCCGTTTCCGCCTCCTAGCTCGAGATGAGGGATCCTTTCCCTGTTTCGTAGGGAAAGAATTCCCGGCGTTCCCGTCGCATCTCAAGAGGAGGCGCTCTCCACAGGAAAGGCGAGAGGAACTCCAGGGTCGTGCCACCATTCCAAGAGTCCCCCAGATGTGTCTGTCCATTCCAGAGGAACCTGTTTTCCCTGCACTGCCTTGACGTTCAAGCCGAGGATTTACTCCCACCACGTGTGCACGTGGGACAGCCCTGTGGGAAAGCCTCGTGGGAAAGCCTCGTGGGAAAGACTCGAGGGAAAACCATAGATCCTTTGATCCACGCGGCGGACTGCGTGACACTGCTGCTACCGCTCTCGAGGAAAGCGCAAGTGCATGCCCGCATTCGAGACGAGGACTGACTCCCCTGGGGAGACTCCAGAATTACCCCAAGATCCATGTCAGCACTCGAGAGGAATCCTCAGGTTCCGGCCCCGACTCCACACAAGGTCTTAGGCGCCGGCATCGACGGGAGAGGAATCCCGAGACGCCCCCGAGGAACTCGCATGGGGACTGGCCTTTCCTGGGCCACCAGAGCGGGTCCCTGAGGTCCCCGTCGTAAGTCGAGAGCACCTGCCGCAACTCGAGAAAATCCAGGAGGTTTTGCCCTCCAGGCGAGATGAGGCCCATTTCCGCTGAGGCTTCTCGAGGCCAATCACATCTAACCAATGGAACTTCCAAAGGGTCCTTCACACCATTGCTGCAACTCAAGAAGTTTCCCGACATACCCGTCTGCACTCGAGAGGAAGCACGTGGTGTCCCGCACACATCCAGGGGAGCCCCGTTTCCGCCTCCTAGCTCGAGATGAGGGATCCTTTCCCTGTTTCGTAGGGAAAGAATCCAGGCGTTGCCGTCGCATCTCAAGAGGAGGCGCTCTCCACAGGAAAGGCGAGAGGAACTCCAGGGTCGTGCCACCATTCCAAGAGTCCCCCAGATGTGTCAGTCCATTCCAGAGGAACCTGTTTTCCCTGCACTGCCTTGACATTCAAGCCGAGGATCGACTCCCACCACGTGAGCACGTGGGACAGCCCTGTGGGAAAGCCTCGTGGGAAAGCCTCGTGGGAAAGACTCGAGGGAAAACCATAGATCCTTTGATCCACGCGGCAGACTGCGTGACACTGCTGCTACCGCTCTGGAGGAAAGCGCAAGTGCATGCCCGCATTCGAGACGAGGACTGATTCCCCTGGGGAGACTCCAGAAGTACCCAAAGATCCATGTCAGCACTGGAGAGGAATCCTCAGGTTCCGGCCCCGACTCCACACAAGGCCTTAGGCCCCGGCATCGACGGGAGAGGAATCCCGAGAGGCCCCCGAGGAACTCGCATGGGGACTGGCCTTTCCTGAGGCCACCAGAGGGGTTCCCTGAGGTCCCCGTCGTAAGTCGAGAGCACCTGCCGCAACTCGAGAAAATCCAGGATGTTTTGCCCTGCAGGCGAGATGAGGCCCATTTCCGCTGAGGCTTCTCGAGGCTAATCACGTCTAACCACTGGAACTTCCAAAGGGTCCTTCACACCCTTGCTGCAACTCAAGAAGTTCCCCGACATACCCGTCTCCAATCGAGAGGAAGCACGTGAGTCCCGCACATATCCAGGGGAGCCCCGTTTCCGCCTCCTAGCTCGAGATGAGGGATCCTTTCCCTGTTTCCTAGGGAAAGAATTCCCGGCGTTCCCGTCGCATCTCAAGAGGAGGCGCTCACCACAGGAAATGCGAGAGGAACTCCAGGGTCGTGCCACCATTCCAAGAGTCCCCCAGATGTGTCAGTCCATTCCAGAGGAACCTGTTTTCCCTGCACTGCCTTGACGTTCAAGCCGAGGATCGACTCCCACCACGTGTGCACGTGGGACAGCCCTGTGGGAAAGCCTCGTGGGAAAGCCTCGTGGGAAAGACTCGAGGGAAAACCATAGATCCTTTGATCCACGCGGCGGACTGCGTGACACTGCTGCTACCGCTCTGGAGGAAAGCGCAAGTGCATGCCCGCATTCGAGACGAGGACTGACTCCCCTGGGGAGACTCCAGAAGTACCCCAAGATCCATGTCAGCACTGGAGAGGAATCCTCAGGTTCCGGCCCCGACTCTACACAAGGTCTTAGGCCCCGGCATCGACGGGAGAGGAATCCCGAGACGCCCCCGAGGAACTCGCATGGGGACTGGCCTTTCCTGAGACCACCAGAGCGGTTCCCTGAGGTCCCCGTCGTAAGTCGAAAGCACCTGCCGCAATTCGAGAAAATCCAGGAGGTTTTGCCCTCCAGGCGAGATGAGGCCCATTTCCGCTGAGGCTTCTCGAGGCCAATCACATCTAACCACTGGAACTTCCAAAGGGTCCTTCACACCATTGCTGCAACTCAAGAAGTTCCCCGACATACCCGTCTGCACTCGAGAGGAAGCACGTGGGTCCCGCACACATCCAGGGGAGCCCCGTTTCCGCCTCCTAGCTCGAGATGAGGGATCCTTTCCCTGTTTCGTAGGGAAAGAATTCCCGGCGTTCCCGTCGCATCTCAAGAGGAGGCGCTCTCCACAGGAAAGGCGAGAGGAACTCCAGGGTCGTGCCACCATTCCAAGAGTCCCCCAGATGTGTCAGTCAATTCAAGAGGAACCTGTTTTCCCTGCACTGCCTTGACGTTCAAGCCGAGGATCGACTCCCACCACGTGTGCACGTGGGACAGCCTTGTGGGAAAGCCTCTGGGGAAAGCCTCGTGGGAAAGACTCGAGGGAAAACCATAGATCCTTTGATCCACGCGGCAGACTGCGTGACACTGCTGCTACCGCTATTGAGGAAAGCGCAAGTGCATGCCCGCATTCGAGACGAGGACTGACTCCCCTGGGGAGACTCCAGAAGTACCCCAAGATCCATGTCAGCACTGGAGAGGAATCCTCAGGTTCCGGCCCCGACTACACACAAAGTCTTAGCCCCCGGCATCGACGGGAGAGGAATCCCGAGAGGCCCCCGAGGAACTCGCATGGGGACTGGCCTTTCCTGAGGCCACCAGAGCGGGTCCCTGAGGTCCCCGTCGAAAGTCGAGAGCACCTGCCGCAACTCGAGAAAATCCAGGAGGTTTTGCCCTCCAGGCGAGATGAGGCCCATTTCCGCTGAGGCTTCTCGAGGCTAATCACGTCTAACCACTGGAACTTCCAAAGGGTCCTTCACACCCTTACTGCAACTCAAGAAGTTCCCCGACATACACGTCTCCACTCGAGAGGAAGCCCGTGGGTCCCGCACACATCCAGGGGAGCCCCGTTTCCGCCTCCTAGCTCGAGATGAGGGATCCTTTCCCTGTTTCGTAGGGAAAGAATTCCCGGCGTTCCCGTCGCATCTCAAGAGGAGGCGCTCTCCACAGGAAAGGCGAGAGGAACTCCAGGGTCGTGCCACCATTCCAAGAGTCCCCCAGATGTGTCAGTCCATTCCAGAGGAACCTGTTTTCCCTGCACTGCCTTGACGTTCAAGCCGAGGATCGACTCCCACCACGTGTGCACGTGGGACAGCCCTGTGGGAAAGCCTCGTGGGAAAGCCTCGTGGGAAAGACTCGAGGGAAAACCATAGATCCTTTGATCCACGCGGCGGACTGCGTGACACTGCTGCTACCGCTCTGGAGGAAAGTGCAAGTGCATGCCCGCATTCGAGACGAGGACTGACTCCCCTGGGGAGACCCCAGAAGTACCCCAAGATCCATGTCAGCACTGGAGAGGAATCCTCAGGTTCCGGCCCTGACTCCACACAAGGTCTTAGGCCCCGGCATCGACGGGAGAGGAATCCCGAGACGCCCCCGAGGAACTCGCATGGGGACAGGCCTTTCCTGAGGCCACCAGAGCGGTTCCCTGAGGTCCCCGTCGTAAGTCGAGAGCACCTGCCGCAACTCGAGAAAATCCAGGAGGTTTTGCCCTACAGGCGAGATGAGGCCCATTTCCGCTGAGGCTTCTCGAGGCCAATCACATCTAACCACTGGAACTTCCAAAGGGTCCTTCACACCCTTGCTGCAACACAAGAAGTTCCCCGACATACCCGTCTCCACTCGAGAGGAAGCACGTGGTGTCCCGCACACATGCAGGGGAGCCCCGTTTCCGCCTCCTAGCTCGAGATGAGGGATCCTTTACCTGTTTCGTAGGGAAAGAATTCCCGGCGTTCCCGTCGCATCTCAAGAGGAGGCGCTCTCCACAGGAAAGGCGAGAGGAACTCCAGGGTCGTGACACCATTCCAAGAGTCCCCCAGAAGTGTCAGTCCATTCCAGAGGAACCTGTTTTCCCTGCACTGCCTTGACGTTCAAGCCGAGGATCGACTCCCACCACGTGTGCACGTGGGACAGCCCTGTGGGAAAGCCTCGTGGGAAAGCCTCGTGGGAAAGACTCGAGGGAAAGACTCGAGGGAAAACCATAGATCATTTGATCCAGGAAGCGGACTGCGTGACACTGCTGCTTCCGCTCTGGAAGAAAGCCCACGTGCATGCCCCCATTCGAGACGAGGACTGACTCCCCGGGGGAGACTCCAGAAGTTCCCCAAGATCCATGTCAGCACTGGAGAGGAATCCTCTGGTTCCGTTCCCGACTCCACACAAGGTCTTAGGACCCGGCATCGAAGGGAGAGGAATCCCGAGAGGCCCCCGAGGAACACGAATGGGGACTGGCCTTTCCTGAGGCCACCAGAGCGGGTCCCTGAGGTCCCCGTCGTAAGTCGAGAGCACCTGCCGCAACTCGAGAAAATCCAGGAGGTTTTGCCCTCCAGGCGAGATGAGGCCCATTTCCGCTGTGGCTTCTCCAGGCTAATCACATCTAACCACTGGAACTTCCAAAGGGTCCTTCACACCCTTGCTGCAACTCAAGAAGTTCCCCGACATACCCGTGTCCACTCGAGAGGAAGCACGAGGGTCCCACACACATCCAGGGGAGCCGCGTGTTGGCCTCCTAGCTCGAGATGAGGGATCCTTTCCCTGTTTCGTAGGGAAAGAAATCCCGGCGTTCCCGTCGCATCTCAAGAGGAGGCGCTCTCCACAGGAAAGGCGAGAGGGACTCCAGTGTCGTGCCACCATTTCAAGAGTCCCCCAGATGTGTCAGTCCATTCCAGAGGAACCTGTTTTCCCTGCACTGCCTTGACGTTCAAGCCGAGGATCGACTCCCACCACGTGTGCACGTGGGACAGCCCTGTGGGAAAGCCTCGTGGGAAAGCCTCGTGGGAAAGACTCGAGGGAAAACCGCAGATCCTTTGATTCTCGCGCGGGAATGCGTGAAACTGCTGTTACCGCTCTGGAGGAAAGCACAAGTGCATGCCCGCATTCGAGACGAGGACTGACTTCCCTGGGGAGACTCCAGAAGTACCCCAAGATCCATGTCAGCACAGGAGAGGAATCCTCAAGTTCCGGCCCCGACTCCACACAAGGTTTTAGGCCCCGGAATCGAAGGGACAGGAATCCCGAGAGGCCCCCGAGGAACTCGCATGGGGACTGGCCTTTCCTGAGGCCACCAGAGCGGGTCCCTGAGGCCCCCATCGTAAGTCGAGAGCACCTGCTGCAACTCGAGAAAATCCAGGAGGTTTTGCCCTCCAGGCGAGATGAGGCCCATTTCCGCTGAGGCTTCTCGAGGCTAATCACATCTAACCACTGGAACTTCCAAAGGGTCCTTCACACCCTTGCTGCAACACAAAAAGTTCCCCGACATACCCGTCTCCACTAGAGAGGAAGCACGAAGGTCCCGCACACATCCAGGGGAGCCGCGTGTTCGCGTCCTAGCTCGAGATGAGGGATCCTTTCCCTGTTTCGTAGGGAAAGAATTCCCGGCGTTCCCGTCGGATCTCAAGAGGAGGCGCTCTCCACAGAAAGGCGAGAGGAACTCCAGTGTCGTGCCACCATTCCAAGAATCCCCAAGTTGGGTCAGTCCATTCCAGAGGAAACTGTTTTCCCTGCCTGCCTTGACGTTCAAGCCGAGGATCGACTCCCACCACGTGTGCACGTGGGACAGCCCTGTGGGAAAGCCTCGTGGGAAAGCCTCGTGGGAAAGACTCGAGGGAAGACCATAGATCCTTTGATCCACGCGGCGAAACGCGTGACACTGCTGCTACCGCTCTGGAGGAAAGCGCCAGTGCATGAACGCATTCGAGACGAGGACTGACTCCCCTGGGGAGACTCCAGAAGTACCCCAAGATCCATGTCAGCACTGGCGAGGAATCCTCAGGTTCCGACCCCAACTCCACACAAGGTCTTAGGCCCCGGAATCGACGGGACAGGAATCCCGAGAGGCCCCCGAGGAACTCGCATGGGGACGGGCCTTTCCTGAGGCCACCAGAGCGGGTCCCTGAGGTCCCCGTCGTAAGTCGAGAGCACCTGCCGCAACTCGAGAAAATCCAGTAGGTTTTGCCCTCCAGGCGAGATGAGGCCCATTTCCGCTGAGGCTTCTTGAGCCTACTCACATCTAACCACTGGAACTTCCAAAGGGTCCATGACACCCTTGCTGCAACTCAAGAAGTTCCCCGACATACCCGTCTCCACTCGAGAGGATGCACGAGGGTCCCACACACATCCAGGGGAGCCCCGTTTCCACCTCCTAGCTCGAGATGATGGATCCTTTCCCTCTTTCGTAGGGAAAGAATTCCCGGCGTTCCCGTCGCATCTCAAGAGGAGGCGCTCTCCACAGGAAAGGCGAGAGGAACTCCAGGGTCGTGCCACCATTCCAAGAGTCCCCCAGATGTGTAAGTCCATTCTAGACGAACCTTTTTTCCCTGCACTGCCTTGACGTTCAAGCCGAGGATCGACTCCCACCACATGTGCACGTGGGACAGCCCTGTGGGAAAGCTCGTCGGAAAGACGCAGGGGAAAGACTCGAGGGAAAACCATAGATCCTTTGACCACGTGGCGGACTAGGTGACACTGCTGCTACCGCTCTGGAGGAAAGCGCAAGTGCATGCCCGCATTCGAGACGAGGACTGACTCCCCTGTGGAGACTCCAGAAGTACCCCAAAATCCATGTCAGCACTGGAGAGGAATCCTCAGGTTCCGGCCCCGACTGCACACAAGGTCTTAGGCCCCGGCATCGATGGGAGAGGAATCCCGAGAGGCCCCCGAGGAACTCGCATGGGGACTGGCCTTTCCTGAGGCCACCAGAGCGGGTCCCTGAGGGCCCCGTCGTAAGTCAAGAGCACCTGCCGCAACTCTAGAAAATCCAGGAGGTTTTGCCCTCCAGGCGAGATGAGGCCCATTTCCGCTGAGGCTGCTCCAGGCTAATCACATCTAACCACTGGAACTTCCAAAGGGTCCTTCACACCCTTGCTGCAACTCAAGAAGTTCCCCGACATACCCATCTCCACTCGAGAGGAAGAACGAGGGTCCCGCACACATCCAGGGGAGCCCCGTTTCCGCCTCCTAGCTCGACATGAGGGATCCTTTCCCTGTTTCGTAGGGAAAGAACTCCCGGCGTTCCTGTCGCATCTCAAGAGGAGGCGCTCTCCACAGGAAAGGCGAGAGGAACTCCAGGGTCTTGCCACCATTCCAAGAGTCCCCCAGATGTGTCAGTCCATCCAGAGGAACCTGTTTTCCCTGCACTGCCTTGACGTTCAAGCCGAGGATCGACTCCCACCACGTGTGCACGTGGGAGAGCCCTGTGGGAAAGCCTCGTGGGAAAGAATCGAGTGAAAATCATAGATCCTTTGATCCACGAAGCGGACTGCGTGACACTGCTGCTACCGCTGGAGGAAAGCGCAAGTGCATGCCCGCATTCTAGACGAGGACGGACACCCCTGGGGAGACTGCAGAAGTACCCCAAGATCCATGTCAGCACTGGAGAGGAATCCTCAGGTTCCGGCCCCGACTCCACACAAGGTCTTAGGACCCGGCATCGAAGAGAGAGGAATCCCGACAGGCCCCCGAGGAACTCGCATGGGGAATGGCCTTTCCTGAGGCCACCAGAGCGTGTCCCTGAGGTCCCCGTCGTAAGTCGAGAACACCTGCCCCAACTCGAGAGAATCCAGGAGGTTTTGCCCTCCAGGCTAGATGAGGCCCATTTCCGCTGAGGCTTCTCGAGGCTAATCACATCTAAACACTGGAACTTCCAAAGGGTCCTTCACACCCTTGCTGCAACTCAAGAAGTTCCCCGACATACCCGTCTCCACTCGAGAGGAAGCACGAGGGTCCCGCACACATCCAGGGGAGCCCCGTTTCCGCCTCCTAGCTCGAGATGAGGGATCCTTTCCCTGTTTCGTAGGGAAAGAATTCCCGGCGTTCCCGTCGCATCTCAAGAGGAGGCGCTCTCCACAGGAAAGGCGAGAGGAACTCCAGGGTCGTGCCACCATTCCAAGAGTCCCCCAGATATGTCAGTCCATTCCAGAGGAACCTGTTTTCCCTGCACTGCCTTGACGTTCAAGCCGAGGATCGACTCCCCCCACGTGTGCACGTGGGACAGCCCTGTGGGAAAGCCTCGTGGGAAAGACTGGAGGGAAAGCCATAGATCCTTTGATCTATGCGATGGACTGCGTGACACTGCTGCTACCACTCTAGAGGAAAGCGCAAGTGCATGCCCGCATTCGAGACGAGGACTGACTCCCCTGGGGAGACTCCAGAAGTACCCCAAGATCCATGTCAGCACTGGAGAGGAATCCTCAGGTTCCGGCCCCGACTCCACACAAGGTCTTAGGCCCCGGCATCAACGGGAGAGAAATCCTGAGAGGCCCCCGAGGAACTCGCATGGGGACTATCCTTTCCTGAGGCCACCAGAGCGGGGCCCTGAGGTCCCCGTCGTAAGTCCAGAGCACCTGCCGCGAACTGAGAAAATCCAGGAGGTTTTGCCCTCCAGGCGAGATGAGGCCTATTTCCGCTGAGGCTTCTCGAGGCTAATCACACCTAACCTCTGGAACTTCAAAAAGGTCCTTCACACCCTTGCTGCAACTCAAGTAGTTCCCCGACATACCCCTCTCCAATCTAGAGGAAGCACGAGGGCCCCGCCCACATCCAGAGGAGCCCCATTTCCGCCTCGCCCCTTGAGATACGGGGTCCTTTCCCTGCTTGGTCGGGAAAGAATTCTGGGCATTCCCGTCACATCTCAAGAGGAGGCACTCTAAACAGGAAAGGCGAGAGGAACTCCAGCGTCGTGCCACCATTCCAAGAGTCCCCCAGAAGTCTCTGTCAATTCCAAAGGAACCTGTTTTCCCTGCACTGCCTGGACTTTCACGCCGAGGATCGACTCCCACCACTGTGGCACGTGGGGCAGCCCTGTGGGAAAGCCTCCTGGGAAAGCCTCGAGGGAAAGCCTAGATGTAAAGCCACATATCCCTTGTTCCAGGCGATGGGAAGTCTGCCACTGCTGCTACAGCTCTGGAGGAAAGTGCACGTGCATTCCCCCATTCGAGACGAGGACTTACTCTAGTGGGGTGAGTCCAGAAGTACCCCAAGATCCATGTCAGCACTGGAGAGGAATCCTCAGGTTCCGGCCCCGACTCCACACAAGGTCTTAGGCACTGTCATCAAACGGAGAGGAACCCCTAGAGGCCCCTGAGCAACTCGCATGGGGACTGGCCTTTCCTGAGGCCACCAGAGCGGGTCCCTAAGGTCCCCGTCGTAAGTCGAGAGCACCTGCCGCAACTCGAGAAAATCTTGGAGGTTTTGCCCTCCAGGCGAGATGAGGCCCATTTCCGCTGAGGCTTCTCAAGGCTAATCACATCTAACCACTGGAACTTCCAAAGGGTCCTTCACACCCTTGCTGCAACTCAAGGAGTTCCCCGACATACCCGTCTCCACTCGAGAGGAAACACGAGGTTCCCGCACAGATCCAGGGGATCCCAGTTTCCGCCTCCTAGCTCGAGATGAGGGATCCTTTCCCTGATTCGTAGGGAAAGAATTCCCGGCGTTCCCGTCGCATCTCAAGAGGAGGCGCTCTCCACAGGAAAGGAGAGAGGAACTCCAGGGTCGTGCCACCATTCCAAGAGTCCCCCAGATGTGTCAGTCCATTGCAGAGGAACCTGTTTTCCCTGCACTGCCTTGACGTTCAAGCCGAGGATCGACTCCCACCACGTGTGCACGTGGGACAGGCCTGTGGGAAAGCCTCGTGGGCAAGCCTCGTGGGCAAGACTCCAGGGAAAGCCATCGATCCTTTGATTCACGCGACGGAATGCGTGACACTGCTGCTACCGCTCTGGAGGAATGCACAAGTGCATGCCCGCATTCGAGACGAGGACTGACTCCCCGGGGGAGACTCCAGAAGTACCCCAAGATCCATGTCAGCACGGGAGAGGAATCCTCAGGTTCCGGCCCCGACTCCACACAAGGTCTTAGGCCCCGGCATCGACGGGAGAGGAATCCCGAGAGGCCCCCGAGGAACTCGCATGGGAACTGGTCTTTCCTGAGGCCACCAGAGCGGGTCCCTGAGGTCCCCGTCGTAAGTCGAGAGCACCTGCCGCAACTCGAGAAAATCCAGGAGGGTTTGACCTCCAGGCGAGATGAGGCCCATTTTTGCTGAGGCTTCTCAAGGCTAATCACATTTAACCACTGGAACTTCCAAAGGGTCCTTCACACCCTTGCTGCAACTCAAGAAGTTCCCCGACATACCCGTCTCCACTCGAGAGGAAGCACGAGGGTCCCGCACACATCCAGGGGAGCCGCGTGTTGGCCTCCTAGCTCGAGATGAGGGATCCTTTCCCTGTTTCGTAGGGAAAGAAATCCCGGCGTTCCCGTCGCATCTCGAGAGGAGGCGCTCTCCACAGGAAAGGCGAGAGGAACTCCAGGGTCGTGCCACCATTCCAAGAGTCCCCCAGATGTGTCAGTCCATTCCAGAGGAACCTGTTTTCCCTGCACTGCCTGGACATTCAAGCCGAGGATCGACTCCCACCACGTGTGCACGTGGGACAGCCCTGTGGGAAAGCCTCGTGGGAAAGCCTCGTGGGAAAGACTCGAGGGAAAACCATAGATCCTTTGATCCACGCGGCGGACTGCGTGACACTGCTGCTACCGTTCTGGAGGAAAGCGCAAGTGCATGCCCGCATTGGAGACGAGGACTGACTCCCCTGGGGAGACTCCAGAAGTACCCCAAGATCCATGTCAGCACTCGAGAGGAATCCTCAGGTTCCGGCCCCGACTCCACACAAGGTCTTAGGCCCCGGCATCGACGGGAGAGGAATCCCGAGACGCCCCCGAGGAACTCGCATGGGGACTGGCCTTTCCTGAGGCCACCAGAGCGGTTCCTTGAGGTCCCCGTCGTAAGGTGAGAGCACCTGCCGCAACTCGAGAAAATCCAGGAAGTTTTGCCCTCCAGGCGAGATGAGGCCCATTTCCGCTGAGGCTTCTCGAGGCTAATCACATCTAACCACTGGAACTTCCAAAGGGTGCTTCACACCCTTGCTGCAACTCAAGAAGTTCCCCGACATACCCGTCTCCACTCGAGAGGAAGCACGTGGTGTCCCGCACACATCCAGGGGAGCCCCGTTTCCGCCTCCTAGCTCGAGATGAGGGATCCTTTCCCTGTTTCGTAGGGAAAGAATTCCCGGAGTTCCCGTCGCATCTCAAGAGAAGGCGCTCTCCACAGGAAATGCGAGAGGAACCCCAGGGTCGTGCCACCATTCCAAGAGTCCCCCAGATGTGTCAGTCCATTCCAGAGGAACCTGTTTTCCCTGCACTGCCTTGACGTTCAATCCGAGGATCGACTCCCACCACGTGTGCACGTGGGACAGCCTCGTGGGAAAGCCTCGTGGGAAAGACTCGAGGGAAAACCATAGATCCTTTGATCCACGCGGCAGACTGCGTGACACTGCTGCTACTGCTCTGGAGGAAAGCACAAGTGCATGCCCGCATTCGAGACGAGGACTGACTCCCCTGGGGAGACTCCAGAAGTACCCCAAGATCCATGTCAGCACTGGAGAGGAATCCTCAGGTTCCGGCCCCGACTCCACACAAGGTCTTAAGACCCGGCATCGACGGGAGAGGAATCCCGAGAGGCCCCCAAGGAACTCGCATGGGGACTGGCCTTTCCTGAGGCCACCAGAGCGGTTCCCTGAGGTCCCCGTCGTAAGTCGAGAGCACCTGCCGCAACTCGAGAAAATCCAGGAGGTTTTGCCCTCCAGGCGAGATGAGGCCCATTTCCGCTGAGGCTTCTCGAGGCTAATCACGTCTAACCACTGGAACTTCCAAAGGGTGCTTCACACCCTTGCTGCAACTCAAGGAGTTCCCCGACATACCCGTCTCCACTCGAGAGGAAGCACGTGGGGTCCCGCACACATGCAGGGGAGCCCCGTTTCCGCCTCCTAGCTCGAGATGAGGGATCCTTTCCCTGTTTCGTAGGGAAAGAATTCCCGGCGTTCCCGTCGCATCTCAAGAGGAGGCGCTCTCCACAGGAAATGCGAGAGGAACTCCAGGGTCGTGCCACCATTCCAAGAGTCCCCCAGATGTGTCAGTCCATTCCAGAGGAACCTGTTTTCCCTGCACTGCCTTGACGTTCAATCCGAGGATCGACTCCCACCACGTGTGCACGTGGGACAGCCTCGTGGGAAAGCCTCGTGGGAAAGACTCGAGGGAAAACCATAGATCCTTTGATCCACGCGGCGGACTGCGTGACACTGCTGCTACCGCTCTGGAGGAAAGCGCAAGTGCATGCCCGCATTCGAGACGAGGACTGACTCCCCTGGGGAGACTCCAGAAATACCCCAAGATCCATGTCAGCACTGGAGAGGAATCCTCAGGTTCCGGCCCCGACTCCACACAAGGTCTTAGGCCCCGGCATCGACGGGAGAGGAATCCCGAGAGGCCCCCGAGGAACTCGCATGGGGACTGGCCTTTCCTGAGGCCACCAGAGCGTTTCCCTGAGGTCCCCGTCGTAAGTCGAGAGCACCTGCCGCAACTCGAGAAAATCCAGGAGGTTTTGCCCTCCAGGCCAGATGAGGCCCATTTCCGCTGAGGCTTCTCGAGGCCAATCACATCTAACCACTAGAACTTCCAAAGGGTCCTTCACACCATTGCTGCAACTCAAGAAGTTCCCCGACATACCCGTCTGCACTCGAGAGGAAGCACGTGGTGTCCCGCACACATGCAGGGGAGCCCCGTTTCCGCCTACTAGCTCGAGATGAGGGATCCTTTCCCTGTTTCGTAGGGAAAGAATTCCCGGCGTTCCCGTCGCATCTCAAGAGGAGGCGCTTTCCACAGGAAAGGCGAGAGGAACTCCAGGGTCGTGCCACCATTCCAAGAGTCCCCCAGATGTGTCAGTCCATTCCAGAGGAACCTGTTTTCCCTGCACTGCCTTGACGTTCAAGCCGAGGATCGACTCCCACCACGTGTGCACGTGGGACAGCCTCGTGGGAAAGCCTCGTGGGAAAGACTCGAGGGAAAAACATAGATCCTTTGATCCACGCGGCGGACTGCGTGACACTGCTGCTACCGCTCTGGAGGAAAGCGCAAGTGCATGCCCGCATTCGAGACGAGGACTGACTCCCCTGGGGAGACTCCAGAAGTACCCCAAGATCCATGTCATCACTGGAGAGGAATCCTCAGTTTCCGGCCCCGACTCCACACAAGGTCTTAGGCCCCGGCATCGACGGGAGAGGAATCCCGAGACGCCCCCGAGGAACTCGCATGGGGACTGGCCTTTCCTGAGGCCACCAGAGCGGTTCCCTGAGGTCCCCGTCGTAAGTCGAGAGCACCTGCCGCAACTCGAGAAAATCCAGGAGGTTTTGCCCTCCAGGCGAGATGAGGCCCATTTCCGCTGAGGCTTCTCGAGGCCAATCACATCTAACCACTGGAACTTCCAAAGGGTCCTTCACACCATTGCTGCAACTCAAGAAGTTCCCCGACATACCCGTCTGCACTCGAGAGGAAGCACGTGGTGTCCCGCACACATGCAGGGGAGCCCCGTTTCCGCCTCCTAGCTCGAGATGATGGATCCTTTCCCTGTTTCGTAGGGAAAGAATTCCCGGCGTTCCCGTCGCATCTCAAGAGGAGGCGCTCTCCACAGGAAAGGCGAGAGGAACTCCAGGGTCGTGCCACCATTCCAAGAGTCCCCCAGATGTGTCAGTCCATTCCAGAGAAACCTGTTTTCCCTGCACTGCCTTGACGTTCAAGCCGAGGATCGACTCCCACCACGTGTGCACGTCGGACAGCCCTGTGGGAAAGCCTCGTGGGAAAGACTCGAGGGAAAACCATAGATCCTTTGATCCACGCGGCGGACTGCGTGACACTGCTGCTACCGCTCTGGAGGAAAGTGCAATGCATGCCCGCATTCGAGACGAGGACTGACTCCCCTGGGGAGACTCCAGAATTACCCCAAGATCCATGTCAGCACTGGAGAGGAATCCTCAGGTTCCGGCCCCGACTCCACACAAGGTCTTAGGCCCCGGCATCGATGGGAGAGGAATCCCGAGAGGCCCCCGAGGAACTCGCATGGGGACTGGCCTTTCCTGAGGCCACCAGAGCGGGTCCCTGAGGTCCCCGTCGTAAGTCGAGAGCACCTTCCGCAACTAGAGAAAATCCAGGAGGTTTTGCCCTCCAGGCGAGATGAGGCCCATTTCCGCTGAGGCTTCTCGAGGCCAATCACATCTAACCACTGGAACTTCCAAAGGGTCCTTCACACCCTTGCTGCAACTCAAGAAGTTCCCCGACATACCCGTCTCCACTCGAGAGGAAGCACGTGGTGTCCCGCACACATGCAGGGGAGCCCCGTTTCCGCCTCCTAGCTCGAGATGAGGGATCCTTTCCCTGTTTCGTAGGGAAAGAATTCCCGGCGTTCCCGTCGCATCTCAAGAGGAGGCGCTCTCCACAGGAAAGGCGAGAGGAACTCCAGGGTCGTGCCACCATTGCAAGAGTCCCCCAGATGTGTCAGTCCATTCCAGAGGAACCTGTTTTCCCTGCACTGCCTTGACGTTCAAGCCGAGGATCGACTCCCACCACGTGTGCACGTGGGACAGCCCTGTGGGAAAGCCTCGTGGGAAAGCCTCGTGGGAAAGACTCGAGGGAAAACCATAGATCCTTTGATCCACGCGGCAGAATGCGTGACACTGCTGCTACCGCTCTGGAGGAAAGCGCAATGCATGCCCGCATTCGAGACGAGGACTGACTCCCCTGGGGAGACTCCAGAAGTACCCCAAGATCCATGTCAGCACTGCGGAGGAATCCTCAGGTTCCGGCCCCGACTCCACACAAGGTCTTAGGCCCCGGCATCGACGGGAGAGGAATCCGGAGACGCCCCCGAGGAACTCGCATGGGGACTGGCCTTTCCTGAGGCCACCAGAGCGGTTCCCTGAGGTCCCCGTCGTAAGTCGAGAGCACCTGCCGCAACTCGAGAAAATCCAGGAGGTTTTGCCCTCCAGGTGAGATGAGGCCCATTTCCGCTGAGGCTTCTCGAGGCCAATCACATCTAACCACTGGAACTTCCAAAGGGTCCTTCACACCATTGCTGCAACTCAAGAAGTTCCCCGACATACCCGTCTGCACTCGAGAGGAAGCACGTGGTGTCCCGCACACATCCAGGGGAGCCCCGTTTCCGCCTCCTAGCTCGAGATGAGGGATCCTTTCCCTGTTTCGTAGGGAAAGAATTCCCGGCGTTCCCGTCGCATCTCAAGAGGAGGCGCTCTCCACAGGAAAGGCGAGAGGAACTCCAGGGTCGTGCCACCATTCCAAGAGTCCCCCAGATGAGTCAGTCCATTCCAGAGGAACCTGTTTTCCCTGGACTGCCTTGACGTTCAAGCCGAGGATCGACTCCCATCACGAGTGCACGTGGGACATCCCTGTGGGAAAGCTTCGTGGGAAAGCCTCGTGGGAAAGACTCCAGGGAAAATCATAGATCCTTTGATCCACGCGGCGGACTGTGTGACACTGCTGCTACCGCTCTGGAGGAAAACGCAATGCATGCCCGCATTCGAGACGAGGACTGACTCCCCTGGGGAGACTCCAGAAGTACCCCCAAGATCCATGTCATCACTGGAGAGGAATCCTCAGTTTCCGGCCCCGACTCCACACAAGGTCTTAGGCCCCGGCATCGACGGGAGAGGAATCCCGAGAGGCCCCCGAGGAACTCGCATGGGGACTGGCCTTTCCTGAGGCCACCAGAGCGGGTCCCTGAGGTCCCCGTCGTAAGTCGAGAGCACCTGCCGCAACTCGAGAAAATCCAGGAGGTTTTGCCCTCCAGGCGAGATGAGGCCCATTTCCGCTGAGGCTTCTCGAGGCTAATCATGTCTAACCACTGGAACTTCCAAAGGGTCCTTCACACCCTTGCTGCAACTCAAGAAGTTCCCCGACATACCCGTCTCCACTCGAGAGGCAGCACGTGGGTCCCGCACACATCCAGGGGAGCCCCGTTTCCGCCTCCTAGCTCGAGATGAGGGATCCTTTCCCTGTTTCGTAGGGAAAGAATTCCCGGCGTTCCCGTCGCATCTCAAGAGGAGGCGCTCTCCACAGGAAAGGCGAGAGGAACTCCAGGGTCGTGCCACCATTCCAAGAGTCCCCCAGATGTGTCTGTCCATTCCAGAGGAACCTGTTTTCCCTGCACTGCCTTGACGTTCAAGCCGAGGATTTACTCCCACCACGTGTGCACGTGGGACAGCCCTGTGGGAAAGCCTCGTGGGAAAGCCTCGTGGGAAAGACTCGAGGGAAAACCATAGATCCTTTGATCCACGCGGCGGACTGCGTGACACTGCTGCTACCGCTCTCGAGGAAAGCGCAAGTGCATGCCCGCATTCGAGACGAGGACTGACTCCCCTGGGGAGACTCCAGAATTACCCCAAGATCCATGTCAGCACTCGAGAGGAATCCTCAGGTTCCGGCCCCGACTCCACACAAGGTCTTAGGCGCCGGCATCGACGGGAGAGGAATCCCGAGACGCCCCCGAGGAACTCGCATGGGGACTGGCCTTTCCTGGGCCACCAGAGCGGGTCCCTGAGGTCCCCGTCGTAAGTCGAGAGCACCTGCCGCAACTCGAGAAAATCCAGGAGGTTTTGCCCTCCAGGCGAGATGAGGCCCATTTCCGCTGAGGCTTCTCGAGGCCAATCACATCTAACCACTGGAACTTCCAAAGGGTCCTTCACACCATTGCTGCAACTCAAGAAGTTTCCCGACATACCCGTCTGCACTCGAGAGGAAGCACGTGGTGTCCCGCACACATCCAGGGGAGCCCCGTTTCCGCCTCCTAGCTCGAGATGAGGGATCCTTTCCCTGTTTCGTAGGGAAAGAATCCAGGCGTTGCCGTCGCATCTCAAGAGGAGGCGCTCTCCACAGGAAAGGCGAGAGGAACTCCAGGGTCGTGCCACCATTCCAAGAGTCCCCCAGATGTGTCAGTCCATTCCAGAGGAACCTGTTTTCCCTGCACTGCCTTGACATTCAAGCCGAGGATCGACTCCCACCACGTGAGCACGTGGGACAGCCCTGTGGGAAAGCCTCGTGGGAAAGCCTCGTGGGAAAGACTCGAGGGAAAACCATAGATCCTTTGATCCACGCGGCAGACTGCGTGACACTGCTGCTACCGCTCTGGAGGAAAGCGCAAGTGCATGCCCGCATTCGAGACGAGGACTGATTCCCCTGGGGAGACTCCAGAAGTACCCAAAGATCCATGTCAGCACTGGAGAGGAATCCTCAGGTTCCGGCCCCGACTCCACACAAGGCCTTAGGCCCCGGCATCGACGGGAGAGGAATCCCGAGAGGCCCCCGAGGAACTCGCATGGGGACTGGCCTTTCCTGAGGCCACCAGAGCGGTTCCCTGAGGTCCCCGTCGTAAGTCGAGAGCACCTGCCGCAACTCGAGAAAATCCAGGATGTTTTGCCCTGCAGGCGAGATGAGGCCCATTTCCGCTGAGGCTTCTCGAGGCTAATCACGTCTAACCACTGGAACTTCCAAAGGGTCCTTCACACCCTTGCTGCAACTCAAGAAGTTCCCCGACATACCCGTCTCCAATCGAGAGGAAGCACGTGAGTCCCGCACATATCCAGGGGAGCCCCGTTTCCGCCTCCTAGCTCGAGATGAGGGATCCTTTCCCTGTTTCCTAGGGAAAGAATTCCCGGCGTTCCCGTCGCATCTCAAGAGGAGGCGCTCTCCACAGGAAATGCGAGAGGAACTCCAGGGTCGTGCCACCATTCCAAGAGTCCCCCAGATGTGTCAGTCCATTCCAGAGGAACCTGTTTTCCCTGCACTGCCTTGACGTTCAAGCCGAGGATCGACTCCCACCACGTGTGCACGTGGGACAGCCCTGTGGGAAAGCCTCGTGGGAAAGCCTCGTGGGAAAGACTCGAGGGAAAACCATAGATCCTTTGATCCACGCGGCGGACTGCGTGACACTGCTGCTACCGCTCTGGAGGAAAGCGCAAGTGCATGCCCGCATTCGAGACGAGGACTGACTCCCCTGGGGAGACTCCAGAAGTACCCCAAGATCCATGTCAGCACTGGAGAGGAATCCTCAGGTTCCGGCCCCGACTCTACACAAGGTCTTAGGCCCCGGCATCGACGGGAGAGGAATCCCGAGACGCCCCCGAGGAACTCGCATGGGGACTGGCCTTTCCTGAGACCACCAGAGCGGTTCCCTGAGGTCCCCGTCGTAAGTCGAAAGCACCTGCCGCAATTCGAGAAAATCCAGGAGGTTTTGCCCTCCAGGCGAGATGAGGCCCATTTCCGCTGAGGCTTCTCGAGGCCAATCACATCTAACCACTGGAACTTCCAAAGGGTCCTTCACACCATTGCTGCAACTCAAGAAGTTCCCCGACATACCCGTCTGCACTCGAGAGGAAGCACGTGGGTCCCGCACACATCCAGGGGAGCCCCGTTTCCGCCTCCTAGCTCGAGATGAGGGATCCTTTCCCTGTTTCGTAGGGAAAGAATTCCCGGCGTTCCCGTCGCATCTCAAGAGGAGGCGCTCTCCACAGGAAAGGCGAGAGGAACTCCAGGGTCGTGCCACCATTCCAAGAGTCCCCCAGATGTGTCAGTCCATTCAAGAGGAACCTGTTTTCCCTGCACTGCCTTGACGTTCAAGCCGAGGATCGACTCCCACCACGTGTGCACGTGGGACAGCCTTGTGGGAAAGCCTCTGGGGAAAGCCTCGTGGGAAAGACTCGAGGGAAAACCATAGATCCTTTGATCCACGCGGCAGACTGCGTGACACTGCTGCTACCGCTATTGAGGAAAGCGCAAGTGCATGCCCGCATTCGAGACGAGGACTGACTCCCCTGGGGAGACTCCAGAAGTACCCCAAGATCCATGTCAGCACTGGAGAGGAATCCTCAGGTTCCGGCCCCGACTACACACAAAGTCTTAGCCCCCGGCATCGACGGGAGAGGAATCCCGAGAGGCCCCCGAGGAACTCGCATGGGGACTGGCCTTTCCTGAGGCCACCAGAGCGGGTCCCTGAGGTCCCCGTCGAAAGTCGAGAGCACCTGCCGCAACTCGAGAAAATCCAGGAGGTTTTGCCCTCCAGGCGAGATGAGGCCCATTTCCGCTGAGGCTTCTCGAGGCTAATCACGTCTAACCACTGGAACTTCCAAAGGGTCCTTCACACCCTTACTGCAACTCAAGAAGTTCCCCGACATACACGTCTCCACTCGAGAGGAAGCCCGTGGGTCCCGCACACATCCAGGGGAGCCCCGTTTCCGCCTCCTAGCTCGAGATGAGGGATCCTTTCCCTGTTTCGTAGGGAAAGAATTCCCGGCGTTCCCGTCGCATCTCAAGAGGAGGCGCTCTCCACAGGAAAGGCGAGAGGAACTCCAGGGTCGTGCCACCATTCCAAGAGTCCCCCAGATGTGTCAGTCCATTCCAGAGGAACCTGTTTTCCCTGCACTGCCTTGACGTTCAAGCCGAGGATCGACTCCCACCACGTGTGCACGTGGGACAGCCCTGTGGGAAAGCCTCGTGGGAAAGCCTCGTGGGAAAGACTCGAGGGAAAACCATAGATCCTTTGATCCACGCGGCGGACTGCGTGACACTGCTGCTACCGCTCTGGAGGAAAGTGCAAGTGCATGCCCGCATTCGAGACGAGGACTGACTCCCCTGGGGAGACCCCAGAAGTACCCCAAGATCCATGTCAGCACTGGAGAGGAATCCTCAGGTTCCGGCCCTGACTCCACACAAGGTCTTAGGCCCCGGCATCGACGGGAGAGGAATCCCGAGACGCCCCCGAGGAACTCGCATGGGGACAGGCCTTTCCTGAGGCCACCAGAGCGGTTCCCTGAGGTCCCCGTCGTAAGTCGAGAGCACCTGCCGCAACTCGAGAAAATCCAGGAGGTTTTGCCCTACAGGCGAGATGAGGCCCATTTCCGCTGAGGCTTCTCGAGGCCAATCACATCTAACCACTGGAACTTCCAAAGGGTCCTTCACACCCTTGCTGCAACACAAGAAGTTCCCCGACATACCCGTCTCCACTCGAGAGGAAGCACGTGGTGTCCCGCACACATGCAGGGGAGCCCCGTTTCCGCCTCCTAGCTCGAGATGAGGGATCCTTTACCTGTTTCGTAGGGAAAGAATTCCCGGCGTTCCCGTCGCATCTCAAGAGGAGGCGCTCTCCACAGGAAAGGCGAGAGGAACTCCAGGGTCGTGACACCATTCCAAGAGTCCCCCAGAAGTGTCAGTCCATTCCAGAGGAACCTGTTTTCCCTGCACTGCCTTGACGTTCAAGCCGAGGATCGACTCCCACCACGTGTTCACGTGGGACAGCCCTGTGGGAAAGCCTCGTGGGAAAGCCTCGTGGGAAAGACTCGAGGGAAAACCATAGATTCTTTGATCCACGCGGCGGACTGCGTGACACTGCTGCTACCGCTCTGGAGGAAAGCGCAAGTGCATGCCCGCATTCGAGACGAGGACTGACTCCCCTGGGGAGACTCCAGAATTACCCCAAGATCCATGTCAGGACTGGAGAGGAATCCTCAGGTTCCGGCCCCGAATCCACACAAGGTCTTAGGCCCCGGCATCGACGGGAGAGGGATCCCGAGAGGCCCCCGAGGAACTCGCATGGGGACTGGCTTTTCCTGAGGCCACCAGAGCGGGTCCCTGAGGTCCCCGTCGTAAGTCGAGATCACCTGCCGCAACTCGAGAAAATCAAGGAGGTTTTGCCCTCCAGGCGAGATGAGGATCATTTCCGCTGAGGCTTCTCGAGGCTAATCACGTCTAAACACTGGAACTTCCAAAGGGTCCTTCACACCCTTGCTGCAACTCAAGAAGTTCCCCGACATATCCGTCTGCACTCGAGAGGAAGCACGTGGTGTCCCGCACACATCCAGGGGAGCCCCGTTTCCGCCTCCTAGCTCGAGATGAGGGATCCTTTCCCTGTTTCGTAGGGAAAGAATTCCCGGCGTTCCTGTCGCATTTCAAGAGGAGGCGCTTTCCACAGGAAAGGCGAGAGGAACTCCAGGGTCGTGCCAAGATTCCAAGAGTCCCCCAGATGTGTCAGTCCATTCCAGAGGAACCTGTTTTCCCTGCACTGCCTTGACGTTCAAGCCGAGGATCGACTCCCACCACGTGTGCACGTGGGACAGCCCTGTGGGAAAGCCTCGTGGGAAAGCCTCGTGGGAAAGACTCGAGGGAAAATCATAGATCCTTTGATCCATGCGGCAGACTGCGTGACACTGCTGCTACCGCTCTGGAGGAAAGCGCAAGTGCATGCCCCCATTCGAGACGAGGACTTACTCCCTTGGGGAGACTCCAAAAGTACTCCAAGATCCATGTCAGTACTGGAGAGGAATCCTCATGTTCCGGCCCCGACTCCACACAAGGACTTAGGCCCCGGCATCTACGGAAGAGGAAACCCGAGAGGACCCGGAGCAATTCGGATGGGGAGGGGCCAGTCTTGAGGCCACCAGAGCGGGTCCCTAAAGTCCCCATCGTAAGTCGAGAGCACCTGCGGCAACTCGAGAAAATCAAGGAGGTTTGGCACTCCAGGCGAGATGACGCCCATTTCCGCTGAGGCTTCTGGAAGGTAATCACATCTAACCTCTGGAACTTCTAAAAGGTCCTTCACAGCCTTGCTGCAACTCAGAAGTTCCCTAACATACCCATCTCCACTCGAGAGGAAGCACGACGGTCCCGCCTACATCCAGAGGAGCCCCGTGTCCGCCTCGTAGCTCAAGATGAGGGATCCTTTCGCAGCTTTTTCGGGAAATAATTCTGGGAGTTCCTGTTGCATCTCAAGTGGAGGCGCTCCCCACAGGAAAGGCGAGAGGAACTCCAGCGTCGTGCCACCATTCCCAGAGTCCCCCAGATATCTCAGTCCATTCCAGAGGAACCTGTTTTCCGTGCATTGCCTCGAGTTTCACACCGAGCATCGACTCACACCACGGTGGCACTTGGGACAGCCCTGTGGGAAAGCCTCGTGGGCAAGACTCGAGGGAAAGCCATCGATCCTTTGATCCACGCGGCGGACTGCGTGACACTGCTGCTACCGCTCTGGAGGAATGCGCAAGTGCATGCCCGCATTCGAGACGAGGACTGACTCCCCTGGGGAGACTCCAGAAGTACCCCAAGATCCATGTCAGCACTGGAGAGGAATACTCAGTTTCCGGCCCCGACTCCACACAAGGTCTTAGGCCCCGGCATCGACGGGAGAGGAATCCCGAGAGGCCCCCGAGCAACTCGCATGGGGACTGGCCTTTCCTGAGGTCACCAGAGCGGGTCCCTGAGGTCCCCATCGTAAGTCGAGAGCACCTGCCCCAACTCGAGAAAATTCAGGAGGTTTTGCCCTCCAGGCGAGATGAGGCCCATTTCCTCTGAGGCTTCTCAAGGCTAATCACACCTAATTTGTGGAAATTCTAAAAGGTCCTTCACACACTTGCTGCAACTCAAGAAGGACCCCGACATACCTGTCTCCACTCTAGAGGGAGCACGAGGCTCCCTCGCACATCCAGGGGAGCCCCGTTTCTGCCTCATAGCTCGAGATGAGGGATCCTTTCCCTGCTTGGTTGGGAAAGAATTCCCGTCGTTCCCGTTGCATCTAAAGAGGAGGCCGTCTCCACAGGAAAGGCAAGAGGAACTCCAGGGCCGCGCCACCATTCCGAGTCCCCCAGATTTCTCAGTTCATTTCAGAGGAACCTGTTTTCCCTGCACTGCCTCGACTTTCTCGCCGAGGATCGACAGCCACAACGGTGGCACGTGAAGCAGCCCTGTGGGAAAGCCTAGTGGAAAGCCTCGTGGGAAAGCCTCGAGGGAAAGCCACAGATCCCTTGATCCACGCGACGGGAAGCGTGACACTGCAGCTACAGCTCTGGAGGAAAGCGCACGTGCATACCCCCATTCGAGACGAGGACTTACTCCCCTGGGAAGACCCCAGAAGTACCCCAAGATCCATGTGAGCACTGGAGAGGAATCCTCAGGTTCTGGCCCCGCTTCTACACAAGTCTTAGCCCTAGCATCAAAGGGAAAGGAATCCAGAGAGGCCCCCGAGCCACTCGCATTGGGACTGGCCTTTCCTGAGGCCACAAGAGCGGGTCCCTGAGGTCTCCGTCGTAAGTCAAGAGCACCTGCCGTAACTCGAGAAAATCCAGTAGGTTTTGCCCTCCAGTCGTGATGAGGCCCATTTCCGCTGAGGCTTCTCAAGGCTAATCACATCTAACCTCTGGAACTTCCAAAAGGTCCTTCACACCCTTGCTGGAACTCAAGAAGTTCCCCGACATACCCGTCTCCACTCTAGAGGAAGCACGAGGGTCCCACCCACATCCAGAGGAGCTCCGTTTCTGCCTCGTAGCTCGAGATGAGGGATCCTTTCGCTGCTTGGTCGGGAAAGAATTCCCGGGGTTCCCTTCGCACCTCAGAGGAGGCGCTCTCCACAGCAAAGGCGAGAGGAACTCCAGCGTCGTGCCACCATTCCAAGAGTCCCCCAGATGTCTTAGTCCATTCTAGAGGAACCTGTTTTCCCTGAACTGCCTCGACTTTCACGCCGAGGAGAGACTCCCACCACGGTGGCACGTGGGACATCCCTGTGGGAAAGCCTCGTGGGAAAGCCTAGCAGGAAAGACTTAGATCCCTTGATCCAGGCGATGGGAAGCGTGACACTGCTGCTACAGCTCTGGAGGAAAGCGCAAGTGCATGCCCGCATTCGAGACGAGGACTTACTCCCCTGGGGAGACTCCAGAAGTACCCCAAGATCCATGTCAGCATTGAAGAGGAATCCTCAGGTTCAGGGCCCGACACCACACAAGGTCTTAGGCCCTGGCATCGAACGGAGAGGAATCCCGAGAGGTCCCCGAGCAACTCGCAGGGGAATGGCCTTTACTGAGGCCACAAGAGCGGGTCCCTGAGGTCTCCATTGTAAGTCGAGAGCACTTGCCGCAACTCAAGAAAATCCAGGAGGTTTTGCTCTCCAGGCGAGATGAGGCCCATTTCCATGAGGCTTCTCGAGGCTAGTCACACCTAAACTCTGGAACTTCCAAAAGGTCCTTCACACCCTTGCTGCAACTCAAGAAGTTCGCCGACATCCTCGTCTCCACTCTAGAGGAAGCACGAGAGTCCCGGCACCATCCAGAGGAGCCCCGTTTCCGCCTTGTAGATCGAGATGAGGGATCCTTTCCCTGCTTGGTCGGGAAAGAATTCCCGGTATTCCCGTCGCACCTCAGAGGAGGCGCTCTCCACAGGAAAGGCGAGAGGAACTCCATCGTCGTTCCACCATTCCAAGAGTCCCCTTGATGTCTCAGTCCATTCTAGAGGAACCTGTTTCTCTGCACTGCCTCGAATTTCACGCCGAGGATCGACTCCCACCACAGTCTCACGTGGGACAGCCCTGTGGGAAAGCCTCGTAGGAAAGCCTCAGGGAAAGCCACAGATCCCTAGATCCACGCGACGGGAAGCCGGACACTGCTGCTACAGGTTGGAAGGAAAGCGCACGTGCATGCCCCCTCTTGAGACGAGGACTCACTCCCCTGGGGAGACTCCAGAAGTGACCCAAGATCCATTTCAACACTAGAGAGGAATCCTCATGTTCCGGGCCTGACTCCACACAAGGTCTTAGGCCCCGGCATCAAAGGGAGAGTAATCCCCACAAGCCCCCGAACAGCTCGAATGGGGACTGACAGTCCTGAGGCCACCAGAGTCAGTCCCTTTCGTCACCGTCATAAGACGAGAGCATCAGCCACAACTTGAGAAAATCCAGGACGTTCTCACCTAAAGGATAGATGAGGCCCATTTCAACTGAGGCATCTCTAGGATAATCACATCTAACCCTGGAGAGTAGAAAGGGTAATTCACAGCCTTGCTGCAACTCAAGAAGTTCCCCGACATACCCGTCTCCACTCGAGAGGAAGCAGGAGGGTCCTGGCCACATCCAGAGGAGCCCAGTTCCCGACTCGTAGCTCGAGATGAGGGATAATTTCGCTGCTTGTTCGGGAAAGAATTCTGGGAATTCCCGGCGCGTCTCAAGAGGAAGTGCTCTCCACAGGAAAGGCGAAAACTCCAGCGTCGTGCAACCATTCCCAGAGACCCCTAGATGTCTCAGTCCATTCCAGAGGAAGCTGTTTTCCCTGCACTGCCTTGACTTTCACGCCGAGGATCGACTCCCACCACTGTCTCACGTGGGACAGCCCTGCGGGAAAGCCTCGTGGGAAAGCCTCGTGGGAAAGCATCGAAGGAAAGCCACAGATCCCTTGATCCACGCGACGGGAAGCATGGCACTACTTCTACTGCTCTGGAGGAAAGCGCACGTGCATGCCCCCATTCGAGACGAGGACTTACTCCCCTGGGAGACTCCAGAAGTACCCCAAGATCCATGTCAGCACTGGAGAGGAATCCTCAGGTCCCGGTCTCGACTCCACACAAGGTCTTAGGCCCCGGCATCGAAGGGAGAAGAATCCCGAGAGGCCCCCGAGCAACTCGCATGGGAACTAGCCTTTCCTGAGGCCACCAGAGCGGGTCCCTGAGGTCCCCGTCATAAGTCGAGAGCACCTGCCCCAACTCGAGAAAATCCAGAAGGTTTTGCCCTCCAGGCGAGATGAGACCCATTTCCGCTGAGCCTTCTCAATGCTAATCACACCTAACTTCTCGAAATTCCAAAAGGTCCTTCACACACTTGCTTCAACTAAAGAAGTTTCCCGACATACAGGTCTCCATTCTAGAGGAAGAACGAGGGTCCCGCCCACATCCAGAGGAGCCCCGTTTCCGCCTCGTATCCGAGATGAGGGATCCTTTACCTGCTTGGTTGGGAAAGCATTCCCAGCGTTCACGTCGCATCTGAAGAGGAGGTGCTCTCCACAGGAAAGGCGAGAGTAACTCCAGGGTCGTGTCCACATTCCAAGAGTCCCGCAGATGTCTCAGTCCATTCCAGAGGAAACTGTTTTGCTCCACTGCCTCGACTTTCATGCCGAGGATGGACTCCCACCACGGTGGCACGTGGGACAGCCCTGTGGGAAAGCCTCCTGGGAAAGCCTCGGGGGAAAGCCTCGAGGGAAAGACACAGATCCCATGATCGACCCGACGGGAAGCGTGATATTTCTGCTCCAGCGCGGGAGGAAAGCCCATTTGCATGTCCCCTCTAGAGGCGAGGACTGACTCCCCTGGGGAGACTCCAGAAGTACCCAAAGTTCCATGTCAGCACTGGAGAGGAATCCTTAGGATCCGGCCCTGACTCCACACAAGGTCTTAGGCCCGGCATCGACGGGAGAGGAATCCCGAGAGGCTCCCGAGCCACTGGAATGGGTACTGGCCAGTCCTGAGGCCACCAGAGCGGGTCCCTTAGGTCACCGTCGTAAGACGAGAGCACCTGCCGCAACTCGAGTAAATCCAGGAGGTTTTTCCCTCCAGGCGAGATGAGGCCCATTTCCGCTGAGGCTTCTCCAGGCTAATCACTTCTAGCCTCTGGAACTTCCAAAAGGTCCTTCACACCCTTGCGGCAACTCAAGAAGTTGCCTGACATGCGCGTCTCCACTCTAGAGGAAGCACGAGTCTCCCATCCACATCCAGAGGAGCCCCGTTTCTGCCTCGTAGCTCGAGATGAGGGACATTTCGCTGCTTTGTCCGGAAAGAATTCCCGGCGTTCCCCTCTCACCACAAGAGGAGGCGCTCTCCACAGGAAAGGCGAGAGGAACTCCAGCGTCGTGCCACCATTCCAAGAGTCCCCGAGATGTCTCAGTCCATTCCAGAGGAACCTTTTTGCCCTGCACTGCCTCGGCTTTCACGCCGAGGATCGACTCCCACGCAGAGGATCGACTCCCACCACGCTGGCACGTGTGACAGCCCAGTGGTAAAGCCACGTGGAAAAGCCTCGTGGGAAAGCCTCTAGGGAAAGCCACAGATATCTTGATCCAGGAGATGGGAAGCGTGACACTGCTGCTGCCGCTATGGAGGAAAGCGCACGTGCATGCCCCCATTTGAGACGAGGACTTACTCCCCTGGGGAGACTCCAGAAGTACCCCAAGATCCAAGTCAGCACTGGAGAGGAATCTTCAGGTTCCAGCCCCGCCTCCACACAAGGTCTTAGGCCCCGGCATCAAAGGGAGAGAAATCCCGAGAGGCCCCCGAGCAACTTGCATTGGGACTGGCCTTTCCTGAGGCCACAAGAGCGGGTCCCTGAGGTCCCCGTCGTAAGTCGACGGCACCTGCCACAACTCGAGAAAATCCAGGAGGTTTTGCCCTCCAGGCGAGATTAGGCCCATTTCCACTGAGGCTTCGCAAGGCTAATCACATCTAAGCCCTGGAACTTCCAAAAGGTCCTTCAAACCCTTGCTGCAACTCAAGACGTTCCCCGACTTCCCTGTCTGCACTCTAGAGGAAGCATGAGGGTCCCGAACACATCCAGAGGAGCCCCGTTTCTTCCTCGTAGCTCAAGATGAGGGACACTTTCCCTGCTTGGTCGGGAAAGAATTCTGGGCATTCCTGTCGCATTTCAAGAGGAGGCGCTCTCCACAGCAAAGGCGAGCGGAACTCCAGCATCGTGCCACCATTCCAAGAGTCCCCCAAATATCTCAGTCCATTTCAGAGGAACCTGTTTTCCGTGCACTGCCTCGACTTTCACTCCAAGGATAGACTCAAACCAAGGTGGCACGTGGGACCCCTGTGGGGAAGCCTCGTGAGAAAGCCTCCTGGGAAAGCCTGGAGTGAAAGTCACAGATCCCTTGATCCAGGCGATGGAAAGCGTGACACTGCTGCTAGAGCTCTGGAGGAAAGCGCAGGTGCATGTCCCCATTCGAGATGAGGACTTACTCCCCTGAGGAGACTCCAAAAGTACCCCAAGATCCATGTCAGCACAGGAGAGGAATCCTCAGGTTCCGGCCCCGCATCCACACACGCCTTACGCCCCGGCATCGAAGGGAGAGGAATCCCCAAAGGCACCCGAGCAACTCGCAGGGGACTGGCCTTTCCTGAGGCCACCAGAGCGGGTCCCTGAGGTCCCCGACGTAAGTCGAGAGCACCTGCCGCAACTCGAGAAAATCCAGGAGGTTTTGCCCTCCAGGCGAGATGGGGTCCATTTCCGCTGAGGCGTCTCAAGGCTAATCACACCTAACATCTGGGACTTTCAAAAGGTCCTTCACACCCTTGCTGCAACTCAAGAAGTTCCCCGACATACCCGTCTCCACTCGAGAGGAGGCACGAGGGTCCCGCCCACATCCAGAGGAGCCCCGTTTCCGCCTCCTAGCTCGACATGAGGGATCCTTTGGCTGCTTGATCGGGAAAGAATTCTGGGCATTCCCGTTCCATCTCAAGAGGATGCGTTTTACACAGGAAAGGCGAAAGGAACACCATCGTCGTGTCACCAAACCAAGAGTCCCCCATTGTCTCAGTCCATTTCAGAGGAACCTGTTTTCCATGCACTGCCTCGACTTTCACGCCGAGGATCGACTCCCACCACGGTGGCACATGGGAGAGCCCTGTGGGAAAGCCTCGTGGGAAAGCCTGGTGGGAAAGTCTCCAGGGAAAGCCACAGATCCCTTGATAAACGCGACCGGAAGCGTGACACTGCTGCTACCGATCGGGAGGAAAGCGCACGTGCATGACCCCATTCGAGACGAGGACTTACTTCCCTGGGGAGACTCCAGAAGTAGCCCAAGATCCATGTCAGCACTGGAGAGGAATCCTCAGGTTCCGGCCCCGACTCCACACAAGGTCTTAGGCCCTGGCATCGATGGGAGAGGAATCCCGAGAGGCTCCCTATCAACTCGCATGCGGACTGGCCTTTCCTGAGGCCACCAGAGCCGGTCCCGGAGGACCCCATTGTAAGTCTTGAGCACCTGCCGAAACTCGAGAAAATCCAGGAGGTTTTGGCCTCCATGCGAGATGAGGACCATTTCCAGTGAGGCTTCTCGAGGCTAATCACACCTAACCTCTGGAACTTCCAAAAGGTCCTTCACACCCGTGCTGCAACTCAAGAAGTTCCCCGACATCCCCGTCTCCACTCGAGAGGAAGCACGAGGGTCCCGCCCACCTCCAGAGGAGCCCGTTTCCGCCTTGTAGCTCGAGATGAGGGATCCTTTCCCTGCTTGGTCGGGAAAGAATTCCCGGCGTTCCCGTCGCATCTCAAGAGGAGGCGCTCTCCACAGGAAAGGCGAGAGGAACAAGAGCGTCGTGCCACCATTCCAAGAGTCCCCCATATGTCTCCGCCCATTCCAGAGGAACCTGTTTTCCCTGCACTGACTGGACTTTCACGCCAAGGATCGACTCCAACCACGGGGGCACATGGGACAGACCTGTGGGAAAGCCTCTTGGGAAAGCCTCGTGGGAAAACCTCGAGGTATAGCCACAGATCCCTTGATCCACGCGACGGGAAGCGTGACGCTGCTGCTGCTGCTCTGGAGGAAAGCGCACGTGCATGCCCCCATTCGAGACGAGGACTTACTCCGCTGAGGAGACTCCAGAAGTACCCCAAGATCCGTGTCAGCACTGGAGAGGAATCCTCAGGTTCCGGCCCCGACTCCACACAAGGACTTAGGATCAGGCATCCAACGGTGAGGAATCCCCAGAGGCCCGCGAGCAACTCGCATGGGGACTGGCCTTTCCTGAGGCCACCAGAGCGGATCCCTGAGGTCCCCGACGTAAGTCGACAGCACCTGCCGCAACTCGAGAAAATCCAGGAGGTTTTGCCCTGCAGGCGAGATGAGGCCCATTTTCGCTGAGGAGTCTCGTGGCTAATCACACCTAAACTCTGGAACTTCCAAAAGGTCCTTCACACCCTTGCTGCAACTCAAGTAGTTCCCCAACATACCCCTCTCCACTCTAGAGGAAGCACGAGGGTCCCGCCCACATCCAGAGGAGCCCCATTTCCGCCTCGCCCCTTGAGATGAGGGATCCTTTCCCTGCTTGGTCGGGAAAGAATTCTGGGCATTCCCGTCGCATCTCAAGAGGAGGCACTCTCCACAGAAAAGGCGAGAGGAACTCCAACGTCGTGCCGCCATTCCAAGAGTCCCCCAAATATCTCAGTCCATTCTAGAGGAACCTGTTTTCCCTGCACTGCCTCGACTTTCACGCCGAGGATCGACTACCACCACGGTGGCACGTGGGACAGCCCTGTGGGAAAGCCTCGTGGGAAAGCTTCGAGGGAAAGCCACAGATCCCTTGATCCACGCGACGGTAGCGTGACACTGCTGCTACCACTCTGGAGGAAAGCGCACGTGCATGCCCCCATTGGAGACGAGGACTTACTCCCCTGGGAAGACTCCAGAAGTACCCCACGATCCATGTCAGCACTGGAGAGGAATCCTCAGGTTCCGGCCCGGATTCCACACAAGGTTTTAGGCCCTGGCATCGAAGGGAGAGGAATCCTGTGAGGCCCCCGAGAAACTCGCATGGGGACTTGCCTTTCCTGAGGCCACCAGAGCGGGTCCCTGAGGTCCCCGTCGTAAGTCGAGAGCACCTCCCGCAACTCGAGAAAATCCACGAGGTTTTGCCCTCCAGGTGAGATGAGGCCCATTTCCGCTGAGGCGTTTCGAGGCTAATCACACCTAACATCTGGGACTTTCAAAAGGTCCTTCACACCCTTGCTGCAACTGAAGAAGTTCCCCGACATACCTGTCTCCACTCGAGAGGAAGCACGAAGGTCCCGCCCACATCCAGAGGAGCCCCGTTTCCGCCTCCCAGCTTGACATGAGGGATCCTTTCCCTGCTTGGTCGGGAAAGAATTCTGGGCATTCCCGTCCCATCTCAAGAGGATGCGTTCTCCACAGGAAACGCGAAAGGAACACCAGGGTCGTGTCACCAAACCAAGAGTCCCCCATTGTCTCAGTCCATTCCAGAGGACCTGTTTTCCCTGTGCTGCCTCTACTTTCACGCCGAGGATCGACTCCGACCACGGTGGCACGTTGGACAGCTCTGTACGAAATCCTCGTCTGAAAGCCTCGAGGGAAATCCTCGAGGGAAAGCCACAGATCCCATGATCAACGTGATGGCAAGCGTCACACTGCTGCTACAGCTCGGGAGGAAAGCGCACGTGCATGTCCCTTAGAGCGGAGGGCTGACTTCCCTGGGGAGACTCCAGAATTACCCCAATATCCATTTCAGCACTGGAGAGGAATACTCAGGTTCCGGCCCCGACTCCACACAACACCTTAGGCCCTGGCATCGACGGGAGTGTAATCCCAGGAGGCCACCGAACAAGTCGTATTGGGACTGGCCAGTCCTGAGGTCACCAGAGCGGGTTCCTTAGGTCACCGTGGTAAGACGAGACCACCTGTCAAAACTCGAGAAAATCCAGGAAGTTCTCCCATCCAGGCTCGATGAGGCCCATTTCCGCTGAGGCGTCTCGAGGCTAATCACATCTAACCTCTGGAACTTCCAAAGGGTCCTTCACACCCTTGTTGCAACTCAAGAAGTTCCCCGACATACCCCTCTCCACTCGAGAGAAAGCACGTGGGTCCCGCCCACATCCAGAAGAGCTCCGTTTCCGCCTCGTAGGTGAAGATGAGGGATCCTTTCGCTGATTGTTCAGGAGAGAATCCTGGGCGTTCCCGTCGCATCGCAAGAGGAGGTGCTCTCCACAGGAAAGGTGAGAGCAACTCCAGTGTCGTGCCACCATTCCAAGAGTCCCCCAGATGTCTCAGTCCATTCCGGAGGAACCTGTTTTCCCTGCACTGCCTCGACTTTCACGCCGAGGATCGACTCCCACCACAGTCTCACGTGGGACAGCCCTGTGGGAAAGCCTCGTGGGAAAGCCTCGAGGGAAAGCCACAGATCCCTTGATCCACGCGACGGGAAGCGTGACACTGCTGCTACAGGTCGGAAGGAAAGCGCACGTGCATGCCCCCTCTCGAGACGAGGACTCACTCCCCTGGGGAGACTCCAGAAGTGACCCAAGATCCATTTCAACACTGGAGAGGAATCCTCATGTTCCGGGCCCAACTCCACACAAGGTCTTAGGCCCCGGCATCAAAGTGAGAGGAATCCCAAGATGCCCGCGAGAAACCTGCATGGGGACTGGCCTTTCCTGAGGCCACCAGATCGTGTCCCTGAGGTCCCCGTGGTAAGTCGAGAGCACCAGCCGCAACTCGAAGAAATCCAGGAGGTTTTGCCCTCCAGGCGAGAAGAGTCCCATTTCCACTGATGCTTCTCGAGGCTAATCACCCCTAACCTCTGGAACTTCCAAAAGGTCCTTCACTCCCTTGCTGCCACTCGAGAAGTTCCCCGACTTACCCGTCTCCACTCTAGAGGAAGCACGAGGGTCCTGGGCACATCCAGAGGAGCCTCGTTTCCGCCTAGTGGCTCGAGATGAGGCATCCTTTCGCTTCTTGGTCGGGGAAGAATTCTCGGCGTTCCCGCTGCATTTCAAGAGGAGGCGGTCGCAATAGGAAAGGCGAGAGGAACTCCAGCGTCGTGCCACCATTCCGAGAGGCCCCAGATGTCTCAGTCCATTCCAGAGGAACCTATTCTCCATGCACTGCCTCGACTTTCACGCCGAGGATCGACTCCCACCACGGTGGCAGGTGGGACAGCCCTGTGTTAAAGCCTCGAGGGAAAGCCACGTGGGAAAGCCTCGTGGGAAAGCTGCGAGGGAAAGCCACAGATCCCTTGATCCACGTGACGGGAAGCGTGACACTGCTGCTACCACTCTGGAGGAAAGCGTACGTGCATGCCCCCATTGGAGACGAGGACTTACTCCCCTGGGAAGACTTCAGAAGTACCCCACAATCCATGTCAGCAGTGGAGAGGAATCCTCAGGTTCCGGACCCACTTCCACACAAGGTCTTCGGCCCCGGCAATGAAGGGAGAGGAATCACTAGAGGCCCGCGAGCTTCTCGCATTAGGACTGGCCTTCATAAGACTCATGGTCATAAGACAAGAGCACCTGCCACAACTTGAGAAAATCCAGGACGTTCTCACCTCCAGGATAGATGAGGCCCATTTCCACTGAGGAGTCTCTAGGATAATCACATCTAACCCTGGAAAGTACAAAGGGTCCTTCACAGCGTTGCTGCAACTCAAGAAGTTCCCCGAAATACCCGTCTCCACTCGAGAGGAAGCACGAGGGTCCCGGACACATCCGGAGGAGCCCAGTTTCCGCCTCGTTGCTCGAGATGAGGGATACTTTCGCTGCTTGTTCGGGAAAGAATTCTGGGCATTCCCGTCACGTCTCAAGAGGAGGTGCTCTCCACAGGAAAGGCGAGAACTCCAGCGTCGTGCAACCATTCCCAGGGACCCCTAGATGTCTCAGTCCATTCCAGAGGAACCTGTTTTCCCTGCACTGCCTCGACTTTCTCGCCGAGGATCGACACCCACCACGGTGGCACGTGAAGCAGCCCTGTGGGAAAGCCTCGTGGGAAAGCCTCGAGGGAAAGCCACAGATCCCTTGATCCACGCGACGGGAAGCGTGGCACTACTGCTACTGCTCTGGAGGAAAGCCCACGTGCATGCCCCCATTCGAGACGAGGACTTACTCCCCTGGGGAGACTCCAGAAGTACCCCAAGATCCATGTCAGCACTGGAGAGGAATCCTCAGTTTCCGGCCCCGACTCCACACAAGGTCTTAGGCCCCGGCATCAAAGGGAGAAGAATCCCGAGAGGCCGCCGAGCAACTCGCATGGGGACTAGCCTTTCCTGAGGCCACCAGAGCGGGTCCCTGAGGTCCCCGTCGAAAGTCGAGAGCACCTGCCCCAACTCAAGGAAATCCAGGAGGTTTTGCCCTCCAGGTGAGATAAGACCCATTTCCGCTGAGCCTTCTCAATGCTAACCACACCTAACTTCTGGAACTTAAAAAAGGTCCTTCACACCCTTTTACAACTCAAGAAGTTTCCCGACATACAGACCTACATTCTAGAGGAAGAACGAGAGTCCCGCCTACATCCAGAGGAGCTCCGATTCCGCCTCGTAGCTCGAGATAAGGGATCCTTTCCCTGCTTGGTCGGGAAAGCATTCCCGGCGTTCCCCTCGCATCTGAAGTGGAGGTGCTCTCCACAGGAAAGTCGAGAGTAACTCCAGGGTCGTGTCCCCATTCCAAGAGTCCCGCAGATGGCTCAGACCATTCCAGAGGAACCTGTTTTGCTCCACTGCCTCGACTTTCACGCCGAGGATGGACTCCCACCACGGTGGCACGTGGGACAGCCCTGTGGGAAATCCTCGTGGGAAAGCCTAGGGGGAAAGCCTCGAGGGAAACCCACACATCCCATGATCGACTCGACGGGAAGCGTGACATAGCTGCTCCAGTGCGGGAGGAAAGCCCATTTGCATGTCCCCTCTGGAGACGAGGACTGAATCCCCTGAGGAGACTCCAGAAGTACGCAAATTTCCATGTCAGCACTGGAGAGGAATCCTCAGGTTCAGGCCCCGACTCCACACAAGGTCTTAGGCCCCGGCATCGAAGGGAGAGGAATCCCGAGAGGCCCCCGAGGAACTCGCATGGGGACTGGGATTTCCTGAGGCCACCTGAGCGGGTCCCTGAGGGCCCCGTCGTAAGTCGAGAGCACCTGCCGCAACGCGAGAAAATCCAGGAGGTTTTGCCCTCCAGGCGAGATGAGGCCCATTTCCGCTGAGGCTTCTCGAGGCTAATCACATCTAACCACTGGAACTTCCAAAGGGTCCTTCACACCCTTGCTGCAAGTCAAGAGTTCCCGGACATACCCGTCTCCACTCGAGAGGAAGCACGAGCATCCCGCACACATCCAGGGGAGCCTCGTGTTCGCCTCCTAGCTCGAGATGAGGGATCCTTTCCCTGTTTCGTAGGGAAAGAATTCCCGGCGTTCCCATCGCATCTCAAGAGGGGGCGCTCTCCACAGGAAAGGCGAGAGGAACTCCAGGGTCGTGCCACCATTCCAAGAGTCCCCCAGATATGTTAGTCCATTCCAGAGGAACCTGTTTTCCCTGCACTGCCTTGACGTTCAAGCCGAGGATGGACTCCCACCACGTGTGCACGTGGGACAGCCCTGTGGGAAAGCCTCGTGGGAAAGAATCGAGTGAAAATCATAGATCCTTTGATCCAGGAAGCGGACAGCGTGACACTGCTGCTACCGCTGGAGGAAAGCGCAAGTGCATGTCCGCATTCTAGACGAGGACGGACACCCCTGGGGAGACTGCAGAAGTACCCCAAGATCCATGTCAGCACTGGAGAGGAAACCTCAGGTTCCGGCCCCGACTCCACACAAGGTCTTAGGCGCCGGCATCGACGGGAGAGGAATCCGGAGAGGCGCCCGAGGAACTCGCATGGGGACTGGCCTTTCCTGAGGCCACCAGAGAGGGTCCCTGAGGTCCCCGTCGTAAGTCGAGAGCACATGCCGCAACTCGAGAAAATCCAGGAGGTTTTGCCCTCCAGGCCAGATGAGGCCCATTTCCGCTGAGGCTTCTCGAGGCTAATCACATCTAACCACTGGAACTTCCAAAGGGTCCTTCACACCCTTGCTGCAACTCAAGAAGTTCCCCGACATACCCGTCTCCACTCGAGAGCAAGCACGAGGGTCCCGCACACATCCAGGGGAGCCGAGTATTCGCCTCCTAGCTCGAGATGAGGGATCCTTTCCCTGTTTCGTAGGGAAAGAATTCCGGCGTTCCCGTCGCATCTCAAGAGGAGGCGCTCTCCACAGGAAAGGCGAGAGGAACTCCAGGGTCGTGCCACCATTCCAAGAGACCCCCAGATGTGTCAGTCCATTCCTGAGGAACCTGTTTTCCCTGCACTGCCTTGACGTTCAAGCCAAGGATCGACTCCCACCACGTGTGCACGTGGGACAGCCCTGTGGAGAAGCCTGGTGGGAAAGCCTCGTGGGAAAGACTCGAGGGAAAACCATAGATCCTTTGATCCACGCGGCGGACTGCGTGACACTGCTGCTACCGCCCTGGAGGAAAGCACAAGTGCATGCCCGCATTCGAGACGAGGACTGACTCCCCTGGGGAGACTCCAGAAGTACCCCAAGATCCATGTCAGCACTGGAGAGGAATCCTCAGGTTCGGGCCCCGACTCCACACAAGGTCTTAGGCCCCGGCATCGACGGGAGAGGAATCCTTAGAGGCCCCGAGGAACGCCCATGGGGACTGGTCTTTCCTGAGGCCACCAGAGCGGGTCCCTGAGGTCCCGGTCGTAAGTCGAGAGCACCTGCCGCAACTCGAGAAAATCCAGGAGGTTTTGCCCTCCAGGCGAGATGAGGCCCATTTTCGCTGAGGCTTCTCGAGGCTAATCACATCTAACCACTGGAATGTCCAAAGGGTCCTTCACACCCTTGCTGCAACTCAAGAAGTTCCCCGACATACCCGTCTCCACTCGAGAGGAAGCACGAGGGTCCCGCACTCATCCAGGGGAGCCGCGTGTTCGCCTCCTAGCTCGAGATGAGGGATCCTTTCCCTGTTTCGTAGGGAAAGAATTCCCGGCGTTCCCGTCGCATCTCAAGCGGAGGCGCTCTCCACAGGAAAGGCGAGAGGAACTCCAGGGTCGTGCCACCATTCCAAGAGTCCCCCAGATGTGTCAGTCCATTGCAGAGGAACCTGTTTTCCCTGCACTGCCTTGACGTTCAAGCCGAGGATCGACTCCCACCACGTGTGCACGTGGGACAGGCCTGTGGGAAAGCCTCGTGGGCAAGCCTCGTGGGCAAGACTCGAGGGAAAACCGCAGATCCTTTGATCCTCGCGCGGGAATGCGTGAAACTGCTGTTACCGCTCTGGAGGAAAGCAAAAGTGCATGCCCGCATTCGAGACGAGGACTGACTTCCCTGGGGAGACTCCAGAAGTACCCCAAGATACATGTCAGCACAGGAGAGGAATCCTCAAGTTCCGGCCCCGACTCCACACAAGGTTTTAGGCCCCGGAATCGACGGGACAGGAATCCCGAGAGGCCCCCGAGGAACTCGCATGGGGACTGGCCTTTCCTGAGGCCACCAGAGCGGGTCCCTGAGGGCCCCGTCGTAAGTCGAGAGCACCTGCCGCAACTCGAGAAAATCCAGGAGGTTTTGCCCTCCAGGCGAGATGAGGCCCATTTCCGCTGAGGCTTCTCGAGGCTAATCACATCTAACCACTGGAACTTCCAAAGGGTCCTTCACACCCTTGCTGCAAGTCAAGAGTTCCCGGACATACCCGTCTCCACTCGAGAGGAAGCACGAGCATCCCGCACACATCCAGGGGAGCCTCGTGTTCGCCTCCTAGCTCGAGATGAGGGATCCTTTCCCTGTTTCGTAGGGAAAGAATTCCCGGCGTTCCCATCGCATCTCAAGAGGGGGCGCTCTCCACAGGAAAGGCGAGAGGAACTCCAGGGTCGTGCCACCATTCCAAGAGTCCCCCAGATATGTTAGTCCATTCCAGAGGAACCTGTTTTCCCTGCACTGCCTTGACGTTCAAGCCGAGGATGGACTCCCACCACGTGTGCACGTGGGACAGCCCTGTGGGAAAGCCTCGTGGGAAAGAATCGAGTGAAAATCATAGATCCTTTGATCCAGGAAGCGGACAGCGTGACACTGCTGCTACCGCTGGAGGAAAGCGCAAGTGCATGTCCGCATTCTAGACGAGGACGGACACCCCTGGGGAGACTGCAGAAGTACCCCAAGATCCATGTCAGCACTGGAGAGGAAACCTCAGGTTCCGGCCCCGACTCCACACAAGGTCTTAGGCGCCGGCATCGACGGGAGAGGAATCCGGAGAGGCGCTCGAGGAACTCGCATGGGGACTGGCCTTTCCTGAGGCCACCAGAGAGGGTCCCTGAGGTCCCCGTCGTAAGTCGAGAGCACATGCCGCAACTCGAGAAAATCCAGGAGGTTTTGCCCTCCAGGCCAGATGAGGCCCATTTCCGCTGAGGCTTCTCGAGGCTAATCACATCTAACCACTGGAACTTCCAAAGGGTCCTTCACACCCTTGCTGCAACTCAAGAAGTTCCCCGACATACCCGTCTCCACTCGAGAGGAAGCACGAGGGTCCCGCACACATCCAGGGGAGCCGAGTATTCGCCTCCTAGCTCGAGATGAGGGATCCTTTCCCTGTTTCGTAGGGAAAGAATTCCCGGCGTTCCCGTCGCATCTCAAGAGGAGGCGCTCTCCACAGGAAAGGCGAGAGGAACTCCAGGGTCGTGCCACCATTCCAAGAGACCCCCAGATGTGTCAGTCCATTCCTGAGGAACCTGTTTTCCCTGCACTGCCTTGACGTTCAAGCCAAGGATCGACTCCCACCACGTGTGCACGTGGGACAGCCCTGTGGAGAAGCCTGGTGGGAAAGCCTCGTGGGAAAGACTCGAGGGAAAACCATAGATCCTTTGATCCACGCGGCGGACTGCGTGACACTGCTGCTACCGCCCTGGAGGAAAGCACAAGTGCATGCCCGCATTCGAGACGAGGACTGACTCCCCTGGGGAGACTCCAGAAGTACCCCAAGATCCATGTCAGCACTGGAGAGGAATCCTCAGGTTCGGGCCCCGACTCCACACAAGGTCTTAGGCCCCGGCATCGACGGGAGAGGAATCCTTAGAGGCCCCGAGGAACGCCCATGGGGACTGGTCTTTCCTGAGGCCACCAGAGCGGGTCCCTGAGGTCCCGGTCGTAAGTCGAGAGCACCTGCCGCAACTCGAGAAAATCCAGGAGGTTTTGCCCTCCAGGCGAGATGAGGCCCATTTTTGCTGAGGCTTCTCCAGGCTAATCACATCTAACCACTGGAATGTCCAAAGGGTCCTTCACACCCTTGCTGCAACTCAAGAAGTTCCCCGACATACCCGTCTCCACTCGAGAGGAAGCACGAGGGTCCCGCACTCATCCAGGGGAGCCGCGTGTTCGCCTCCTAGCTCGAGATGAGGGATCCTTTCCCTGTTTCGTAGGGAAAGAATTCCCGGCGTTCCCGTCGCATCTCAAGCGGAGGCGCTCTCCACAGGAAAGGCGAGAGGAACTCCAGGGTCGTGCCACCATTCCAAGAGTCCCCCAGATGTGTCAGTCCATTGCAGAGGAACCTGTTTTCCCTGCACTGCCTTGACGTTCAAGCCGAGGATCGACTCCCACCACGTGTGCACGTGGGACAGGCCTGTGGGAAAGCCTCGTGGGCAAGCCTCGTGGGCAAGACTCGAGGGAAAACCGCAGATCCTTTGATCCTCGCGCGGGAATGCGTGAAACTGCTGTTACCGCTCTGGAGGAAAGCAAAAGTGCATGCCCGCATTCGAGACGAGGACTGACTTCCCTGGGGAGACTCCAGAAGTACCCCAAGATACATGTCAGCACAGGAGAGGAATCCTCAAGTTCCGGCCCCGACTCCACACAAGGTTTTAGGCCCCGGAATCGACGGGACAGGAATCCCGAGAGGCCCCCGAGGAACTCGCATGGGGACTGGCCTTTCCTGAGGCCACCAGAGCGGGTCCCTGAGGGCCCCGTCGTAAGTCGAGAGCACCTGCCGCAACTCGAGAAAATCCAGGAGGTTTTGCCCTCCAGGCGAGATGAGGCCCATTTCCGCTGAGGCTTCTCGAGGCTAATCACATCTAACCACTGGAACTTCCAAAGGGTCCTTCACACCCTTGCTGCAAGTCAAGAGTTCCCGGACATACCCGTCTCCACTCGAGAGGAAGCACGAGCATCCTGCACACATCCAGGGGAGCCTCGTGTTCGCCTCCTAGCTCGAGATGAGGGATCCTTTCCCTGTTTCGTAGGGAAAGAATTCCCGGCGTTCCCATCGCATCTCAAGAGGGGGCGCTCTCCACAGGAAAGGCGAGAGGAACTCCAGGGTCGTGCCACCATTCCAAGAGTCCCCCAGATATGTTAGTCCATTCCAGAGGAACCTGTTTTCCCTGCACTGCCTTGACGTTCAAGCCGAGGATGGACTCCCACCACGTGTGCACGTGGGACAGCCCTGTGGGAAAGCCTCGTGGGAAAGAATCGAGTGAAAATCATAGATCCTTTGATCCAGGAAGCGGACAGCGTGACACTGCTGCTACCGCTGGAGGAAAGCGCAAGTGCATGTCCGCATTCTAGACGAGGACGGACACCCCTGGGGAGACTGCAGAAGTACCCCACGATCCATGTCAGCACTGGAGAGGAAACCTCAGGTTCCGGCCCCGACTCCACACAAGGTCTTAGGCGCCGGCATCGACGGGAGAGGAATCCGGAGAGGCGCCCGAGGAACTCGCATGGGGACTGGCCTTTCCTGAGGCCACCAGAGAGGGTCCCTGAGGTCCCCGTCGTAAGTCGAGAGCACATGCCGCAACTCGAGAAAATCCAGGAGGTTTTGCCCTCCAGGCCAGATGAGGCCCATTTCCGCTGAGGCTTCTCGAGGCTAATCACATCTAACCACTGGAACTTCCAAAGGGTCCTTCACACCCTTGCTGCAACTCAAGAAGTTCCCCGACATACCCGTCTCCACTCGAGAGGAAGCACGAGGGTCCCGCACACATCCAGGGGAGCCGAGTATTCGCCTCCTAGCTCGAGATGAGGGATCCTTTCCCTGTTTCGTAGGGAAAGAATTCCCGGCGTTCCCGTCGCATCTCAAGAGGAGGCGCTCTCCACAGGAAAGGCGAGAGGAACTCCAGGGTCGTGCCACCATTCCAAGAGACCCCCAGATGTGTCAGTCCATTCCTGAGGAACCTGTTTTCCCTGCACTGCCTTGACGTTCAAGCCAAGGATCGACTCCCACCACGTGTGCACGTGGGACAGCCCTGTGGAGAAGCCTGGTGGGAAAGCCTCGTGGGAAAGACTCGAGGGAAAACCATAGATCCTTTGATCCACGCGGCGGACTGCGTGACACTGCTGCTACCGCCCTGGAGGAAAGCACAAGTGCATGCCCGCATTCGAGACGAGGACTGACTCCCCTGGGGAGACTCCAGAAGTACCCCAAGATCCATGTCAGCACTGGAGAGGAATCCTCAGGTTCGGGCCCCGACTCCACACAAGGTCTTAGGCCCCGGCATCGACGGGAGAGGAATCCTTAGAGGCCCCGAGGAACGCCCATGGGGACTGGTCTTTCCTGAGGCCACCAGAGCGGGTCCCTGAGGTCCCGGTCGTAAGTCGAGAGCACCTGCCGCAACTCGAGAAAATCCAGGAGGTTTTGCCCTCCAGGCGAGATGAGGCCCATTTTTGCTGAGGCTTCTCCAGGCTAATCACATCTAACCACTGGAATGTCCAAAGGGTCCTTCACACCCTTGCTGCAACTCAAGAAGTTCCCCGACATACCCGTCTCCACTCGAGAGGAAGCACGAGGGTCCCGCACTCATCCAGGGGAGCCGCGTGTTCGCCTCCTAGCTCGAGATGAGGGATCCTTTCCCTGTTTCGTAGGGAAAGAATTCCCGGCGTTCCCGTCGCATCTCAAGCGGAGGCGCTCTCCACAGGAAAGGCGAGAGGAACTCCAGGGTCGTGCCACCATTCCAAGAGTCCCCCAGATGTGTCAGTCCATTGCAGAGGAACCTGTTTTCCCTGCACTGCCTTGACGTTCAAGCCGAGGATCGACTCCCACCACGTGTGCACGTGGGACAGGCCTGTGGGAAAGCCTCGTGGGCAAGCCTCGTGGGCAAGACTCGAGGGAAAACCGCAGATCCTTTGATCCTCGCGCGGGAATGCGTGAAACTGCTGTTACCGCTCTGGAGGAAAGCAAAAGTGCATGCCCGCATTCGAGACGAGGACTGACTTCCCTGGGGAGACTCCAGAAGTACCCCAAGATACATGTCAGCACAGGAGAGGAATCCTCAAGTTCCGGCCCCGACTCCACACAAGGTTTTAGGCCCCGGAATCGACGGGACAGGAATCCCGAGAGGCCCCCGAGGAACTCGCATGGGGACTGGCCTTTCCTGAGGCCACCAGAGCGGGTCCCTGAGGGCCCCGTCGTAAGTCGAGAGCACCTGCCGCAACTCGAGAAAATCCAGGAGGTTTTGCCCTCCAGGCGAGATGAGGCCCATGTCCGCTGAGGCTTCTCGAGGCTAATCACATCTAACCACTGGAACTTCCAAAGGGTCCTTCACACCCTTGCTGCAAGTCAAGAGTTCCCGGACATACCCGTCTCCACTCGAGAGGAAGCACGAGCATCCCGCACACATCCAGGGGAGCCTCGTGTTCGCCTCCTAGCTCGAGATGAGGGATCCTTTCCCTGTTTCGTAGGGAAAGAATTCCCGGCGTTCCCATCGCATCTCAAGAGGGGGCGCTCTCCACAGGAAAGGCGAGAGGAACTCCAGGGTCGTGCCACCATTCCAAGAGTCCCCCAGATATGTTAGTCCATTCCAGAGGAACCTGTTTTCCCTGCACTGCCTTGACGTTCAAGCCGAGGATGGACTCCCACCACGTGTGCACGTGGGACAGCCCTGTGGGAAAGCCTCGTGGGAAAGAATCGAGTGAAAATCATAGATCCTTTGATCCAGGAAGCGGACAGCGTGACACTGCTGCTACCGCTGGAGGAAAGCGCAAGTGCATGTCCGCATTCTAGACGAGGCCGGACACCCCTGGGGAGACTGCAGAAGTACCCCAAGATCCATGTCAGCACTGGAGAGGAAACCTCAGGTTCCGGCCCCGACTCCACACAAGGTCTTAGGCGCCGGCATCGACGGGAGAGGAATCCGGAGAGGCGCCCGAGGAACTCGCATGGGGACTGGCCTTTCCTGAGGCCACCAGAGAGGGTCCCTGAGGTCCCCGTCGTAAGTCGAGAGCACATGCCGCAACTCGAGAAAATCCAGGAGGTTTTGCCCTCCAGGCCAGATGAGGCCCATTTCCGCTGAGGCTTCTCGAGGCTAATCACATCTAACCACTGGAACTTCCAAAGGGTCCTTCACACCCTTGCTGCAACTCAAGAAGTTCCCCGACATACCCGTCTCCACTCGAGAGCAAGCACGAGGGTCCCGCACACATCCAGGGGAGCCGAGTATTCGCCTCCTAGCTCGAGATGAGGGATCCTTTCCCTGTTTCGTAGGGAAAGAATTCCCGGCGTTCCCGTCGCATCTCAAGAGGAGGCGCTCTCCACAGGAAAGGCGAGAGGAACTCCAGGGTCGTGCCACCATTCCAAGAGACCCCCAGATGTGTCAGTCCATTCCTGAGGAACCTGTTTTCCCTGCACTGCCTTGACGTTCAAGCCAAGGATCGACTCCCACCACGTGTGCACGTGGGACAGCCCTGTGGAGAAGCCTGGTGGGAAAGCCTCGTGGGAAAGACTCGAGGGAAAACCATAGATCCTTTGATCCACGCGGCGGACTGCGTGACACTGCTGCTACCGCCCTGGAGGAAAGCACAAGTGCATGCCCGCATTCGAGACGAGGACTGACTCCCCTGGGGAGACTCCAGAAGTACCCCAAGATCCATGTCAGCACTGGAGAGGAATCCTCAGGTTCGGGCCCCGACTCCAAACAAGGTCTTAGGCCCCGGCATCGACGGGAGAGGAATCCTTAGAGGCCCCGAGGAACGCCCATGGGGACTGGTCTTTCCTGAGGCCACCAGAGCGGGTCCCTGAGGTCCCGGTCGTAAGTCGAGAGCACCTGCCGCAACTCGAGAAAATCCAGGAGGTTTTGCCCTCCAGGCGAGATGAGGCCCATTTTTGCTGAGGCTTCTCCAGGCTAATCACATCTAACCACTGGAATGTCCAAAGGGTCCTTCACACCCTTGCTGCAACTCAAGAAGTTCCCCGACATACCCGTCTCCACTCGAGAGGAAGCACGAGGGTCCCGCACTCATCCAGGGGAGCCGCGTGTTCGCCTCCTAGCTCGAGATGAGGGATCCTTTCCCTGTTTCGTAGGGAAAGAATTCCCGGCGTTCCCGTCGCATCTCAAGCGGAGGCGCTCTCCACAGGAAAGGCGAGAGGAACTCCAGGGTCGTGCCACCATTCCAAGAGTCCCCCAGATGTGTCAGTCCATTGCAGAGGAACCTGTTTTCCCTGCACTGCCTGGACGTTCAAGCCGAGGATCGACTCCCACCACGTGTGCACGTGGGACAGGCCTGTGGGAAAGCCTCGTGGGCAAGCCTCGTGGGCAAGACTCGAGGGAAAACCGCAGATCCTTTGATCCTCGCGCGGGAATGCGTGAAACTGCTGTTACCGCTCTGGAGGAAAGCAAAAGTGCATGCCCGCATTCGAGACGAGGACTGACTTCCCTGGGGAGACTCCAGAAGTACCCCAAGATACATGTCAGCACAGGAGAGGAATCCTCAAGTTCCGGCCCCGACTCCACACAAGGTTTTAGGCCCCGGAATCGACGGGACAGGAATCCCGAGAGGCCCCCGAGGAACTCGCATGGGGACTGGCCTTTCCTGAGGCCACCAGAGCGGGTCCCTGAGGGCCCCGTCGTAAGTCGAGAGCACCTGCCGCAACTCGAGAAAATCCAGGAGGTTTTGCCCTCCAGGCGAGATGAGGCCCATTTCGGCTGAGGCTTCTTGAGGCAAATCACATCTAACAACTGGAACTTCCAAAGGGTTCTTGACACCCTTCCTGCAACTCAAGAAGTTCCCCGACATACCCGTCTCCACTCGAGAGGAAGCACGAGGGTCCCACACAAATCCAGGGGAGCCCCGTTTCCACCTCCTAGCTCGAGATGAGGGATCCTTTCCCTCTTTCGTAGGGAAAGAATTCCCGGCTTTCCCGTCGCATCTCAAGAGGAGGCGCTCTCCATAGGAAAGGCGAGAGGAACTCCAGGGTCGTGCCATCATTCCAAGAGACCCCCAGATATGTCAGTCCTTCCAGACGAACCTTTTTTCCCTGCACTGCCTTGACGTTCAAGCCGAGGATCGACTCCCACCACGTGTGCACGTGGGACAGCCCTGTGGGAAAGCCTCGTGGGAAAGCCTCGTGGGAAAGACTCGAGGGAAAACCATAGATCCTTTCATCCACGCGGCGGACTGCGTGACACTGCTGCTACCCCTCTGGAGGAAAGTGCAAGTGCATGCCCGCATTCGAGACGAGGACTGACTCCCCTGGGGAGACTCCAGAAGTACCCCAAGATCCATGTCAGCACTGGAGAGGAATCCTCAGGTTCCGGCCCCGAGTCCACACAAGGTCTTAGGCCCCGGCATCGACGGGAGAGGAATCCCAAGAGGCCCCCGAGGAACTCGCATGGGGACTGGTCTTTCCTGAGGCCACCAGAGCGGGTCCCTGAGGGCCCCGTCGTAAGTCGAGAGCACCTGCCGCAACTCGAGAAAATCCAGGAGGTTTTGCCCTCCAGGCGAGATGAGGCCCATTTCCGCTGAGGCTTCTCGAGGCTAATCACATCTAACCACTGGAACTTCCAAAGGGTCCTTCACACCCTTGCTTCAACTCAAAAAGTTCCCCGACATACCCGTCTCCACTAGAGAGGAAGCACGAGGGTCCCGCACACATCCAGGGGAGCCGCGTGTTCGCGTCCTAGCTCGAGATGAGGGATCCTTTCCCTGTTTCGTAGGGAAAGAATTCCCGGCGTTCCCGTCGGATCTCAAGAGGAGGCGCTCTCCACAGAAAGGCGAGAGGAACTCCAGTGTCGTGCCACCATTCCAAGAATCCCCAAGTTGTGTCAGTCCATTCCAGAGGAAACTGTTTTCCCTGCCTGCCTTGACGTTCAAGCCGAGGATCGACTCCCACCACGTGTGCACGTGGGACAGCCCTGTGGGAAAGCTCGTCGGAAAGACGCGGGGGAAAGTCTCGAGGGAAGACCATAGATCCTTTGACCACGTGGCGGACTAGGTGACACTCCTGCTACCGCTCTGGAGGAAAGCGCAAGTGCATGCCCGCATTCGAGACGAGGACTGACTCCCCTGTGGAGACTCCAGAAGTACCCCAAAATCCATGTCAGCACTGGAGAGGAATCCTCAGGTTCCGGCCCCGACTCCACACAAGGTCTTAGGCCCCGGCATCGATGGGAGAGGAATCCCGAGAGGCCCCCGAGGAACTCGCATGGGGACTGGCCTTTCCTGAGGCCACCAGAGCGGGTCCCTGAGGGCCCCGTCGTAAGTCAAGAGCACCTGCCGCAACTCGAGAAAATCCAGGAGGTTTTGCCCTCCAGGCGAGATGAGGCCCATTTCCGCTGAGGCTGCTCCAGGCTAATCACATCTAACCACTGGAACTTCCAAAGGGTCCTTCACACCCTTGCTGCAACTCAAGAAGTTCCCCGACATACCCAGCTCCACTCGAGAGGAAGAACGAGGGTCCCGCACACATCCAGGGGAGCCCCGTTTCCGCCTCCTAGCTCGACATGAGGGATCCTTTCCCTGTTTCGTAGGGAAAGAACTCCCGGCGTTCCCGTCGCATCTCAAGAGGAGGCGCTCTCCACAGGAAAGGCGAGAGGAACTCCAGGGTCGTGCCACCATTCCAAGAGTCCCCCAGATGTGTCAGTCCATTCCAGAGGAACCTGTTTTCCCTGCACTGCCTTGACGTTCAAGCCGAGGATCGACTCCCACCACGTGTGCACGTGGGACAGCCCTGTGGGAAAGCCTCGTGGGAAAGAATCGAGTGAAAATCATAGATCCTTTGATCCACGAAGCGGACTGCGTGACACTGCTGCTACCGCTGGAGGAAAGCGCAAGTGCATGCCCGCATTCTAGACGAGGACGGACACCCCTGGGGAGACTGCAGAAGTACCCCAAGATCCATGTCAGCACTGGAGAGGAATCCTCAGGTTCCGGCCCCGACTCCACACAAGGTCTTAGGACCCGGCATCGAAGGGAGAGGAATCCCGACAGGCCCCCGAGGAACTCGCATGGGGAATGGCCTTTCCTGAGGCCACCAGAGCGTGTCCCTGAGGTCCCCGTCGTAAGTCGAGAACACCTGCCCCAACTCGAGAGAATCCAGGAGGTTTTGCCCTCCAGGCTAGATGAGGCCCATTTCCGCTGAGGCTTCTCGAGGCTAATCACATCTAAACACTGGAACTTCCAGAGGGTCCTTCACACCCTTGCTGCAACTCAAGAAGTTCCCCGACATACCCGTCTCCACTCGAGAGGAAGCATGAGGGTCCCGCACACATCCAGGGGAGCCCCGTTTCCGCCTACTAGCTCGAGATGAGGGATCCTTTCCCTGTTTCGTAGGGAAAGAATTCCCGGCGTTCCCGTCGCATCTCAAGAGGAGGCGCTCTCCACAGGAAAGGCGAGAGGAACTCCAGGGTCGTGCCACCATTCCAAGAGTCCCCCAGATATGTCAGTCCATTCCAGAGGAACCTGTTTTCCCTGCACTGCCTTGACGTTCAAGCCGAGGATCGACTCCCCCCACGTGTGCACGTGGGACAGCCCTGTGGGAAAGCCTCGTGAGAAAGCCTCGTGGGAAAGACTCGAGGGAAAGGCTCGAGGGAAAACCATAGATCATTTGATCCAGGAAGCGGACTGCGTGACACTGCTGCTTCCGCTCTGGAGGAAAGCCCACGTGCATGCCCCCATTCGAGACGAGGACTGACTCCCCGGGGGAGACTCCAGAAGTTCCCCAAGATCCATGTCAGCACTGGAGAGGAATCCTCTGGTTCCGTTCCCGACTCCACACAAGGTCTTAGGACCCGGCATCGAAGGGAGAGGAATCCCGACAGGCCCCCGAGGAACACGAATGGGGACTGGCCTTTCCTGAGGCCACCAGAGCGGGTCCCTGAGGTCCCCGTCGTAAGTCGAGAGCACCTGCCGCAACTCGAGAAAATCCAGGAGGGTTTGCCCTCCAGGCGAGATGAGGCCCATTTCCGCTGTGGCTTCTCCAGGCTAATCACATCTAACCACTGGAACTTCCTAAGGGTCCTTCACACCCTTGCTGCAACTCAAGAATTTCCCCGACATACCCGTCTCCACATGAGAGGAAGCACGAGGGTCCCGCACACATCCAGGGGAGCCCCGTTTCCGCCTCCTAGCTCGAGATGAGGGATCCTTTCCCTGTTTCGTAGGGAAAGAACTCCCGGCATTCCCGTCGCATCTCAAGAGGAGGCGCTCTCCACAGGAAAGGTGAGAGGAACTCCAGGGTCGTGCCACCATTCCAAGAGTCCCCCAGATGGGTCAGTCCATTCCGGAGGAACCTGTTTTCCCTGCACTGCCTTGACGTTCAAGCCGAGGATCGACTCCCACCACGTGTGCACTTGGGACAGCCCTGTGGGAAAGCCTCGTGGGTAAGCCTCGTGGAAAGACTCTAGGGAAAACCGCAGATCCTTTGATCCTCGCGCGGGAATGCGTGAAACTGCTGTTACCGCTCTGGAGGAAAGCACAAGTGCATGCCCGCATTCGAGACGAGGACTGACTTCCCTGGGGAGACTCCAGAAGTACCACAAGATCCATGTCAGCACTGGAGAGGAATCCTCAAGTTCCGGCCCCGACTCCACACAAGGTCTTAGGACCCGGCATCGACGGGAGTGGAATCCCGAGAGGCCCCCGAGGAACACGAATGGGGACTGGCCTTTCCTGAGGCCACCAGAGCGGGTCCCTGAGGTCCCCGTCGTAAGTCGAGAGCACCTGCCGCAACTCGAGAAAATCCAGGAGGTTTTGCCCTCCAGGCGAGATGAGGCCCATTTCCGCTGAGGCTTCTCAAGGCTAATCACATCTAACCACTGGAACTTCCAAAGGGTCCTTCACACCCTTGCTGCAACTCAAGAAGTTCCCCGACTTACCCGTCTCCACTCGAGAGGAAGCACGAGGTTCCCGCACACATTCAGTGGATCCCCGTTTCCGCCTCCTAGCTCGAGATGAGGGATCCTTTCCCTGTTTCGTAGGGAAAGAATTCCCGGCGTTCCCGTCGCATCTCAAGAGGAGGCGCTCTCCACAGGAAAGGCGAGAGGAACTCCAGGGTCGTGCCACCATTCCAAGAGTCCCCCAGATGTGTCAGTCCATTGCAGAGGAACCTGTTTTCCCTGCACTGCCTTGACGTTCAAGCCGAGGATCGACTCCCACCACGTGTGCACGTGGGACAGGCCTGTGGGAAAGCCTCGTGGGCAAGCCTCGTGGGCAAGACTCGAGGGAAAGCCATCGATCCTTTGATTCACGCGACGGAATGCGTGACACTGCTGCTACTGCTCTGGAGGAATGCACAAGTGCATGCCCGCATTCGAGACGAGGACTGACTCCCCTGGGGAGACTCCAGAAGTACCCCAAGATCCATGTCAGCACTGGAGAGGAATCCTCAGGTTCCGGCCCCGACTCCACACAAGGTCTTAGGCCCCGGCATCGACGGGAGAGGAATCCCGAGAGGCCACCGAGGAACTCGCATGGGAACTGGTCTTTCCTGAGGCCACCAGAGCGGGTCCCTGAGGTCCCCGTCGTAAGTCGAGAGCACCTGCCGCAACTCGAGAAAATCCAGGAGGGTTTGACCTTCAGGCGAGATGAGGCCCATTTTTCCTGAGGCTTCTCGAGGCTAATCACATTTAACCACTGGAACTTCCAAAGGGTCCTTCACACCCTTGCTGCAACTCAAGAAGTTCCCCGACATACCCGTCTCCACTCGAGAGGAAGCACGAGGGTCCCGCACACATCCAGGGGAGCCGCGTGTTGGCCTCCTAGCTCGAGATGAGGGACCCTTTCCCTGTTTCGTAGGGAAAGAAATCCCGGCGTTCCCGTCGCATCTCAAGAGGAGAAGCTCTCCACAGGAAAGGCGAGATGGACTCCAGTGTCGTGCCACCATTTCAAGAGTCCCCCAGATGTGTCAGTCCATTCCAGAGGAACCTGTTTTCCCAGCACTGCCTTGACGTTCAAGCCGAGGATCGACTCCCACCACGTGTGCACGTGGGACAGCCCTGTGGGAAAGCCTCGTGGGAAAGACTGGAGGGAAAGCCATAGATCCTTTGATCTATGCGATGGACTGCGTGACACTGCTGCTACCACTCTAGAGGAAAGCGCAAGTGCATGCCCGCATTCGAGACGAGGACTGACTCCCCTGGGGAGACTCCAGAAGTACCCCAAGATCCATGTCAGCACTGGAGAGGAATCCTCAGGTTCCGGCCCCGACTCCACACAAGGTCTTAGGCCCCGGCATCAACGGGAGAGAAATCCTGAGAGGCCCCCGAGGAACTCGCATGGGGACTATCCTTTCCTGAGGCCACCAGAGCGGGGCCCTGAGGTCCCCGTCGTAAGTCCAGAGCACCTGCCAAGAACTGAGAATATCCAGGAGGTTTTGCCCTCCAGGCGAGATGAGGCCTATTTCCGCTGAGGCTTCTCGAGGCTAATCACACCTAACTTCTGGAACTTCCAAAAGGTCCTTCACACCCTTGCTGCAACTCAAGTAGTTCCCCGACATACCCCTCTCCAATCTAGAGGAAGCACGAGGGCCCCGCCCACATCCAGAGGAGCCCCATTTCCGCCTCGCCCCTTGAAATTCGGGGTCCTTTCCCTGCTTGGTCGGGAAAGAATTCTGGGCATTCCCGTCACATCTCAAGAGGAGGCACTCTAAACAGGAAAGGCGAGAGGAACTCCAGCGTCGTGCCACCATTCCAAGAGTCCCCCAGAAGTCTCTGTCAATTCCAAAGGAACCTGTTTTCCCTGCACTGCCTCGACTTTCACGCCGAGGATCGACTCCCACCACTGTGGCACGTGGGGCAGCCCTGTGGGAAAGCCTCCTGGGAAAGCCTCGAGGGAAAGCCTAGATGTAAAGCCACATATCCCTTGTTCCAGGCGATGGGAAGTCTGCCACTGCTGCTACAGCTCTGGAGGAAAGTGCACGTGCATTCCCCCATTCGAGACGAGGACTTACTCTAGTGGGGTGAGTCCAGAAGTACCCCAAGATCCATGTCAGCACTGGAGAGGAATCCTCAGGTTCTGGCCCCGACTCCACACAAGGTCTTAGGCACTGTCATCAAACGGAGAGGAACCCCTAGAGGCCCCTGAGCAACTCGCATGGGGACTGGCCTTTCCTGAGGCCACCAGAGCGGGTCCCTAAGGTCCCCGTCGTAAGTCGAGAGCACCTGCCGCAACTCGAGAAAATCCAGGAGGTTTTGCCCTCCAGGCGAGATGAGGCCCATTTCCGCTGAGGCTTCTCAAGGCTAATCACATCTAACCACTGGAACTTCCAAAGGGTCCTTCACACCCTTGCTGCAACTCAAGGAGTTCCCCGACATACCCGTCTCCACTCGAGAGGAAACACGAGGTTCCCGCACAGATCCAGGGGATCCCCGTTTCCGCCTCCTAGCTCGAGATGAGGGATCCTTTCCCTGATTCGTAGGGAAAGAATTCCCGGCGTTCCCGTCGCATCTCAAGAGGAGGCGCTCTCCACAGGAAAGGAGAGAGGAACTCCAGGGTCGTGCCACCATTCCAAGAGTCCCCCAGATGTGTCAGTCCATTGCAGAGGAACCTGTTTTCCCTGCACTGCCTTGACGTTCAAGCCGAGGATCGACTCCCACCACGTGTGCACGTGGGACAGGCCTGTGGGAAAGCCTCGTGGGCAAGCCTCGTGGGCAAGACTCGAGGGAAAGCCATCGATCCTTTGATTCACGCGACGGAATGCGTGACACTGCTGCTACTGCTCTGGAGGAATGCACAAGTGCATGCCCGCATTCGAGACGAGGACTGACTCCCCTGGGGAGACTCCAGAAATACCCCAAGATCCATGTCAGCACTGGAGAGGAATCCTCAGGTTCCGGCCCCGAGTCCACACAAGGTCTTAGGCGCCGGCATGGCCGGGAGAGGAATCCCGAGAGGCCCCCGAGGAACTCGCATGGGGACTGGCCTTTCCTGAGGCCACCAGAGCGGGTCCCTGAGGTCCCCGTCGTAAGTCGAGAGCACCTGCCGCAACTCGAGAAAATCCAGGAGGTTTTGCCCTCCAGGCGAGATGAAGCCCATTAACGCTGAGGCTTCTCGAGGCTAATCACATCTAACCACTGGAACTTCCAAAGGGTCCTTCACACCCTTGCTGCAACTCAAGAAGTTCCCCGACATACCCGTCTCCACTCGAGAGGAAGCACGAGGGTCCCGCACACATCCAGGGGAGCCCCGTTTCCGCCTCCTAGCTCGAGATGAGGGATCCTTTACCTGTTTCGTAGGGAAAGAATTCCCGGCGTTCCCGTCGCATCTCAAGGGGAGGCGCTCTCCACAGGAAAGGCGAGAGGAACTCCAGGGTCGTGACACCATTCCAAGAGTCCCCCAGATATGTCACTCCATTCCAGAGGAACCTGTTTTCCCTGCACTGCCTTGACGTTCAAGCCGAGGATCGACTCCCACCACGTGTGCACGTGGGACAGCCCTGTGGGAAAGCCTCGTGGGAAAGCCTCGTGGGAAAGACTCGAGGGAAAGACTCGAGGGAAAACCATAGATCATTTGATCCAGGAAGCGGACTGCGTGACACTGCTGCTTCCGCTCTGGAGGAAAGCCCACGTGCATGCCCCCATTCGAGACCAGGACTGACTCCCCGGGGGAGACTCCAGAAGTTCCCCAAGATCCATGTCAGCACTGGAGAGGAATCCTCTGGTTCCGTTCCCGACTCCACACAAGGTCTTAGGACCCGGCATCGACGGGAGAGGAATCCCGAGAGGCCCCCGAGGAACACGAATGGGGACTGGCCTTTCCTGAGGCCACCAGAGCGGGTCCCTGAGGTCCCCATCGTAAGTCGAGAGCACCTGCCGCAACTCGAGAAAATCCAGGAGGTTTTGCCCTCCAGACGAGATGAGGCCCATTTCCGCTGTGGCTTCTCCAGGCTAATCATATCTAACCACTGGAACTTCCAAAGGGTCCTTCACACCCTTCCTGCAACTCAAGAAGTTCCCCGACATACCCGTCTCCACTCGAGAGGAAGCACGAGGGTCCCACGCACATCCAGGGGAGCCCCGTTTCCGCCTCCTAGCTCGAGATGAGGGATCCTTTCCCTGTTTCGTAGGGAAAGAATTCCCGGCGTTCCCGTCGCATCTCAAGAGGAGGCGCTCTCCACAGGAAAGGCGAGAGGAACTCCAGGGTCGTGCCACCATTCCAAGAGTCCCCCAGATGTGTCAGTCCATTCCGGAGGAACCTGTTTTCCCTGCACTGCCTTGACGTTCAAGCCGAGGATCGACTCCCACCACGTGTGCACGTTGGACAGCCCTGTGGGAAAGCCTCGTGGGAAAGACTGGAGGGAAAGCCATAGATCCTTTGATCTATGCGATGGACTGCGTGACACTGCTGCTACCACTCTGGAGGAAAGCGCACGTGCATGCCCCCATTGGAGACGAGGACTTACTCCCCTGGGAAGACTCCAGAAGTACCCCACGATCCATGTCAGCACTGGAGAGGAATCCTCAGGTTCCGGCCCGGATTCCACACAAGGTTTTAGGCCCTGGCATCGAAGGGAGAGGAATCCTGAGAGGCCCCCGAGAAACTCGCATGGGGACTGACCTTTCCTGAGGCCACCAGAGCGGGACCCTGAGGTCCCCGTCGTAAGTCGAGAGCACCTGCCACAACTCGAGAAAATCCACGAGGTTTTGCCCTCCAGGCGAGATGAGGCCCATTTCCGCTGAGGCGTCTCGAGGCTAATCACACCTAACATCTGGGACTTTCAAAAGGTCCTTCACACCCTTGCTGCAACTCAAGAAGTTCCCCGACATACCTGTCTCCACTCGAGAGGAAGCACGAGGGTCCCGCACACATCCAGAGGAGCCCCGTTTCTGCCTCCCAGCTCGACATGAGGGATCCTTTCCCTGCTTGGTCGGGAAAGAATTCTGGGCATTCCCGTCCCATCTCAAGAGGATGCGTTCTCCACAGGAAACGCGAAAGGAACACCAGGGTCGTGCCACCAAACAAGAGTCCCCCATTGTCTCAGTCCATTCCAGAGGACCTGTTTTCCCTGTGCTGCCTCTACTTTCACGCCGAGGATCGACTCCGACCACGGTGGCACGTTGGACAGCTCTGTACGAAATCCTCGTGAGAAAGCCTCGAGGGAAATCCTCGAGGGAAAGCCACTGATCCCATGATCGACGCGATGGCAAGCGTCACACTGCTGCTATAGCTCGGGAGGAAAGCGCACGTGCATGTCCCTTCTCGAGCGCAGGGCTGACCTCCCTGGGCAGACTCCAGAATTACCCCAATATCCATTTCAGCACTGGAGAGGAATTCTCAGGTTCCGGCCCCGACTCCACACAACATCTTAGGCCCCGGCATCGACGGGAGTGTAATCCCAGGAGGCCACCGAACAAGTCGTATGGGAACTGGCCAGTCCTGAGGTCACCAGAACGGGTTCCTTAGGTCACCGTCCTAAGACGAGACCACCTGCCAAAACTCGAGAAAATCCAGGAAGTTCTCCCATCCAGGCTCGATGAGGCCCATTTCCGCTGAGGCGTCTCGAGGCTAATCACATCTAACCTCTGGAACTTCCAAAGGGTCCTTCACACCCTTGTTGCAACTCAAGAAGTTCCCCGACATACCCCTCTCCACTCGAGAGGAAGCACGTGGGTCCCACCCACATCCAGAAGAGCTCCGTTTCCGCCTCGTAGGTGGAGATGAGGGATCCTTTCGCTGATTGTTCGGGAGAGAATCCTGGGCGTTCCCGTCGCATCGCAAGAGGAGGTGCTCTCCACAGTAAAGGTGAGAGCAACTCCAGCGTCGTGCCACCATTCCAAGAGTCCCCCAGATGTCTCAGTCCATTCCGGAGGAACCTGTTTTCCCTGCACTGCCTCGACTTTCACGCCGAGGATCGACTCCCACCACAGTCTCACGTGGGACAGCCCTGTGGGAAAGCCAAGTGGGAAAGCCTCGTGGCAAAGATTCGAGGGAAATCCACAGATCCCTTGATCCACGCGACAGGAAACGTGACACTGCTACTACCACTCGGGAGGAAAGGGCATGTGCATGCCCCCACTCGAGATGAGGACTGACTCCCCTCTGGAGACTCCAGAAGTACCCCAAGTTCCATGTCTGCACTGGAGAGGAATCCTAATTTTCTGTCCCCAACTCCACCCAAGGTCTTAGGCCCCGGCATCGATGGGAGAGGAATCCCGAGAGGCCCCCTAGCAACTCGCATAAGGACTGGCCTTTCCTGAGGCCATAGGGAGGGTCCCTGAGGTCCCCATCGTAAGCCAAGAGCACCTGCCACACCTCAAGAACATCCAGGAGGTTCTCCCCTCCAGGTGAGATGAGGCCCATTTCCGCTGAAGCGTCTCCAGCCTAAGCATACCTAACCTCTGGCACTTCCAAAGGTTTCCTAACACCCTTGATGCAACGCAAGCAGTTCCCCGACATACCTATCTCCACTCGAGAGGAAGCACTAGGGTCCCGCCCACATCCAGAGGAGCCCCGTTTCCCCCTCGTAGCTCGAGAAGAGGGATCATTTCCCTGCTAGTTCAGGAAAAAATTCCCGGCGTTCCCCTGGCATCTCAAGAGGAGGTGCTCTCCACTGGAAAGGCGAAAGGAACTTCAGGGTCGTGTCAGCATTCCACGAGTCCCCCAGATGTCTCAGTCCATTCCAGAGGAACCTGTTTCCCTGTACTGCCTCGACTTTCACGCCGAGGATCGACTCACATCAAGGTGGCACGTGGGACAGCCCTGTGGGAAAGCCTCGTGGGAAAACCTCGTGGGAAAGCCTCGAGGGAAAGACACAGATCCCTTGATCCACGCGATGGGAAGTGTGACACTGCTGCTGCAGCTCGGAAGGAAAGCGCTCGTGCATGCCCCCACTTGAGACGAGGACTGACTCCCCTTTGGATTCTCCAGAAGTACCCCAAGATCCATTTCAGCACAGGGGAGGAATCCTTAGGTTCCGGCCCCGACTCCTCACCAGGTCTTAGACCCCGGCATCGACAGAGCGGAATCCCGAGAGGCCCCTAGGAACTCACATGGGGACTGGCCTTTCCTGAGGACATCTGAGCAGGTCCCTGAGGTCCTCGTCGTAAGTCGAGTGCACCTGCTGCACCTAGAGAAATCCAGGAGGTTCTCCCCTCCAGGCGAGATGAGGCCCGTTTCCGCTGAGGCGTCACGAGGCTAATGTCACCTAACCTGTGGACCTTCCATAGGGTCCTTCGCACCCTTGCTGCAACTCAAGAAGTTCCCCGACATACCCGTCTCCACTCGAGAGGAAGCAAGCGGGTCCTGCCCACATCCAGAGGAGCCCCGTTTTCACCTTGTAGCTCGATATGAGGGATCATTTACCTGCATGGTCGGGTAAGATTTCCCGGCGTTCTTGTCACATGTCAAGTGGAGGCGCTCTCCACAGGAAAGGCGAGAGGAACTCCAGCTTTGTGCCACGTTTCCAAGAGTCCCCCAGATATCTCCGTCCATTCCAGAGGAACATGTTTTTCCTGGATTGCCTCGAATTTCACGCCGAGGATCGACTCACACCAAGATGGGACGTGGGACAGCCCTTTGGGAAAGCCTCGTGGGAAAGCCTCGAGGGTAAGCCACAGATCCTTTGATCGAGGCGACGGGAAGCATGACACTGCTGCTACAACTCCAGAGAAAAGCGCTCGTTCATGCCCCTACTCGAGCCGAGGACCTACTTCCCTGTGGAGACTCAAGAAGTACCCCATGATCCATGTCAGCACTGGAGAGGAGTCCTCAGGTTCCGGCCACGAATCCACACAAGGTCTTAGGAACCAGCAACGACGGGAGTGGAATCATGAGAGGCCCCCGAGCAACAAGCATGGGGACTGACTTTTCCTGAGGCCACCAGAGCGGGTCCCTGAGGTCCCATCGTAAGTCGAGATCACCTGCTGCAACTCGAGAAAATCCACGAGGTTCTCCCCTCCAGGCGAGATGAGGCCCATTTCCGCTGAGGCGTCTCGAGGCTAAGCACACCTAAAGTCTGGAACTTCGGAAGGGTCCTTCACACCCTTGCTGAAACTAAAAAGTTCCCCGACATATCCGTCTCCACTCGAGAGAAAGCACGAGGGTCCCGCCCACATCCATAGGAGCCCCGATTCCACCTCATAGCTTTAGTTTAGGGATCTTTCCGTACATCGTCGGGAAAAAAATGCCCGGCATTACCGTCGCATCACAAGAGGAGGCACTCTCAACAGGAAAGCCGAGAGGAATTCCAGGGTCATGCCACAATAACAAGAGTCCCCCAGATGTCTCAGTCCATACCAGAGGAAACTCTTTTCCCGGCACTGCCTCGACTTTCACGCGGAGGATCGACTCACACAATGGGGGTAATTGGGACCGCCCTGTAGGAAAGCCTCCTGGGTAAGCCTCGAGGGAAAGCCACAGATCCCTTGATCCACGCTTCAGGAAGCAAGTCGCAACTGCTACAGCTTGGGAGGAAAGCGCAAGCGCATGCACCCACTGCAGACCAGGTATGACTCCCCTGTGAAGACGCCAGAAGTACCCCCAAGATCCATGTCAGCACTGGAGAGGACGCCTGAGGCTCTGACCCCGACTCCACAGAAGGTCTTAGGACCCGGAATCGTCTTCAGAGGAATGCCGAGAGGCCCCATAGTTACTCGCATGGGGACTGGCCTTTCCTGAGGCAAACAGATCCCGTACTTGATGTCCCACTCGTAACTTGAGAGCACCTCTCCCAACCCAGGAAAATCCAGGAGGTTCTCCCCTCCAGTCGAGATGAGGTCCATTTCCTCTGAGGCGTCTCGAGGCTAATCACACTTAACCTCTGGAAATACAAAAGGGTCCTTCACACCCTTGCTACAAATCAAGAAGTTCCCTGACAGTCCCGTCTCCACTCCGGAGTAAAAACGAGGCACCAGCCCACATTCAGAGGATCCCCTTTTCCGCATTTTTGCGGCCGATGAGTGACCCTTACACATCAGCTGAACTTTCGGGACTACTCTCCAGACCATGCCGAGGCCTAAGAACTGGTGTTGAGTCAGGGCCCAAATCTGATGATTCGCATGGAGGGGAGAACCTCCTGGATTTTCTCGAGTTGCGGCAGGTGAGAGGAGAGAGCACTTACGACGGGGACCTCAGGGACCCGCTCTGGTGGCCTCAGAAAGGCCAGCCCCATGCGAGTTGCTCGGGGGCCTCTAGGGATTCCTCTACCGTCGATGCCGGGGCCTAAGACCGTGTGTGGAGTCGGGCCCAGAACCTGAGGATTCATCTGCAGTGCTGACAAAGACCTTTGGGTACCTCTGGAATCTCCACATGGGACTCAGTCCTCGTCTCTAGTGTGGGCTTGCACGTGCGCTTTCCTGACAAGCTGTAGCAGCAATGTCACGCTTCCCGTCGTGTCGATCAAGGGATCTGTGGCTTTCCCTCGAGGCTTTCCCACAGGGCTGTCCCACGTGCCACCGTGGTGGGAGTCGATCATCGGCGTGAATGTCGAGGCAGTGCAGGGAAAACAGGTTCCTCTTGAATGGACTGAGACATCTTGGGGACATTGGAATGGTGGCACGACCCTGGAGTTCGTCTCGCCTTTCCTGTGGAGAGCGCCTCCTCTTGAGATGCGACGGAAACGCCGGGAATTCTTTGACGACTAAAAAGGGAAAGGATCCCTCATCTCGAGCTACGAGGTGGTAACGGGGCTCCTTTGGATGTGGGCGGGACCCTCGTGCTTCCTCTCGAGTGGAGACGGGTATGTCGGGGAACTTCTTGAGTTGTAGCAAGGGTGTGAAGGACCCTTTGGAATTTCCAGATGTTTTCTGTGATTAGCCTCGAGGCGCCTCAGCGGAAATGCGCCTCATCTCGCCTGGAGGGGAGAACCTCTCGGATTTCTCGAGTTGCGGCAGGTGCTCTCGACTTTCGACGGGGACCTCAGGGACCCGCTCTGGTGGCCTCAGGAAAGGCCAGGCCCCATGCGAGTTGCTAGGGGGCCTCTTGGGATTCCTCTCCCGTTGATGCCGGGGCCTAAGACCTTGTGTGGAGTCGGGGCCGGAACCTGAGGATTCCTCTCCAGTGCTGACATGAATCTTTGGGTACCTCTGGAGTTTCCCCAGGGGCATCAGTCCTCGTGTCGAGTGGGGCATGCACGTGCGCTTCTAGCAGCAGAGTCACGCTTCCCATCATGTGGATCAAGGAATCTGTGGATTTCCCTCGAGGCTTTCCCACGAGGCTTTCCCACATGGCTGTCCCACATGCCACCGTGGTGTGAGTCGATCCTCTGCGTGAATGTCGAGGCAGTGCAGGGAAAACAGGTTCCTCTGTAATGGACTGAGACATCCGGGGGACTCTTGGAATGGTGGCACGACCCTGGAGTCCCTCTCGCTTTTCCTCTGGAGAGTGCTTCCTCTTGAGATGCGATGGGAATGCCGGGAATTCTTACCCCACCAAGCAGGGAAAGGATCCCACATCTCGAGCGATAAGGAGGAAACGGTGCTCCTCTGGATGTGGGCGGGACCCTCGTGTTTTCCTGGAGTGGAGACGGCTACATCGGGGAACTTCTTGAGTTGCAGCAAGGGTGTGAAGGACCCTTTGGAAGTTCCAGTGGTTAGATGTGATTAGCCTCGAGAAGCCTCAGCGGAAATGGGCCTCATCTCGCCTGGAGGGCAAAACCTCCTGGATTTTCTCGAGTTGCGGCAGGTGCTCTCGACTTACGACCGGGACCTCAGGGACCCGCTCTGGTGGCCTCAGGAAAGGCCAGTCCCCATGCGAGTTCCTCGGGGGCCTCTGGGGATTCCTTTCCCGTCGATGCTGGGGCCTAAGACCTTGTGTGGAGTCGGGGCCGGAACCTGAGGATTCCTCTCCAGTGCTGACATGGATCTTGGTGTACTTCTGGAGTCTCCCCAGGGGAGTCAGTCCCCGTCTCGAATGCGGGCATGCACTTGCGCTTTCCTCCAGAGCGGTAGCAGCAGTGTCACGCAGTCCGCCGCAGGTATCAAAGTATCTATGGTTTTCCCTCGAGTCTTTCCCACGAGGCTTTCCCACCAGGCTTTCCCACAGGGCTGTCCCACGTGCACACGTGGTGGGAGTCGATCTCGGCTTCAACGTCAAGGCAGTGCAGGGAAAACAGGTTCCTTTGGAATGGACTGACACATCTGGGGGACTCTTGGAATGGTGGCATGACCCTGGAGTTCCTCTCGCCTTTCCTGTGGAGAGCGCCTCCTCTTGAGATGCGACGGGAACGCCGGGAATTCTTTCCCTACGAAACAGGGAAAGGATCCCTCATCTCGAACTAGGAGGCTGAAACGGGGCTAACCTGGATGTGTGCGGGACCCTCGTGCTTCCTCTCGAGTGGAGACGGGTATGTCGGGGAACATCTTGAGTTGCATCAAGGGTGTGAAGGACCCTTTGGAAGTTCCAGTGGTTAGATGTGATTAGCCTCGAGAAGCCTCAGCGAAAATGGGCCTCATCTCGCCTGGAGGGAAAAACCTCCTGGATGTTCTCGAGTTGTGGCAGGTGCTCTCGACCTACGATGGGGACCTCAGGGACCCGCTCTGGGTGGCCTCAGGAAAGGCCAGTCCCCATGCGAGTTCCTCGGGGGCCGCTCGGGATTCCTCTCCCGTCGATGCCGGGGCCTAAGACCTTGTGTGGAGTTGGGGTCGGAACCTGAGGATTCCTCTCCAGTGCTGACATGGATCTTGGGGGTACTTCTGGAGTCTCCCCAGGGGAGTCAGTCCTCGTCTCAAATGCGGGCATGCACTTGCGCTTTCCTCCAGAGCGGTAGAAGCAGTGTCACGCAGTCCGCCGTGTGGAGCAAAGGATCTATTGTTTTCCCTCGAGTCTTTCCCACGAGGCTTTCCCACACGGCTGCCCCACGTGCACACGTGGTGGGAGTCGATCCTCGGCTTGAACGTCAAGGCAGTGCAGGGAAAACAGGTTCCTCTGGAATGGACTGACACATCTGGGGGACTCTTGGAATGGTGGCACGACCCTGGAGTCCTCTCGCCTTTCCTGTGGAGAGCGCCTCCTCTTGAGATGCGACGGGAACGCCGGGAATTCTTTCCCTACGAAACAGGGAAAGGATCGCTCATCTCGAGCTAGGAGGCGGAAACGGGGCTCCCCTGGATGTGTGCGGGACCATCTTGCTTCCTTTCGAGTGGAGACGGGTATGTCGGGAAACTTCTTGAGTTGCAGCAAGGGTGTGAAGGACCCTTTGGAAGTTCCAGTGGTTAGATGTGATTAGCCTCGAGAAGGCTCAGCGGAAATGGGCGTCATCTCACCTGGAGGGCAAAACCTCCTGGATTTTCTCGAGTTGCAGCAGGTGCTCTCGACTTACGATGGGGCCCTCAGGGTCCCGCTCTCGTGGCCTCAGGAAAGGCCAGTCCCCATGCGAGTTCCTCGGGGGCGTCTCGGGATTCCTCTCCCGTCGATGCCGGGGCCTAAGACCTTGTGTGGAGTCGGGGCCAGAACCTGAAAATTCCTCTCCAGTGCTGACATGGATCTTGGGGTACTTCAGGAGTCTCCTCAGGGGAGTCAGTAGTCGTCTCGAATGCGGGCAAGCACTTGCGCTTTCCTCCAGAGCGGTAGCAGCAGTGTCACGCAGTCCGCCGCGTGGATCAAAGGATCTATGGTTTTCCCTCGAGTCTTTCCCACGAGGCTATCCCACCAGGCTTTCCCACAGGGCTGCCCCACGTGCACACGTGGTGGGAGTCGATCTCGTCTTCAACGTCAAGGCAGTGCAGGGATAACAGGTTCCTCTGGAATGGACTGACACATCTGGGGGACTCTTGGAATGGTGGCACGACCCTGGAGTGCCTCTCGCCTTTCCTGTGGAGAGCGCCTCCTCTTGAGATGCGACGGGAACGCCGGGAATTCTTTCCCTACGATAAAGTGAAAGGATCCCTCATCTCGAGCTAGGAGGCGGAAACGGTGCTCCCCTGGATGTGTGCGGGACCCTCGTGCTTCCTCTCGAGTGGAGACGGGTATGACGGGGAACTTCTTGAGTTGCAGCAAGGGTGTGAAGGACCCTTTGGAAGTTCCAGTGGTTAGATGTGATTAGCCTCGAGAAGGCTCAGCGGAAATGGGCCTCTTCTCGCCTGGACGGCAAAACCTCCTGGATTTTCTCGAGTTGCGGCAGGTGCTCTCGACTTACGACGGGGACCTCAGGGACCCGCTCTGGTGGCCTCAGGCAAGGCCAGTCCCCATGCGAGTTCCACGGGGGCCTCTCGGGATTCCTCTGCCGTCGATGCCGGGGCCTAAGACCTTGTGTGGAGTCGGGGCCGGAACCTGAGGATTCCTCTCCAGTGCTGACATGGATCTTGGGGTAATTCTGGAGTCTTCCCAGGGGAGTAAGTCGTCGTCTCGAATGCGGGCATACACTTGCGCTTTCCTCCAGAGCGGTAGTTGCAGTGTCACGTAGTCCGCCGCATGGAGCAAAGGATCTATGGTTTTCCCTCGAGTCTTTCCCACGAGACTTACCCACAGGGCTGTCCCACGTGCACACGTGGTGGGAGTCGATCCTCGGCTTGAACGTCAAGGCAGTACAGGGAAAACAGGTTCCTCTGGAATGGACTGACACATCTGGGGGACTCTTGGAATGGTTGCACGACCCTGGAGTTCCTCTCGCCTTTCCTGTGGAGAGCGCCTCCTCTTGAGATGCGACGGGAACGCCGGGAATTCTTTCCCTACGAATCAGGGAAAGGATCCCTCATCTCGAGCTAGGAGGCGGAAACAGGGCTCCCCTGGATGTGTGCGGGACCCTCGTGCTTCCTATCGAGTGGGGACGGGTATGTCGGGAAACTTCTTGAATTGCAGCAAGGGTGTGAAGGACCCTTTGGAAGTTCCAGTGGTTAGATGTGATTCGCCTCGAGAAGCCTCAGCGGAAATGGGCCTCATCTCGCCTGGAGGGCAAAACCTCCTGGATTTTCTCGAGTTGCGGCAGGTGCTCTCGACTTACGACCGGGACCTCAGGGACCCGCTCTGGTGGCCTCAGGAAAGGCCAGTCCCCATGCGAGTTCCTCGGGGGCCTCTCTGGATTGCTCTCCCGTCGCTGCCGGAACCTAAGACCTTGTGTGGAGTCCGGGCCGGAACCTGAGAATTCCTCTCCAGTGCTGACCTGGATCTTGGGGTACTTCTGGAGTCTCCCCAGGGGAGTCAGTCCTCGTCTCGAATGCGGGCATGCACTTGCGCTTTCCTCCAGAGCGGTAGCAGCAGTGTCACGCAGTCTGCCGCGTGGAGCAAAGGATCTATGGTTTTCCCTCGAGTCTTTCCCACGAGGCTTTTCCAAGGGGCTTTCCCACAGGGCTGTCCCACGTGCACACGTGGTGGGAGGTTATCTGGGCTTCAGCGTCAAGGCAGTGCAGGAAAAAGAGGTTCCTCTGGAATGGACTGACACATCTGGGGGACTCTTGGAATGGTGGCACGACCCTGGAGTTCCTCTCACCATTCCTGTAGAGAGCGCCTCCTCTAGAGATGCGACGGGAACACCGGGAATTCTCTCACTACGAAACAAGGAAAGGATCCCTCATCTCGAGCTAGGAGGCGGAAACGGGGCTCCCCTGGATGTGTGCGGGAACCTCATGCTTCCTCTCCAGTGGAGACGGGTATGTGGGGAACTTCTTGAGGTGCAGCAAGGGTGTGAAGGACCCTTTGGAAGTTCCAGTGGTTAGTTGTGATTAGCCTCGAGAAGCCTTAGCGGAAATGGGCCTCATCTCGCCTGGAGGGCAAAACCTCCTGGATTTTCTCGAGTTGCGGCAGGTGCTCTCGACTTACGACCGGGACATCAGGGACTCGCTCTGGTGTCCTCAGGAAAGGCCAGTCCCCATGCGAGTTCCTCGGGGGCCTCTCGGGATTCCTCTCCCGTCGATGCCGGGGCCTAAGACCTTGTGTGGAGTCGGGGCCGGAACCTTAGGATTCCTCTCCAGTGCTGACATGGATCTTGGGGTATTTCTGGAGTCTCCCCAGGGGAGTCAGTCCTCGTCTCGAATGCGAGCATGCACTTGCGCTTTCCTCCAGAGCTGTAGCACCAGTGTCATGCAGTTCGGCGTGTGGAATCAAAGGATCTATGTTTTTCCCTCGAGTCTTTCCCACGAGGCTTTCCCACGAGGCTTTCCCACAGGGCTGCCCCACGTGCACACCTGCTGGGAGTCGATCCTCGGCTTGAACGTCAAGGCAGTGCAGGGAAAACAGGTTCCTCTGGAATGGACTGACACATCTGGGGGACTCTTGGAATGGTGGCACGACCCTGGAGTCCTCTCGCCTTTCCTGTGGAGAGCGCCTCCTCTTGAGATGCGACGGGAACGCCGGGAATTCTTTCCCTACGAAACAGGGAAAGGATCGCTCATCTCGAGCTAGGAGGCGGAAACGGGGCTCCCCTGGATGTGTGCGGGACCATCTTGCTTCCTTTCGAGTGGAGACGGGTATGTCGGGAAACTTCTTGAGTTGCAGCAAGGGTGTGAAGGACCCTTTGGAAGTTCCAGTGGTTAGATGTGATTAGCCTCGAGAAGGCTCAGCGGAAATGGGCGTCATCTCACCTGGAGGGCAAAACCTCCTGGATTTTCTCGAGTTGCAGCAGGTGCTCTCGACTTACGATGGGGCCCTCAGGGTCCCGCTCTCGTGGCCTCAGGAAAGGCCAGTCCCCATGCGAGTTCCTCGGGGGCGTCTCGGGATTCCTCTCCCGTCGATGCCGGGGCCTAAGACCTTGTGTGGAGTCGGGGCCAGAACCTGAAAATTCCTCTCCAGTGCTGACATGGATCTTGGGGTACTTCAGGAGTCTCCTCAGGGGAGTCAGTCGTCGTCTCGAATGCGGGCAAGCACTTGCGCTTTCCTCCAGAGCGGTAGCAGCAGTGTCACGCAGTCCGCCGCGTGGATCAAAGGATCTATGGTTTTCCCTCGAGTCTTTCCCACGAGGCTATCCCACCAGGCTTTCCCACAGGGCTGCCCCACGTGCACACGTGGTGGGAGTCGATCTCGTCTTCAACGTCAAGGCAGTGCAGGGATAACGGTTCCTCTGGAATGGACTGACACATCTGGGGGACTCTTGGAATGGTGGCACGACCCTGGAGTGCCTCTCGCCTTTCCTGTGGAGAGCGCCTCCTCTTGAGATGCGACGGGAACGCCGGGAATTCTTTCCCTACGATAAAGGGAAAGGATCCCTCATCTCGAGCTAGGAGGCGGAAACGGGGCTCCCCTGGATGTGTGCGGGACCCTCGTGCTTCCTCTCGAGTGGAGACGGGTATGACGGGGAACTTCTTGAGTTGCAGCAAGGGTGTGAAGGACCCTTTGGAAGTTCCAGTGGTTAGATGTGATTAGCCTCGAGAAGGCTCAGCGGAAATGGGCCTCTTCTCGCCTGGACGGCAAAACCTCCTGGATTTTCTCGAGTTGCGGCAGGTGCTCTCGACTTACGACGGGGACCTCAGGGACCCGCTCTGGTGGCCTCAGGCAAGGCCAGTCCCCATGCGAGTTCCACGGGGGCCTCTCGGGATTCCTCTGCCGTCGATGCCGGGGCCTAAGACCTTGTGTGGAGTCGGGGCCGGAACCTGAGGATTCCTCTCCAGTGCTGACATGGATCTTGGGGTAATTCTGGAGTCTTCCCAGGGGAGTCAGTCGTCGTCTCGAATGCGGGCATACACTTGCGCTTTCCTCCAGAGCGGTAGCTGCAGTGTCACGTAGTCCGCCGCATGGAGCAAAGGATCTATGGTTTTCCCTCGAGTCTTTCCCACGAGACTTACCCACAGGGCTGTCCCACGTGCACACGTGGTGGGAGTCGATCCTCGGCTTGAACGTCAAGGCAGTACAGGGAAAACAGGTTCCTCTGGAATGGACTGACACATCTGGGGGACTCTTGGAATGGTTGCACGACCCTGGAGTTCCTCTCGCCTTTCCTGTGGAGAGCGCCTCCTCTTGAGATGCGACGGGAACGCCGGGAATTCTTTCCCTACGAAACAGGGAAAGGATCCCTCATCTCGAGCTAGGAGGCGGAAACAGGGCTCCCCTGGATGTGTGCGGGACCCTCGTGCTTCCTATCGAGTGGGGACGGGTATGTCGGGAAACTTCTTGAATTGCAGCAAGGGTGTGAAGGACCCTTTGGAAGTTCCAGTGGTTAGATGTGATTAGCCTCGAGAAGCCTCAGCGGAAATGGGCCTCATCTCGCCTGGAGGGCAAAACCTCCTGGATTTTCTCGAGTTGCGGCAGGTGCTCTCGACTTACGACCGGGACCTCAGGGACCCGCTCTGGTGGCCTCAGGAAAGGCCAGTCCCCATGCGAGTTCCTCGGGGGCCTCTCTGGATTGCTCTCCCGTCGCTGCCGGAACCTAAGACCTTGTGTGGAGTCCGGGCCGGAACCTGAGAATTCCTCTCCAGTGCTGACCTGGATCTTGGGGTACTTCTGGAGTCTCCCCAGGGGAGTCAGTCCTCGTCTCGAATGCGGGCATGCACTTGCGCTTTCCTCCAGAGCGGTAGCAGCAGTGTCACGCAGTCTGCCGCGTGGAGCAAAGGATCTATGGTTTTCCCTCGAGTCTTTCCCACGAGGCTTTCCCAAGGGGCTTTCCCACAGGGCTGTCCCACGTGCACACGTGGTGGGAGGTTATCTGGGCTTCAGCGTCAAGGCAGTGCAGGAAAAAGAGGTTCCTCTGGAATGGACTGACACATCTGGGGGACTCTTGGAATGGTGGCACGACCCTGGAGTTCCTCTCACCATTCCTGTAGAGAGCGCCTCCTCTAGAGATGCGACGGGAACGCCGGGAATTCTCTCACTACGAAACAAGGAAAGGATCCCTCATCTCGAGCTAGGAGGCGGAAACGGGGCTCCCCTGGATGTGTGCGGGAACCTCATGCTTCCTCTCCAGTGGAGACGGGTATGTGGGGAACTTCTTGAGGTGCAGTAAGGGTGTGAAGGACCCTTTGGAAGTTCCAGTGGTTAGTTGTGATTAGCCTCGAGAAGCCTTAGCGGAAATGGGCCTTCTCTCGCCTGGAGGGCAAAACCTCCTGGATTTTCTCGAGTTGCGGCAGGTGCTCTCGACTTACGACCGGGACATCAGGGACTCGCTCTGGTGTCCTCAGGAAAGGCCAGTCCCCATGCGAGTTCCTCGGGGGCCTCTCGGGATTCCTCTCCCGTCGATGCCGGGGCCTAAGACCTTGTGTGGAGTCGGGGCCGGAACCTTAGGATTCCTCTCCAGTGCTGACATGGATCTTGGGGTATTTCTGGAGTCTCCCCAGGGGAGTCAGTCCTCGTCTCGAATGCGAGCATGCACTTGCGCTTTCCTCCAGAGCTGTAGCACCAGTGTCATGCAGTCCGGCGTGTGGAATCAAAGGATCTATGTTTTTCCCTCGAGTCTTTCCCACGAGGCTTTCCCACGAGGCTTTCCCACAGGGCTGTCCCACGTGCCACCGTGCTGGGAGTCGATCCTCAGCGTGAACGTCGAGGCAGTGCAGGGAAAATACGTTCCTCTGGAATGGACTGACACATCTGGGGGACTCTTGCAATGGTGGCACGACCCTGGAGTTCCTCTCGCCTTTCCTGTGGAGAGCGCCTCCTCTTGAGATGCGACGGGAACGCCGGGAATTCTTTCCCTACGAAACAGGGAAAGGATCCCTCATCTCGAGCTAGGAGGCGGAAACGGGGCTCCCCTGGATGTGTGCGGGACCCTCGTGCTTCCTCTCGAGTGGAGACGGGTATGTCGGGGAACTTCTTGAGTTGCAGCAAGGGTGTGAAGGACCCTGTGGAAGTTCCAGTCGTTAGATGTGATTAGCCTCGAGAAGCCTCAGCGGAAATGGGCCTCATCTCGCCTGGAGGGCAAAACCTCCTGGATTTTCTCGAGTTGCGGCAGGTGCTCTCAACTTACGACGGGGACCTCAGGGACCCGCTCTGGTGGCCTCAGGAAAGGCCAGTCCCCATGCGAGTTCCTCGAGGTCCTCTCGGGATTCTTCTCCCGTGGATGCCGGGGCCTAAGACCTATTTGGAGTCGGGTCCGGAAGCTGAGGATTCCTCTCCTGTTCTGACATGGATCTTGGGGTACTTCTGGAGTCTCCCCAGGGGAGTCAGTCCTCGTCTCGAATGCGGGCATGCACTTGCGCTTTCCTCCAGAGCGGTAGCAGCAGTGTCACGCAGTCCGCCGCGTGGATCAAAGGATCTATGGTTTTCCCTCGAGTCTTTCCCACGAGGCTTTCCCACGAGGCTTTCCCACAGGGCTGTCCCACGTGCACACGTGGTGGGAGTCGATCCTCGGCTTCAACGTCAAGGCAGTGCAGGGAAAACAGGTTCCTCTGGAATGGACTGACACATCTGGGGGACTCTTGGAATGGTGGCACGACCCTGGAGTTCCTCTCGCCTTTCCTGTGGAAAGCGCCTCCTCTTGAGATGCGACGGGCTTGCCGGGAATTCTTTCCCTACGAAACAGGGAAAGGATCCCTCATCTCGAGCTGGGAGGCGGAAACGGGGCTCCCCTGGATGTGTGCGGGACCCTCGTGCTTCATCTCGAGTGGAGACGGGTATGTCGGGGAACTTCTTGAGTTGCAGCAAGGGTGTTAAGGACCCTCAGGAAGTTTCAGTGGTTAGATGTGATTAGCCTGGAGAAGAGTCAGCGGAAATAGGCCTCATCTCGCCTGGAGGGCAAAACCTCCTGGATTTTCTCGAGTTGCGGCAGGTGCTCTCGTCTTGCGACGGGGACCTCAGGGACCGCTCTGGTGGCCTCCGGAAAGTCCAGTCCCCATGCGAGTTGCTCCGGGGCCTCTCGGGATTCCTCTCCCGTCGATGCCGGGGCCTATGTCCTTGTGTGGAGTCGGGGCCGGAACCTGAGGATTCCTCTCCAGTGCTGACGTGTATCTTGGGGTACTTCTTGAGTTTCCGCAGGGGAGTCAGTCCTCGTCTCGAATGCGGGCATGCACATGCCCTTTCCTCCAGAGCGGTAGCAGCAGTGTCACGCAGTCCGCCGCGTGGATCAAAGGATCTATGGTTTTCCCTCGAGTCTTTTCCACGAGGCTTTCCCACAAGGCTGTCCCACGTGCACACGTGGTGGGAGTCGATCCTCGGCTTGAACGTCAAGGCAGTGCAGGGAAAACAGGTTCCTCTGGAATGGACTGACACATCTGGGGGACTCTTGGAATGGTTGCACGACCCTGGAGCTCCTCTCGCCTTTCCTGTGGAGAGCGCCTCCTCTTGAGATGCGACGGGAACGCCGGGAATTCTTTCCCTACGAAACAGGGAAAGGATCCCTCATCTCGAGCTAGTAGGCGGAAACGGGGTTCCCCTGGTTGTGTGCGGGACCCTCCTGCTTCCTCTCGAGTGGAGACGGGTAGGTCGGGGAACTTTTTCAGTTGCAGCAAGGGTGTGAAGGACCCTTTGGAAGTTCCAGTGGTTAGATGTGATTAGCCTCGAGAAGCCTCAGCGGAAATGGGCCTCATCTCGCCTGGAGGGCAAAACCTCCTGGATTTTCTGGAGTTGCGGCAGGTGCTCTCGACTTACGACGGGGACCTCAGGGACCCACTCTGGTGGCCTCAGGAAAGGCCAGTCCCCATGCTAGTTCCTCGGGGGCGCCTCGGGATTCCTCTCCCGTCGATGCCGGGGCCTAAGACCTTGTGTGGAGTCGGGGCCGGAACCTGAGGATTCCTCTCCAGTGCTGACATGGATCTTGGGGTACTTCTGGAGTCTCCCCAGGGGAGTCAGTCCTCGTCTAGAATGCGGGCATGCACTTGCGTTTTCCTCCAGAGTGGTATCAGCAGTGTCACGCAGTCCGCCGTGTGGATCAAAGGATCTATGGTTTACCCTCGAATCTTTCCCACAAGGCTTTCCCACGAGGCTTTCCCACAGGGATGTCCCACGTGCACACGTGGTGGGAGTCGATCCTCGGCTTGAACGTCAAGGCAGTGCATGGAAAACAGGTTCCTCTGGAATGGACTGACACATCTGGGGGACTCTTGGAATGGTGGCACGACCCTGGAGTTCCTCTCGCCTTTCCTGTGGAGAGCGCCTCCTCTTGAGATGCGACGGGAACGCCGGGAATTCTTTCCCTACGAAACAGGGAAAGGATCCCTCATCTCGAGCTAGGAGGCGGAAACGAGTTCCCCTGGATGTGTGCCGGACCCTCGTGCTTCCTCTCGAGTGGAGACGGGTATGTCGGGGAACTTCTTGTGTTGCAGCAAGGGTGTGAAGGACCCTTTGGAATTTCCAGTGGTTAGATGTGATTAGACTCGAGAAGCCTCAGCGGAAATGGGCCTCATTTCGCTTGGAGGGCAAAACCTCCTGGATTTTCTCTTGTTGCGGCAGGTGCTCTCGACTTACGATGGGGACCTCAGGGACCCGCTCTGGTGGCCTCAGGAAAGGCCAGTCCCCAAGCGAGTTCCTCGGGGGCCTCTCGGGATTCCTCTCCGTTCAATGCCGGGGCCTAACACCTTGTGTGGAGTCGGGGCCGGAACCTGAGGATTATTCTCCCGTGCTGACATGGATCTTGGGGTACTTCTGGAGTCTCCCCAGGGGAGTCAGTCCTCGTCTCGAATGTGGGCATGCACTTGCGCTTTCCTCCAGAGCGGTAGTAGCAGCGTCACGCAGTCCGCCACGTGGACCAAGGATCTATGGTTTTCCCTCGAGTCTTTCCAACGAGGCTTTCCCACGAGGCTTTCCCACAGTTCTGTCCCACGTGCACACGTGGTGGGAGTCGATCCTCGGCTTGAACGTCAAGGCAGTGCAGGGAAAACAGGTTCCTCTGGAATGGACTGACACATCTGGGGGACTCTTGGAATGGTGGCACGACCCTGGAGTTCCTCTCGCCTTTCCTGTGGAGAGCGCCTCCTCTTGAGATGCGACGGGAACGCCGGAAATTCTTTCCCTACGAAACAGGGAAAGGATCCCTCATCTCGAGCTAGGAGGCGGAAACGGGGCTCCCCTGGATGTGTGCGGGACCCTCGTGCTTCCTCTCGAGTGGAGACGGGTATGTCCGGGAACTTCTTGTGTTGCAGCAAGGGAGTGAAGGACCCTGTGGAAGTTCCAGTGGTTAGATGTGATTAGCCTGGAGAAGCCTCAGCAGAAATGGGCCTCATCTCGCCTGGAGGGCAAAACCTCCTGGATTTTCTCGAGTTGCCGCAGGTGCTCTCAACTTACGACGGGGACCTCAGGGACCCGCTCTGGTGTCCTCAGGATAGTCCAGTCCCCATGCGAGTTCCTCGGGGGCCTCTCGGGATTCCTCTCCCATCGATGCCGGGGCCTAAGACCTTGTGTGGAGTCGGGGCCGGAACCTGAGGATTCCTCTCCAGTGCTGACATGGATCTTGGGGTAATTCTGGAGTCTCCCCAGGGGAGTCAGTCCTCGTCTCCAATGCGGGCATGCACTTGCGCTTTCCTCCAGTGCGGTAGAAGCAGTGTCACGCAGTCCGCCGCGTGGAGCAAAGGATCTATGGTTTTCCCTCGAGTCTTTCCCACGAGGCTTTCCCACGAGGCTTTCCCACAGGGCTGTCCCACGTGCACACGTGGTGGGAGTTGATCCTCGGCTTGAACGTCAAGGCAGTGCAGGGAAAAGAGGTTCCTGTGGAATGGACTGACACTCTGGGGGACTCTTGGAATGGTGGCACGACCCTGGAGTTCCTCTCGCCTTTCCTGTGGAGAGCGCCTCCTCTTGAGATGCGACGGGAACGCCGGGAATTCTTTCCCTACGAAACAGGGAAAGGATCCCTCATCTCGAGCTGGGAGGCGGAAACGGGGCTCCCCTGGATGTGTGCGGGACCCTCGTGCTTCCTCTCGAGTGGAGACGGGTATGTCGGGGAACTTCTTGAGTTGCAGCTAGGGTGTTAAGGACCCTCAGGAAGTTTCAGTGGTTAGATGTGATTAGCCTGGAGAAGCGTCAGCGGAAATAGGCCTCATCTCGCCTGGAGGGCAAAACCTCCTGGATTTTCTCGAGTTGCGGCAGGTGCTCTCGTCTTGCGACGGGGACCACAGGGACCCGCTCTGGTGGCCTCAGGAAAGGCAAGTCCCCATGCGAGTTGCTCCGGGGCCTCTCGGGATTCCTCTCCCGTCGATGCCGGGGCCTATGACCTTGTGTGGAGTCGAGGCCGGAACCTGAGGATTCCTCTCCAGTGCTGACGTGTATCTTGGGGTACTTCTTGAGTCTCCCCAGGGGAGTCAGTCCTCGTCTCGAATTCGGGCATGCACATGCCCTTTCCTCCAGAGCGGTAGCAGCAGTGTCACGCAGTCCGCCGCGTGGATCAAAGGATCTATGGTTTTCCCTCGAGTCTTTCCCACGAGGCTTTCCCACAAGGCTGTCCCACGTGCACACGTGGTGGGAGTCGATCCTCGGCTTGAACGTCAAGGCAGTGCAGGGAAAACAGGTTCCTCTGGAATGGACTGACACATCTGGGGGACTCTTGGAATGGTGGCACGACCCTGGACTTCCTCTCGCCTTTCCTGTGGAGAGCGCCTCCTCTTGAGATGCGAAGGGAACGCCGGGAATTCTTTCCCTACGAAACAGGGAAAGGATCCCTCATCTCGAGCTAGGAGGCGGAAACGAGTTCCCCTGGATGTGTGCCGGACTCTCGTGCTTCCTCTCGAGTGGAGATGGGTATGTCGGGGAACTTCTTGTGTTGCAGCAAGGGTGTGAAGGACCCTTTGAAGTTCCAGTGGTTAGATGTCATTAGCATCGAGAAGCCTCAGCGGAAATGGGCCTCATCTCGCCTGGAGGGCAAAACCTCCTGGATTTTCTCGAGTTGCAGCAGGTGCTCTCGACTTACGATGGGGACTTCAGGGACACGCTCTGGTGGCCTCAGGAAAGGCCAGTCCCTATGCGAGTTCCTCGGGGGCCTCTCGGGATTCCTCTCCCGTCGATGCCGGGGCCTTAGACCTTGTGTGGAGTCGGGGCCGGAACCTGAGGATTCCTCTCCATTGGTGACATGAATCTTGGGGTACTTCTGGAGTCTCCCCAGGGGAGTCAGTCCTCGTCTCGAATGCGGGCATGCACTTGCGCTTTCCTCCAGAGCGGTAGCAGCAGTGTCACGCAGTTCGCCGCGTGGAGCAAAGGATCTATGGTTTTCCCTCGAGTGGTTTCCCACGAGGCTTTCCCACGAGGCTTTCCCACAGGGCTCTCCCACGTGCACACGTGGTGGGAGTCGATCCTCGCCTTGAAAGTCAAGGCAGTGCAGGGAAAACAGGTTCCTCTGGAATGGACTGACACATCTGGGGGACTCTTGGAATGGTGGCACGACCCTGGAGTTCCTCTCGCCTTTCCTGTGGAGAGCGCCTCGTGTTGAGATGCGACGGGAACGCCGGGAATTCTTTCCCTACGAAACAGGGAAAGGATCGCTCATCTCGAGCTAGGAGGCGGAAACGGGGCTCCCCTGGATGTGTGCGGGACCCTCGTGCTTCCTCTCGAGTGGAGACTGGTATGTCGGGGAACTTCTTGAGTGGCAGCAAGGGTGTGAAGGACCCTTTGGAAGTTCCAGTGGTTAGATGTGATTAGCCTCGAGAAGCCTCAGCGGAAATGGGCCTCATCTCGCCTGGAGGGCAAAACCTCCTGGATTTTCTCGAGTTGCGGCAGGTGCTCTCGACTTACGACGGGGACCTCAGGGACCCGCTCTGGTGTCCTCAGGAAAGGCCAGTCCCCATGAGAGTTCCACGTGTGCCTCTAGGGATTCCACTCCCGTCGATGCCGGGGCCTAAGACCTTGTGTGGAGTCGGGGCCGGAACCTGAGGATTCCTCTCCAGTGCTGACATGGATCATGGGGTACTTCAGGAGTCTCCCCAGGGGAGTCAGTCCTCGTCTCGAATGCGGGCATGCACTTGCGCTTTCCTCCAGAGCGGTAGCAGCAGTGTCAGGCAGTCCGACGCGTGGAACAAAAGATCTATGGTTTTCCCTCGAGTCTTTCCCACGAGGCTTTCCCACGAGGCTTTCCCACAGGGCTTTCCCACGTGCACACGTGGTGGGAGTCGATCCTCGGCTTGAACGTCAAGGCAGTGCAGGGAAAACAGGTTCCTCTGGAATGGACTGACACATCTGGGGGACTCTTGGAATGGTGACACGACCCTGGAGTTCCTCTCGCCTTTCCTGTGGAGAGCGCCTCCTCTTGAGATGCGACGGGAACTCCGGGAATTCTTTCCCTACGAAACAGGGAAAAGATCCCTCACCTCGAGCTAGGAGGCGGAAACGGGGCTCCCCTGCATGTGTGCGGGACCCTCGTGCTTCCTCTCGAGTGGAGACGGCTATGTCGGGGAACTTCTTGTGTTGCAGCAAGGGTGTGAAGGACCCTTTGGAAGTTCCAGTGGTTAGATGTGATTAGCCTCGAGAAGCCTCAGCGGAAATGGGCCTCATCTCGCCTGGAGGGCAAAACCTCCTGGGTTTTCTCGAGTTGCGGCAGGTGCTCTCGACGTACGACGGGGACCTCAGGGACAAGCTCTGGTGGCCTCAGGAAAGGCCAGTCCCCATGCGAGTTCCTCGGGGGCCTCTCGGGATTGCTCTCCCGTCGATGCCGGAGCCTAAGACCTTGCGTGGAGTCTGGGCCGGAACCTGAGGATTCCTCTCCAGTGCTGACATGGATCTTGGGGAACTTCTGGAGTCTCCCCAGGGGAGTCACTCCTCGTCTCGAATGCGGGCATGCACTTGTGCTTTCCTCCAGAGCGGTAGCAGCAGTGTCACGCAGTCCGCCGCGTGGAGCAAAGGATCTATGGTTTTCCCTCGAGTCTTTCCCACGAGGCTTTCCCACGAGGCTTTCCCACAGGGCTGTCCCACGTGCACACGTGGTGGGAGTCGATCCTGGGCTTGAACGTCAAGGCAGTGCAGGGAAAACAGGTTCCTCTGGAATGGACTGACACATCTGGGGGTCTCTTGGAATGGTGGCACGACCCTGGAGTGCCTCTCGCCTTTCCTGTTTAGAGCACCTCCTCTTGAGATGCGACGGGAACGCCGGGAATTCTTTCCCTACCAAACAGGGAAAGGATCCCTCATCTCGAGCTAGGAGTCGGAAACGGGGATCGCCTGGATGTGTGCGGGACCCTCGTGCCTCCTATCGAGTGGAGACGGGTATGTCGGGGAACTTCTTGAGTTGCAGCAAGGGTGTGAAGGACCCTGTGGAAGTTCCAGTCGTTAGATGTGATTAGCCTCGAGAAGCCTCAGCGGAAATGGGCCTCATCTCGCCTGGAGGGCAAAACCTCCTGGATTTTCTCGAGTTGCGGCAGGTGCTCTCGACTTACGACGGGGACCTCAGGGACCCGCTCTGGTGGCCTCAGGAAAGGCCAGTCCCCATGCGAGTTCCTCGAGGTCCTCTCGGGATTCTTCTCCCGTCGATGCCGGGGCCTAAGACCTATTTGGAGTCGGGTCCGGAAGCTGAGGATTCCTCTCCTGTTCTGACATGGATCATGGGGTACTTCTGGAGTCTCCCCAGGGGAGTCAGTCCTCGTCTCGAATGCGGGCATGCACTTGCGCCTTCCTCCAGAGCGGTAGCAGCAGTGTCACGCAGTCCGCCGCGTGGAGCAAAGGATCTATGGTTTACCCTCGAATCTTTCCCACAAGGCTTTCCCACGAGGCTTTCCCACAGGGATGTCCCACGTGCACACGTGGTGGGAGTCGATCCTCGGCTTGAACGTCAAGGCAGTGCAGGGAAAACAGGTTCCTCTGGAATGGACTGACACATCTGGGGGACTCTTGGAATGGTGGCACGACCCTGGAGTTCCTCTCGCCTTTCCTGTGGAGAGCGCCTCCTCTTGAGATGCGACGGGAACGCCGGGAATTCTTTCCCTACGAAACAGGGAAAGGATCCCTCATCTCGAGCTAGGAGGCGGAAACGAGTTCCCCTGGATGTGTGCCGGACCCTCGTGCTTCCTCTCGAGTGGAGACGGGTAGGTCGGGGAACTTCTTGTGTTGCAGCAAGGGTGTGAAGGACCCTTTGGAAGTTCCAGTGGTTAGATGTGATTAGCCTCGAGAAGCCTCAGCGGAAATGGGCCTCATTTCGCTTGGAGGGCAAAACCTCCTGGATTTTCTCTTGTTGCGGCAGGTGCTCTCGACTTACGATGGGGACCTCAGGGACCCGCTCTGGTGGCCTCAGGAAAGGCCAGTCCCAAGCGAGTTCCTCGGGGTCCTCTCGGGATTCCTCTCCCTTCGATGACGGGGCCTAACACCTTGGGTGGAGTCGGGGCCGGAACCTGAGGATTATTCTCCCGTGCTGACATGGATCTTGGGGTACTTCTGGAGTCTCCCCAGGGGAGTCAGTCCTCGTCTCGAATGTGGGCATGCACTTGCGCTTTCCTCCAGAGCGGTAGTAGCAGCGTCACGCAGTCCGCCACGTGGACCAAGGATCTATGGTTTCCCTCGAGTCTTTCCAACGAGGCTTTCCCACGAGGCTTTCCCACAGGGCTGTCCCACGTGCACACGTGGTGGGAGTCGATCTCGGCTTCAACGTCCAGGCAGTGCAGGGAAAACAGGTTCCTCTGGAATGGACTGACACATCTGGGGGACTCTTGCAATGGTGGCACGACCCTGGAGTTCCTCTCGCCTTTCCTGTGGAGAGCGCCTCCTCTTGAGATGCGACGGGAACGCCGGAAATTCTTTCCCTACGAAACAGGGAAAGGATCCCTCATCTCGAGCTAGGAGGCGGAAACGGGGCTCCCCTGGATGTGTGCGGGACCCTCGTGCTTCCTCTCGAGTGGAGACGGGTATGTCGGGGAACTTCTTGTGTTGCAGCAAGGGTGTGAAGGACCCTGTGGAAGTTCCAGTGGTTAGATGTGATTAGCCTGGAGAAGCCTCAGCAGAAATGGGCCTCATCTCGCCTGGAGGGCAAATCCTCCTGGATTTTCTCGAGTTGCCGCAGGTGCTCTCGTCTTACGACGGGGACCTCAGGGACCCGCTCTGGTGTCCTCAGGATAGTCCAGTCCCCATGCGAGTTCCTCGGGGGCCTCTCGGGATTCCTCTCCCATCGATGCCGGGGCCTAAGACCTTGTGTGGAGTCGGGGCCCGAACCTGAGGATTCCTCTCCAGTGCTGACATGGATCTTGGGGTAATTCTGGAGTCTCCCCAGGGGAGTCAGTCCTCGTCTCCAATGCGGGCATGCACTTGCGCTTTCCTCCAGTGCGGTAGAAGCAGTGTCACGCAGTCCGCCGCGTGGAGCAAAGGATCTATGGTTTTCCCTCGAGTCTTTCCCACGAGGCTTTCCCACGAGGCTTTCCCACAGGGCTGTCCCACGTGCACACGTGGTGGGAGTTGATCCTCGGCTTGAACGTCAAGGCAGTGCAGGGAAAAGAGGTTCCTGTGGAATGGACTGACACTCTGGGGGACTCTTGGAATGGTGGCACGACCCTGGAGTTCCTCTCGCCTTTCCTGTGGAGAGCGCCTCCTCTTGAGATGCGACGGGAACGCGGGGAATTCTTTCCCTACGAAACAGGGAAAGGATCCCTCATCTCGAGCTGGGAGGCGGAAACGGGGCTCCCCTGGATGTGTGCGGGACCCTCGTGCTTCCTCTCGAGTGGAGACGGGTATGTCGGGGAACTTCTTGTGTTGCAGCTAGGGTGTTAAGGACCCTCAGGAAGTTTCAGTGGTTAGATGTGATTAGCCTGGAGAAGCGACAGCGGAAATAGGCCTCATCTCGCCTGTTGGGCAAAACCTCCTGGATTTTCTCGAGTTGCGGCAGGTGCTCTCGTCTTGCGACGGGGACCACAGGGACCCGCTCTGGTGGCCTCAGGAAAGGCCAGTCCCCATGCGAGTTGCTCCGGGGCCTCTCGGGATTCCTCTCCCGTCGATGCCGGGGCCTATGACCTTGTGTGGAGTCGAGGCCGGAACCTGAGGATTCCTCTCCAGTGCTGACGTGTATCTTGGGGTACTTCTTGAGTCTCCCCAGGGGAGTCAGTCCTCGTCTCGAATTCGGGCATGCACATGCCCTTTCCTCCAGAGCGGTAGCAGCAGTGTCACGCAGTCCGCCGCGTGGATCAAAGGATCTATGGTTTTCCCTCGAGTCTTTCCCACGAGGCTTTCCCACAAGGCTGTCCCACGTGCACACGTGGTGGGAGTCGATCCTCGGCTTGAACGTCAAGGCAGTGCAGGGAAAACAGGTTCCTCTGGAATGGACTGACACATCTGGGGGACTCTTGGAATGGTGGCACGACCCTGGACTTCCTCTCGCCTTTCCTGTGGAGAGCGCCTCCTCTTGAGATGCGACGGGAACGCCGGGAATTCTTTCCCTAAGAAACAGGGAAAGGATCCCTCATCTCGAGCTAGGAGGCGGAAACGAGTTCCCCTGGATGTGTGCCGGACTCTCGTGCTTCCTCTCGAGTGGAGATGGGTATGTCGGGGAACTTCTTGTGTTGCAGCAAGGGTGTGAAGGACCCTTTGAAGTTCCAGTGGTTAGATGTCATTAGCATCGAGAAGCCTCAGCGGAAATGGGCCTCATCTCGCCTGGAGGGCAAAACCTCCTGGATTTTCTCGAGTTGCAGCAGGTGCTCTCGACTTACGATGGGGACTTCAGGGACACGCTCTGGTGGCCTCAGGAAAGGCCAGTCCCCATGCGAGTTCCTCGGGGGCCTCTCGGGATTCCTCTCGCGTCGATGCCGGGGCCTAAGACCTTGTGTGGAGTCGGGGCCGGAACCTGAGGATTCCTCTCCAGTGCTGACATGGATCTTGGGGTACTTCTGGAGTCTCCCCAGGGGAGTCAGTCCTCGTCTCGAATGCGGGCATGCACTTGCGCTTTCCTCCAGAGCGGTAGCAGCAGTGTCACGCAGTCCGCCGCGTGGAGCAAAGGATCTATGGTTTTCCCTCGAGTCTTTCCCACGAGGCTTTCCCACGAGGCTTTCCCACAGGGCTCTCCCACGTGCACACGTGGTGGGAGTCGATCCTCGCCTTGAAAGTCAAGGCAGTGCAGGGAAAACAGGTTCCTCTGGAATGGACTGACACATCTGGGGGACTCTTGGAATGGAGGCACGACCCTGGAGTTCCTCTCGCCTTTCCTGTGGAGAGCGCCTCCTCTTGAGATGCGACGGGAACTCCGGGAATTCTTTCCCTACGAAACAGGGAAAAGATCCCTCACCTCGAGCTAGGAGGCGGAAACGGGGCTCCCCTGCATGTGTGCGGGACCCTTGTGCTTCCTCTCGAGTGGTGACGGCTATGTCGGGGAACTTCTTGTGTTGCAGCAAGGGTGTGAAGGACCCTTTGGAAGTTCCAGTGGTTAGATGTGATTAGCCTCGAGAAGCCTCAGCGGAAATGGGCCTCATCTCGCCTGGAGGGCAAACCTCCTGGATTTTCTCGAGTTGCGGCAGGTGCTCTCGACGTACGACAGGGACCTCAGGGACAAGCTCTGGTGGCCTCAGGAAAGGCCAGTCCCCATGCGAGTTCCTCGGGGGCCTCTCGGGATTGCTCTCCCGTCGATGCCGGAGCCTAAGACCTTGTGTGGAGTCTGGGCCGGAACCTGAGGATTCCTCTCCAGTGCTGACATGGATCTTGGGGAACTTCTGGAGTCTCCCCAGGGGAGTCACTCCTCGTCTCGAATGCGGGCATGCACTTGTGCTTTCGTTCAGAGAGGTAGCAGCAGTGTCACGCAGTCCGCCGCGTGGAGCAAAGGATCTATGGTTTTCCCTCGAGTCTTTCCCACGAGGCTTTCCCACGAGGCTTTCCCACAGGGCTGTCCCACGTGCACACGTGGTGGAAGTCGATCCTGGGCTTGAAAGTCAAGGCAGTGCAGGGAAAACAGGTTCCTCTGGAATGGACTGACACATCTGGGGGTCTCTTGGAATGGTGGCACGACCCTGGAGTGCCTCTCGCCTTTCCTGTTTAGAGCACCTCCTCTTGAGATGCGACGGGAATGCCGGGAATTCTTTCCCTACGAAACAGGGAAAGGATCCCTCATCTCGAGCTAGGAGTCGGAAACGGGGATCGCCTGGATGTGTGCGGGACCCTCGTGCCTCCTCTCGAGTGGAGACGGGTATGTCTGGGATCTTCTTGAGTAGCAGCAAGGGTGTGAAGGACCCTTTGAAGTTCCAGTGGTTAGATGTGATTAGCCTCGAGAAGCCTCAGCGGAAATGGGCCTCATCTCGCCTGGAGGGCAAAACCTTCTGGATTTTCTCGAGTTGCGGCAGGTGCTCTCGACGTACGAAGGGGACCTCAGGGACCCGTTCTGGTGGCCTCAGGAAAGGCCAGTCCCCATGCGAGTTCCTCGGGGGCCTCTCGGGATTCCTCTCCCGTCGATACCGGGGCCTAAGACCTTGTGTGGGGTCGGGGCCGGAACCTGAGGATTCCTCTCCAGTGCTGACATGGATCTTGGGGTACTTCTGGAGTCACCCCAGGGAAGTCAGTGCCTGTCTCGAATGCGGGCATGCACTTGCGCTTTCCTCCAGAGCGGTAGCTGCAGTGTCACGCAGTCCGCCGCGTGGAGCAAAGGATCTATGGTTTTCCCTCGAGTCTTTCCCACGAGGCTATCCCACGAGGCTTTCCCACAGGGCTGTCCCACGTGCACACGTGGTGGGAGTCGATCCTCGGCTTGAACGTCAAGGCAGTGCAGGGAAAACTGGTTCCTCTGGAATGGACTGACACATCTGGGGGACTCTTGGAATGGTGGCACGACCCTGGAATTCCTCTCGCCTTTCCTGTGGAGAGCGCCTCCTCTTGAGATGCGACAGGAACGCCGGGAATTCTTTCCCTACAAAACAGGGAAGGGATCCCTCATCTCGAGCTAGGAGGCGGAAACGGGGCTCACCTGGATGTGTGCGGGACCCTCGTGCTTCCTCTCGAGTGGAGACGGGTATGTCGGGGAACTTCTTGAGTTGCAGCAAGGGTGTGAAGGACCCTTTGGAAGTTCCAGTGGTTAGATGTGATTAGCCTCGAGAAGCTTCTGCGGAAATGGGCCTCATCTCGCCTGGAGGGCAAAACCTTCTGGATTTTCTCGAGTTGAGGTAGGTGCTCTCGAGTTACGACGGGGACCTCAGGGACCTGCTCTGGTGGCCTCAGGAAAGGCCAGTCCCCATGCGAGTTCCTCCGGGGCCTCTCGGGATTCCTCTCCCGTCGATGCCGGGGCCTAAGACCTTGTGTGGAGTCGGGGCCGGAACCTGAGGATTCCTCTGCAGTGCTGACATGGATCTTGGGGTACCTCTGGAGTCTCCCCAGGGGAGTCAGTCCTCGTCTCGAATGCGGGCATGCACTTGCGCTTTTCTCCAGAGCGGTAGTAGCAGTGTCACGCACTCCGCCGCGTGGATCAAGGGATCGATGGCTTTCCCTCGAGTCTTTCAAACGAGGCTTTCCCACGAGGCTTTCCCACAGGTCTGTCCCATGTGCACACGTGGTGGAAGTTGATCCTCGGCTTGTACGTCAAGGCAGTGCAGGGAGAACAGGTTCCTCTGGAATGGACTGACACATCTGGGGGACTCTTGAAATGGTGGCACGACCCTGGAGTTCCTCTCGCCTTTCCTGTGGAGAGCGCCTCCTCTTGAGATGCGACGGGAACGCCGGGAATTCTTTCACTTCGAAACAGGGAAAGGATCCCTCATCTCGAGCTAGGAGGCGGAAACGGGGCTCCCCTGGATGTGTGCGAGACCCTCGTGCTTCCTCTCGAGTGGAGACGGGTATGTCGGGGAACTTCTTGAGTTGCAGCAAGGGTGTGAAGGACCCTTTGGAAGTTCCAGTGGTTAGATGTGATTAGCCTCGAGAAGCCTCAGCGGAAATGGGCCTCATCTCGCCTGGAGGGCAAAACCTCCTGGATTTTCTCGAGTTGCGGCAGGTGCTCTCGACATAGGACGGGTACCTCAGGGACCCGCTCTGGTGGCCTCAGGAAAGGCCAGTCCCCATGCGAATTCCTTCCGGGCCTCACGGGATTGCTCTCCCGTCGATGCCGGGGCCTATGACCTTGTGTGGAGTTGGGGCCGGAACCTGAGGATTCCTCTCCAGTGCTGACTTGGATCCTGGGGTACCTCTGGAGTCACCCCAGGGGAGTCAGTCCTCCTCTCGAATGTGGGCATGCACTTGCGCTTTCCTCCAGAGCGGCAGCAGAGGTGTCACGCTGTCCGCCGCGTGGGCAAAGGATCTATAGTTTTGCCTCGAGTCTTTCCCACGAGGCTTTCCCACAGGGCTGTCCCACGTGCACACGTGGTGGGAGTCGATCCTCGGCTTGAACGTCAAGGCAGTGCAGGGAAAACTGGTTCCTCTGGAATGGACTGACACATCTGGGGGACTCTTGGAATGGTGGCACGACCCTGGAGTTCCTCTCGCCATTCCTGTGGAGAGCGCCTCCTCTTGAGATGGGACGGGGGCGCCCGGAATTCTTTCCCTACGAAACAGGGAAAGGATCCCTCATCTCGAGCTAGGAGGCGGAAAAGGGTCTCCCCTGGATGTGTGCGGGACCCTCGTGCTTCCTCTCGAGTGGAGACGGGTATCTCGGGGAACTTCCTGAGTTGCAGCAAGGGTGTGAAGGACCCTTTGGAAGTTCCAGTGGTTAGATGTGATTAGCCTCGAGATGCCTCAGCGGAAATGGGCCTCATCTCGCCTGGAGGGCAAAACCTCCTGGATTTTCGCGAGTTGCGGCAGGTGCTCTCGACTTACGACTGGGACCTCAGGGACCCGCACTGGTGGCCTTAGGAAAGGCCAGTCCCCATGCGAGTTCCTCGGGGGCCTCTCGGGATTGCTCTTCCGTCGATGCCGGGGCCTAAGACCTTGTGTGGAATCGGTGCCGGAACCTGAGGATTCCTCTCCAGTGCTGACATGGATCTTGGGGTATTTCTGGAGTCTCCCCAGGGCAGTCAGTCCTCGTCTCGAATGCGGGCATGCACTTGCGCTTTCCTCCAGAGCGGTAGCAGCAGTGTCACGCAGTCCGCCGCGTGGATCAACGGATCGATGGCTTTCCCTCGAGTCTTTCCCACGAGGCTTTCCCACGAGGCTTTCCCACAGGTCTGTCCCATGTGCACACGTGGTGGGAGTCGATCCTCGGCTTGAACGTGAAGGCAGTGCAGGGAAAACAGGTTCCTCTGGAATGGACTGACACATCTGGGGGACTCTTGAAATGGTGGCAGGACCCTGGAGTTCCTCTCGCCTTTCCTGTGGAGAGCGCCTCCTCTTGAGATGCGACGGGAATGCCGGGAATTCTTTCCCTTCGAAACAGGGAAAGGATCCCTCATCTTGAGCTAGGAGGCGGAAACGGGGCTCCCCTGGATGTCTGCGAGACCCTCGTGCTTCCTCTCGAGTGGAGACGGGTATGTCTGCGAACTTCTTGAGTTGCAGCAAGGGTGTGAAGGACCCTTTGGAAGTTCCAGTGGTTAGATGTGATTAGCCTCGAGAAGCCTCAGCGGAAATGGGCCTCATCTCGCCTGGAGGGCAAAACCTCCTGGATTTTCTCGAGTTGCGGCAGGTGCTCTCGACATACGACGGGGACCTCAGGGACCCGCTCTGGTGGCCTCAGGAAAGGCCAGTCCCCATGCGAGTTCCTCAGGGGCCTCTTGGGATTGCTCTCCCGTCGATGCCGGGGCCTAAGACCTTGTGTGGAGTGTGGGCCGGAACCTGAGGATTCCTCTCCAGTGCTGACATGGATCTTGGGGTACTTCTGGAGTCTCCCCAGGGGAGTCAGTCCTCGTCTCGAATGCGGGCATGCACTTGCGCTTTCCTCCAGAGCGGTAGCAGCAGTGTCACGAAGTCCGCCGCGTGGATCAAAGGATCTATGGTTTTCCTTCGAGTCTTTCCCACGAGGCTTTCCCACGAGGCTTTCCCACGAGGCTTTCCCACTGGGCTGTCCCACGTGCACACGTGGTGGGAGTCGATCCTCGGCTTGAACGTCAAGGCAGTGCAGGGAAACCAGGTTCCTCTGGAATGGACTGACACATCTGGGAGACTCTTGGTATGGTGGCACGACCCTGGAGTTCCTCTCGCCTTTCCTGTGGAGAGCGCCTCCTCTTGAGATGCGATGGGAACGCCGGGAATTCTTTTCCTACGAAACAGGGAAAGGATCCCTCATCTCGAGCTAGGAGGCGGAAACGGGGCTCCCTGGATGTGTGCGGGACCCTCGTGCTTCCTCTCGAGTTGATACGGGTATGTCGGGGAACTTTTTGAGTTGCAGCAAGGGTGTGAAGGACCATTTGAAAATTCCAGTGGTTAGATTTGAATAGCCTCGAGAAGCCTCAGCGGAAACGGGCCTCATCTCGCCTGGAGGGCAAAACCTCCTGGATTTTCTCGAGTTGAGGCAGGTGCTCTCGACTTACGACGGGGACCTCAGGGACCCGCTCTGGTGGCCTCAGGAAAGGCCAGTCCCTATGCGAGTTCCTCGGGGGACTCTCGGGATTCCTCTCCCGTCGTTACCGGGGCCTAAGACCTTGTGTGGAGTCGGGGCCGGAACCTGAAGATTCCTCTCCAGTGCTGACATGGATCTTGCGGTACTTCTGGAGCCTCCCCAGGGGGGTCAGTCCTCGTCTCGAATGCGGGCATGCACTTGCGCTTCCCTCCAGAGCGGTAGCAGCAGTGTCACGCAGTTCGCCGCGTGGATCAAAGGATCTGTGGTTTTCGCTCAACTCTTTCCCACGAGGCTTTCCCACGAGGCTTTCCCACAGCGCTGTCCCACGTGCCACCGAGGTAGGAGTCGATCCTTTGCATGAACGTCAAGGCAGTGCAGGGAAAACAGGTTCCTCTGGCATGGACTGACACATCTGGGGGACTCTTGAAATGGTGGCACGACCCTGGAGTTCCTCTCGCCTTTCCTGTGGAGAGCGCCTCCTGTTGAGATGCAACGGAAACGCCGGGAATTCTTTCCCTACGAAACAGGGAAAGGATCCCTCATCTCGAGCTAGGAGGCGGAAAAGGGGCTCCCCTGGATGTGTGGGGGACCCTCATGCTTCCTCGAGAGTGGAGACGTCTATTTCGGGAACTTCTTGAGTTGCAGCAAGGGTGTGAAGGACCCTTTGTAGTTCCAGTGGTTAGATGTGATTAGCATCGAGAAGCCTCAGCGGAAATGGGCCTCATCTCGCCTGGAGGGCAAAACCTCCTGGATTTTCTCGAGTTGCGGCAGGTGCTCTCGACTTACGATGGGGACTTCAGGGACACGCTCTGGTGGCCTCAGGAAAGGCCAGTCCCGATGCGAGTTCCTCGGGGGCCTCTCGGGATTGCTCTCCCGTCGATGCCGGAGCCTAAGACCTTGTGTGGAGTCTGGGCCGGAACCTGAGGATTCCTCTCCAGTGCTGACATGGATCTTGGGGAACTTCTGGAGTCTCCCCAGGGGAGTCACTCCTCGTCTCGAATGCGGGCATGCACTTGTGCTTTCGTTCAGAGAGGTAGCAGCAGTGTCACGCAGTCCGCCGCGTGGAGCAAAGGATCTATGGTTTTCCCTCGAGTCTTTCCCACGAGGCTTTCCCACGAGGCTTTCCCACAGGGCTGTCCCACGTGCACACGTGGTGGAAGTCGATCCTGGGCTTGAAAGTCAAGGCAGTGCAGGGAAAACAGGTTCCTCTGGAATGGACTGACACATCTGGGGGTCTCTTGGAATGGTGGCACGACCCTGGAGTGCCTCTCGCCTTTCCTGTTTAGAGCACCTCCTCTTGAGATGCGACGGGAATGCCGGGAATTCTTTCCCTACGAAACAGGGAAAGGATCCCTCATCTCGAGCTAGGAGTCGGAAACGGGGATCGCCTGGATGTGTGCGGGACCCTCGTGCCTCCTCTCGAGTGGAGACGGGTATGTCTGGGATCTTCTTGAGTAGCAGCAAGGGTGTGAAGGACCCTTTGAAGTTCCAGTGGTTAGATGTGATTAGCCTCGAGAAGCCTCAGCGGAAATGGGCCTCATCTCGCCTGGAGGGCAAAACCTTCTGGATTTTCTCGAGTTGCGGCAGGTGCTCTCGACGTACGAAGGGGACCTCAGGGACCCGTTCTGGTGGCCTCAGGAAAGGCCAGTCCCCATGCGAGTTCCTCGGGGGCCTCTCGGGATTCCTCTCCCGTCGATACCGGGGCCTAAGACCTTGTGTGGGGTCGGGGCCGGAACCTGAGGATTCCTCTCCAGTGCTGACATGGATCTTGGGGTACTTCTGGAGTCACCCCAGGGAAGTCAGTGCCTGTCTCGAATGCGGGCATGCACTTGCGCTTTCCTCCAGAGCGGTAGCTGCAGTGTCACGCAGTCCGCCGCGTGGAGCAAAGGATCTATGGTTTTCCCTCGAGTCTTTCCCACGAGGCTATCCCACGAGGCTTTCCCACAGGGCTGTCCCACGTGCACACGTGGTGGGAGTCGATCCTCGGCTTGAACGTCAAGGCAGTGCAGGGAAAACTGGTTCCTCTGGAATGGACTGACACATCTGGGGGACTCTTGGAATGGTGGCACGACCCTGGAATTCCTCTCGCCTTTCCTGTGGAGAGCGCCTCCTCTTGAGATGCGACAGGAACGCCGGGAATTCTTTCCCTACAAAACAGGGAAGGGATCCCTCATCTCGAGCTAGGAGGCGGAAACGGGGCTCACCTGGATGTGTGCGGGACCCTCGTGCTTCCTCTCGAGTGGAGACGGGTATGTCGGGGAACTTCTTGAGTTGCAGCAAGGGTGTGAAGGACCCTTTGGAAGTTCCAGTGGTTAGATGTGATTAGCCTCGAGAAGCTTCTGCGGAAATGGGCCTCATCTCGCCTGGAGGGCAAAACCTTCTGGATTTTCTCGAGTTGAGGTAGGTGCTCTCGAGTTACGACGGGGACCTCAGGGACCTGCTCTGGTGGCCTCAGGAAAGGCCAGTCCCCATGCGAGTTCCTCCGGGGCCTCTCGGGATTCCTCTCCCGTCGATGCCAGGGCCTAAGACCTTGTGTGGAGTCGGGGCCGGAACCTGAGGATTCCTCTGCAGTGCTGACATGGATCTTGGGGTACCTCTGGAGTCTCCCCAGGGGAGTCAGTCCTCGTCTCGAATGCGGGCATGCACTTGCGCTTTTCTCCAGAGCGGTAGTAGCAGTGTCACGCACTCCGCCGCGTGGATCAAGGGATCGATGGCTTTCCCTCGAGTCTTTCAAACGAGGCTTTCCCACGAGGCTTTCCCACAGGTCTGTCCCATGTGCACACGTGGTGGAAGTTGATCCTCGGCTTGTACGTCAAGGCAGTGCAGGGAGAACAGGTTCCTCTGGAATGGACTGACACATCTGGGGGACTCTTGAAATGGTGGCACGACCCTGGAGTTCCTCTCGCCTTTCCTGTGGAGAGCGCCTCCTCTTGAGATGCGACGGGAACGCCGGGAATTCTTTCACTTCGAAACAGGGAAAGGATCCCTCATCTCGAGCTAGGAGGCGGAAACGGGGCTCCCCTGGATGTGTGCGAGACCCTCGTGCTTCCTCTCGAGTGGAGACGGGTATGTCGGGGAACTTCTTGAGTTGCAGCAAGGGTGTGAAGGACCCTTTGGAAGTTCCAGTGGTTAGATGTGATTAGCCTCGAGAAGCCTCAGCGGAAATGGGCCTCATCTCGCCTGGAGGGCAAAACCTCCTGGATTTTCTCGAGTTGCGGCAGGTGCTCTCGACATAGGACGGGTACCTCAGGGACCCGCTCTGGTGGCCTCAGGAAAGGCCAGTCCCCATGCGAATTCCTTCCGGGCCTCACGGGATTGCTCTCCCGTCGATGCCGGGGCCTATGACCTTGTGTGGAGTTGGGGCCGGAACCTGAGGATTCCTCTCCAGTGCTGACTTGGATCTTGGGGTACCTCTGGAGTCACCCCAGGGGAGTCAGTCCTCCTCTCGAATGTGGGCATGCACTTGCGCTTTCCTCCAGAGCGGCAGCAGAGGTGTCACGCTGTCCGCCGCGTGGGCAAAGGATCTATAGTTTTCCCTCGAGTCTTTCCCACGAGGCTTTCCCACAGGGCTGTCCCACGTGCACACGTGGTGGGAGTCGATCCTCGGCTTGAACGTCAAGGCAGTGCAGGGAAAACTGGTTCCTCTGGAATGGACTGACACATCTGGGGGACTCTTGGAATGGTGGCACGACCCTGGAGTTCCTCTCGCCATTCCTGTGGAGAGCGCCTCCTCTTGAGATGGGACGGGGGCGCCCGGAATTCTTTCCCTACGAAACAGGGAAAGGATCCCTCATCTCGAGCTAGGAGGCGGAAAAGGGTCTCCCCTGGATGTGTGCGGGACCCTCGTGCTTCCTCTCGAGTGGAGACGGGTATCTCGGGGAACTTCCTGAGTTGCAGCAAGGGTGTGAAGGACCCTTTGGAAGTTCCAGTGGTTAGATGTGATTAGCCTCGAGATGCCTCAGCGGAAATGGGCCTCATCTCGCCTGGAGGGCAAAACCTCCTGGATTTTCGCGAGTTGCGGCAGGTGCTCTCGACTTACGACTGGGACCTCAGGGACCCGCACTGGTGGCCTTAGGAAAGGCCAGTCCCCATGCGAGTTCCTCGGGGGCCTCTCGGGATTGCTCTTCCGTCGATGCCGGGGCCTAAGACCTTGTGTGGAATCGGTGCCGGAACCTGAGGATTCCTCTCCAGTGCTGACATGGATCTTGGGGTATTTCTGGAGTCTCCCCAGGGCAGTCAGTCCTCGTCTCGAATGCGGGCATGCACTTGCGCTTTCCTCCAGAGCGGTAGCAGCAGTGTCACGCAGTCCGCCGCGTGGATCAACGGATCGATGGCTTTCCCTCGAGTCTTTCCCACGAGGCTTTCCCACGAGGCTTTCCCACAGGTCTGTCCCATGTGCACACGTGGTGGGAGTCGATCCTCGGCTTGAACGTGAAGGCAGTGCAGGGAAAACAGGTTCCTCTGGAATGGACTGACACATCTGGGGGACTCTTGAAATGGTGGCAGGACCCTGGAGTTCCTCTCGCCTTTCCTGTGGAGAGCGCCTCCTCTTGAGATGCGACGGGAACGCCGGGAATTCTTTCCCTACGAAACAGGGAAAGGATCCCTCATCTCGAGCTAGGAGGCGAAACGGGGCTCCCCTGGATGTGTGCGGGACCCTCGTGATTCCTCTTGAGTGGAGACGGGTATGTCGGGGAACTTCTTGAGTTGCAGCAAGGGTGTGAAGGATCCTTTGGAAGTTCCAGTGGTTAGATGTGATTAGCCTCGAGAAGCCTCAGCGGAAATGGGCCTCATCTCGCCTGGAGGGCAAAACCTCCTGGATTTTCTCGAGTTGCGGCAGGTGCTCTCGACTTACGACGGGGACCTCAGGGACCCGCTCTGGTGGCCTCAGGAAAGGCCAGTCCACATGCGAGTTCCTCGGGGGCCTGTCGGGATTCCTCTCCCGTCGATGCCGGGGCCTAAGACCTTGTGTGGAGTCGGGGCCGGAACCTGAGGATTCCTCTCCAGTGCTGACATGGATCTTGGGGTATTTCTGGAGTCTCCCCAGGGAGTCAGTGCTCGTCTCGAATGCGGGCATGCACTTGCGCTTTCCTCCAGAGCGGTAGCAGCAGTGTCACGCAGTCCGCCGCGTGGATGAAAGGATCTATGGTTTTCCCTTGAGTCTTTCCCACGAGGCTTTCCCACGAGGCTTTCCCACAGGGCTGTCCCAAGTGCACACGTGGTGGGAGTCGATCCTCGGCTTGAACGTGAAGGCAGTGCAGGGAAAACAGGTTCCTCTGGAATGGACTGACACATCTGGGGGACTCTTGGAATGGTGGCACGACCCTGGAGTTCCTCTCGCCTTTCCTGTGGAGAGCGCCTCCTCTTGAGATGCGACGGGAACGCCGGGAATTCTTTCCCTACGAAACAGGGAAAGGATCCCTCATCTCGAGCTAGGAGGCGGAAACGGGGCTCCACTGGATGTGTGTGGGACCCCACGTGCTTCCTCTCGAGTGGAGACGGGTATGTCGGGGAACTTATTGAGTTGCAGCAAGGGTGTGAAGGACCCTTTGGAAGTTCCAGTGGTTAGATGTGATTAGCCTCGAGAAGGCTCAGCGGAAATGGGCCTCATCTAGCCTGGAGGGCAAAACCTACTGGATTTTCTCGAGTTGCGGCAGATGCTCTCGACTTACGATGGGGACCTCAGGGACCCGCTCTGGTGGCCTCAGGAAAGGCCAGTCCCCATGCGAGTTCCTCGGGGGCCTCTCAGGAATCCTCTCCCGGCAATGCCGGAGCCTAAGACCTTGTGTGGAGTCGGGGCCAGAACCTGAGGATTCCTCTCCAGTGATGACATGGACCGTTGGGTACTTCTGGAGTCTCCCCAGTGGAGTCAGTCCTCGTGTCGAATGCGGGCATGCACTTGCGCTTTCCTCCAGAGCGGTAGCAGCATTGTCACGCAGTCCGCCGCGTGGATCAAAGGATCTATGGTTTTCCCTCGAGTCTTTCCCACGAGGCTTTCCCAGGAGGCTTTCCCACAGGGCTGCCCCACGTGCACACCTGCTGGGAGTCGATCCTCGGCTTGAACGTCAAGGCAGTGCAGGGAAAACAGGTTCCTCTGGATTGGACTGACACATCTGGGGGACTCTTGGAATGGTGGCACGACCCTGGAGTTCCTCTCGCCTTTCCTGTGGAGAGCACCTCCTCTTGAGATGCGACGGGAACGCCGGGAATTCTTTCCCTACGAAACAGGGAAAGGATCCCTCATCTCGAGCTAGGAGGCGGAAACGGGGCTCCCCTGGATGTGTGCGGGACCCCACGTGCTTCCTCTCGAGTGAAGACGGGTATGTCGGGGAACTTCTTGAGTTGCAGCAAGGGTGTGAAGGACCCTTTGGAAGTTCCAGTGGTTAGATGTGATTAGCCTCGAGAAGCCTCAGCGGAAATGGGCCTCATCTCGCCTGGAGGGCAAAACCTCCTGGATTTTCTCGAGTTGCGGCAGGTGCTCTCGACTTACGGCGGGGACCTCAGGGACCCGCTCTGGTGGCCTCAGGAAAGGCCAGTCCCCATGCGAGTTCCTTGGGGGCCTGTCGGGATTCCTCTCCCGTCGATGCCGGGGCCTAAGACCTTGTGTGGAGTCGGGGCCAGAACCTGAGGATTCCTCTCCAGTGCTGACATGGATCTTGGGGTACTTATCGAGTCTCCCCAGGGGAGTCAGTGCCTGTCTCGAATGCGGGCATGCACTTGTGCTTTCCTGCGGAGCGGTAGCAGCAGTGTCACGCAGTCCGGCGGGTGGATCAAAGGATATGTGGTTTTCCCTCGAGTCTTTCCCACGAGGCTTTCCCACGAGGCTTTCCCACAGGGCTGTCCCACGTGCCCACGTGGTGGGAGTCGATCCTCGGCTTGAAAGCCAATGCAGTGCATTGAAGACAGTTTCCTCTGGATTGGACTGACACATCTGGGGGACTCTTGGAATGGTGGCACGACCCTGGAGTTCCTCTCGCCTTTCCTGTGGAGAGCGCCTCCTCTTGAGATGCGACGGGAACGCCGGGAATTCTTTCCCTACGAAACAGGGAAAGAATCCCTCATCTCGAGCTAGGAGGCGGAAACGGGGCTCCCCTGGATGTGTGCGGGACCCTCGTGCTTCCTCTCGAGTGGAGACGGGTATGTCGGGGAACTTCTTGAGTTGCAGCAAGGGTGTGAAGGACCCTTTGGAAGTTCCAGTGGTTAGATGTGATTAGCCTTGAGAAGCCTCAGGGGAAATGGGCCTCATCTCGCCTGGAGGGCAAAACCTCCTGGATTTTCTCGAGTTGCGGCAGGTGCTCTCGACTTACGACGGGGACCTCAGGGACCCGCTCTGGTGGCCTCAGGAAAGGCCAGTCCCCATGCGAGTTCCTCGGGGGCCTCTCGGGATTCCTCTCCCGTCGATGCCGGGGCCTAAGACCTTGTGTGGAGTCGGGGCCGGAACCTGAGGATTCCTCTCCAGTGATGACATCGATCTTGGGGTACTTCTGGAGTCTCCCCAGGGGAGTCAGTGCTCGTCTCGAATGCGGGCATGCACTTGCGCTTTACTCCAGAGCGGTAGCAGCAGTGTCACGCAGTCCGCCGCGTGGATCAAAGGATCTATGGTTTTCCCTCGAGTCTTTCCCACGAGGCTTTCCCACAGGGCTGTCCCCCGTGCACACGTGGTGGGAGTCGATCCTCGGCTTGAACGTCAGGGCAGTGCAGGGAAAACAGGTTCCTCTGGAATGGACTGACACATCTGGGGGACTCTTGGAATGGTGGCACGACCCTGGAGTTCCTCTCGCCTTTCCTGTGGAGAGCGCCTCCTCTTGAGATGCGACGGGAACACCGGGAATTCTTTCCCTACGAAACAGGGAAAGGATCCCTCATCTCGAGCTAGGAGGCGGAAACGGGGCTCCCATGGATGTGTGCGGGACCCTCGTGCTTCCTCTCGAGTGGAGACGGGTATGTCGGGGAACTTCTTGAGTTGCAGCAAGGGTGTGAAGGACCCTTTGGAAGTTCCAGTGGTTAGATGTGATTAGCCTCGAGAAGCCTCAGCGGAAATGGGCCTCATCTCGCCTGGAGGGCAAAACCTCCTGGATTTTCTCGAGTTGCGGCAGGTGCTCTCGACTTACGACGGGGACCTCAGGGACCCGCTCTGGTGGCCTCAGGAAAGGCCAGTCCCCATGCGAGTTCCTCGGGGGCCTGTCGGGATTCCTCTCCCGTCGATGCCGGGGCCTAAGACCTTGTGTGGAGTCGGGGCCGGAACCTGAGGATTCCTCTCCAGTGATGACATCGATCTTGGGGTACTTCTGGAGTCTCCCCAGGGAAGTCAGTGCTCGTCTCGAATGCGGGCATCCACTTGCGCTTTCCTCCAGAGCGGTAGCAGCAGTGTCACGCAGTCCACCGCGTGGATCAAAGGATCTATGGTTTTCCCTCGAGTCTTTCCCACGAGGCTTTCCCACGAGGCTTTCCCACAGGGCGGTCCCACGTGCACACGTGGTGGGAGTCGATCCTTGGCTTGAACGTCAAGGCAGTGCAGGGAAAACAGGTTCCTCTGGAATGGACTGACACATCTGGGGGACTCCTGGAATGGTGGCACGACCCTGGAGTTCCTCTCGCCTTTCCTGTGGAGAGCGCCTCCTCTTGAGATGCGACGGGAACGCCGGGAATTCTTTCCCTACGAAACAGGGAAAGGATCCCTCATCTCGAGCTAGGAGGCGGAAACGGGGCTCCCCTGGATGTGTGCGGGACCCTCGTGCTTCCTCTCGAGTGGAGACGGGTATGTCGGAGAACTTCTTGAGTTGCAGCAAGGGTGTGAAGGACCCTTTGGAAGTTCCAGTGGTTAGATGTGATTAGCCTTGAGAAGCCTCAGCAGAAATGGGCCTCATCTCGCCTGGAGGGCAAAACCTCCTGGATTTTCTCGAGTTGCGGCAGGTGCTCTCGACTTATGACGGGGACCTCAGGGACCCGCTCTGGTGGCCTCAGGAAAGGCCAGTCCCCATGCGAGTTCCTCGGGGGCCTCTCGGGATTCCTCTCCCGTCGATGCCGGGGCCTAAGACCTTGTGTGGAGTAGGGGCCGGAACCTGAGGATTCCTCTCCAGTGCTGACATGGATCTTGGGTTAATTCTGGAGTCTCCCCAGGGGAGTCAGTGCTCGTCTCGAATGCGGGCATGCACTTGCGCTTTCCTCCAGAGCGGTAGCAGCAGTGTCACGCAGTCCGCCGCGTGGATCAAAGGATCTATGGTTTTCCCTCGAGTCTTTCCCACGAGGCTTTCCGACGAGGCTTTCCCACAGGGCCGTCCCACGAGCACACGTGGTTGGAGTCGATCCTCGGCTTGAACGTCAAGGCAGTGCAGGGAAAACAGGTTCCTCTGGAATGGACTGACACATCTGGGGGACTCTTGGAATGGTGGCACGACCCTGGAGTTCCTCTCGCCTTTCCTGTGGAGAGCGCCTCCTCTTGAGATGCGACGGGAACGCCGGGAATTCTTTCCCTACGAAACAGGGAAAGAATCCCTCATCTCGAGCTAGGAGGCGGAAACGGGGCTCCCCTGGATGTGTGCGGGACCCTCGTGCTTCCTCTCGAGTGGAGACGGGTATGTCGGGGAACTTCTTGAGTTGCAGCAAGGGTGTGAAGGACCCTTTGGAAGTTCCAGTGGTTAGATGTGATTAGCCTCGAGAAGCCTCAGCGGAAATGGGCCTCATCTCGCCTGGAGGGCAAAACCTCCTGGATTTTCTCGAGTTGCGGCAGGTGCTCTCGACTTACGACGGGGACCTCAGGGACCTGCTCTGGTGGCCTCAGGAAAGGCCAGTCCCCATGCGAGTTCCTCGGGGGCCTCTCGGGATTCCTCTGCCGTCGATGCCGGGGCCTAAGACCTTGTGTGGAGTAGGGGCCGGAACCTGAGGATTCCTCTCCAGTGCTGACATGGATCTTGGGTTACTTCTGGAGTCTCCCCAGGGGAGTCAGTGCTCGTCTCGAATGCGGGCATGCACTTGCGCTTTCCTCCAGAGCGGTAGCAGCAGTGTCACGCAGTCCGCCGCGTGGATCAAAGGATCTATGGTTTTCCCTCGAGTCTTTCCCACGAGGCTTTCCGAAGAGGCTTTCCCACAGGGCGGTACCACGTGCACACGTGGTGGGAGTCGATCCTCGGCTTGAACGTCAAGGCAGTGCAGGGAAAACAGGTTCCTCTGCAATGGACTGACACATCTGGGGGACTCTTGGAATGGTGGCACGACCCTGGAGTTCCTCTCGCCTTTCCTGTGGAGAGCGCCTCCTCTTGAGATGCGACGGGAACGCCGGGAATTCTTTCCCTACGAAACAGGGAAAGGATCCCTCATCTCGAGCTAGGAGGCGGAAACGGGGCTCCCCTGGATGTGTGCGGGACCCTCGTGCTTCCTATCGAGTGGAGACGTGTATGTCGGGGAACTTCTTGAGTTGCAGCAAGGGTGTGAAGGACCCTTTGGAAGTTCCAGTGGTTAGATGTGATTAGACTTGAGAAGCATCAGAGGAAATGGGCCTCATCTCGCCTGGAGGGCAAAACCTCCTGGATTTTCTCGAGTTGCGGCAGGTGCTCTCGACTTACGACGGGGACCTCAGGGACCTGCTCTGGTGGCCTCAGGAAAGGCCAGTCCCCATGCGAGTTCCTCGGGGGCCTCTCGGGATTCCTCTCCCGTCGATGCCGGGGCCTAAGACCTTGTGTGGAGTCGGGGCGGGAACCTCAGGATTCCTCTCCAGTGCTGACATGGATCTTGGGGTACTTCTGGAGTCTCCCCAGGGGAGTCAGTGCTCGTCTCGAATGCGGGCATGCACTTGCGCTTTCCTCCGAGCGGTAGCAGCAGTGTCACGCAGTCTGCCGCGTGGATCAAAGGATCTATGGTTTTCCCTCGAGTCTTTCCCATGAGGCTTTCCCACGAGGCTTTCCCACAGGGCTGCCCCACGTGCACACCTGCTGGGAGTCGATCCTCGGCTTGAACGTCAAGGCAGTGCAGGGAAAACAGGTTCCTCTGGATTGGACTGACACATCTGGGGGACTCTTGGAATGGTGGCACGACCCTGGAGTTCCTCTCGCCTTTCCTGTGGAGAGCACCTCCTCTTGAGATGCGACGGGAACGCCGGGAATTCTTTCCCTACGAAACAGGGAAAGGATCCCTCATCTCGAGCTAGGAGGTGGAAACGGGGCTCCCCTGGATGTGTGCGGGACCCCACGTGCTTCCTCTCGAGTGAAGACGGGTATGTCGGGGAACTTCTTGAGTTGCAGCAAGGGTGTGAAGGACCCTTTGGAAGTTCCAGTGGTTAGATGTGATTAGCCTCGAGAAGCCTCAGCGGAAATGGGCCTCATCACGACTGGAGGGCAAAACCTCCTGGATTTTCTCGAGTTGCGGCAGGTGCTCTCGACTTTCGACGGGGACCTCAGGGACCCGCTCTGGTGGCCTCAGGAAAGGCCAGTCCCCATGCGAGTTCCTTGGGGGCCTGTCGGGATTCCTCTCCCGTCGATGCCGGGGCCTAAGACCTTGTGTGGAGTCGGGGCCAGAACCTGAGGATTCCTCTCCAGTGCTGACATGGATCTTGGGGTACTTATCGAGTCTCCCCAGGGGAGTAAGTGCCTGTCTCGAATGCGGGCATGCACTTGTGCTTTCCTGCGGAGCGGTAGCAGCAGTGTCACGCAGTCCGGCGGGTGGATCAAAGGATCTGTGGTTTTCCCTCGAGTCTTTCCCACGAGGCTTTCCCACGAGGCTTTCCCACAGGGCTGTCCCACGTGCCCACGTGGTGGGAGTCGATCCTCGGCTTGAAAGCCAATGCAGTGCATTGAAGACAGGTTCCTCTGGATTGGACTGACACATCTGGGGGACTCTTGGAATGGTGGCACGACCCTGGAGTTCCTCTCGCCTTCCTGTGGAGAGCGCCTCCTCTTGAGATGCGACGGGAACGCCGGGAATTCTTTCCCTACGAAACAGGGAAAGGATGCCTCATCTCGAGCTAGGAGGCGGAAACGGGGCTCCCCTGGATGTGTGCGGGACCCTCGTGCTTCCTCTCGAGTGGAGACGGGTATGTCGGGGAACTTCTTGAGTTGCAGCAAGGGTGTGAAGAACCCTTTGGAAGTTCCAGTGGTTAGATGTGATTAGCCTCGAGAAGCCTCAGCGGAAATGGGCCTCATCTCGCCTGGAGGGCAAAACCTCCTGGATTTTCTCGAGTTGCGGCAGCTGCTCTCGACTTACGACGGGGACCTCAGGGACCCGCTCTGGTGGCCTCAGGAAAGGCCAGTCCCCATGCGAGTTCCTCGGGGGCCTGTCGGGATTCCTCTCCCGTCGATGCCGGGGCCTAAGACCTTGTGTGGAGTCGGGGCCGGAACCTGAGGATTCCTCTCCAGTGATGACATCGATCTTGGGGTACTTCTGGAGTCTCCCCAGGGAAGTCAGTGCTCGTCTCGAATGCGGGCATCCACTTGCGCTTTCCTCCAGAGCGGTAGCAGCAGTGTCACGCAGTCCACCGCGTGGATCAAAGGATCTATGGTTTTCCCTCGAGTCTTTCCCACGAGGCTTTCCGACGAGGCTTTCCCACAGGGCGGTCCCACGTGCACACGTGGTGGGAGTCGATCCTTGGCTTGAACGTCAAGGCAGTGCAGGGAAAACAGGTTCCTCTGGAATGGACTGACACATCTGGGGGACTCCTGGAATGGTGGCACGACCCTGGAGTTCCTCTCGCCTTTCCTGTGGAGAGCGCCTCCTCTTGAGATGCGACGGGAACGCCGGCAATTCTTTCCCTACGAAACAGGGAAAGGATCCCTCATCTCGAGCTAGGAGGCGGAAACGGGGCTCCCCTGGATGTGTGCGGGACCCTCGTGCTTCCTCTCGAGTGGAGACGGGTATGTCGGAGAACTTCTTGAGTTGCAGCAAGGGTGTGAAGGACCCTTTGGAAGTTCCAGTGGTTAGATGTGATTAGCCTTGAGAAGCCTCAGCAGAAATGGGCCTCATCTCGCCTGGAGGGCAAAACCTCCTGGATTTTCTCGAGTTGCGGCAGGTGCTCTCGACTTATGACGGGGACCTCAGGGACCTGCTCTGGTGGCCTCAGGAAAGGCCAGTCCCCATGCGAGTTCCTCGGGGGCCTCTCGGGATTCCTCTGCCGTCGATGCCGGGGCCTAAGACCTTGTGTGGAGTAGGGGCCGGAACCTGAGGATTCCTCTCCAGTGCTGACATGGATCTTGGGTTACTTCTGGAGTCTCCCCAGGGGAGTCAGTGCTCGTCTCGAATGCGGGCATGCACTTGCGCTTTCCTCCAGAGCGGTAGCAGCAGTGTCACGCAGTCCGCCGCGTGGATCAAAGGATCTATGGTTTTCCCTCGAGTCTTTCCCACGAGGCTTTCCGAAGAGGCTTTCCCACAGGGCGGTACCACGTGCACACGTGGTGGGAGTCGATCCTCGGCTTGAACGTCAAGGCAGTGCAGGGAAAACAGGTTCCTCTGCAATGGACTGACACATCTGGGGGACTCTTGGAATGGTGGCACGACCCTGGAGTTCCTCTCGCCTTTCCTGTGGAGAGCGCCTCCTCTTGAGATGCGACGGGAACGCCGGGAATTCTTTCCCTACGAAACAGGGAAAGGATCCCTCATCTCGAGCTAGGAGGCGGAAACGGGGCTCCCCTGGATGTGTGCGGGACCCTCGTGCTTCCTATCGAGTGGAGACGTGTATGTCGGGGAACTTCTTGAGTTGCAGCAAGGGTGTGAAGGACCCTTTGGAAGTTCCAGTGGTTAGATGTGATTAGACTTGAGAAGCATCAGAGGAAATGGGCCTCATCTCGCCTGGAGGGCAAAACCTCCTGGATTTTCTCGAGTTGCGGCAGGTGCTCTCGACTTACGACGGGGACCTCAGGGACCTGCTCTGGTGGCCTCAGGAAAGGCCAGTCCCCATGCGAGTTCCTCGGGGGCCTCTCGGGATTCCTCTCCCGTCGATGCCGGGGCCTAAGACCTTGTGTGGAGTCGGGGCGGGAACCTCAGGATTCCTCTCCAGTGCTGACATGGATCTTGGGGTACTTCTGGAGTCTCCCCAGGGGAGTCAGTGCTCGTCTCGAATGCGGGCATGCACTTGCGCTTTCCTCCGAGCGGTAGCAGCAGTGTCACGCAGTCTGCCGCGTGGATCAAAGGATCTATGGTTTTCCCTCGAGTCTTTCCCATGAGGCTTTCCCACGAGGCTTTCCCACAGGGCTGTCCCACGTGCACACGTGGTGTAAGTCGATCCTCGGCTTGAACGTCAAGGCAGTGCAGGGAAAACAGGTTCCTCTGGAATGGACTGACACATCTGGGGGACTCTTGGAATGGTGGCACGACCCTGGAGTTCCTCTCGCCTTTCCTGTGGAGAGCGCCTCCTCTTGAGATGCGACGGGAACGCCGGGAATTCTTTCCCTACGAAACAGGGAAAGGATCCCTCATCTCGAGCTAGGAGGCGGAAACGGGGCTCCCCTGGATGTGTGCGGGACCCTCGTGCTTCCTCTCGAGTGGAGACGGTATGTCGGGGAACTTGTTGAGTTGCAGGAAGGGTGTGAAGGACCCTTTTGAAGTTCCAGTGGTTAGATGTGATTAGCCTCGAGAAGCCTCAGCGGAAATGGGCCTCATCTCGCCTGGAGGGCAAAACCTCCTGGATTTTCTCGAGTTGCGGCAGGTGCTCTCGACTTACGACGGGGACCTCAGGGACCTGCTCTGGTGGCCTCAGGAAAGGCCAGTCCACATGCGAGTTCCTCGGGGTCCTCTCGGGATTCCTCTCCCGTCGATGCCGGGGCCTAAGACCTTGTGTGGAGTCGTGGCCGGAACCTCAGGATTCCTCTCCAGTACTGACATGGATCTTGGGGTACTTCTGGAGTCTCCCCAGGGGAGTCAGTGCTCGTCTCAAATGCGGGCATGCACTTGCGCTTTCCTCCAGAGCGGTAGCAGGAGTGTCACCCAGTCCGCCGCGTGGATCAAAGGATCTATGGTTTTCCCTCGAGTCTTTCCCACGAGGCTTTCCCACGAGGCTTTCCCACAGGGCTGTCCGACGTGCACACGTGGTGGGAGTCGATCCTCGGCTTGAACGTCAAGGCAGTGCAGGGAAAACAGGTTCCTCTGGAATGGACTGACACATCTGGGGGACTCTTGGAATGGTGGCACGACCCTGGAGTTCCTCTCGCCTTTCCTGTGGAGAGAGCCTCCTCTTGAGATGCGACGGGAACGCCGGGAATTCTTTCCCTACAAACAGGGAAAGGATCCCTCATCTCGAGCTAGGAGGCGGAAGCGGGGCTCCCCTGGATGTGTGCGGGACCCTCGTGCTTCCTCTCGAGTGGAGACGGGTATGTCGGAGAACTTCTTGAGTTGCAGCAAGGGTGTGAAGGACCCTTTGGAAGTTCCAGTGGTTAGATGTGATTAGCCTCGAGAAGCCTCAGCGGAAATGGGCCTCATCTCGCCTGGAGGGCAAAACCTCCTGGATTTTCTCGAGTTGCGGCAGGTGCTCTCGACTTACGACGGGGACCTCAGGGACCTGCTTTGGTGGCCTCAGGAAAGGCCAGTCCCCATGCGAGTTCCTCGGGGGCCTCTCGGGATTCCTCTCACGTCGATGCCGGGGCCTAAGACCTTGTGTGGAGTCGGGGCGGGAACCTCAGGATTCCTCTCCAGTGCTGACATGGATCTTGGGGTACTTTTGGAGTCTCCCCAGGGGAGTCAGTGCTCGTCTCGAATGCGGGCATGAACTTGCACTTTCCTCCAGAGCGGGAGCAGCAGTGTCACGCAGTCCGCCGCTTGGATCAAAGGATCTATGGTTTTCCCTCGAGTCTTTCCCACGAGGCTTTCCAACGAGGCTTTCCCACAGGGCTGTCCCACGTGCACACGTGGTGGGAGTCGATCCTCGGCTTGAACGTCGAGGCAGTGCAGGGAAAACAGGTTCCTCTGGAATGGACTGACACATCTGGGGGACTCTTGGAATGGTGGCACGACCCTGGAGTTCCTCTCGCCTTTCCTGTGGAGAGCGCCTCCTCTTGAGATGCGACGGGAACGCCGGGAATTCTTTCCCTACGAAACAGGGAAAGGATCCCTCATCTCGAGCTAGGAGGCGGAAACGGGGCTCCCCTGGATGTGTGCGGGACCCTCGTGCTTCCTCTCGAGTGGAGACGGTATGTCGGGGAACTTGTTGAGTTGCAGGAAGGGTGTGAAGGACCCTTTTGAAGTTCCAGTGGTTAGATGTGATTAGCCTCGAGAAGCCTCAGCGGAAATGGGCCTCATCTCGCCTGGAGGGCAAAACCTCCTGGATTTTCTCGAGTTGCGGCAGGTGCTCTCGACTTACGACGGGGACCTCAGGGACCTGCTCTGGTGGCCTCAGGAAAGGCCAGTCCCCATGCGAGTTCCTCGGGGTCCTCTCGGGATTCCTCTCCCGTCGATGCCGGGGCCTAAGACCTTGTGTGGAGTCGTGGCCGGAACCTCAGGATTCCTCTCCAGTACTGACATGGATCTTGGGGTACTTCTGGAGTCTCCCCAGGGGAGTCAGTGCTCATCTCAAATGCGGGCATGCACTTGCGCTTTCCTCCAGAGCGGTAGCAGGAGTGTCACCCAGTCCGCCGCGTGGATCAAAGGATCTATGGTTTTCCCTCGAGTCTTTCCCACGAGGCTTTCCCACGAGGCTTTCCCACAGGGCTGTCCCACGTGCACACGTGGTGGGAGTCGATCCTCGGCTTGAACCTCAAGGCAGTGCAGGGAAAACAGGTTCCTCTGGAATGGACTGACACATCTGGGGGACTCTTGGAATGGTGGCACGACCCTGGAGTTCCTCTCGCCTTTCCTGTGGAGAGAGCCTCCTCTTGAGATGCGACGGGAACGCCGGGAATTCTTTCCCTACGAAACAGGGAAAGGATCCCTCATCTCGAGCTAGGAGGCGGAAGCGGGGCTCCCCTGGATGTGTGCGGGACCCTCGTGCTTCCTCTCGAGTGGAGACGGGTATGTCGGAGAACTTCTTGAGTTGCAGCAAGGGTGTGAAGGACCCTTTGGAAGTTCCAGTGGTTAGATGTGATTAGCCTCGAGAAGCCTCAGCAGAAATGGGCCTCATCTCGCCTGGAGGGCAAAACCTCCTGGATTTTCTCGAGTTGCGGCAGGTGCTCTCGACTTACGACGGGGACCTCAGGGACCTGCTCTGGTGGCCTCAGGAAAGGCCAGTCCCCATGCGAGTTCCTCGGGGGCCTCTCGGGATTCCTCTGCCGTCGATGCCGGGGCCTAAGACCTTGTGTGGAGTAGGGGCCGGAACCTGAGGATTCCTCTCCAGTGCTGACATGGATCTTGGGTTACTTCTGGAGTCTCCCCAGGGGAGTCAGTGCTCGTCTCGAATGCGGGCATGCACTTGCGCTTTCCTCCAGAGCGGGAGCAGCAGTGTCACGCAGTCCGCCGCGTGGATCAAAGGATCTATGGTTTTCCCTCGAGTCTTTCCCACGAGGCTTTCCGAAGAGGCTTTCCCACAGGGCGGTACCACGTGCACACGTGGTGGGAGTCGATCCTCGGCTTGAACGTCAAGGCAGTGCAGGGAAAACAGGTTCCTCTGCAATGGACTGACACATCTGGGGGACTCTTGGAATGGTGGCACGACCCTGGAGTTCCTCTCGCCTTTCCTGTGGAGAGCGCCTCCTCTTGAGATGCGACGGGAACGCCGGGAATTCTTTCCCTACGAAACAGGGAAAGGATCCCTCATCTCGAGCTAGGAGGCGGAAACGGGGCTCCCCTGGATGTGTGCGGGACCCTCGTGCTTCCTATCGAGTGGAGACGTGTATGTCGGGGAACTTCTTGAGTTGCAGCAAGGGTGTGAAGGACCCTTTGGAAGTTCCAGTGGTTAGATGTGATTAGACTTGAGAAGCATCAGAGGAAATGGGCCTCATCTCGCCTGGAGGGCAAAACCTCCTGGATTTTCTCGAGTTGCGGCAGGTGCTCTCGACTTACGACGGGGACCTCAGGGACCTGCTCTGGTGGCCTCAGGAAAGGCCAGTCCCCATGCGAGTTCCTCGGGGGCCTCTCGGGATTCCTCTCCCGTCGATGCCGGGGCCTAAGACCTTGTGTGGAGTCGGGGCGGGAACCTCAGGATTCCTCTCCAGTGCTGACATGGATCTTGGGGTACTTCTGGAGTCTCCCCAGGGGAGTCAGTGCTCGTCTCGAATGCGGGCATGCACTTGCGCTTTCCTCCGAGCGGTAGCAGCAGTGTCACGCAGTCTGCCGCGTGGATCAAAGGATCTATGGTTTTCCCTCGAGTCTTTCCCATGAGGCTTTCCCACGAGGCTTTCCCACAGGGCTGTCCCACGTGCACACGTGGTGTAAGTCGATCCTCGGCTTGAACGTCAAGGCAGTGCAGGGAAAACAGGTTCCTCTGGAATGGACTGACACATCTGGGGGACTCTTGGAATGGTGGCACGACCCTGGAGTTCCTCTCGCCTTTCCTGTGGAGAGCGCCTCCTCTTGAGATGCGACGGGAACGCCGGGAATTCTTTCCCTACGAAACAGGGAAAGGATCCCTCATCTCGAGCTAGGAGGCGGAAACGGGGCTCCCCTGGATGTGTGCGGGACCCTCGTGCTTCCTCTCGAGTGGAGACGGTATGTCGGGGAACTTGTTGAGTTGCAGGAAGGGTGTGAAGGACCCTTTTGAAGTTCCAGTGGTTAGATGTGATTGGCCTCGAGAAGCCTCAGCGGAAATGGGCCTCATCTCGCCTGGAGGGCAAAACCTCCTGGATTTTCTCGAGTTGCGGCAGGTGCTCTCGACTTACGACGGGGACCTCAGGGACCTGCTCTGGTGGCCTCAGGAAAGGCCAGTCCACATGCGAGTTCCTCGGGGTCCTCTCGGGATTCCTCTCCCGTCGATGCCGGGGCCTAAGACCTTGTGTGGAGTCGTGGCCGGAACCTCAGGATTCCTCTCCAGTACTGACATGGATCTTGGGGTACTTCTGGAGTCTCCCCAGGGGAGTCAGTGCTCGTCTCAAATGCGGGCATGCACTTGCGCTTTCCTCCAGAGCGGTAGCAGGAGTGTCACCCAGTCCGCCGCGTGGATCAAAGGATCTATGGTTTTCCCTCGAGTCTTTCCCACGAGGCTTTCCCACGAGGCTTTCCCACAGGGCTGTCCGACGTGCACACGTGGTGGGAGTCGATCCTCGGCTTGAACGTCAAGGCAGTGCAGGGAAAACAGGTTCCTCTGGAATGGACTGACACATCTGGGGGACTCTTGGAATGGTGGCACGACCCTGGAGTTCCTCTCGCCTTTCCTGTGGAGAGATCCTCCTCTTGAGATGCGACGGGAACGCCGGGAATTCTTTCCCTACGAAACAGGGAAAGGATCCCTCATCTCGAGCTAGGAGGCGGAAGCGGGGCTCCCCTGGATGTGTGCGGGACCCTCGTGCTTCCTCTCGAGTGGAGACGGGTATGTCGGAGAACTTCTTGAGTTGCAGCAAGGGTGTGAAGGACCCTTTGGAAGTTCCAGTGGTTAGATGTGATTAGCCTCGAGAAGCCTCAGCGGAAATGGGCCTCATCTCGCCTGGAGGGCAAAACCTCCTGGATTTTCTCGAGTTGCGGCAGGTGCTCTCGACTTACGACGGGGACCTCAGGGACCTGCTTTGGTGGCCTCAGGAAAGGCCAGTCCCCATGCGAGTTCCTCGGGGGCCTCTCGGGATTCCTCTCACGTCGATGCCGGGGCCTAAGACCTTGTGTGGAGTCGGGGCGGGAACCTCAGGATTCCTCTCCAGTGCTGACATGGATCTTGGGGTACTTTTGGAGTCTCCCCAGGGGAGTCAGTGCTCGTCTCGAATGCGGGCATGAACTTGCACTTTCCTCCAGAGCGGGAGCAGCAGTGTCACGCAGTCCGCCGCTTGGATCAAAGGATCTATGGTTTTCCCTCGAGTCTTTCCCACGAGGCTTTCCAACGAGGCTTTCCCACAGGGCTGTCCCACGTGCACACGTGGTGGGAGTCGATCCTCGGCTTGAACGTCGAGGCAGTGCAGGGAAAACAGGTTCCTCTGGAATGGACTGACACATCTGGGGGACTCTTGGAATGGTGGCACGACCCTGGAGTTCCTCTCGCCTTTCCTGTGGAGAGCGCCTCCTCTTGAGATGCGACGGGAACGCCGGGAATTCTTTCCCTAAGAAACAGGGAAAGGATCCCTCATCTCGAGCTAGGAGGCGGAAACGGGGCTCCCCTGGATGTGTGCGGGACCCTCGTGCTTCCTCTCGAGTGGAGACGGTATGTCGGGGAACTTGTTGAGTTGCAGGAAGGGTGTGAAGGACCCTTTTGAAGTTCCAGTGGTTAGATGTGATTAGCCTCGAGAAGCCTTAGCGGAAATGGGCCTCATCTCGCCTGGAGGGCAAAACCTCCTGGATTTTCTCGAGTTGCGGCAGGTGCTCTCGACTTACGACGGGGACCTCAGGGACCTGCTCTGGTGGCCTCAGGAAAGGCCAGTCCCCATGCGAGTTCCTCGGGGTCCTCTCGGGATTCCTCTCCCGTCGATGCCGGGGCCTAAGACCTTGTGTGGAGTCGTGGCCGGAACCTCAGGATTCCTCTCCAGTACTGACATGGATCTTGGGGTACTTCTGGAGTCTCCCCAGGGGAGTCAGTGCTCGTCTCAAATGCGGGCATGCACTTGCGCTTTCCTCCAGAGCGGTAGCAGGAGTGTCACCCAGTCCGCCGCGTGGATCAAAGGATCTATGGTTTTCCCTCGAGTCTTTCCCACGAGGCTTTCCCACGAGGCTTTCCCACAGGGCTGTCCCACGTGCACACGTGGTGGGAGTCGATCCTCGGCTTGAACCTCAAGGCAGTGCAAGGAAAACAGGTTCCTCTGGAATGGACTGAAACATCTGCGGGACTCTTGGAATGGTGGCACGACCCTGGAGTTCCTCTCGCCTTTCCTGTGGAGAGAGCCTCCTCTTGAGATGCGACGGGAACGCCGGGAATTCTTTCCCTACGAAACAGGGAAAGGATCCCTCATCTCGAGCTAGGAGGCGGAAGCGGGGCTCCCCTGGATGTGTGCGGGACCCTCGTGCTTCCTCTCGAGTGGAGACGGGTATGTCGGAGAACTTCTTGAGTTGCAGCAAGGGTGTGAAGGACCCTTTGGAAGTTCCAGTGGTTAGATGTGATTAGCCTCGAGAAGCCTCAGCAGAAATGGGCCTCATCTCGCCTGGAGGGCAAAACCTCCTGGATTTTCTCGAGTTGCGGCAGGTGCTCTCGACTTACGACGGGGACCTCAGGGACCTGCTCTGGTGGCCTCAGGAAAGGCCAGTTCCCATGCGAGTTCCTCGGGGGCCTCTCGGGATTCCTCTCCCGTCGATGCCGGGGCCTAAGACCTTGTGTGGAGTCGGGGCGGGAACCTCAGGATTCCTCTCCAGTGCTGACATGGATCTTGGGGTACTTCTGGAGTCTCCCCAGGGGAGTCAGTGCTCGTCTCGAATGCGGGCATGCACTTGCGCTTTCCTCCAGAGCGGTAGCAGCAGTGTCACGCAGTCTGCCGCGTGGATCAAAGGATCTATGGTTTTCCCTCGAGTCTTTCCCACGAGGCTTTCCCACGAGGATTTCCCACAGGGCTGTCTCACGTGCACACGTGGTGTGAGTCGATCCTCGGCTTGAACGTCAAGGCAGTGCAGGGAAAACAGGTTCCTCTGGAATGGACTGACACATCTGGGGGACTCTTGGAATGGTGGCACGACCCTGGAGTTCCTCTCGCCTTTCCTGTGGAGAGCGCCTCCTCTTGAGATGCGACGGGAACGCCGGGAATTCTTTCCCTACGAAACAGGGAAAGGATCCCTCATCTCGAGCTAGGAGGCGGAAACGAGGCTCCCCTGGATGTGTGCGGGACCCTCGTGCTTCCTCTCGAGTGGAGACGGTATGTCGGGGAACTTCTTGAGTTGCAGGAAGGGTGTGAAGGACCCTTTGGAAGTTCCAGTGGTTAGATGTGAATAGCCTCGAAAAGCCTCAGCAGAAATGGGCCTCATCTCGCCTGGAGGGCAAAACCTCCTGGATTTTCTCGAGTTGTGGCATGTGCTCTCGACTTACGACGGGGACCTCAGGGACCTGCTTTGGTGGCCTCAGGAAAGGCCAGTCCCCATGCGAGTTACACCGGGGCTTCTCGGGATTCCTCTCACGTCGATGCCGGGGCCTAAGCCCTTGTGTGGAGTCGGGGCGGGAACCTCAGGATTCCTCTCCAGTGCTGACATGGATCTTGGGGTACTTTTGGAGTCTCCCCAGGGGAGTCAGTGCTCGTCTCGAATGCGGGCATGCACTTGCACTTTCCTCCAGAGCGGGAGCAGCAGTGTCACGCAGTCCGCCGCTTGGATCAAAGGATCTATGGTTTTCCCTCGAGTCTTTCCCACGAGGCTTTCCAACGAGGCTTTCCCACAGGGCTGTCCCACGTGCACACGTGGTGGGAGTCGATCCTCGGCTTGAACGTCGAGGCAGTGCAGGGAAAACAGGTTCCTCTGGAATGGACTGACACATCTGGGGGACTCTTGGAATGGTGGCACGACCCTGGAGTTCCTCTCGCCTTTCCTGTGGAGAGCGCCTCCTCTTGAGATGCGACGGGAACGCCGGGAATTCTTTCTCTACGAAACAGGGAAAGGATCCCTCATCTCGAGCTAGGAGGCGGAAACGGGCCTCCCCTAGATGTGTGCGGGTCCCTCGTGCTTCCTCTCGAGTGGAGACGGGTATGTCGGGGAACTTCTTGAGTTGCAGCAAGGGTGTGAAGGACCCTTTGGAAGTTCCAGTGGTTAGATGTGATTAGCCTGGAGAAGCCTCAGCGGAAATGGGCCTCATCTCGCCTGGAGGGCAAAACCTCCTGGATTTTCTCGAGTTGCGGCAGGTGCTCTCGACTTACGACGGGGACCTTCGGGACCCGCTCTGGTGGCCTCAGGAAAGGCCAGTCCCCATGCGTGATCCTCGAGGGCCTCTCGGGATTCCTCTCCCGTCGATGCCGGGGCCTAAGACCTTGTGTGGAGTCGGGGCCGGAACCTGAGTGTTCCTCTCCAGTGCTGACATGGATCTTGGGCTACTTCTGGAGTCTCCCCAGGGGAGTCAGTCCTCGTCTCGAATGCGGGCATGCACTTGCGCTTTCCTCCAGAGCGGTAGCAGCAGTGTCACGCAGTCGGCCGCGTGGATCAAAGGATCTATGGTTTTCCCTCGAGTCTTTCCCACGAGGCTTTCACACCAGGCTTTCCCACAGTTCTGTCCCACGTGCACACGTGGTGGGAGTCGATCCTCGGCTTCAACGTCAAGGCAGTGCAGGGAAAACAGGTTTCTCTGGAGTGGACTGACACATCTGGGGGACTCTTGGAATTGTGACACGACCCTGGAGTTCCTCTCGCCTTTCCTGTGGAGAGCGCCTCCTCTTGAGATGCGACGGGAACGCCGGGAATTCTTTCCCTACGAAACAGGGAAAGGATCCCTCATCTCGAGCTAGGAGGCGGAAACGGGGCTCCCCTGGATGTGTGCGGGACCCCACGTGCTTCCTCTCGAGTGGAGACGGGTTTGTCGGGGAACTTCTTGAGTTGCAGCAAGGTTGTGAAGGACCCTTTGGAAGTTCCAGTGGTTAGATGTGAATAGCCTCGAGAAGCCTCAGCTGAAATGGGCCTCATCTCGCCTGGAGGGCAAAACCTCCTGGATTTTCTCGAGTTGCGGCAGGTGCTCTCGACTTACGCCGGGGACCTCAGGGACCCGCTCTGGTGGCCTCAGGAAAGGCCAGTCCCCATGCGAGTTCCTCGGGGGCCTCTCGGGATTCCTCTCCCGTCGATGCCGTGGCCTAAGACCTTATGTAGAGTCGGGGCCGGAACCTGAGGATTCCTCTCCAGTGCTGACATGGATCTTGGGGTACTTCTGGAGTCTCCCCAGGGGAGTCAGTCCTCGTCTCGAATGCGGGCATGCACTTGCGCTTTCCTCCAGAGCGGTAGCAGCAGTGTCACACAGTCCGCCGCGTGGATCAAAGGATCTATGGTTTTCCCTCGAGTCTTTCCCACGAGGCTTTCCCACGAGGCTTTCGCACAGGGCTGTCCCCTGTGCACACGTGGTGGGAGTCGATCCTCGGCTTGAACGTCAAGGCAGTGCAGGGAAAACAGGTTCCTCTGGAATGGACTGACACATCTGGGGGACTCTTGGAATGGTGGCACGACCCTGGAGTTCCTCACGCCTTTCCTGTGGAGAGCGCCTCCTCTTGAGATGCGACGGGAACGCCGGGAATTCTTTCCCTACGAAACAGGGAAAGGATCCCTCATCTCGAGCTAGAAGACGGAAACGGGGCTCCCCTGGATGTGTGCTGGACCCTCGTGCTTCCTCTCGAGTGGAGACGGGTATGTCGGGGAACTTCTTGAGTTGCAGCAAGGCTGTGAAGGACCCTTTGGTAGTTCCAGTGGTTAGATGTGATTAGCCTCGAGAAGCCTCAGCGGAAATGGGCCTCATCTCGCCTGGAGGGCAAAACCTCCTGGATTTTCTCGTGTTGCGGCAGGTGCTCTCGACTTACGACGGGGACCTCAGGGACCCGCTCTGGTGGCCTCAGGAAAGGCCAGTGCCCATGCGAGTTCCTCGGGGGCCTCTCGGGATTCCTCTCCCGTCGATGCCGGGGCCTAAGACCTTGTGTGGAGTCGGGGCCGGAACCTGAGTGTTCCTCTCCAGTGCTGACATGGATCTTGGGCTACTTCTGGAGTCTTCCCAGGGGAGTCAGTCCTCGTCTCGAATGCGGGCATGCACTTGCGCTTTCCTCCAGAGCGGTAGCAGCAGTGTCACGCAGTCGGCCGCGTGGATCAAAGGATCTATGGTTTTCCCTCGAGTCTTTCCCACGAGGCTTTCCCACGAGGCTTTCCCACAGGGCTGTCCCCCGTGCACACGTGGTGGGATTCGATCCTCGGCTTGAACGTCGAGGCAGTGCAAGGAAAACAGGTTCCGCTGGAATGGACTGACACATCTGGGGGACTCTTGGAATGGTGGCAAGACCCTGGAGTTCCTCTCGCCTTTCCTGTTTAGAGCGCCTCCTCTGAAGATGCGACGGGAACGCCGGGAATTCTTTCCCTACGAAACAGGGAAAGGATCCCTCATCTCGAGCTAGGAGGCGGAAACGGGTCTCCCCTGGATGTGTGCGGGACCCTCGTGCTTCCTCTCGAGTGGAGACGGGTATGTCGGGGAACTTCTTGAGTTGCAGCAAGGGTGTGAAGGCCCCTTGGAAGTTTCAGTGGTTAGATGTGATTAGCCTCGAGAAGCCTCAGCGGAAATGGGCCTCATCTCGCCTGGAGGGCAAAACCTCCTGGATTTTCTCGAGTTCCGGGAGGTGCTCTCGACTTACGACGGGGACCTCAGGGACCTGCTCTGGTGGCCTCAGGAAAGGCCAGTACCTATGCGAGTTCGTCGGGGGCCTCTCGGGATTCCTCTCCCGTCGATGCCGGGGCCTAAGACCTTGTGTGGAGTCGGGGCCGGAACCTGAGGATTCCTCTCCAGTGCTGACATGGATCTTGGGGTACTTCTGGAGTCTCCCCAGGGGAGTCAGTCCTCGTCTCGAATGCGGGCATGCACTTGCGCTTTCCTCCAGAGCGGTAGCAGCAGTGTCACGCAGTCCGCCGCGTGGATCAAAGGATCTATGGTTTTCCCTCGAGTCTTTCCCACGAGGCTTTCCCACGAGGCTTTCGCACAGGGCTGTCCCCCGTGCACACGTGGTGGGAGTCGATCCTCGGCTTGAACGTCAAGGCAGTGCAGGGAAAACATGTTCCTCTGGAATTTACTGACACATCTGGGGGACTCTTGGAATGGTGGCAAGACCCTGGAGTTCCTCTCGACTTTCCTGTGGAGAGCGCCTCCTCTTGAGATGCGACGGGAACGCCGGGAATTCTTTCCCTACGAAACAGGGAAAGGATCCCTCATCTCGAGCTAGGAGGCGGAAACGGGGCTCCCCTGGATGTGTGTGGGACCCTCGTGCTTCCTCTCGAGTGGAGACGGGTATGTCGGGGAACTTCTTGAGTTGCAGCAAGGGTGTGAAGGATCCTTTGGAAGTTCCAGTGGTTAGAGGTGATTAGCCTCGAGAAGCCTCAGCGGAAATGGGCCTGATATCGCCTGGAGGGCAAAACCTCCTGGATTTTCTCGAGTTGCGGCAGGTGCTCTCGACTTACGACGGGGACCTTAGGGACCTGCTCTGGTGGCCTCAGGAAAGGCCAGTCCACATGCGAGTTCCTCGGGTGCCTCTCGGGATTCCTCTCCCGTAGATGCCGGGGCCTAAGACCTTGTGTGGAGTCGGGGCGGGAACCTCAGGATTCTTCTCCAGTGCTGACATGGATCTTGGGGTACTTCTGGAGTCTCCCCAGGGGAGTCAGTGCTCGTCTCGAATGCGGGCATGCACTTGCGCTTTCCTGCAGAGCGGTAGCAGCAGTGTCACGCAGTCCGCCGCGTGGATCAAAGGATCTATGGTTTTCCCTCGAGTCTTTCCCACGAGGCTTTCCCACGAGGCTTTCCCACAGGGCTGTCCCACGTGCACACGTGATGGGAGTCGATCCTCGGTTTGAACGTCGAGGCAGTGCAGGGAAAACAGGTTCTTCTGGAATGGACTGACACATCTGGGGGACTCTTGGAATGGTGGCACAACCCTGGAGTTCCTCTCGCCTTTCCTGTGGAGAGCGCCTCCTCTTGAGATGCGACGGGAACGCCGTTAATTCTTTCCCTACGAAACAGGGAAAGGATCCCTCATCTCGAGCTAGGAGGCGGAAACGGGGCTCCCCTGGATGTGTGCGGGACCCTAGTGCTTCCTCTCGAGTGGAGACGGGTATGTAGGGGAACTTCTTGAGTTGCAGCAAGGGTGTGAAGGACCCTTTGGAAGTTCCAGTGGTTAGATGTGATTAGCCTCGAGAACCCTCAGCCGAAATGGGCCTCATCTCGCCTGGAGGGCAAAACCTCCTGGATTTTCTCGAGTTGCGGGAGGTGCTCTCGACTTACGACGGGGACCTAAGGGACCCGCTCTGGTGGCCTCAGGAAAGGCCAGTCCCCATGCGAGTTCCTCGGGGGCCTCTCGGGATTCCTCTCCCGTCAATGCCGGGGCCTAAGACCTTGTGTGGAGTCGGGGCCGGAACCTGAGGATTCCTCTCCAGTGCTGACATGGATCTTGGGGTACTTCTGGAGTCTCCCCAGGGGAGTCAGTCCTTGTCTCGAATGCGGGCATGCACTTGCGATTTCCTCCAGAGCGGTAGCAGCAGTCTCACGGAGTCCGCCGCGTGGATCAAAGGATCTATGGTTTTTCCTCGAGTCTTTCCCACGAGGCTTTCCCACGAGGCTTTCCCACAGGGCTGTCCCACGTGCACACGTGATGGGAGTCGATCCTCGGTTTGAACGTCGAGGCAGTGCAGGGAAAACAGGTTCTTCTGGAATGGACTGACACATCAGGGGGACTCTTGGAATGGTGGCACAACCCTGGAGTTCCTCTCGCCTTTCCTGTGGAGAGCGCCTCCTCTTGAGATGCGACGGGAACGCCGTTAATTCTTTCCCTACGAAACAGGGAAAGGATCCCTCATCTCGAGCTAGGAGGCGGAAACGGGGCTCCCCTGGATGTGTGCGGGACCCTAGTGCTTCCTCTCGAGTGGAGACGGGTATGTAGGGGAACTTCTTGAGTTGCAGCAAGGGTGTGAAGGACCCTTTGGAAGTTCCAGTGGTTAGATGTGATTAGCCTCGAGAAGCCTCAGCCGAAATGGGCCTCATCTCGCCTGGAGGGCAAAACCTCCTGGATTTTCTCGAGTTGCGGGAGGTGCTCTCGACTTACGACGGGGACCTAAGGGACCCGCTCTGGTGGCCTCAGGAAAGGCCAGTCCCCATGCGAGTTCCTCGGGGGCCTCTCGGGATTCCTCTCCCGTCAATGCCGGGGCCTAAGACCTTGTGTGGAGTCGGGGCCGGAACCTGAGGATTCCTCTCCAGTGCTGACATGGATCTTGGGGTACTTCTGGAGTCTCCCCAGGGGAGTCAGTCCTTGTCTCGAATGCGGGCATGCACTTGCGATTTCCTCCAGAGCGGTAGCAGCAGTCTCACGGAGTCCGCCGCGTGGATCAAAGGATCTATGGTTTTTCCTCGAGTCTTTCCCACGAGGCTTTCCCACAGGGCTGTCCCACGTGCACACGTGGTGGAAGTCGATCCTCGGCTTGAACGTCAAGGCAGTGCAGGGAAAACAGGTTACTCTGGAATGGACTGACACATCTGGGGGACTCTTGGAATGGTGGCACGACCCTGGAGTTCCTCTCGCCTTTCCTGTGGAGTGCGCTTCTTCTTGAGATGCGACGGGAATGCCGGGAATTCTTTCCCTACGAAACAGGGAAAGGATCCCTCATCTTGAGCTAGGAGGCGGAAACGGGGCTCCCCTGGGTGTGTGCAGGACACTCGTGCTTCCTCTCCAGTGGAGACGGGTATGTTGGGGAACTTCTTGAGTTGCAGCAAGGGTGTGAAGGACCCTTTGGAAGTTCCAGTGGTTAGATGTGATTAGCCTCGAGAAGCCTCAGCGGAAATGGGCCTCATCTAGCCTGGAGGGCAAAACCTCCTGGATTTTCTCGAGTTGCGGCAGGTGCTCTCGACTTACGCCGGGGACCTCAGGGACCCGCTCTGGAGGCCTCAGGAAATGCCAGTCCCCATGCGAGTTCCTCGGGGGCCTCTCGGGATTCCTCTCCCGTCGATGCCGTGGCCTAAGACCTTGTGTAGAGTCGGGTCCGGAACCTCAGGATTCCTGTCCAGTGCTGACATGGATCTTGGGGTACTTCTGGAGTCTCCCCAGGGGAGTCAGTCCTCGTCTCGAATGCGGGCATGCACTTGCGCTTTCCTCCAGAGCGGTAGCAGCAGTGTCACACAGTCCGCCGCGTGTATCAAAGGATCTATGGTTTTCCCTCCAGTCTTTCCCACGAGGCTTTCCCTCGAGGCTTTCGCACAGGGCTGTCCCCCGTGCACACGTGGTGGGAGTCGATCCTCGGCTTGAACGTCAAGGCAGTGCAGGGAAAACAGGTTCCTCTGGAATGGACTGACACATCTGGGGGACTCTTGGAATGGTGGCACGACCCTGGAGTTCCTCTCGCCTTTCCTGTGGAGAGCGCCTCCTCTTGAGATGCGACGGGAACGCCGGGAATTCTTTCCCTACGAAACAGGGAAAGGATCCCTCATCTCGAGCTAGGAGGCGGAAACGAGGCTCCCCTGGATGTGTGCGGGACCCTCGTGCTTCCTCTCGAGTGGAGACGGTATGTCGGGGAACTTCTTGAGTTGCAGGAAGGGTGTGAAGGACCCTTTGGAAGTTCCAGTGGTTAGATGTGAATAGCCTCGAGAAGCCTCAGCGGAAATTGGCCTCATCTCGCCTGGAGGGCAAAACCTCCTGGATTTTCTCGAGTTGCGGCAGGTGCTCTCGACTTACGACGGGGACCTCAGGGACCTGCTTTGGTGGCCTCAGGAAAGGCCAGTCCCCATGCGAGTTACACCGGGGCTTCTCGGGATTCCTCTCACGTCGATGCCGGGGCCTAAGACCTTGTGTGGAGTCGGGGCGGGAACCTCAGGATTCCTCTCCAGTGCTGACATGGATCTTGGGGTACTTTTGGAGTCTCCCCAGGGGAGTCAGTGCTCGTCTCGAATGCGGGCATGCACTTGCACTTTCCTCCAGAGCGGGAGCAGCAGTGTCACGCAGTCCGCCGCTTGGATCAAAGGATCTATGGTTTTCCCTCGAGTCTTTCCCACGAGGCTTTCCAACGAGGCTTTCCCACAGGGCTGTCCCACGTGCACACGTGGTGGGAGTCGATCCTCGGCTTGAACGTCGAGGCAGTGCAGGGAAAACAGGTTCCTCTGGAATGGACTGACACATCTGGGGGACTCTTGGAATGGTGGCACGACCCTGGAGTTCCTCTCGCCTTTCCTGTGGAGAGCGCCTCCTCTTGAGATGCGACGGGAACGCCGGGAATTCTTTCTCTACGAAACAGGGAAAGGATCCCTCATCTCGAGCTAGGAGGCGGAAACGGGCCTCCCCTAGATGTGTGCGGGTCCCTCGTGCTTCCTCTCGAGTGGAGACGGGTATGTCGGGGAACTTCTTGAGTTGCAGCAAGGGTGTGAAGGACCCTTTGGAAGTTCCAGTGGTTAGATGTGATTAGCCTGGAGAAGCCTCAGCGGAAATGGGCCTCATCTCGCCTGGAGGGCAAAACCTCCTGGATTTTCTCGAGTTGCGGCAGGTGCTCTCGACTTACGACGGGGACCTCCGGGACCCGCTCTGGTGGCCTCAGGAAAGGCCAGTCCCCATGCGTGATCCTCGAGGGCCTCTCGGGATTCCTCTCCCGTCGATGCCGGGGCCTAAGACCTTGTGTGGAGTCGGGGCCGGAACCTGAGTGTTCCTCTCCAGTGCTGACATGGATCTTGGGCTACTTCTGGAGTCTCCCCAGGGGAGTCAGTCCTCGTCTCGAATGCGGGCATGCACTTGCGCTTTCCTCCAGAGCGGTAGCAGGAGTGTCACGCAGTCGGCCGCGTGGATCAAAGGATCTATGGTTTTCCCTCGAGTCTTTCCCACGAGGCTTTCACACCAGGCTTTCCCACAGTTCTGTCCCACGTGCACACGTGGTGGGAGTCGATCCTCGGCTTCAACGTCAAGGCAGTGCAGGGAAAACAGGTTTCTCTGGAGTGGACTGACACATCTGGGGGACTCTTGGAATTGTGACACGACCCTGGAGTTCCTCTCGCCTTTCCTGTGGAGAGCGCCTCCTCTTGAGATGCGACGGGAACGCCGGGAATTCTTTCCCTACGAAACAGGGAAAGGATCCCTCATCTCGAGCTAGGAGGCGGAAACGGGGCTCCCCTGGATGTGTGCGGGACCCCACGTGCTTCCTCTCGAGTGGAGACGGGTTTGTCGGGGAACTTCTTGAGTTGCAGCAAGGTTGTGAAGGACCCTTTGGAAGTTCCAGTGGTTAGATGTGAATAGCCTCGAGAAGCCTCAGCTGAAATGGGCCTCATCTCGCCTGGAGGGCAAAACCTCCTGGATTTTCTCGAGTTGCGGCAGGTGCTCTCGACTTACGCCGGGGACCTCAGGGACCCGCTCTGGTGGCCTCAGGAAAGGCCAGCCCCCATGCGAGTTCCTCGGGGGCCTCTCGGGATTCCTCTCCCGTCGATGCCGTGGCCTAAGACCTTATGTAGAGTCGGGGCCGGAACCTGAGGATTCCTCTCCAGTGCTGACATGGATCTTGGGGTACTTCTGGAGTCTCCCCAGGGGAGTCAGTCCTCGTCTCGAATGCGGGCATGCACTTGCGCTTTCCTCCAGAGCGGTAGCAGCAGTGTCACACAGTCCGCCGCGTGGATCAAAGGATCTATGGTTTTCCCTCGAGTCTTTCCCACGAGGCTTTCCCACGAGGCTTTCGCACAGGGCTGTCCCCTGTGCACACGTGGTGGGAGTCGATCCTCGGCTTGAACGTCAAGGCAGTGCAGGGAAAACAGGTTCCTCTGGAATGGACTGACACATCTGGGGGACTCTTGGAATGGTGGCACGACCCTGGAGTTCCTCACGCCTTTCCTGTGGAGAGCGCCTCCTCTTGAGATGCGACGGGAACGCCGGGAATTCTTTCCCTACGAAACAGGGAAAGGATCCCTCATCTCGAGCTAGAAGACGGAAACGGGGCTCCCCTGGATGTGTGCTGGACCCTCGTGCTTCCTCTCGAGTGGAGACGGGTATGTCGGGGAACTTCTTGAGTTGCAGCAAGGCTGTGAAGGACCCTTTGGTAGTTCCAGTGGTTAGATGTGATTAGCCTCGAGAAGCCTCAGCGGAAATGGGCCTCATCTCGCCTGGAGGGCAAAACCTCCTGGATTTTCTCGTGTTGCGGCAGGTGCTCTCGACTTACGACGGGGACCTCAGGGACCCGCTCTGGTGGCCTCAGGAAAGGCCAGTGCCCATGCGAGTTCCTCGGGGGCCTCTCGGGATTCCTCTCCCGTCGATGCCGGGGCCTAAGACCTTGTGTGGAGTCGGGACCGGAACCTGAGTGTTCCTCTCCAGTGCTGACATGGATCTTGGGCTACTTCTGGAGTCTTCCCAGGGGAGTCAGTCCTCGTCTCGAATGCGGGCATGCACTTCCGCTTTCCTCCAGAGCGGTAGCAGCAGTGTCACGCAGTCGGCCGCGTGGATCAAAGGATCTATGGTTTTCCCTCGAGTCTTTCCCACGAGGCTTTCCCACGAGGCTTTCCCACAGGGCTGTCCCCCGTGCACACGTGGTGGGAGTCGATCCTCGGCTTGAACGTCGAGGCAGTGCAAGGAAAACAGGTTCCGCTGGAATGGACTGACACATCTGGGGGACTCTTGGAATGGTGGCAAGACCCTGGAGTTCCTCTCGCCTTTCCTGTTTAGAGCGCCTCCTCTGAAGATGCGACGGGAACGCCGGGAATTCTTTCCCTACGAAACAGGGAAAGGATCCCTCATCTCGAGCTAGGAGGCGGAAACGGGTCTCCCCTGGATGTGTGCGGGACCCTCGTGCTTCCTCTCGAGTGGAGACGGGTATGTCGGGGAACTTCTTGAGTTGCAGCAAGGGTGTGAAGGCCCCTTGGAAGTTTCAGTGGTTAGATGTGATTAGCCTCGAGAAGCCTCAGCGGAAATGGGCCTCATCTCGCCTGGAGGGCAAAACCTCCTGGATTTTCTCGAGTTCCGGGAGGTGCTCTCGACTTACGACGGGGACCTCAGGGACCTGCTCTGGTGGCCTCAGGAAAGGCCAGTACCTATGCGAGTTCGTCGGGGGCCTCTCGGGATTCCTCTCCCGTCGATGCCGGGGCCTAAGACCTTGTGTGGAGTCGGGGCCGGAACCTGAGGATTCCTCTCCAGTGCTGACATGGATCTTGGGGTACTTCTGGAGTCTCCCCAGGGGAGTCAGTCCTCGTCTCGAATGCGGGCATGCACTTGCGCTTTCCTCCAGAGCGGTAGCAGCAGTGTCACGCAGTCCGCCGCGTGGATCAAAGGATCTATGGTTTTCCCTCGAGTCTTTCCCACGAGGCTTTCCCACGAGGCTTTCGCACAGGGCTGTCCCCCGTGCACACGTGGTGGGAGTCGATCCTCGGCTTGAACGTCAAGGCAGTGCAGGGAAAACATGTTCCTCTGGAATTTACTGACACATCTGGGGGACTCTTGGAATGGTGGCAAGACCCTGGAGTTCCTCTCGACTTTCCTGTGGAGAGCGCCTCCTCTTGAGATGCGACGGGAACGCCGGGAATTCTTTCCCTACGAAACAGGGAAAGGATCCCTCATCTCGAGCTAGGAGGCGGAAACGGGGCTCCCCTGGATGTGTGTGGGACCCTCGTGCTTCCTCTCGAGTGGAGACGGGTATGTCGGGGAACTTCTTGAGTTGCAGCAAGGGTGTGAAGGATCCTTTGGAAGTTCCAGTGGTTAGAGGTGATTAGCCTCGAGAAGCCTCAGCGGAAATGGGCCTGATATCGCCTGGAGGGCAAAACCTCCTGGATTTTCTCGAGTTGCGGCAGGTGCTCTCGACTTACGACGGGGACCTTAGGGACCTGCTCTGGTGGCCTCAGGAAAGGCCAGTCCACATGCGAGTTCCTCGGGTGCCTCTCGGGATTCCTCTCCCGTAGATGCCGGGGCCTAAGACCTTGTGTGGAGTCGGGGCGGGAACCTCAGGATTCTTCTCCAGTGCTGACATGGATCTTGGGGTACTTCTGGAGTCTCCCCAGGGGAGTCAGTGCTCGTCTCGAATGCGGGCATGCACTTGCGCTTTCCTGCAGAGCGGTAGCAGCAGTGTCACGCAGTCCGCCGCGTGGATCAAAGGATCTATGGTTTTCCCTCGAGTCTTTCCCACGAGGCTTTCCCACGAGGCTTTCCCACAGGGCTGTCCCACGTGCACACGTGATGGGAGTCGATCCTCGGTTTGAACGTCGAGGCAGTGCAGGGAAAACAGGTTCTTCTGGAATGGACTGACACATCTGGGGGACTCTTGGAATGGTGGCACAACCCTGGAGTTCCTCTCGCCTTTCCTGTGGAGAGCGCCTCCTCTTGAGATGCGACGGGAACGCCGTTAATTCTTTCCCTACGAAACAGGGAAAGGATCCCTCATCTCGAGCTAGGAGGCGGAAACGGGGCTCCCCTGGATGTGTGCGGGACCCTAGTGCTTCCTCTCGAGTGGAGACGGGTATGTAGGGGAACTTCTTGAGTTGCAGCAAGGGTGTGAAGGACCCTTTGGAAGTTCCAGTGGTTAGATGTGATTAGCCTCGAGAAGCCTCAGCCGAAATGGGCCTCATCTCGCCTGGAGGGCAAAACCTCCTGGATTTTCTCGAGTTGCGGGAGGTGCTCTCGACTTACGACGGGGACCTAAGGGACCCGCTCTGGTGGCCTCAGGAAAGGCCAGTCCCCATGCGAGTTCCTCGGGGGCCTCTCGGGATTCCTCTCCCGTCAATGCCGGGGCCTAAGACCTTGTGTGGAGTCGGGGCCGGAACCTGAGGATTCCTCTCCAGTGCTGACATGGATCTTGGGGTACTTCTGGAGTCTCCCCAGGGGAGTCAGTCCTTGTCTCGAATGCGGGCATGCACTTGCGATTTCCTCCAGAGCGGTAGCAGCAGTCTCACGGAGTCCGCCGCGTGGATCAAAGGATCTATGGTTTTTCCTCGAGTCTTTCCCACGAGGCTTTCCCACGAGGCTTTCCCACAGGGCTGTCCCACGTGCACACGTGATGGGAGTCGATCCTCGGTTTGAACGTCGAGGCAGTGCAGGGAAAACAGGTTCTTCTGGAATGGACTGACACATCTGGGGGACTCTTGGAATGGTGGCACAACCCTGGAGTTCCTCTCGCCTTTCCTGTGGAGAGCGCCTCCTCTTGAGATGCGACGGGAACGCCGTTAATTCTTTCCCTACGAAACAGGGAAAGGATCCCTCATCTCGAGCTAGGAGGCGGAAACGGGGCTCCCCTGGATGTGTGCGGGACCCTAGTGCTTCCTCTCGAGTGGAGACGGGTATGTAGGGGAACTTCTTGAGTTGCAGCAAGGGTGTGAAGGACCCTTTGGAAGTTCCAGTGGTTAGATGTGATTAGCCTCGAGAAGCCTCAGCCGAAATGGGCCTCATCTCGCCTGGAGGGCAAAACCTCCTGGATTTTCTCGAGTTGCGGGAGGTGCTCTCGACTTACGACGGGGACCTAAGGGACCCGCTCTGGTGGCCTCAGGAAAGGCCAGTCCCCATGCGAGTTCCTCGGGGGCCTCTCGGGATTCCTCTCCCGTCAATGCCGGGGCCTAAGACCTTGTGTGGAGTCGGGGCCGGAACCTGAGGATTCCTCTCCAGTGCTGACATGGATCTTGGGGTACTTCTGGAGTCTCCCCAGGGGAGTCAGTCCTTGTCTCGAATGCGGGCATGCACTTGCGATTTCCTCCAGAGCGGTAGCAGCAGTCTCACGGAGTCCGCCGCGTGGATCAAAGGATCTATGGTTTTTCCTCGAGTCTTTCCCACGAGGCTTTCCCACGAGGCTTTCCCACAGGGCTGTCCCACGTGCACACGTGGTGGAAGTCGATCCTCGGCTTGAACGTCAAGGCAGTGCAGGGAAAACAGGTTACTCTGGAATGGACTGACACATCTGGGGGACTCTTGGAATGGTGGCACGACCCTGGAGTTCCTCTCGCCTTTCCTGTGGAGTGCGCTTCTTCTTGAGATGCGACGGGAATGCCGGGAATTCTTTCCCTACGAAACAGGGAAAGGATCCCTCATCTCGAGCTAGGAGGCGGAAACGGGGCTCCCCTGGGTGTGTGCAGGACACTCGTGCTTCCTCTCCAGTGGAGACGGGTATGTTGGGGAACTTCTTGAGTTGCAGCAAGGGTGTGAAGGACCCTTTGGAAGTTCCAGTGGTTAGATGTGATTAGCCTCGAGAAGCCTCAGCGGAAATGGGCCTCATCTAGCCTGGAGGGCAAAACCTCCTGGATTTTCTCGAGTTGCGGCAGGTGCTCTCGACTTACGCCGGGGACCTCAGGGACCCGCTCTGGAGGCCTCAGGAAATGCCAGTCCCCATGCGAGTTCCTCGGGGGCCTCTCGGGATTCCTCTCCCGTCGATGCCGTGGCCTAAGACCTTGTGTAGAGTCGGGTCCGGAACCTCAGGATTCCTGTCCAGTGCTGACATGGATCTTGGGGTACTTCTGGAGTCTCCCCAGGGGAGTCAGTCCTCGTTTCGAATGCGGGCATGCACTTGCGCTTTCCTCCAGAGCGGTAGCAGCAGTGTCACACAGTCCGCCGCGTGGATCAAAGGATCTATGGTTTTCCCTCCAGTCTTTCCCACGAGGCTTTCCCTCGAGGCTTTCGCACAGGGCTGTCCCCCGTGCACACGTGGTGGGAGTCGATCCTCGGCTTGAACGTCAAGGCAGTGCAGGGAAAACAGGTTCCTCTGGAATGGACTGACACATCTGGGGGACTCTTGGAATGGTGGCACGACCCTGGAGTTCCTCTCGCCTTTCCTGTGGAGAGCGCCTCCTCTTGAGATGCGACGGGAACGCCGGGAATTCTTTCCCTACGAAACAGGGAAAGGATCCCTCATCTCGAGCTAGGAGGCGGAAACGAGGCTCCCCTGGATGTGTGCGGGACCCTCGTGCTTCCTCTCGAGTGGAGACGGTATGTCGGGGAACTTCTTGAGTTGCAGGAAGGGTGTGAAGGACCCTTTGGAAGTTCCAGTGGTTAGATGTGAATAGCCTCGAGAAGCCTCAGCGGAAATTGGCCTCATCTCGCCTGGAGGGCAAAACCTCCTGGATTTTCTCGAGTTGCGGCAGGTGCTCTCGACTTACGACGGGGACCTCAGGGACCTGCTTTGGTGGCCTCAGGAAAGGCCAGTCCCCATGCGAGTTACACCGGGGCTTCTCGGGATTCCTCTCACGTCGATGCCGGGGCCTAAGACCTTGTGTGGAGTCGGGGCGGGAACCTCAGGATTCCTCTCCAGTGCTGACATGGATCTTGGGGTACTTTTGGAGTCTCCCCAGGGGAGTCAGTGCTCGTCTCGAATGCGGGCATGCACTTGCACTTTCCTCCAGAGCGGGAGCAGCAGTGTCACGCAGTCCGCCACGTGGATCAAAGGATCTATGGTTTTCCCTCGAGTCTTTCCCACGAGGCTTTCCAACGAGGCTTTCCCACAGGGCTGTCCCACGTGCACACGTGGTGGGAGTCGATCCTCGGCTTGAACGTCGAGGCAGTGCAGGGAAAACAGGTTCCTCTGGAATGGACTGACACATCTGGGGGACTCTTGGAATGGTGGCACGACCCTGGAGTTCCTCTCGCCTTTCCTGTGGAGAGCGCCTCCTCTTGAGATGCGACGGGAACGCCGGGAATTCTTTCTCTACGAAACAGGGAAAGGATCCCTCATCTCGAGCTAGGAGGCGGAAACGGGCCTCCCCTAGATGTGTGCGGGTCCCTCGTGCTTCCTCTCGAGTGGAGACGGGTATGTCGGGGAACTTCTTGAGTTGCAGCAAGGGTGTGAAGGACCCTTTGGAAGTTCCAGTGGTTAGATGTGATTAGCCTGGAGAAGCCTCAGCGGAAATGGGCCTCATCTCGCCTGGAGGGCAAAACCTCCTGGATTTTCTCGAGTTGCGGCAGGTGCTCTCGACTTACGACGGGGACCTCCGGGACCCGCTCTGGTGGCCTCAGGAAAGGCCAGTCCCCATGCGTGTTCCTCGGGGGCCTCTCGGGATTCCTCTCCCGTCGATGCCGGGGCCTAAGACCTTGTGTGGAGTCGGGGCCGGAACCTGAGTGTTCCTCTCCAGTGCTGACATGGATCTTGGGCTACTTCTGGAGTCTCCCCAGGGGAGTCAGTCCTCGTCTCGAATGCGGGCATGCACTTGCGCTTTCCTCCAGAGCGGTAGCAGCAGTGTCACACAGTCCGCCGCGTGGATCAAAGGATCTATGGTTTTCCCTCGAGTCTTTCCCACGAGGCTTTCCCACGAGGCTTTCGCACAGGGCTGTCCCCCGTGCACACGTGGTGGGAGTCGATCCTCGGCTTGAACGTCAAGGCAGTGCAGGGAAAACAGGTTCCTCTGGAATGGACTGACACATCTGGGGGACTCTTGGAATGGTGGCACGACCCTGGAGTTCCTCACGCCTTTCCTGTGGAGAGCGCCTCCTCTTGAGATGCGACGGGAACGCCGGGAATTCTTTCCCTACGAAACAGGGAAAGGATCCCTCATCTCGAGCTAGAAGACGGAAACGGGGCTCCCCTGGATGTGTGCTGGACCCTCGTGCTTCCTCTCGAGTGGAGACGGGTATGTCGGGGAACTTCTTGAGTTGCAGCAAGGCTGTGAAGGACCCTTTGGTAGTTCCAGTGGTTAGATGTGATTAGCCTCGAGAAGCCTCAGCGGAAATGGGCCTTATCTCGCCTGGAGGGCAAAACCTCCTGGATTTTCTCGTGTTGCGGCAGGTGCTCTCGACTTACGACGGGGACCTCAGGGACCCGCTCTGGTGGCCTCAGGAAAGGCCAGTGCCCATGCGAGTTCCTCGGGGGCCTCTCGGGATTCCTCTCCCGTCGATGCCGGGGCCTAAGACCTTGTGTGGAGTCGGGGCCGGAACCTGAGTGTTCCTCTCCAGTGCTGACATGGATCTTGGGCTACTTCTGGAGTCTCCCCAGGGGAGTCAGTCCTCGTCTCGAATGCGGGCATGCACTTGCGCTTTCCTCCAGAGCGGTAGCAGCAGTGTCACGCAGTCGGCCGCGTGGATCAAAGGATCTATGGTTTTCCCTCGAGTCTTTCCCACGAGGCTTTCCCACGAGGCTTTCCCACAGGGCTGTCCCCCGTGCACACGTGGTGGGAGTCGATCCTCGGCTTGAACGTCGAGGCAGTGCAGGGAAAACAGGTTCCGCTGGAATGGACTGACACATCTGGGGGACTCTTGGAATGGTGGCAAGACCCTGGAGTTCCTCTCGCCTTTCCTGTTTAGAGCGCCTCCTCTGAAGATGCGACGGGAACGCCGGGAATTCTTTCCCTACGAATCAGGGAAAGGATCCCTCATCTCGAGCTAGGAGGCGGAAACGGGGCTCCCCTGGATGTGTGCGGGACCCTCGTGCTTCCTCTCGAGTGGAGACGGGTATGTCGGGGAACTTCTTGAGTTGCAGCAAGGGTGTGAAGGCCCCTTGGAAGTTTCAGTGGTTAGATGTGATTAGCCTCGAGAAGCCTCAGCGGAAATGGGCCTCATCTCGCCTGGAGGGCAAAACCTCCTGGATTTTCTCGAGTTCCGGGAGGTGCTCTCGACTTACGACGGGGACCTCAGGGACCTGCTCTGGTGGCCTCAGGAAAGGCCAGTACCCATGCGAGTTCGTCGGGGGCCTCTCGGGATTCCTCTCCCGTCGATGCCGGGGCCTAAGACCTTGTGTGGAGTCGGGGCCGGAACCTGAGGATTCCTCTCCAGTGCTGACATGGATCTTGGGGTACTTCTGGAGTCTCCCCAGGGGAGTCAGTCCTCGTCTCGAATGCGGGCATGCACTTGCGCTTTCCTCCAGAGCGGTAGCAGCAGTGTCACGCAGTCCGCCGCGTGGATCAAAGGATCTATGGTTTTCCCTCGAGTCTTTCCCACGAGGCTTTCCCACGAGGCTTTCGCACAGGGCTGTCCCCCGTGCACACGTGGTGGGAGTCGATCCTCGGCTTGAACGTCAAGGCAGTGCAGGGAAAACATGTTCCTCTGGAATTTACTGACACATCTGGGGGACTCTTGGAATGGTGGCAAGACCCTGGAGTTCCTCTCGACTTTCCTGTGGAGAGCGCCTCCTCTTGAGATGCGACGGGAACGCCGGGAATTCTTTCCCTACGAAACAGGGAAAGGATCCCTCATCTCGAGCTAGGAGGCGGAAACGGGGCTCCCCTGGATGTGTGTGGGACCCTCGTGCTTCCTCTCGAGTCGAGACGGGTATGTCGGGGAACTTCTTGAGTTGCAGCAAGGGTGTGAAGGACCCTTTGGAAGTTCCAGTGGTTAGATGTGATTAGCCTCGAGAAGCCTCAGCGGAAATGGACCTGATATCGCCTGGAGGGCAAAACCTCCTGGATTTTCTCGAGTTGCGGCAGGTGCTCTCGACTTACGACGGGGACCTTAGGGACCTGCTCTGGTGGCCTCAGGAAAGGCCAGTCCACATGCGAGTTCCTCGGGTGCCTCTCGGGATTCCTCTCCCGTAGATGCCGGGGCCTAAGACCTTGTGTGGAGTCGGGGCGGGAACCTCAGGATTCCTCTCCAGTGCTGACATGGATCTTGGGGTACTTCTGGAGTCTCCCCAGGGGAGTCAGTGCTCGTCTCGAATGCGGGCATTCACTTGCGCTTTCCTGCAGAGCGGTAGCAGCAGTGTCACGCAGTCCGCCGCGTGGATCAAAGGATCTATGGTTTTCCCTCGAGTCTTTCCCACGAGGCTTTCCCACGAGGCTTTCCCACAGGGCTGTCCCACGTGCACACGTGATGGGAGTCGATCCTCGGTTTGAACGTCGAGGCAGTGCAGGGAAAACAGGTTCTTCTGGAATGGACTGACACATCTGGGGGACTCTTGGAATGGTGGCACAACCCTGGAGTTCCTCTCGCCTTTCCTGTGGAGAGCGCCTCCTCTTGAGATGCGACGGGAACGCCGTTAATTCTTTCCCTACGAAACAGGGAAAGGATCCCTCATCTCGAGCTAGGAGGCGGAAACGGGGCTCCCCTGGATGTGTGCGGGACCCTAGTGCTTCCTCTCGAGTGGAGACGGGTATGTAGGGGAACTTCTTGAGTTGCAGCAAGGGTGTGAAGGACCCTTTGGAAGTTCCAGTGGTTAGATGTGATTAGCCTCGAGAAGCCTCAGCGGAAATGGGCCTCATCTCGCCTGGAGGGCAAAACCTCCTGGATTTTCTCGAGTTGCGGGAGGTGCTCTCGACTTACGACGGGGACCTAAGGGACCCGCTCTGGTGGCCTCAGGAAAGGCCAGTCCCAATGCGAGTTCCTCGGGGGTCTCTCGGGATTCCTCTCCCGTCGATGCCGGGGCCTAAGACCTTGTGTGGAGTCGGGGCCGGAACCTGAGGATTCCTCTCCAGTGCTGACATGGATCTTGGGGTACTTCTGGAGTCTCCCCAGGGGAGTCAGTCCTTGTCTCGAATGCGGGCATGCACTTGCGATTTCCTCTAGAGCGGTAGCAGCAGTGTCACGGAGTCCACCGCGTGGATCAAAGGATCTATGGTTTTTCCTCGAGTCTTTCCCACGAGGCTTTCCCACGAGGCTTTCCCACAGGGCTGTCCCACGTGCACACGTGGTGGAAGTCGATCCTCGGCTTGAACGTAAAGGCAGTGCAGGGAAAACAGGTTACTCTGGAATGGACTGACACATCTGGGGGACTCTTGGAATGGTGGCACGACCCTGGAGTTCCTCTCGCCTTTCCTGTGGAGTGCGCTTCTTCTTGAGATGCGACGGGAATGCCGGGAATTCTTTCCCTACGAAACAGGGAAAGGATCCCTCATCTCGAGCTAGGAGGCGGAAACGGGGCTCCCCTGGGTGTGTGCAGGACACTCGTGCTTCCTCTCCAGTGGAGACGGGTATGTTGGGGAACTTCTTGAGTTGCAGCAAGGGTGTGAAGGACCCTTTGGAAGTTCCAGTGGTTAGATGTGATTAGCCTCGAGAAGCCTCAGCGGAAATGGGCCTCATCTCGCCTGGAGGGCAAAACCTCCTGGATTTTCTCGAGTTGCGGCAGGTGCTCTCGACTTACGCCGGGGACCTCAGGGACCCGCTCTGGAGGCCTCAGGAAATGCCAGTCCCCATGCGAGTTCCTCGGGGGCCTCTCGGGATTCCTCTCCCGTCGATGCCGTGGCCTAAGACCTTGTGTAGAGTCGGGTCCGGAACCTCAGGATTCCTGTCCAGTGCTGACATGGATCGTGGGGTACTTCTGGAGTCTCCCCAGGGGAGTCAGTCCTCGTCTCGAATGCGGGCATGCACTTACGCTTTCCTCCAGAGCGGTAGCAGCAGTGTCACACAGTCCGCCACGTGGATCAAAGGATCTATGGTTTTCCCTCCAGTCTTTACCACGAGGCTTTCCCACGAGGCTTTCGCACAGGGCTGTCCCCCGTGCACACGTGGTGGGAGTCGATCCTCGGCTTGAAGGTCAAGGCAGTGCAGGGAAAACAGGTTCCTCTGGAATGGACTGACACATCTGGGGGACTCTTAGAATGGTGGCACGACCCTGGAGTTCCTCACGCCTTTCCTGTGGAGAGCACCTCCTCTTGAGATGCGACGGGAACGCCGGGAATTCTTTCCCTACGAAACAGGGAAAGGATCCCTCATCTCGAGCTAGAAGGCGGAAACGGGGCTCCCCTGGATGTGTGCGGGACCCTCGTGCTTCCTCTCGAGTGGAGACGGGTATGTCGGGGAACTTCTTGAGTTGCAGCAAGGGTGTAAAGGACCCTTTGGCAGTTCCAGTGGTTAGATGTGATTAGCCTCGAGAAGCCTCAGCGGAAATGGGCCTCATCTCGCCTGGAGGGCAAAACCTCCTGGATTTTCTCGAGTTGCGGGAGGTGCTCTCGACTTACGACGGGGACCTAAGGGACCCGCTCTGGTGGCCTCAGGAAAGGCCAGTCCCCATGCGAGTTCCTCGGGGGCCTCTCGGGATTCCTCTCCCGTCGATGCCGGGGCCTAAGACCTTGTGTGGAGTCGGGGCCGGAACCTGAGGATTCCTCTCCAGTGCTGACATGGATCTTGGGGTACTTCTGGAGTCTCCCCAGGGGAGTCAGTCCTTGTCTCGAATGCGGGCATGCACTTGCGATTTCCTCTAGAGCGGTAGCAGCAGTGTCACGGAGTCCACCGCGTGGATCAAAGGATCTATGGTTTTTCCTCGAGTCTTTCCCACGAGGCTTTCCCACGAGGCTTTCCCACAGGGCTGTCCCACGTGCACACGTGGTGGAAGTCGATCCTCGGCTTGAACGTAAAGGCAGTGCAGGGAAAACAGGTTACTCTGGAATGGACTGACACATCTGGGGGACTCTTGGAATGGTGGCACGACCCTGGAGTTCCTCTCGCCTTTCCTGTGGAGTGCGCTTCTTCTTGAGATGCGACGGGAATGCCGGGAATTCTTTCCCTACGAAACAGGGAAAGGATCCCTCATCTCGAGCTAGGAGGCGGAAACGGGGCTCCCCTGGGTGTGTGCAGGACACTCGTGCTTCCTCTCCAGTGGAGACGGGTATGTTGGGGAACTTCTTGAGTTGCAGCAAGGGTGTGAAGGACCCTTTGGAAGTTCCAGTGGTTAGATGTGATTAGCCTCGAGAAGCCTCAGCGGAAATGGGCCTCATCTCGCCTGGAGGGCAAAACCTCCTGGATTTTCTCGAGTTGCGGCAGGTGCTCTCGACTTACGCCGGGGACCTCAGGGACCCGCTCTGGAGGCCTCAGGAAATGCCAGTCCCCATGCGAGTTCCTCGGGGGCCTCTCGGGATTCCTCTCCCGTCGATGCCGTGGCTTAAGACCTTGTGTAGAGTCGGGTCCGGAACCTCAGGATTCCTGTCCAGTGCTGACATGGATCTTGGGGTACTTCTGGAGTCTCCCCAGGGGAGTCAGTCCTCGTCTCGAATGCGGGCATGCACTTACGCTTTCCTCCAGAGCGGTAGCAGCAGTGTCACACAGTCCGCCACGTGGATCAAAGGATCTATGGTTTTCCCTCCAGTCTTTCCCACGAGGCTTTCCCACGAGGCTTTCGCACAGGGCTGTCCCCCGTGCACACGTGGTGGGAGTCGATCCTCGGCTTGAAGGTCAAGGCAGTGCAGGGAAAACAGGTTCCTCTGGAATGGACTGACACATCTGGGGGACTCTTAGAATGGTGGCACGACCCTGGAGTTCCTCACGCCTTTCCTGTGGAGAGCACCTCCTCTTGAGATGCGACGGGAACGCCGGGAATTCTTTCCCTACGAAACAGGGAAAGGATCCCTCATCTCGAGCTAGAAGGCGGAAACGGGGCTCCCCTGGATGTGTGCGGGACCCTCGTGCTTCCTCTCGAGTGGAGACGGGTATGTCGGGGAACTTCTTGAGTTGCAGCAAGGGTGTAAAGGACCCTTTGGAAGTTCCAGTGGTTAGATGTGATTAGCCTCGAGAAGCCTCAGCGGAAATGGGCCTCATCTCGCTTGGAGGGCAAAACCTCCTGGATTCTCTCAAGTTGTGGCAGGTGCCCTCGACTTACGACGGGGACCTCAGGGACCCGCTCTGTTGGCCTCAGGAAAGGCCAGTCCCCATGCGAGTTCCGCGGGGGCCTCTCGGGATTCCTCTCCCGTCGATGCCGGGGCCTAAGACCTTGTGTGGAGTCGGGGCCGGAACCTGAGGATTCCTCTCCAGTGCTGACATGGATCTTGGGGTACTTCTGGAGTCTCCCCAGGGGAGTCAGTCCTCGTCTCGAATGCGGGCATGCACTTGCGCTTTCCTCCAGAGCGGTAGCAGCAGTGTCTCGCAGTCCGCCGCGTGGATCAAAGGATCTATGGTTTTCCCTCGAGTCTTTCCCACGAGGCTTTCCCACGAGGCTTTCGCACAGGGCTGTCCCCCGTGCACACGTGGTGGGAGTCGATCCTCGGCTTGAACGTCAAGGCAGTGCAGGGAAAACATGTTCCTCTGGAATGGACTGACACATCTGGGGGACTCTTGGAATGGTGGCAAGACCCTGGAGTTCCTCTCGACTTTCCTGTGGAGAGCGCCTCCTCTTGAGATGCGACGGGAACGCCGGGAATTCTTTCCCTACGAAACAGGGAAAGGATCCCTCATCTCGAGCTAGGAGGCGGAAACGGGGCTCCCCTGGATGTGTGCGGGACCCTCGTGCTTCCTCTCGAGTGGAGACGGGTATGTCGGGGAACTTCTTGAGTTGCAGCAAGGGTGTGAAGGACCCTTTAGAAGTTCCAGTGGTTAGATGTGATTAGCCTCGAGAAGCCTCAGCGGAAATGGGCCTGATATCGCCTGGAGGGCAAAACCTCCTGGATTTTCTCGAGTTGCGGCAGGTGCTCTCGACTTACGACGGGGACCTCAGGGACCTGCTCTGGTGGCCTCAGGAAAGGCCAGTCCCCATGCGAGTTCCTCGGGTGCCTCTCGGGATTCCTCTCCCATCGATGCCGGGGCCTAAGACCTTGTGTGGAGTCGGGGCGGGAACCTCAGGATTCCTCTCCAGTGCTGACCGGATCTTGGGGTACTTCTGGATTCTCCCCAGTGGAGTCAGTGCTCGTCTCGAATGCGGGCATTCACTTGCGCTTTCCTGCAGAGCGGTAGCAGCAGTGTCACGCAGTCCGCCGCGTGGATCAAAGGATCTATGTTTTTCCCTCGAGTCTTTCCACGAGGCTTTCCCACGAGGCTTTCCCACAGGGCTGTCCCACGTGCACACGTGGTGGGAGTCGATCCTCGGCTTGAACGTCAAGGCAGTGCAGGGAAAACAGGTTCCTCTGGAATGCACTGACACATCTGGGGGACTCTTGGAATGGTGGCACGACCCTGGAGTTCCTCTCGCCTTTCCTGTGGAGAGCGCCTCCTCTTGAGATGCGACGGGAACGCCGGGAATTCTTTCCCTACGAAACAGGGAAAGGATCCCTCATCTCGAGCAAGGAGGCGGAAAAGGGGCTCCCCTGGATGTGTGCGGGACCCTCGTGCTTCCTCTCGAGTGGAGATGGGTATGTCGGGGAACTTCTTGAGTTGCAGCAAGGGTGTGAAGGACGCTTTGGAAGTTCCAGTGGTTAGATGTGATTAGCCTGAGAAGCTTCAGCGGAAATGGGCCTCATCTCGCCTGGAGGGCAAAACCTCCTGGATTTTCTCGAGTTGCGGCAGGTGCTCTCGACTTACGACGGGGACCTCAGGGACCCGCTCTGGTGTCCTCAGGAAAGGCCAGTCCCCATGCGAGTTCCTCGGGGGCCTGTCGGGATTCCTCTCCCGTCGATGCCGGGGCCTAAGACCTTGTGTGGAGTCGGGGCCGGAACCTGTGGATTCCTCTCCAGTGCTCACATGGATCTTGGGGTACTTCTGGAGTCTCCCCAGGGGAGTCAGTGCTCGTCTCGAATGCGGGCATGCACTTGCGCTTTCCTCCAGAGCGGTAGCAGCAGTGTCACGCAGTCCGCCGCGTGGATCAAAGGATATATTGTTTTCCCTCGAGTCTTTCCAACGAGGCTTTCCGACGAGTCTTTCCCACAGAGCGGTCCCACGTGCACACTTAGTGGGAGTCGATCCTCGTCTTGAACGTCAAGGCAGTGCAGGGAAAACAGGTTCCTCTGGAATGGACTGACACATCTGGGGGACTCTTGGAATGGTGGAACGACCCTGGAGTTCCTCTCGCCTTTTCTGTGGAGAGCGCCTCCTCTTGAGATGCGACGGGAACGCCGGGAATTCTTTCCCTACGAAACAGGGAAAGGATCCCTCATCTCGAGCTAGGAGGCGGAAACGGGGCTCCCCTGGATGTGTGCGGGACCCTCGTGCTTCCTCTCGAGTGGTGACGGGTATGTCGGGGAACTTCTTGAGTTGCAGCAAGGGTGTGAAGGACCCTTTGGAAGTTCCAGTGGTTTGATGTGATTAGCCTCGAGAAGCCTCAGCGGAAATGGGCCTCATCTCGCCTGGAGGGCAAAACCTCCTGGATTTTCTCGAGTTGCGGCAGGTGCTCTCGACTTACAACGGGGACCTCATGGACCCGCTCTGGTGGCCTCAGGAAAGGCCAGTCCCTATGAGAGTTCCTCGCGGGCCTCTCGGGATTCCACTCCCGTCGATGCCGGGGCCTAAGACCTTGTGTGGAGTCGGGGCGGGAACCTGAGGATTCCTCTCCAGTGCTGACATGGATCTTGGGGTACTTCTGGAGTCTCCCCAGGGGAGTCAGTCCTCGTCTCGAATGCGGGCATGCACTTGCGCTTTCCTCCAGAGCGGTAGCAGCAGTGTCACGCAGTCCGCCGCGTGGATCAAAGGATCTATGGTTTTCCCTCGAGTCTTTCCCACGAGGCTTTCCCACGAGGCTTTCCCACAGGGCTATCCCAAGTGCACACGTGGTGGGAGTCGATCCTCGGCTTTAACGTCAAGGCAGTGCAGGGAAAACAGGTTCCTCTGGAATGGACTGACACATCTGGGGGACTCTTGGAATGGTGGCACGACCCTGGAGTTCCTCTCGCCTTTCCTGTGGAGAGCGCCTCCTCTTGAGATGCGACGGGAACGCCGGGAATTCTTTCCCTACGAAACAGGGATAGGATCCCTCATCTCGAACTAGGAGGCGGAAACGGGGCACCCCTGGATGTGTGCGGGACCCCACGTGCTTCCTCTCGAGTGGAGACGGTTATGTCGGGGAACTTCTTGAGTTGCAGCAAGGGTGTTAAGGACCCTTTGGAAGTTCCAGTGGTTAGATGTGATTAGCCTCGAGAAGCTTCAGGGAAATGGGCCTCATCTCGCCTGGAGGGCAAAACCTCCTGGATTTTCTCGAGTTGCGGCAGGTGCTCTCGACTTACGACGGGGACCTCAGGGACCCGCTCTGGTGGCCTCAGGAAAGGCCAGTCCCCATGCGAGTTCTTCGGGGGCCTGTCGGGATTCCTCTCCCGTCGATGCCGGGGCCTAAGTCCTTGTGAGGAGTCGCGGCCGGAACCTGAGGATTCCTCTCCAGTGCTGGCATGGATCTTGGGGTACTTCTGGAGTCTCCCCAGGGGAGTCAGTCCTGGTCACCAATGCGGGCATGCACTTGTGCTTTCCTCCAGAGCGGTAGCAGGAGTGTCACGCAGTCCGCGGCGTGGATCAAAGGATATATGGTTTTCCCTCGAGTCTTTCCCACGAGGCTTTCCGACGAGGCTTTCCCACATGGCGGTCCCACGTGCACACGTGGTGGGAGTCGATCCTCGTCTAGAACGTCGAGGCAGTGCAGGGAAAACAGGTTCCTCTGAAATGGACTGACACATCTGGGGGACTCTTGGAATGGTGGCACGACCCTGGAGTTCCTCTCGCCTTTCCTGTGGAGTGCGCCTCCTCTTGAGATGCGACGGGAACACCGGGAATTCTTTCCCTACGAAACAGGGAAAGGATCCCTCATCTCGAGCTAGGAGGCGGAAACGGGGCTCTCCTGGATGTGTGCGGGACCCTCGTGCTTCCTCTCGAGTGGAGACGGGTATGTCGGGGAACTTCTTGAGTTGCAGCAAGGGTGTGAAGGACCCTTAGGAAGTTCCAGTGGTTAGATGTGATTAGCCTCGAGAAGCCTCAGCGGAAATGGGCCTCATCTCGCCTGGAGGGCAAAACCTCCTGGATTTTCTCGAGTTGCGACAGGTGCTCTCGACTTACGACGGGGACCTCAGGGACCCGCTCTGGTGGCCTCAGGAAAGGCCAGTCCCCATGCGAGTTCCTCGAGGGCCTCTCGGGATTCCTCTCCCGTCGATGCCGGGGCCTAAGACCTTGTGTGGAGTTGGGGCCGGAACCTGAGGATTCCTCTCCAGTGCTGACATGGATCTTGGTGTACTTCTGGAGTCTCCCCAGGGGAGTCAGTCCTCGTCTCGAATGCGGGCATGCACATGCGCTTTCCTCCAGAGCGGTAGCAGCAGTGTCACGCAGTCCGCCGCGTGGATCAAAGGATCTATGGTTTTCCCTCAAGTCTTTCCCACGAGGCTGTCCCACGAGGCTTTCCCACAGGGCTGTCCCACGTGCACACGTGGTGGGAGTCGATCCTCGGCTTGAACGTCAAGGCAGTACAGGGAAAAGACGTTCCTCTGGAATGGACTGAAACATCTGGGGTCTCTTGGAATGGTAGCACGACCCTGGAGTTCCTCTCGCCTTTCCTGTGGAGAGCGCCTCCTCTTGAGATGCGACGGGAACGCCGGGAATTCTTTCCCTACGAAACAGGGAAAGGATCCCTCATTTCGAGCTAGGAGGCGGAAACGGGGCTCCTCTGGATGTGTGCGGGTCCCTCGTGCTTCCACTCGAGTGGAGACGGGTATGGCGGGGAACTTCTTGAGTTGCAGCAAGGGTGTGAAGGACCCTTTGGAAGTTCCAGTGGTTAGATGTGATTAGCCTCGAGAAGCCTCAGCGGAAATGGGCCTCATCTCGCCTGGAGGGCAAAACCTCCTGGATTTTCTCGAGTTGCGGCAGGTGCTCTGGACTTACTTCGGGGACCTCAGGGACCCGCTCTGGTGGCCTCAGGAAAGGCCAGTCCCCATGCGAGTTCGTCGGGGGCCTCTCGGGATTCCTCTCCCGTCGATGCCGGGGACTAAGACCTTGTGTGGATTCGGGGCCGGAACCTGAGGATTCTTCTCCAGTGCTGACATGGATCTTGGGGTACATCTGGAGTCTCCCCAGGGGATTCAGTCCTCGTCTCGAATGCGGGCATGCACTTGCGCTTTCCTCCAGAGCGGTAGCAGCAGTGTCACGCAGTCCGCCGCGTGGATCAAAGGATCTATGGTTTTCCCTCGAGTCTTTCCCACGAGGCTGTCCCACGAGGCTTTCCCACAGGGCTGTCCCACGTGCACACGTGGTGGGAGTCGATCCTCGGCTTGAACGTCAAGGCAGTTCAGGGAAAACAGGTTCCTCTGGAATGGACTGACACATCTGGGGGACTCTTGGAATGGTGGCACGACCCTGGAGTTCCTCTCGCCTTTCCTGTGGAGAGCGCCTCCTCTTGAGATGCGACGGGAACGCCGGGAATTGTTTCCCTACGAAACAGGGATAGGATCCCTCATCTCGAGCTAGGAGGCGGAAACGGGGCTCTCCTCGATGTGTGCGGGACCCTCGTGCTTCCTCTCGAGTGGAGACGGGTATGTCGGGGAACTTCTTGAGTTGCAGCAAGGGTGTGAAGGACCCTTAGGAAGTTCCAGTGGTTAGATGTGATTAGCCTCGAGAAGCCTCAGCGGAAATGGTCCTCATCTCGCCTGAAGGGCAAAACCTCCTGGATTTTCTCGAGTTGCGGCAGGTGCTCTCGACTTACGACGGGGACCTCAGGGACCCGCTCTGGTGGCCTCAGGAAAGGCCAGTCCCCATGCGAGTTCCTCGAGGGCCTCTCGGGATTCCTCTCCCGTCGATGCCGGGGCCTAAGACCTTGTGTGGAGTTGGGGCCGGAACCTGAGGATTCCTCTCCAGTGCTGACATGGATCTTGGTGTACTTCTGGAGTCTCCCCAGGGGAGTAAGTCCTCGTCTCGAATGCGGGCATGCACATGCGCTTTCCTCCAGAGCGGTAGCAGCAGTGTCACACAGTCCGCCGCGTGGATCAAAGGATCTATGGGTTTCCCTCGAGTCTTTCCCACGAGGCTTTCCCACGAGGCTTTCCCACAGGGCTGTCCCACGTGCACATTTGGTGGGAGTCGATCCTCGGCTTGAACGTCAAGGCAGTACAGGGAAAAGACTTTCCTCAGGAATGGACTGAAACATCTGGGGTCTCTTGGAATGGTAGCACGACCCTGGAGTTCCTCTCGCCTTTCCTGTGGAGAGCGCCTCCTCTTGAGATGCGACGGGAACGCCGGCAATTCTTTCCCTACGAAACAGGGAAAGGATCCCTCATCTCGAGCTAGGAGGCGGAAACGGGGATTCCCTGGATGTGTGCGGGACCACACGTGCTTCCTCTCGAGTGGAGACGGATATGTCGGGGAACTTCTTGAGTTGCAGCAAGGGTGTGAAGGACCCTTAGGAAGTTCCAGTGGTTAGATGTGATTAGCCTCCAGAAGCCTCAGCGGAAATGGGCCTCATCTCGCCTGGAGGGGAAAACCTCCTGGATTTTCTCGAGTTGCGGCAGGTGCTCTCGACTTACGACGGGGACCTCAGGGACCCGCTCTGTTGGCCTCAGGAAAGGCCAGTCCCCATGCGAGTTCCTCAGGGGCCTCTCGGGATTCCTCTCCCGTCGATGCCGGGGACTAAGACCTTGTGTGGATTCGGGGCCGGAACCTGAGGATTCCTCTCCAGTGCTGACATGGATCTTGGGGTACTTCTGGAGTCTCCCCAGGGGAGTCAGTCCTCGTCTCGAATGCGGGCATGCACTTGCGCTTTCCTCCAGAGCGGTAGCAGCAGTGTCACGCAGTCCGCCGCGTGGATCAAAGGATCTATGGTTTTCCCTCGAGTCTTTCCCACGAGGCTTTCCCACGAGGCTTTCCCACAGGGCTGTCCCACGTGCACACGTGGTGGGAGTCGATCATCGGCTTGAACGTCAAGGCAGTGCAGGGAAAACAGGTTCCTCTGGAATGGACTGACACATCTGGGGGACTCTTGGAATGCTGACACGAACCTGGAGTTCCTCTCCCCTTTCCTGTGGAGAGCCCCTCCTCTTGAGATGCGACGGGAACGCCGGGAATTCTTTCCCTACGAAACAGGGAAAGGATCCCTCATCTCGAGCTAGGAGGTGGAAACGGGGCTCCCCTGGATGTGTGCGGGACCCCACGTGCTTCCTCTCGAGTGGAGAAGGGTAGGTCGGGGAACTTCTTGAGTAGCAGCAAGGGTGTGAAGGACCCATTGGAAGTTCCAGTGGTTAGATGTGATTAGCCTCGAGAAGCCTCAGCGGAAATGGGCCTTATCTCGCCTTGTGGGCAAAACCTCCTGGATTTTCTCGAGTTGCGGCAGGTGCTCTCGACTTACGACGGGACCTCATGGACCCGCTCTGGTGGCCTCAGGAAAGGCCAGTCCCCATGCGAGTTCCTCGGGGGCCTCTCGGGATTCCTCTCCCGTCGATGCCGGGGCCTAAGACCTTGTGTGGAGTCGGGGCGGGAACCTGAGGATTCCTCTCCAGTGCTGACATGGATCTTGGGGTACTTCTGGAGTCTCCCCAGGGGAGTCAGTCCTCGTCACCAATGCGGGCATGCACTTGCGCTTTCCTCCAGAGCGGTAGCAGCAGTGTCACGCAGTCCGCCGCGTGGATCAAAGGATCTATGGTTTTCCCTCGAGTCTTTCCCACGAGGCTTTCCCACGAGGCTTTCCCACAGGGCGGTCCCACGTGCACACTTGGTGGGAGTCGATCCTCGTCTTGAACGTCAAGGCAGTGCAGGGAAAACAGGTTCCTCTGGAATGGACTGACACATCTGGGGGACTCTTGGAATGGTGGAACGACCCTGGAGTTCCTCTCGCCTTTCCTGTGGAGAGCGCCTCCTCTTGAGATGCGACGGGAACGCCGGGAATTCTTTCCCTACGAAACAGGGAAAGGATCCCTCATCTCGAGCTAGGAGGCGGAAACGGGGCTCCCCTGGATGTGTGCGGGACCCTCGTGCTTCCTCTCGAGTGGTGACGGGTATGTCGGGGAACTTCTTGAGTTGCAGCAAGGGTGTGAAGGACCCTTTGGAATTTCCAGTGGTTAGATGTGATTGGCCTCGAGAAGCCTCAGCGGAAATGGGCCTCATCTCGCCTGGAGGGCAAAACCTCCTGGATTTTCTCGAGTTGCGGCAGGTGCTCTCGACTTACGACGGGGACCTCAGGGACCCGCTCTGGTGGCCTCAGTAAAGGCCAGTCCCCATGCGAGTTCCTCGGGGGCCTGTCGGGATTCCTCTCCCGTCGATGCCGGGGCCTAAGACCTTGTGTGGAGTCGGGGCCGGAACCTGAGGATTCCTCTCCAGTGCTGACATGGATCTTGGGGTACTTCTGGAGTCTCCCCAGGGGAGTCAGTGCTCGTCTCAAATGCGGGCATGCACTTGCGCTTTCCTCCAGAGCGGTAGCAGGAGTGTCACGCTGTCTGCCGCGTGGATCAAAGGATCTATGGTTTTCCCTCGAGTCTTTCCCACGAGGCTTTCCCACGAGGCTTTCCCAAAGGGCTGTCCCCCGTGCACACGTGGTGGGAGTCGATCCTCGGCTTGAACGTCAAGGCAGTGCAGGGAAAACAGGTTCCTCTGGAATGGACTGACACATCTGGGGGACTCTTGGAATGGGGCACGACCCTGGAGTTCCTCTCGCCTTTCCTGTGGAGAGCGCCTCCTCTTGAGATGCGACGGGAACGCCGGGAATTCTTTCCCTACGAAACAGGGAAAGGATCCCTCATCTCGAGCTAGGAGGCGGAAACGGGGCTCCCCTGGATGTGTGCGGGACCCTCGTGCTTCCTCTCGAGTGGTGACGCGTATGTCGGGGAACTTCTTGAGTTGCAGCAAGGGTGTAAAGGACCCTTTGGAAGTTCCAGTGGTTAGATGTGATTAGCCTCGAGAAGCCTCAGCGGAAATGGGCCTCATCTCGCCTGGAGGGCAAAACCTCCTGGATTTTCTCGAGTTGCGGCAGGTGCTCTCGACTTACGACGGGGACCTCAGGGACCCGCTCTGGTGTCCTCAGGAAAGGCCAGTCCCCATGCGAGTTCTTCGGGGGCCTGTCGGGATTCCTCTCCCGTCGATGCCGGGGCCTAAGACCTTGTGAGGAGTCGCGGCCGGAACCTGAGGATTCCTCTCCAGTGCTGACATGGATCTTGGGGTACTTCTGGAGTCTCCCCAGGGGAGTCAGTCCTCGTCACCAATGCGGGCATGCACTTGCGCTTTCCTCCAGAGCGGTAGCAGAAGTGTCACGCAGTCCGCCGCGTGGATCAAAGGATATATGGTTTTCCCTCGAGTCTTTCCCACGAGGCTTTCCGACGAGGCTTTCCCACATGGCGGTCCCACGTGCACACGTGGTGGGAGTCGATCCTCGGCTTGAACGTCGAGGCAGTGCAGGGAAAACAGGTTCCTCTGAAATGGACTGACACATCTGGGGGACTCTTGGAATGGTGGCACGACCCTGGAGTTCCTCTCGCCTTTCCTGTGGAGAGCGCCTCCTCTTGAGATGCGACGGGAACGCCGGGAATTCTTTCCCTACGAAACAGGGAAAGGATCCCTCATTTCGAGCTAGGAGGCGGAAACGGGGCTCCTCTGGATGTGTGCGGGTCCCTCGTGCTTCCACTCGAGTGGAGACGGGTATGGCGGGGAACTTCTTGAGTTGCAGCAAGGGTGTGAAGGACCCTTTGGAAGTTCCAGTGGTTAGATGTGATTAGCCTCGAGAAGCCTCAGCGGAAATGGGCCTCATCTCGCCTGGAGGGCAAAACCTCCTGGATTTTCTCGAGTTGCGGCAGGTGCTCTCGACTTACGTCGGGGACCTCAGGGACCCGCTCTGGTGGCCTCAGGAAAGGCCAGTCCCCATGCGAGTTCGTCGGGGGCCTCTCGGGATTCCTCTCCCGTCGATGCCGGGGACTAAGACCTTGTGTGGAGTTGGGGCCGGAACCTGAGGATTCCTCTCCAGTGCTGACATGGATCTTGGTGTACTTCTGGAGTCTCCCCAGGGGAGTCAGTCCTCGTCTCGAATGCGGGCAAGCACATGCGCTTTCCTCCAGAGCGGTAGCAGCAGTGTCACGCAGTCCGCCGCGTGGATCAAAGGATCTATGGTTTTCCCTCGAGTCTTTCCCACGAGGCTTTCCCACGGGGCTTTCCCACAGGGCTGTCCCACCTGCACACGTGGTGTGAGTCGATCCTCAGCTTGAAGGTCAAGGCAGTGCAGGGAAAACAGGTTCCTCTGGAATGGACTGACACATCTGGGGGTCTCTTGGAATGGTGGCACGACCCTGGAGTTCCTCTCGCCTTTCCTGTGGAGAGCGCCTCCTCTTGAGATGCGACGGGAACGCCGGCAATTCTTTCCCTACGAAACAGGGAAAGGATCCCTCATCTCGAGCTAGGAGGCGGAAACGGGGCTCCCCTGGATGTGTGCTGGACCCTCGTGCTTCCTCTCGAGTGGTGACGGGTATGTCGGGGAACTTCTTGAGTTGCAGCAAGGGTGTGAAGGACCCTTTGGAAGTTCCAGTGGTTTGATGTGATTAGCCTCGAGAAGCCTCAGCGGAAATGGGCCTCATCTCGCCTGGAGGGCAAAACCTCCTGGATTTTCTCGAGTTGCGGCAGGTGCTCTCGACTTACAACGGGGACCTCATGGACCCGCTCTGGTGGCCTCAGGAAAGGCCAGTCCCTATGCGAGTTCCTCGCGGGCCTCTCGGGATTCCACTCCCGTCGATGCCGGGGCCTAAGACCTTGTGTGGAGTCGGGGCGGGAACCTGAGGATTCCTCTCCAGTGCTGACATGGATCTTGGGGTACTTCTGGAGTCTCCCCAGGGGAGTCAGTCCTCGTCTCCAATGCGGGCATGCACTTGCGCTTTCCTCCAGAGCGGTAGCAGCAGTGTCACGCAGTCCGCCGCGTGGATCAAAGGATCTATGGTTTTCCCTCGAGTCTTTCCCACGAGGCTTTCCCACGAGGCTTTCCCACAGGGCTATCCCAAGTGCACACGTGGTGGGAGTCGATCCTCGGCTTTAACGTCAAGGCAGTGCAGGGAAAACAGGTTCCTCTGGAATGGACTGACACATCTGGGGGACTCTTGGAATGGTGGCACGACCCTGGAGTTCCTCTCGCCTTTCCTGTGGAGAGCGCCTCCTCTTGAGATGCGACGGGAACGCCGGGAATTCTTTCCCTACGAAACAGGGATAGGATCCCTCATCTCGAACTAGGAGGCGGAAACGGGGCACCCCTGGATGTGTGCGGGACCCCACGTGCTTCCTCTCGAGTGGAGACGGTTATGTCGGGGAACTTCTTGAGTTGCAGCAAGGGTGTTAAGGACCCTTTGGAAGTTCCAGTGGTTAGATGTGATTAGCCTCGAGAAGCTTCAGGGAAATGGGCCTCATCTCGCCTGGAGGGCAAAACCTCCTGGATTTTCTCGAGTTGCGGCAGGTGCTCTCGACTTACGACGGGGACCTCAGGGACCCGCTCTGGTGGCCTCAGGAAAGGCCAGTCCCCATGCGAGTTCTTCGGGGGCCTGTCGGGATTCCTCTCCCGTCGATGCCGGGGCCTAAGTCCTTGTGAGGAGTCGCGGCCGGAACCTGAGGATTCCTCTCCAGTGCTGACATGGATCTTGGGGTACTTCTGGAGTCTCCCCAGGGGAGTCAGTCCTCGTCACCAATGCGGGCATGCACTTGTGCTTTCCTCCAGAGCGGTAGCAGAAGTGTCACGCAGTCCGCGGCGTGGATCAAAGGATATATGGTTTTCCCTCGAGTCTTTCCCACGAGGCTTTCCGACGAGGCTTTCCCACATGGCGGTCCCACGTGCACACGTGGTGGGAGTCGATCCTCGTCTAGAACGTCGAGGCAGTGCAGGGAAAACAGGTTCCTCTGAAATGGACTGACACCTCTGGGGGACTCTTGGAATGGTGGCACGACCCTGGAGTTCCTCTCGCCTTTCCTGTGGAGAGCGCCTCCTCTTGAGATGCGACGGGAACACCGGGAATTCTTTCCCTACGAAACAGGGAAAGGATCCCTCATCTCGAGCTAGGAGGCGGAAACGGGGCTCTCCTGGATGTGTGCGGGACCCTCGTGCCTCCTCTCGAGTGGAGACGGGTATGTCGGGGAACTTCTTGAGTTGCAGCAAGGGTGTGAAGGACCCTTAGGAAGTTCCAGTGGTTAGATGTGATTAGCCTCGAGAAGCCTCAGCGGAAATGGGCCTCATCTCGCCTGGAGGGCAAAACCTCCTGGATTTTCTCGAGTTGCGACAGGTGCTCTCGACTTACGACGGGGACCTCAGGGACCCGCTCTGGTGGCCTCAGGAAAGGCCAGTCCCCATGCGAGTTCCTCGAAGGCCTCTCGGGATTCCTCTCCCGTCGATGCCGGGGCCTAAGACCTTGTGTGGAGTTGGGGCCGGAACCTGAGGATTCCTCTCCAGTGCTGACATGGATCTTGGTGTACTTCTGGAGTCTCCCCAGGGGAGTCAGTCCTCGTCTCGAATGCGGGCATGCACATGCGCTTTCCTCCAGAGCGGTAGCAGCAGTGTCACGCAGTCCGCCGCGTGGATCAAAGGATCTATGGTTTTCCCTCAAGTCTTTCCCACGAGGCTGTCCCACGAGGCTTTCCCACAGGGCTGTCCCACGTGCACACGTGGTGGGAGTCGATCCTCGGCTTGAACGTCAAGGCAGTACAGGGAAAAGACGTTCCTCTGGAATGGACTGAAACATGTGGGGTCTCTTGGAATGGTAGCACGACCCTGGAGTTCCTCTCGCCTTTCCTGTGGAGAGCGCCTCCTCTTGAGATGCGACGGGAACGCCGGGAATTCTTTCCCTACGAAACAGGGAAAGGATCCCTCATTTCGAGCTAGGAGGCGGAAACGGGGCTCCTCTGGATGTGTGCGGGTCCCTCGTGCTTCCACTCGAGTGGAGACGGGTATGGCGGGGAACTTCTTGAGTTGCAGCAAGGGTGTGAAGGACCCTTTGGAAGTTCCAGTGGTTAGATGTGATTAGCCTCGAGAAGCCTCAGCGGAAATGGGCCTCATCTCGCCTGGAGGGCAAAACCTCCTGGATTTTCTCGAGTTGCGGCAGGTGCTCTGGACTTACTTCGGGGACCTCAGGGACCCGCTCTGGTGGCCTCAGGAAAGGCCAGTCCCCATGCGAGTTCGTCGGGGGCCTCTCGGGATTCCTCTCCCGTCGATGCCGGGGACTAAGACCTTGTGTGGATTCGGGGCCGGAACCTGAGGATTCTTCTCCAGTGCTGACATGGATCTTGGGGTACATCTGGAGTCTCCCCAGGGGATTCAGTCCTCGTCTCGAATGCGGGCATGCACTTGCGCTTTCCTCCAGAGCGGTAGCAGCAGTGTCACGCAGTCCGCCGCGTGGATCAAAGGATCTATGGTTTTCCCTCGAGTCTTTCCCACGAGGCTGTCCCACGAGGCTTTCCCACAGGGCTGTCCCACGTGCACACGTGGTGGGAGTCGATCCTCGGCTTGAACGTCAAGGCAGTTCAGGGAAAACAGGTTCCTCTGGAATGGACTGACACATCTGGGGGACTCTTGGAATGGTGGCACGACCCTGGAGTTCCTCTCGCCTTTCCTGTGGAGAGCGCCTCCTCTTGAGATGCGACGGGAACGCCGGGAATTGTTTCCCTACGAAACAGGGATAGGATCCCTCATCTCGAGCTAGGAGGCGGAAACGGGGCTCTCCTCGATGTGTGCGGGACCCTCGTGCTTCCTCTCGAGTGGAGACGGGTATGTCGGGGAACTTCTTGAGTTGCAGCAAGGGTGTGAAGGACCCTTAGGAAGTTCCAGTGGTTAGATGTGATTAGCCTCGAGAAGCCTCAGCGGAAATGGTCCTCATCTCGCCTGAAGGGCAAAACCTCCTGGATTTTCTCGAGTTGCGGCAGGTGCTCTCGACTTACGACGGGGACCTCAGGGACCCGCTCTGGTGGCCTCAGGAAAGGCCAGTCCCCATGCGAGTTCCTCGAGGGCCTCTCGGGATTCCTCTCCCGTCGATGCCGGGGCCTAAGACCTTGTGTGGAGTTGGGGCCGGAACCTGAGGATTCCTCTCCAGTGCTGACATGGATCTTGGTGTACTTCTGGAGTCTCCCCAGGGGAGTAAGTCCTCGTCTCGAATGCGGGCATGCACATGCGCTTTCCTCCAGAGCGGTAGCAGCAGTGTCACGCAGTCCGCCGCGTGGATCAAAGGATCTATGGGTTTCCCTCGAGTCTTTCCCACGAGGCTTTCCCACGAGGCTTTCCCACAGGGCTGTCCCACGTGCACATTTGGTGGGAGTCGATCCTCGGCTTGAACGTCAAGGCAGTACAGGGAAAAGACTTTCCTCAGGAATGGACTGAAACATCTGGGGTCTCTTGGAATGGTAGCACGACCCTGGAGTTCCTCTCGCCTTTCCTGTGGAGAGCGCCTCCTCTTGAGATGCGACGGGAACGCTGGCAATTCTTTCCCTACGAAACAGGGAAAGGATCCCTCATCTCGAGCTAGGAGGCGGAAACGGGGATTCCCTGGATGTGTGCGGGACCACACGTGCTTCCTCTCGAGTGGAGACGGATATGTCGGGGAACTTCTTGAGTTGCAGCAAGGGTGTGAAGGACCCTTAGGAAGTTCCAGTGGTTAGATGTGATTAGCCTCCAGAAGCCTCAGCGGAAATGGGCCTCATCTCGCCTGGAGGGGAAAACCTCCTGGATTTTCTCGAGTTGCGGCAGGTGCTCTCGACTTACGACGGGGACCTCAGGGACCCGCTCTGTTGGCCTCAGGAAAGGCCAGTCCCCATGCGAGTTCCTCAGGGGCCTCTCGGGATTCCTCTCCCGTCGATGCCGGGGACTAAGACCTTGTGTGGATTCGGGGCCGGAACCTGAGGATTCCTCTCCAGTGCTGACATGGATCTTGGGGTACTTCTGGAGTCTCCCCAGGGGAGTCAGTCCTCGTCTCGAATGCGGGCATGCACTTGCGCTTTCCTCCAGAGCGGTAGCAGCAGTGTCACGCAGTCCGCCGCGTGGATCAAAGGATCTATGCTTTTCCCTCGAGTCTTTCCCACGAGGCTTTCCCACGAGGCTTTCCCACAGGGCTGTCCCACGTGCACACGTGGTGGGAGTCGATCATCGGCTTGAACGTCAAGGCAGTGCAGGGAAAACAGGTTCCTCTGGAATGGACTGACACATCTGGGGGACTCTTGGAATGCTGACACGAACCTGGAGTTCCTCTCCCCTTTCCTGTGGAGAGCCCCTCCTCTTGAGATGCGACGGGAACGCCGGGAATTCTTTCCCTACGAAACAGGGAAAGGATCCCTCATCTCGAGCTAGGAGGTGGAAACGGGGCTCCCCTGGATGTGTGCGGGACCCCACGTGCTTCCTCTCGAGTGGAGAAGGGTAGGTCGGGGAACTTCTTGAGTAGCAGCAAGGGTGTGAAGGACCCATTGGAAGTTCCAGTGGTTAGATGTGATTAGCCTCGAGAAGCCTCAGCGGAAATGGGCCTTATCTCGCCTTGTGGGCAAAACCTCCTGGATTTTCTCGAGTTGCGGCAGGTGCTCTCGACTTACGACGGGACCTCATGGACCCGCTCTGGTGGCCTCAGGAAAGGCCAGTCCCCATGCGAGTTCCTCGGGGGCCTCTCGGGATTCCTCTCCCGTCGATGCCGGGGCCTAAGACCTTGTGTGGAGTCGGGGCGGGAACCTGAGGATTCCTCTCCAGTGCTGACATGGATCTTGGGGTACTTCTGGAGTCTCCCCAGGGGAGTCAGTCCTCGTCACCAATGCGGGCATGCACTTGCGCTTTCCTCCAGAGCGGTAGCAGCAGTGTCACGCAGTCCGCCGCGTGGATCAAAGGATCTATGGTTTTCCCTCGAGTCTTTCCCACGAGGCTTTCCCACGAGGCTTTCCCACAGGGCGGTCCCACGTGCACACTTGGTGGGAGTCGATCCTCGTCTTGAACGTCAAGGCAGTGCAGGGAAAACAGGTTCCTCTGGAATGGACTGACACATCTGGGGGACTCTTGGAATGGTGGAACGACCCTGGAGTTCCTCTCGCCTTTCCTGTGGAGAGCGCCTCCTCTTGAGATGCGACGGGAACGCCGGGAATTCTTTCCCTACGAAACAGGGAAAGGATCCCTCATCTCGAGCTAGGAGGCGGAAACGGGGCTCCCCTGGATGTGTGCGGGACCCTCGTGCTTCCTCTCGAGTGGTGACGGGTATGTCGGGGAACTTCTTGAGTTGCAGCAAGGGTGTGAAGGACCCTTTGGAATTTCCAGTGGTTAGATGTGATTGGCCTCGAGAAGCCTCAGCGGAAATGGGCCTCATCTCGCCTGGAGGGCAAAACCTCCTGGATTTTCTCGAGTTGCGGCAGGTGCTCTCGACTTACGACGGGGACCTCAGGGACCCGCTCTGGTGGCCTCAGGAAAGGCCAGTCCCCATGCGAGTTCCTCGGGGGCCTGTCGGGATTCCTCTCCCGTCGATGCCGGGGCCTAAGACCTTGTGTGGAGTCGGGGCCGGAACCTGAGGATTCCTCTCCAGTGCTGACATGGATCTTGGGGTACTTCTGGAGTCTCCCCAGGGGAGTCAGTGCTCGTCTCAAATGCGGGCATGCACTTGCGCTTTCCTCCAGAGCGGTAGCAGGAGTGTCACGCTGTCTGCCGCGTGGATCAAAGGATCTATGGTTTTCCCTCGAGTCTTTCCCACGAGGCTTTCCCACGAGGCTTTCCCAAAGGGCTGTCCCCCGTGCACACGTGGTGGGAGTCGATCCTCGGCTTGAACGTCAAGGCAGTGCAGGGAAAACAGGTTCCTCTGGAATGGACTGACACATCTGGGGGACTCTTGGAATGGGGCACGACCCTGGAGTTCCTCTCGCCTTTCCTGTGGAGAGCGCCTCCTCTTGAGATGCGACGGGAACGCCGGGAATTCTTTCCCTACGAAACAGGGAAAGGATCCCTCATCTCGAGCTAGGAGGCGGAAACGGGGCTCCCCTGGATGTGTGCGGGACCCTCGTGCTTCCTCTCGAGTGGTGACGCGTATGTCGGGGAACTTCTTGAGTTGCAGCAAGGGTGTAAAGGACCCTTTGGAAGTTCCAGTGGTTAGATGTGATTAGCCTCGAGAAGCCTCAGCGGAAATGGGCCTCATCTCGCCTGGAGGGCAAAACCTCCTGGATTTTCTCGAGTTGCGGCAGGTGCTCTCGACTTACGACGGGGACCTCAGGGACCCGCTCTGGTGGCCTCAGGAAAGGCCAGTCCCCATGCGAGTTCTTCGGGGGCCTGTCGGGATTCCTCTCCCGTCGATGCCGGGGCCTAAGACCTTGTGAGGAGTCGCGGCCGGAACCTGAGGATTCCTCTCCAGTGCTGACATGGATCTTGGGGTACTTCTGGAGTCTCCCCAGGGGAGTCAGTCCTCGTCACCAATGCGGGCATGCACTTGCGCTTTCCTCCAGAGCGGTAGCAGAAGTGTCACGCAGTCCGCCGCGTGGATCAAAGGATATATGGTTTTCCCTCGAGTCTTTCCCACGAGGCTTTCCGACGAGGCTTTCCCACATGGCGGTCCCACGTGCACACGTGGTGGGAGTCGATCCTCGGCTTGATCGTCAAGGCAGTGCAGGGAAAACAGGTTCCTCTGGAATGGACTGACACATCTGGGGGTCTCTTGGAATGGTGGCACGACCCTGGAGTTCCTCTCGCCTTTCCTGTGGAGAGCGCCTCCTCTTGAGATGCGACGGGAACGCCGGCAATTCTTTCCCTACGAAACAGGGAAAGGATCCCTCATCTCGAGCTAGGAGGCGGAAACGGGGCTCCCCTGGATGTGTGCGGGACCCTCGTGCTTCCTCTCGAGTGGTGACGGGTATGTCGGGGAACTTCTTGAGTTGCAGCAAGGGTGTGAAGGACCCTTTGGAAGTTCCAGTGGTTTGATGTGATTAGCCTCGAGAAGCCTCAGCGGAAATGGGCCTCATCTCGCCTGGAGGGCAAAACCTCCTGGATTTTCTCGAGTTGCGGCAGGTGCTCTCGACTTACAACGGGGACCTCATGGACCCGCTCTGGTGGCCTCAGGAAAGGCCAGTCCCTATGCGAGTTCCTCGCGGGCCTCTCGGGATTCCACTCCCGTCGATGCCGGGGCCTAAGACCTTGTGTGGAGTCGGGGCGGGAACCTGAGGATTCCTCTCCAGTGCTGACATGGATCTTGGGGTACTTCTGGAGTCTCCCCAGGGGAGTCAGTCCTCGTCTCGAATGCGGGCATGCACTTGCGCTTTCCTCCAGAGCGGTAGCAGCAGTGTCACGCAGTCCGCCGCGTGGATCAAAGGATCTATGGTTTTCCCTCGAGTCTTTCCCACGAGGCTTTCCCACGAGGCTTTCCCACAGGGCTATCCCAAGTGCACACGTGGTGGGAGTCGATCCTCGGCTTTAACGTCAAGGCAGTGCAGGGAAAACAGGTTCCTCTGGAATGGACTGACACATCTGGGGGACTCTTGGAATGGTGGCACGACCCTGGAGTTCCTCTCGCCTTTCCTGTGGAGAGCGCCTCCTCTTGAGATGCGACGGGAACGCCGGGAATTCTTTCCCTACGAAACAGGGATAGGATCCCTCATCTCGAACTAGGAGTCGGAAACGGGGCACCCCTGGATGTGTGCGGGACCCCACGTGCTTCCTCTCGAGTGGAGACGGTTATGTCGGGGAACTTCTTGAGTTGCAGCAAGGGTGTTAAGGACCCTTTGGAAGTTCCAGTGGTTAGATGTGATTAGCCTCGAGAAGCTTCAGGGAAATGGGCCTCATCTCGCCTGGAGGGCAAAACCTCCTGGATTTTCTCGAGTTGCGGCAGGTGCTCTCGACTTACGACGGGGACCTCAGGGACCCGCTCTGGTGGCCTCAGGAAAGGCCAGTCCCCATGCGAGTTCTTCGGGGGCCTGTCGGGATTCCTCTCCCGTCGATGCCGGGGCCTAAGTCCTTGTGAGGAGTCGCGGCCGGAACCTGAGGATTCCTCTCCAGTGCTGACATGGATCTTGGGGTACTTCTGGAGTCTCCCCAGGGGAGTCAGTCCTCGTCACCAATGCGGGCATGCACTTGTGCTTTCCTCCAGAGCGGTAGCAGAAGTGTCACGCAGTCCGCGGCGTGGATCAAAGGATATATGGTTTTCCCTCGAGTCTTTCCCACGAGGCTTTCCGACGAGGCTTTCCCACATGGCGGTCCCACGTGCACACGTGGTGGGAGTCGATCCTCGTCTAGAACGTCGAGGCAGTGCAGGGAAAACAGGTTCCTCTGAAATGGACTGACACATCTGGGGGACTCTTGGAATGGTGGCACGACCCTGGAGTTCCTCTCGCCTTTCCTGTGGAGAGCGCCTCCTCTTGAGATGCGACGGGAACACCGGGAATTCTTTCCCTACGAAACAGGGAAAGGATCCCTCATCTCGAGCTAGGAGGCGGAAACGGGGCTCTCCTGGATGTGTGCGGGACCCTCGTGCTTCCTCTCGAGTGGAGACGGGTATGTCGGGGAACTTCTTGAGTTGCAGCAAGGGTGTGAAGGACCCTTAGGAAGTTCCAGTGGTTAGATGTGATTAGCCTCGAGAAGCCTCAGCGGAAATGGGCCTCATCTCGCCTGGAGGGCAAAACCTCCTGGATTTTCTCGAGTTGCGACAGGTGCTCTCGACTTACGACGGGGACCTCAGGGACCCGCTCTGGTGGCCTCAGGAAAGGCCAGTCCCCATGCGAGTTCCTCGAGGGCCTCTCGGGATTCCTCTCCCGTCGATGCCGGGGCCTAAGACCTTGTGTGGAGTTGGGGCCGGAACCTGAGGATTCCTCTCCAGTGCTGACATGGATCTTGGTGTACTTCTGGAGTCTCCCCAGGGGAGTCAGTCCTCGTCTCGAATGCGGGCATGCACATGCGCTTTCCTCCAGAGCGGTAGCAGCAGTGTCACGCAGTCCGCCGCGTGGATCAAAGGATCTATGGTTTTCCCTCAAGTCTTTCCCACGAGGCTGTCCCACGAGGCTTTCCCACAGGGCTGTCCCACGTGCACACGTGGTGGGAGTCGATCCTCGGCTTGAACGTCAAGGCAGTACAGGGAAAAGACGTTCCTCTGGAATGGACTGAAACATCTGGGGTCTCTTGGAATGGTAGCACGACCCTGGAGTTCCTCTCGCCTTTCCTGTGGAGAGCGCCTCCTCTTGAGATGCGACGGGAACGCCGGGAATTCTTTCCCTACGAAACAGGGAAAGGATCCCTCATTTCGAGCTAGGAGGCGGAAACGGGGCTCCTCTGGATGTGTGCGGGTCCCTCGTGCTTCCACTCGAGTGGAGACGGGTATGGCGGGGAACTTCTTGAGTTGCAGCAAGGGTGTGAAGGACCCTTTGGAAGTTCCAGTGGTTAGATGTGATTAGCTTCGAGAAGCCTCAGCGGAAATGGGCCTCATCTCGCCTGGAGGGCAAAACCTCCTGGATTTTCTCGAGTTGCGGCAGGTGCTCTGGACTTACTTCGGGGACCTCAGGGACCCGCTCTGGTGGCCTCAGGAAAGGCCAGTCCCCATGCGAGTTCGTCGGGGGCCTCTCGGGATTCCTCTCCCGTCGATGCCGGGGACTAAGACCTTGTGTGGATTCGGGGCCGGAACCTGAGGATTCTTCTCCAGTGCTGACATGGATCTTGGGGTACATCTGGAGTCTCCCCAGGGGATTCAGTCCTCGTCTCGAATGCGGGCATGCACTTGCGCTTTCCTCCAGAGCGGTAGCAGCAGTGTCACGCAGTCCGCCGCGTGGATCAAAGGATCTATGGTTTTCCCTCGAGTCTTTCCCACGAGGCTGTCCCACGAGGCTTTCCCACAGGGCTGTCCCACGTGCACACGTGGTGGGAGTCGATCCTCGGCTTGAACGTCAAGGCAGTTCAGGGAAAACAGGTTCCTCTGGAATGGACTGACACATCTGGGGGACTCTTGGAATGGTGGCACGACCCTGGAGTTCCTCTCGCCTTTCCTGTGGAAAGCGCCTCCTCTTGAGATGCGACGGGAACGCCGGGAATTGTTTCCCTACGAAACAGGGATAGGATCCCTCATCTCGAGCTAGGAGGCGGAAACGGGGCTCTCCTCGATGTGTGCGGGACCCTCGTGCTTCCTCTCGAGTGGAGACGGGTATGTCGGGGAACTTCTTGAGTTGCAGCAAGGGTGTGAAGGACCCTTAGGAAGTTCCAGTGGTTAGATGTGATTAGCCTCGAGAAGCCTCAGCGGAAATGGTCCTCATCTCGCCTGAAGGGCAAAACCTCCTGGATTTTCTCGAGTTGCGGCAGGTGCTCTCGACTTACGACGGGGACCTCAGGGACCCGCTCTGGTGGCCTCAGGAAAGGCCAGTCCCCATGCGAGTTCCTCGAGGGCCTCTCGGGATTCCTCTCCCGTCGATGCCGGGGCCTAAGACCTTGTGTGGAGTTGGGGCCGGAACCTGAGGATTCCTCTCCAGTGCTGACATGGATCTTGGTGTACTTCTGGAGTCTCCCCAGGGGAGTAAGTCCTCGTCTCGAATGCGGGCATGCACATGCGCTTTCCTCCAGAGCGGTAGCAGCAGTGTCACGCAGTCCGCCGCGTGGATCAAAGGATCTATGGGTTTCCCTCGAGTCTTTCCCACGAGGCTTTCCCACGAGGCTTTCCCACAGGGCTGTCCCACGTGCACATTTGGTGGGAGTCGATCCTCGGCTTGAACGTCAAGGCAGTACAGGGAAAAGACTTTCCTCAGGAATGGACTGAAACATCTGGGGTCTCTTGGAATGGTAGCACGACCCTGGAGTTCCTCTCGCCTTTCCTGTGGAGAGCGCCTCCTCTTGAGATGCGACGGGAACGCCGGCAATTCTTTCCCTACGAAACAGGGAAAGGATCCCTCATCTCGAGCTAGGAGGCGGAAACGGGGATTCCCTGGATGTGTGCGGGACCACACGTGCTTCCTCTCGAGTGGAGACGGATATGTCGGGGAACTTCTTGAGTTGCAGCAAGGGTGTGAAGGACCCTTAGGAAGTTCCAGTGGTTAGATGTGATTAGCCTCCAGAAGCCTCAGCGGAAATGGGCCTCATCTCGCCTGGAGGGGAAAACCTCCTGGATTTTCTCGAGTTGCGGCAGGTGCTCTCGACTTACGACGGGGACCTCAGGGACCCGCTCTGTTGGCCTCAGGAAAGGCCAGTCCCCATGCGAGTTCCTCAGGGGCCTCTCGGGATTCCTCTCCCGTCGATGCCGGGGACTAAGACCTTGTGTGGATTCGGGGCCGGAACCTGAGGATTCCTCTCCAGTGCTGACATGGATCTTGGGGTACTTCTGGAGTCTCCCCAGGGGAGTCAGTCCTCGTCTCGAATGCGGGCATGCACTTGCGCTTTCCTCCAGAGCGGTAGCAGCAGTGTCACGCAGTCCGCCGCGTGGATCAAAGGATCTATGGTTTTCCCTCGAGTCTTTCCCACGAGGCTTTCCCACGAGGCTTTCCCACAGGGCTGTCCCACGTGCACACGTGGTGGGAGTCGATCATCGGCTTGAACGTCAAGGCAGTGCAGGGAAAACAGGTTCCTCTGGAATGGACTGACACATCTGGGGGACTCTTGGAATGCTGACACGAACCTGGAGTTCCTCTCCCCTTTCCTGTGGAGAGCCCCTCCTCTTGAGATGCGACGGGAACGCCGGGAATTCTTTCCCTACGAAACAGGGAAAGGATCCCTCATCTCGAGCTAGGAGGTGGAAACGGGGCTCCCCTGGATGTGTGCGGGACCCCACGTGCTTCCTCTCGAGTGGAGAAGGGTAGGTCGGGGAACTTCTTGAGTAGCAGCAAGGGTGTGAAGGACCCATTGGAAGTTCCAGTGGTTAGATGTGATTAGCCTCGAGAAGCCTCAGCGGAAATGGGCCTTATCTCGCCTTGTGGGCAAAACCTCCTGGATTTTCTCGAGTTGCGGCAGGTGCTCTCGACTTACGACGGGACCTCATGGACCCGCTCTGGTGGCCTCAGGAAAGGCCAGTCCCCATGCGAGTTCCTCGGGGGCCTCTCGGGATTCCTCTCCCGTCGATGCCGGGGCCTAAGACCTTGTGTGGAGTCGGGGCGGGAACCTGAGGATTCCTCTCCAGTGCTGACATGGATCTTGGGGTACTTCTGGAGTCTCCCCAGGGGAGTCAGTCCTCGTCACCAATGCGGGCATGCACTTGCGCTTTCCTCCAGAGCGGTAGCAGCAGTGTCACGCAGTCCGCCGCGTGGATCAAAGGATCTATGGTTTTCCCTCGAGTCTTTCCCACGAGGCTTTCCCACGAGGCTTTCCCACAGGGCGGTCCCACGTGCACACTTGGTGGGAATCGATCCTCGTCTTGAACGTCAAGGCAGTGCAGGGAAAACAGGTTCCTCTGGAATGGACTGACACATCTGGGGGACTCTTGGAATGGTGGAACGACCCTGGAGTTCCTCTCGCCTTTCCTGTGGAGAGCGCCTCCTCTTGAGATGCGACGGGAACGCCGGGAATTCTTTCCCTACGAAACAGGGAAAGGATCCCTCATCTCGAGCTAGGAGGCGGAAACGGGGCTCCCCTGGATGTGTGCGGGACCCTCGTGCTTCCTCTCGAGTGGTGACGGGTATGTCGGGGAACTTCTTGATTTGCAGCAAGGGTGTGAAGGACCCTTTGGAATTTCCAGTGGTTAGATGTGATTGGCCTCGAGAAGCCTCAGCGGAAATGGGCCTCATCTCGCCTGGAGGGCAAAACCTCCTGGATTTTCTCGAGTTGCGGCAGGTGCTCTCGACTTACGACGGGGACCTCAGGGACCCGCTCTGGTGGCCTCAGGAAAGGCCAGTCCCCATGCGAGTTCCTCGGGGGCCTGTCGGGATTCCTCTCCCGTCGATGCCGGGGCCTAAGACCTTGTGTGGAGTCGGGGCCGGAACCTGAGGATTCCTCTCCAGTGCTGACATGGATCTTGGGGTACTTCTGGAGTCTCCCCAGGGGAGTCAGTGCTCGTCTCAAATGCGGGCATGCACTTGCGCTTTCCTCCAGAGCGGTAGCAGGAGTGTCACGCTGTCTGCCGCGTGGATCAAAGGATCTATGGTTTTCCCTCGAGTCTTTCCCACGAGGCTTTCCCACGAGGCTTTCCCAAAGGGCTGTCCCCCGTGCACACGTGGTGGGAGTCGATCCTCGGCTTGAACGTCAAGGCAGTGCAGGGAAAACAGGTTCCTCTGGAATGGACTGACACATCTGGGGGACTCTTGGAATGGGGCACGACCCTGGAGTTCCTCTCGCCTTTCCTGTGGAGAGCGCATCCTCTTGAGATGCGACGGGAACGCCGGGAATTCTTTCCCTACGAAACAGGGAAAGGATCCCTCATCTCGAGCTAGGAGGCGGAAACGGGGCTCCCCTGGATGTGTGCGGGACCCTCGTGCTTCCTCTTGAGTGGTGACGCGTATGTCGGGGAACTTCTTGAGTTGCAGCAAGGGTGTAAAGGACCCTTTGGAAGTTCCAGTGGTTAGATGTGATTAGCCTCGAGAAGCCTCAGCGGAAATGGGCCTCATCTCGCCTGGAGGGCAAAACCTCCTGGATTTTCTCGAGTTGCGGCAGGTGCCCTCGACTTACGACGGGGACCTCAGGGACCCGCTCTGGTGGCCTCAGGAAAGGCCAGTCCCCATGCGAGTTCTTCGGGGGCCTGTCGGGATTCCTCTCCCGTCGATGCCGGGGCCTAAGACCTTGTGAGGAGTCGCGGCCGGAACCTGAGGATTCCTCTCCAGTGCTGACATGGATCTTGGGGTACTTCTGGAGTCTCCCCAGGGGAGTCAGTCCTCGTCACCAATGCGGGCATGCACTTGCGCTTTCCTCCAGAGCGGTAGCAGAAGTGTCACGCAGTCCGCCGCGTGGATCAAAGGATATATGGTTTTCCCTCGAGTCTTTCCCACGAGGCTTTCCGACGAGGCTTTCCCACATGGCGGTCCCACGTGCACACGTGGTGGGAGTCGATCCTCGGCTTGAACGTCGAGGCAGTGCAGGGAAAACAGGTTCCTCTGAAATGGACTGACACATCTGGGGGACTCTTGGAATGGTGGCACGACCCTGGAGTTCCTCTCGCCTTTCCTGTGGAGAGCGCCTCCTCTTGAGATGCGACGGGAACGCCGGGAATTCTTTCCCTACGAAACAGGGAAAGGATCCCTCATTTCGAGCTAGGAGGCGGAAACGGGGCTCCTCTGGATGTGTGCGGGTCCCTCGTGCTTCCACTCGAGTGGAGACGGGTATGGCGGGGAACTTCTTGAGTTGCAGCAAGGGTGTGAAGGACCCTTTGGAAGTTCCAGTGGTTAGATGTGATTAGCCTCGAGAAGCCTCAGCGGAAATGGGCCTCATCTCGCCTGGAGGGCAAAACCTCCTGGATTTTCTCGAGTTGCGGCAGGTGCTCTCGACTTACGTCGGGGACCTCAGGGACCCGCTCTGGTGGCCTCAGGAAAGGCCAGTCCCCATGCGAGTTCGTCGGGGGCCTCTCGGGATTCCTCTCCCGTCGATGCCGGGGACTAAGACCTTGTGTGGAGTTGGGGCCGGAACCTGAGGATTCCTCTCCAGTGCTGACATGGATCTTGGTGTACTTCTGGAGTCTCCCCAGGGGAGTCAGTCCTCGTCTCGAATGCGGGCAAGCACATGCGCTTTCCTCCAGAGCGGTAGCAGCAGTGTCACGCAGTCCGCCGCGTGGATCAAAGGATCTATGGTTTTCCCTCGAGTCTTTCCCACGAGGCTTTCCCACGGGGCTTTCCCACAGGGCTGTCCCACCTGCACACGTGGTGTGAGTCGATCCTCAGCTTGAAGGTCAAGGCAGTGCAGGGAAAACAGGTTCCTCTGGAATGGACTGACACATCTGGGGGTCTCTTGGAATGGTGGCACGACCCTGGAGTTCCTCTCGCCTTTCCTGTGGAGAGCGCCTCCTCTTGAGATGCGACGGGAACGCCGGCAATTCTTTCCCTACGAAACAGGGAAAGGATCCCTCATCTCGAGCTAGGAGGGGGAAACGGGGATTCCCTGGATGTGTGCGGGACCCCACGTGCTTCCTCTCGAGTGGAGACGGGTAGGTCGGGGAACTTCTTGAGTTGCAGCAAGGGTGTGAAGGACCCATTGGAAGTTCCAGTGGTTAGATGTGATTAGCCTCGAGAAGCCTCAGCGGAAATGGGCCTTATCTCGCCTGGAGGGCAAAACCTCCTGAATTTTCTCGAGTTGCGGCAGGTGCTCTCGACGTACAACGGGGACCTCATGGACCCGCTCTGGTGGCCTCAGGAAAGGCCAGTCCCTAAGCGAGTTCCTCGGGGGCCTCTCGGGATTCCACTCCCGTCGATGCCGGGGCCTAAGACCGTGTGTGGAGTCGGGGCGGGAACCTGAGGATTCCTCTCCAGTGCTGACATGGATCTTGGGGTACTTCTGGAGTCTCCCCAGGGGAGTCAGTCCTCGTCTCGAATGCGGGCATGCACTTGCGCTTTCCTCCAGAGCGGTAGCAGCAGTGTCACGCAGTCCGCCGCGTGGATCAAAGGATCTATGGTTTTCCCTCGAGTCTTTCCCACGAGGCTTTCCCACGAGGCTTTCCCACAGGGCTATCCCAAGTGCACACGTGGTGGGAGTCGATCCTCGGCTTTAACGTCAAGGCAGTGCAGGGAAAACAGGTTCCTCTGGAATGGACTGACACATCTGGGGGACTCTTGGAATGGTGGCACGACCCTGGAGTTCCTCTCGCCTTTCCTGTGGAGAGCGCCTCCTCTTGAGATGCGACGGGAACGCCGGGAATTCTTTCCCTACGAAACAGGGATAGGATCCCTCATCTCGAACTAGGAGGCGGAAACGGGGCACCCCTGGATGTGTGCGGGACCCCACGTGCTTCCTCTCGAGTGGAGACGGTTATGTCGGGGAACTTCTTGAGTTGCAGCAAGGGTGTTAAGGACCCTTTGGAAGGTCCAGTGGTTAGATGTGATTAGCCTCGAGAAGCTTCAGGGAAATGGGCCTCATCTCGCCTGGAGGGCAAAACCTCCTGGATTTTCTCGAGTTGCGGCAGGTGCTCTCGACTTACGACGGGGACCTCAGGGACCCGCTCTGGTGGCCTCAGGAAAGGCCAGTCCCCATGCGAGTTCTTCGGGGGCCTGTCGGAATTCCTCTCCCGTCGATGCCGGGGACTAAGACCTTGTGAGGAGTCGCGGCCGGAACCTGAGGATTCCTCTCCAGTGCTGACATGGATCTTGGGGTACTTCTGGAGGCTCCCCAGGGGAGTCAGTCCTCGTCACCAATGCGGGCATGCACTTGCGCTTTCCTCCAGAGCGGTAGCAGAAGTGTCACGCAGTCCGCCGCGTGGATCAAAGGATATATGGTTTTCCCTCGAGTCTTTCCCACGAGGCTTTCCGACGAGGCTTTCCCACATGGCGGTCCCACGTGCACACGTGGTGTAAGTCGATCCTCGGCTTGAACGTCGAGGCAGTGCAGGGAAAACAGGTTCCTCTGAAATGGACTGACACATCTGGGGGACTCTTGGAATGGTGGCACGACCCTGGAGTTCCTCTCGCCTTTCCTGTGGAGAGCGCCTCCTCTTGAGATGCGACGGGAACACCGGGAATTCTTTCCCTACGAAACAGGGAAAGGATCCCTCATCTCGAGCTAGGAGGCGGAAACGGGGCTCTCCTGGATGTGTGCGGGACCCTCGTGCTTCCTCTCGAGTGGAGACGGGTATGTCGGGGAACTTCTTGAGTTGCAGCAAGGGTGTGAAGGACCCTTAGGAAGTTCCAGTGGTTAGATGTGATTAGCCTCGAGAAGCCTCAGCGGAAATGGGCCTCATCTCGCCTGGAGGGCAAAACCTCCTGGATTATCTCGAGTTGCGACAGGTGCTCTCGACTTACGACGGGGACCTCAGGGACCCGCTCTGGTGGCCTCAGGAAAGGCCAGTCCCCATGCGAGTTCCTCGAGCGCCTCTCGGGATTCCTCTCCCGTCGATGCCGGGGCCTAAGACCTTGTGTGGAGTTGGGGCAGGAACCTGAGGATTCCTCTCCAGTGCTGACATGGATCTTGGTGTACTTCTGGAGTCTCCCCAGGGGAGTCAGTCCTCGTCTCGAATGCGGGCATGCACATGCGCTTTCCTCCAGAGCGGTAGCAGCAGTGTCACGCAGTCCGCCGCGTGGATCAAAGGATCTATGGTTTTCCCTCAAGTCTTTCACACGAGGCTGTCCCACGAGGCTTTCCCACAGGGCTGTCCCACGTGCACACGTGGTGGGAGTCGATCCTCGGCTTGAACGTCAAGGCAGTACAGGGAAAAGACGTTCCTCTGGAATGGACTGAAACATCTGGGGTCTCTTGGAATGGTAGCACGACCCTGGAGTTCGTCTCGCCTTTCCTGTGGAGAGCGCCTCCTCTTGAGATGCGACGGGAACGCCGGGAATTCTTTCCCTACGAAACAGGGAAAGGATCCCTCATTTCGAGCTAGGAGGCGGAAACGGGGCTCCTCTGGATGTGTGCGGGTCCCTCGTGCTTCCACTCGAGTGGAGACGGGTATGGCGGGGAACTTCTTGAGTTGCAGCAAGGGTGTGAAGGACCCTTTGGAAGTTCCAGTGGTTAGATGTGATTAGCCTCGAGAAGCCTCAGTGGAAATGGGCCTCATGTCGCCTGGAGGGCAAAACCTCCTGGATTTTCTCGAGTTGCGGCAGGTGCTCTCGACTTACGTCGGGGACCTCAGGGACCCGCTCTGGTGGCCTCAGGAAAGGCCAATCCCCATGCGAGTTCGTCGGGGGCCTCTCGGGATTCCTCTCCCGTCGATGCCGGGGACTAAGACCTTGTGTGGAGTTGGGGCCGGAACCTGAGGATTCCTCTCCAGTGCTGACATGGATCTTGGTGTACTTCTGGAGTCTCCCCAGGGGAGTCAGTCCTCGTCTCGAATGCGGGCAAGCACATGCGCTTTCCTCCAGAGCGGTAGCAGCAGTGTCACGCAGTCCGCCGCGTGGATCAAAGGATCTATGTTTTTCCCTCGAGTCTTTCCCACGAGGCTTTCCCACGGGGCTTTCCCACAGGGCTGTCCCACGTGCACACGTGGTGTGAGTCGATCCTCAGCTTGAAGGTCAAGGCAGTGCAGGGAAAACAGGTTCCTCTGGAATGGACTGACACATCTGGGGGTCTCTTGGAATGGTGGCACGACCCTGGAGTTCCTCTCGCCTTTCCTGTGGAGAGCGCCTCCTCTTGAGATGCGACGGGAACGCCGGCAATTCTTTCCCTACGAAACAGGGAAAGGATCCCTCATCTCGAGCTAGGAGGGGGAAACGGGGATTCCCTGGATGTGTGCGGGACCCCACGTGCTTCCTCTCGAGTGGAGACGGATATGTCGGGGAACTTCTTGAGTTGCAGCAAGGGTGTGAAGGACCCTTAGGAAGTTCCAGTGGTTAGATGTGATTAGCCTCGAGAAGCCTCAGCGGAAATGGGCCTCATCTCGCCTGGAGGGGAAAACCTCCTGGATTTTCTCGAGTTGCGGCAGGTGCTCTCGACTTACGACGGGGACCTCAGGGACCCGCTCTGTTGGCCTCAGGAAAGGCCAGTCCCCATGCGAGTTCCTCGGGGGCCTCTCGGGATTCCTCTCCCGTCCATGCCGGGGACTAAGACCTTGTGTGGATTCGGGGCCGGAACCTGAGGATTCCTCTCCAGTGCTGACATGGATCTTGGGGTACTTCTGGAGTCTCCCCAGGGGAGTCAGTCCTCGTCTCGAATGCGGGCATGCACTTGCGCTTTCCTCCAGAGCGGTAGCAGCAGTGTCACGCAGTCCGCCGCGTGGATCAAAGGATCTATGGTTTTCCCTCGAGTCTTTCCCACGAGGCTTTCCCAAGAGGCTTTCCCACAGGGCTGTCCCACGTGCACACGTTTTGGGAGTCGATCCTCGGCTTGAACGTCAAGGCAGTGCAGGGAAAACAGGTTCCTCTGGAATGGACTGACACATCAGGGGGACTCTTGGAATGCTGGCACGACCCTGGAGTTCCTCTCCCCTTTCCTGTGGAGAGCGCCTCCTCTTGAGATGCGACGGGAACGCCGGGAATTCTTTCCCTACGAAACAGGGAAAGGATCCCTCATCTCGAGCTAGGAGGGGGAAACGGGGATTCCCTGGATGTGTGCGGGACCCCACGTGCTTCCTCTCGAGTGGAGACGGGTAGGTCGGGGAACTTCTTGAGTTGCAGCAAGGGTGTGAAGGACCCATTGGAAGTTCCAGTGGTTAGATGTGATTAGCCTCGAGAAGCCTCAGCGGAAATGGGCCTTATCTCGCCTGGAGGGCAAAACCTCCTGGATTTTCTCGAGTTGCGGCAGGTGCTCTCGACGTACAACGGGGACCTCATGGACCCGCTCTGGTGGCCTCAGGAAAGGCCAGTCCCTAAGCGAGTTCCTCGGGGGCCTCTCGGGATTCCACTCCCGTCGATGCCGGGGCCTAAGACCTTGTGTGGAGTCGGGGCGGGAACCTGAGGATTCCTCTCCAGTGCTGACATGGATCTTGGGGTACTTCTGGAGTCTCCCCAGGGGAGTCAGTCCTCGTCTCGAATGCGGGCATGCACTTGCGCTTTCCTCCAGAGCGGTAGCAGCAGTGTCACGCAGTCCGCCGCGTGGATCAAAGGATCTATGGTTTTCCCTCGAGTCTTTCCCACGAGGCTTTCCCACGAGGCTTTCCCACAGGGCTATCCCAAGTGCACACGTGGTGGGAGTCGATCCTCGGCTTTAACGTCAAGGCAGTGCAGGGAAAACAGGTTCCTCTGGAATGGACTGACACATCTGGGGGACTCTTGGAATGGTGGCACGACCCTGGAGTTCCTCTCGCCTTTCCTGTGGAGAGCGCCTCCTCTTGAGATGCGACGGGAACGCCGGGAATTCTTTCCCTACGAAACAGGGATAGGATCCCTCATCTCGAACTAGGAGGCGGAAACGGGGCATCCCTGGATGTGTGCGGGACCCCACGTGCTTCCTCTCGAGTGGAGACGGTTATGTCGGGGAACTTCTTGAGTTGCAGCAAGGGTGTTAAGGACCCTTTGGAAGGTCCAGTGGTTAGATGTGATTAGCCTCGAGAAGCTTCAGGGAAATGGGCCTCATCTCGCCTGGAGGGCAAAACCTCCTGGATTTTCTCGAGTTGCGGCAGGTGCTCTCGACTTACGACGGGGACCTCAGGGACCCGCTCTGGTGGCCTCAGGAAAGGCCAGTCCCCATGCGAGTTCTTCGGGGGCCTATCGGGATTCCTCTCCCGTCGATGCCGGGGACTAAGACCTTGTGAGGAGTCGCGGCCGGAACCTGAGGATTCCTCTCCAGTGCTGACATGGATCTTGGTGTACTTCTGGAGTCTCCCCAGGGGAGTCAGTCCTCGTCTCGAATGCGGGCAAGCACATGCGCTTTCCTCCAGAGCGGTAGCAGCAGTGTCACGCAGTCCGCCGCGTGGATCAAAGGATCTATGTTTTTCCCTCGAGTCTTTCCCACGAGGCTTTCCCACGGGGCTTTCCCACAGGGCTGTCCCACGTGCACACGTGGTGTGAGTCGATCCTCAGCTTGAAGGTCAAGGCAGTGCAGGAAAAACAGGTTCCTCTGGAATGGACTGACACATCTGGGGGTCTCTTGGAATGGTGGCACGACCCTGGAGTTCCTCTCGCCTTTCCTGTGGAGAGCGCCTCCTCTTGAGATGCGACGGGAACGCCGGCAATTCTTTCCCTACGAAACAGGGAAAGGATCCCTCATCTCGAGCTAGGAGGGGGAAACGGGGATTCCCTGGATGTGTGCGGGACCCCACGTGCTTCCTCTCGAGTGGAGACGGATATGTCGGGGAACTTCTTGAGTTGCAGCAAGGGTGTGAAGGACCCTTAGGAAGTTCCAGTGGTTAGATGTGATTAGCCTCGAGAAGCCTCAGCGGAAATGGGCCTCATCTCGCCTGGAGGGGAAAACCTCCTGGATTTTCTCGAGTTGCGGCAGGTGCTCTCGACTTACGACGGGGACCTCAGGGACCCGCTCTGTTGGCCTCAGGAAAGGCCAGTCCCCATGCGAGTTCCTCGGGGGCCTCTCGGGATTCCTCTCCCGTCGATGCCGGGGACTAAGACCTTGTGTGGATTCGGGGCCGGAACCTGAGGATTCATCTCCAGTGCTGACATGGATCTTGGGGTACTTCTGGAGTCTCCCCAGGGAAGTCAGTGCTCGTCTCGAATGCGGGCATGCACTTGCGCTTTCCTCCAGAGCGGTAGCAGCAGTGTCACGCAGTCCGCCG